>NC_090827.1:141925449-142557949 GCF_028021215.1 Eschrichtius robustus | reverse complement strand
GAGAATGTCATGGGAAATTAGAAAACAGTAACAGCAGTATGCCATATAACTGTGATTTATGACTTCAGCAATATGAAGTAGGAATTGATTACTATTAAGGTCAATATCAAGATTCATTGACTCAGATATTCATTGTGACTACGGATAAATTGGGAAACAACGCTTACTTCAAAAAAACATATATCTTCCTGTGGATAAAAATATGCCAATATATCCTGCCATCCTGTTATCACCTATTATGAGAATTCAATCTCTGAAGCATGATAGATATTTTGCAATTTAAAAACCATCTACTGTTGCCTCTAACTCTTGGTGTCTGCTTCATTAATGACAGTATATTAGATTATTTCAATCAAAAATTGGTATTTGTATCAAATAAAAATGAATCATAACTACAGTCTACTTCAGAATTTTTAAGGGATTCAAAATACCTTACACAGTACCCTAAGGAAGACATTATCACAAAACCCATAGCACCAGGGCAAACAGATGTACACCCATTCCGTAACAGCTTAGGAAATGGGTACAGATGAATGAATATATTACTAAATAAAGTAAGAAAATGTGATCTAAGGAGTTAAACATTAAAGACATACATATAAGACAGACATGCTAGAAAACAAATATAATGTGTACTAATTTGAAGAACTGTGTTCATTTATAGTCCAGCTTACCTAACATGTTCAATTAAAATTTTGAACAATTCCAGCCATCTCCATAACTTGTCCCAACTTCTTTCCCCCCATTGCTTTGCAAGTTTTTTTTTTTTTTTTCCATTCCAATTTGTGATTGTTTTCACTTTAAATTGGATCAATATACTTGTCTTTTAGGACTGGTCACATGACTTGCAGGTAGAGCATATTACTTGAAACTCCAGCTAGACTTGAATAGTCTATGAAATATTTATTGGGCACTTGTTACTGCAAAACATAAATAAGACACTCAAAACAGAGAACATGATGACATTATACCTGGCATACTAAAAACAACAACTGCAGCAGCTACAACACAGAAAGAAAAGAGGAACAGATAGAACTATTCCCTAGTGCATGTTTTTTAAACTGAAGCAGTAGAATCAACAAGGTCCAGTGAAGATGCCTTGGGAACGACCAGGGCTAGGAGTTAGGCAGCAAGGATACAGCTGAGTAATAAGCGTTCATGGCACTCCCCTTTTCTGTCAACAGTGTACTGATTTAAAGAGAAATGTGAAAACAAGTGATTGCAGTAAAATAGTGGTAACTTACAATTTTACTCCTAAATACTGATCAGTAGGTTGTCACATATAACCGATTTTTTAATGTATATATTTAGTGTCTTCAAAAACCCACTCAAATTATTGAGTTGACAGCAAACTCAGTAGGACTCTGTTTTTTTCTGGTTCATATCAGACTACAAAGCAGTTATAGAAGTAGCAGGAAAAAGAATACTAGAATAGACTCTAGTGCCTAACATAGTATTGAATTATTGAACTGCCAGATATGTCTGCTTCAAGGATAAAGTATGAGTAAAATATGTTGTATTATATCAACAAGATATGTGTGTATACATACATATACACATATGTACATATATATATAGCGAGAGAGAGAGAGAAAGATTTAGAGATTTTAAGGAATGGGACAATGCAATTATGGAGGCTTGGTGAGTCCAAAATCTGATGGGGTAGTCCAATAGGCTGGACACTCAGGGCTCAGGGAAGAGTTCAGTTCAAGTCCAAAGGCAGTTACCTGGCAGAAGTCCTTCCTGACCATGGGAGGAGGTCAGGCTTTTTCTATCAAAGTCCTTAACTGAGTGGGTGAGGCCCACCTATATTATGGAGGGCAATCTTCTTTGCTAAAAGTCTACTAATTTAAATGTTGATCTCATTCAAAAAATACTTTCAGAGAAACATCCAGAATAATGTTTGACCAAATATCTGGGAACCATGGCCCAGCCAAATTAACACATAAAATTAACCATAACATCTCTACCACTGAACATACATTATAGGGCACAATATAACTCTTCTTAACAGTTCAATATAAGGCACCTAACTTGCAAAAATAGTCATAATTATTTCATTGCTAAACACTAAAAGAAATATGTTAAATACGTCAAAGGTAAAGAATGAAAAATAAAACACATATCTGTGAATACAAAGTATAAAACTTATATATTTCTTTCAAAATTAAAATGTTTACCATGAAAATTATAGAATATCATTAGACTATTATCTAAAAATCGTCATATATGGAGATATAAATTTTAAAGTATCTATTGAATTCATTGGACTGTAGGTTGAAACAAGTTAGCCTATTTTAAAAATGGTAATTGAGGGCTTCCCTGGTGGCGCAGTGGTTGAGAATCTGCCTGCCAATGCAGGGGACACGGGTTCGAGCCCTGGTCTGGGAGGATCCCACGTGCCGCGGAGTAACTGGGCCCGTGAGCCACAATTACTGAGCCTGCGCGTCTGGAGCCTGTGCTCCGCAACAAGAGAGGCCACGGCAGTGAGAGGCCCGCGCACCGCGATGAAGAGTGGCCCCCGCTTGCCGCAACTAGAGAAAGCCCTCGCACAGAAACGAAGACCCAACACAGCCAAAAATAAATAAATAAATTTAAAAAAAAAAAAAGAAAAACTCATAGCTAACATCTTAAAAAAATTAAAAAAAGGTAACTGAAATCTAAGAAACAATAATAATATAAAAGTAAAATTGTTTTTCTCATTAAATCCTTTTATATTTCAATTTTTTTCATATGGCTAAATTATAAATTAAATTAATTAGAATTAGTAGGAAATAGTAATAGTAGGAAATAGAGAATAAAAGAGGATCAACACCAAAGTAAGAGTGCCTATGCAGAATCAAAAAAGATACTATGGAGTGTTTAAATTTACCACCCCTTATTGAAAAATAAACTAAAAAGGAACTATTAATTTGTATCTTTCATGATTTTGTTCTGGTTATTAAAACGCAGTTTTAAATATAAAATAACATTAAAGCATTTTAATTAATGTAGTGTTAATTCCATAATTAAAAACCCAACATTCTAACATATATATCCTGGAAGGTGACACATGAGCTCATGATAAGACCAGATGTCCAAGACACAATCATTAATTCAAAAATTTTTAGAGCGTCTACCAAGTGTCAGGTACTCTTCTAAGTACCAGGGATAGGAGCTGGGCAAAGCAGATTCAGTATCTGCTCTGATCAGGAACACAGACAATTAACAAATAACACACCACTGCTATGTAATTACAACTGGTAAGTTATAGCAAAAAAAAAAAAAAGTATACCCTTAACAGATTAAACTAATTTAGTTGGTGAGGAACAACTCCAAACTTGTTTATGTCTGTTATATACTCCACAAAAGGATGCTGTTTATGCCTTTGAAACGCCCCCTTCTAATTTCTGACTGTGCTCAACTGAGAAAAGAGTTTGTTTTAGGCTTTCCCAGGGGTTAGAGAACTACAGTAGTGGTGCTGTCAGGATAGGCTATAGACCAGTAAAAATACAAATCCATATAGCATTTTAAACATTTTTGATGCTTTGGTAAAATCAGAGACAAAGGATGGGTATAAGAAAACGCACTTTTAAGGATTACTAGAGTAAGAATGTATTGGGGGAAAGAATATGGGAAGCATATGGCTAGTGAGTTGTAAAACTGTGCTAGTGATGGCTAGTGAGTTGTAAAACTGTGCTAGTGAGTTTTTTTCCCCCTAACATAAAATGTAGGAAATATGTTTATGGGATGGCAAATAGGACACATTTTGTTCAAAACACTCTAATAAACATTGAATTGGTTATATTTGTGAATTTTGCATCCCAAATAAAGACAACACATTGAAATTATGGAACTCTGAAATTTGTCTTTTTCTGGTCAATTCATTTGCCTTTAGTTATTAAATTTTTTTCCCCTAGACATAAAACTATGCAAGTGATCTGAATTACATTACAACTTATGACTAGTTAGCACAAGACTCTATGGAAAGAAACATAAACTCTAGAAAACGAATGAAATTTCCATACTACTCATCAGTATAATAGAGGACAATTTCCTAAGCGTTTAGAGAGTAAGACAAAGTAAAGCAACGCAAAACAATATACCACAAAAACAACTACTGCCAAGGATAAATCGATGGCTGGATGAGCAAGTATATGTAACTGAGTGGTTGAAAATGCTAATGATTTTCATTCCTTAACAATGACAGGTTGACATATCCTTTCCCTCCACATTTTACCTGACAGTCCCTAAAACTATTTCTACTGTTAGGTCATATCAAACTCTCATCATTTTCCCTTTTAATCCCCAAAGTTCTGCTGCCTTACTTCTCTCCTGCCCTAATAGTGAATGATGGCCCATTCATGTTCTTTTCTACCCTTAAGAAAGGGTGAGAGGACAGAGCAACAAACTAAGTTATGCACTTGAGAAAACCACATTAGAATGATCATAGTACAGCAGGCTGGAGATGCTAATGTGAGCTTCCATGTGGAACTTTTCTGAGCACTCAGTTATTTATAACTCATTCTCACCCAATCTTTGATGTAAAAAGGGTCCAACAATTACGTCAAAAACTGCAATTTGCTTCTACAGTGAGCACACAGTATCTTTGTTTTCTGCCCAAGGATAGTGGCTCTTAGCAAAGGAATTCCCAAAACACTTCAAGAGAGGGTTGGTAAAATAAAAAAAAATTAAAAAAAATCACAATGTAGGAAAGCGTTATCATCTCATCCATTGATTTTGCACTCAATGGAAATTTTCATAATTTCTATTTCAGTACCACGATTCCAAAAGTACAGCATGAGGCAAGGGATAATAATGCTACTTAATTTTGAGTGAAAACTGCTAAATAAAACTTCTGGTAAAATAAATGTCATTACCCAGGGTGAAAAAAGAACACTGTGAGTCTGAAATAAGAGAACAAATTAAGAAGAATTGGAACAAGTGTACTTACATTTACGTTTCTAAAACTATATTGAACTTCATTACAAATACTATCGGCAGCTGCATCAGAAGTGTGCAGCTGTGCTAATAAATCTGCTCTCCTTTCAGTTTGGATTGACAATATTTGAGACAGGGATAACTGATAGTGCATTTACAGTAAAATACATCACAAAGATGTGTAGGACAACGATATATCGATTGAACATAAAAATGTGGAAGCTTTCAGCAGGTAACCTCACTTTATTTCTTGGAGAATGCTTGGCATGGCAGAGAAAAATTTCAATAGGCTTTGACCATAGAGGCACAGGAACTGCATACAGCAAGTGTCCTTCCCACTCAAGTTTTAGAGTTGCAAGAATCCTTGGAGAACAACTCTCTGAAATCCAATACAAATGTAGACTCTAAACTGTAGCACAATGTGTCATTGTAAATTATTTAAAACTTCCAGTGAATTCACTGCAGTGTGCATTCACATCTGTCCTTATAAATAACATGTTTTTTCTTCATGTACTGAATTATAAAAGCCATAACCAGTTCATCTTAAACAACCCCGTCCTTCTTTCTGACATATTATTCAGCTACATTATTTTGGAAAGATCAACTTACATATCACCCAGAAATATTCAGGCCCTGGAGATAATATTAGCAAGAAAACATTCCATTAGCAAATCCCGCCCACTCAGATGCAGATATTCTACTTTCAACATGTTAAAACTTGTTTATATCACAATATAGTCTCAACTCTCCCAAAACAATACTTCTCCCACGGTTTTCCAAGGCATTTAGATTGTTGACCTGGAGATGCCTTTCAACATAATAATCACAGACAATAATTTTATATTTAAAACCTGGCCTTGCTTAAAGGGTTTTAGTTAATTAGCTTAGATGATTAGTTTAGTTATAGCATATGGGGAAAAAAGCTAAAAAATTATTTCAATTTTGAGCTTTTCTCATTGGACCCTATTTCTGAAAAGTTTTGTTGTTTTTGTAGAGAAAATAAATACTTCAACTCAATGTCTGATGTGTGAACTTTGAATGTTAGCCAAGCACTAAGGAATATAATGAAGCAAGTGACCTTTTCATCCTTCAACGATAGCTGCATGTGATCCCAGATCTCCAGAATACATTTTTAGTACACAGTTATGTCTAATCATCTTGCTTACCATGTCTCGGCACGTGACTGGTTTGAGAAAAGCAGCAACTATTTTTATTAAATTAACTAATCAATGAAATGTTGATCTATGTTGAAAAGTGATACCATATTGCTAATAAAACTGAAATAAGTTCAATAAAATGGAAAATCATACCGATTTCAATTATATGGGTGCCTCACTTATATTGCTGCACATATATGAATCACCTGTATGATGTAAATAATGCATATGACCTGTGCATTTTCAGGCTTCATAATTATTTCTAGAAAATATTCTCTATCAACAGCATTAATGATCATATAATTGTTATAGTTTCATACTTCAAGCAACTGAGAATACTTCCACTTTTTCTCAAAGCAGAATTACTAATGAGTAATTTGCTGTCATTGTTTAAGTCTTTATTAAACTTTTAAACATTTAAAGCATGACATATGATAAAATTTCACCTTTAAAAATATTTTTATTAAAAAAAGAATGTATATATATGTATAACTGAGTCACTTTGCTGTACAGCAGAAATTAACACAACGTTGTAAACCAACTATAGTTCAATTAAAAACAATAAAAAAAAAAAAACATTTTCCCTCAAACTTTTAAAATTATTGTTCACCAGTTTTAAAACACAGTAGCAATGTATACTTAAGATAATAGTAAAATGTTATTGAGTATATACCATATATCTCTGGTTATGATTAGGTTTGACTGAATGATTCCTTTTCATTGTTTTTCTAAATTAAAAACTGAAACATGTAATCTAAGATCAATAAATATAATTCAAATTTAATTTTCCTGTCACTGAATTACATTCAAACCTTGCCAATAGTGTAAAATCATAGTTATATAATGAAGTCTTCCAGACAGACATTAACTATATTAAAAATATATTTTATGTTTGGATCAGTTCTTTAGTAATGAAAATTCCAATGTAAGTAGATACCTCTTATTATTGATAAGAAATGAAAATTTATATCACACGATGGCAGATGATTACTCAAGCTGTTTACTCCTTGGGCTATTTACTAGTGACACATATTCTATATTTTCTTATGAAAATGTGCTTATTTGTATGGTATATTAGAATAATTTGTTAACAATTATGGATTTGCTATAAAGTAAGCTTGTCCTGAAACATTATTATGAATTTATAGTAGTAACAGAAGAATCTAGTAGGAAGTTCTACTGTAGAAAACTATAACCAAAGGAAAACAATCTGTGTATTACATAAAATAAAAAAAAAGATATAATAATATGCATATGTACAATATATTCTTCCACACTCTAAGGATGACTGTTTCTATTTCTCTGGTATTGAGAAGTCTGTACATGCTTTCGAGTATGATATCCATTTGTACTCAGAGTAGCAATAGGTGGTGGCAACTGGGGAAACATTATTTTTCCTTCTTTCCTGATTGGGGAAAATGAGTTAAGATAATAAAAGGAAATGCTCAAGGTCAAAGAACTAATAAGCTGTGAAGCTGGGGTAGAACATAAGCCACCAGACTCCTGTAAGAAAACTTTTTCTACCAAAGTCTGCTGCCGTCACAATATTCATACAAAGAAAACTGCTAGAGATGATAAAATGGAATGTTCATTTACTTTGGCATTAACCATTGACAACCACCTTGTGATTTGCCCATTTGAGGAGGTTATTTCTGGTTAAAGCCAACATTTTCTATGAGGAGAAATAGAGCAATATTTAAGACATAACATCCTACATGGGACTCCACAAAACTCAAAAATGCCAATTTGAGAAGTGTCAGTACCTGATGACAGCTACACAAACACACATACCTACACATCATTCACTTGTTAAACAAAAGTTTAAAAATATGAGGGATGCATTTTCCACTTTGATGAAATGACTACATTAAAAGGGTGTATTAGTTGAATAAAGAAATTGCCAGAAGTAGATCCTAAGTGGAAGAAAAAAAGAAAACAGGAGCAGAAATGATCAGATAAAGACATCAACTGTATGCAGAAATAGATTCAACTCTTGTACTTCACATCCAGTGTTTCAAAGACCTCTGTTCCTCTTACCTGTTGCCCTCTTTTCTTTCTTTTAAGAAGAATTATACTAGCACTCCTTTCTTACTCTTTGCTTTTTTTGTTTTCTCTCCTTACCAAAAATACCTCAGATTTTCTTTGCATTATTTTGCTAGTGTTTTGAAATTGGACACTTCATGGTCTTGAAGCTTGCACTGATATACTTCCTTCTACTACTAACCACCCTCCTTAAACTGTAAAGAAGAGAATGAGAGAGCCTGAGAGAATCGATCCAAGTTATGCCACGTACAACTACGCAATTCTAATACCGCCATATGCAGACTCACGCTGTAACAAAAAGCATGAGTAATAAATGATGAGAGAAGGTGGTTCTAACCCCAAAAGGAAAATTCTCAAGTTAGAAAAACAGTAATAAAACTGAGCAGCCTTGTAGACAGTAGATTTATGCTTTAGAGCTGTTAAAGCCCCACACTTAACCAGCCAGTGGGGCAGAATCATTCCCATGGATCATAAATCACAGGCTTTTCTACAGTACTCAGTGTTCACCTTCATGTTACTACTAAGACACACACTGCCTTGTAGTTCAAGGAAATTTGCATTATGTGGTAGCATTATATGAATTGCCAATCCAGTTCTCTGGAGTGCCTGCAGATTGTCATAAAATAACAAAAGCAATACTAGACTATGGTATTGCTGCTCACAGCACCACTCTTGATGGTGAGCCAAAGTACTGGAGAGCTTTAGGGTTTAGTTAGAGCTTTAGAGTTAGGTCATAAAAACACACTCGAGCAAGATACGGCTATTTGAAAAGCTTGTGTTCATTTTTCTACAGACCAAATGAAGCACAAAATCTGTGGATATAACATCAAACACAATGTTTTCCACCTAGTTCCCAGCAATTTCTAGTAGCCAGTCCCACAGAAAATCACCAGAACTATAAGAGACAACTGACTTTAGAAAATAAATCACTACCTAATTTTTCATCAATAGAGAAAAAGTAGAATTAACCCTTTTATAGACACCAGCAACTAAAAATATGCATGGTAAAATACTTAAAGTGAAAAACATAAGATAAGCCTCATTTGTAGTTTTCTATTTACATTTGTTCAAGCACATGTCCTATAATAACCAGTTACTACCCTCATGTGCCCATGAGAACCCATTGTATAATTAATATGGTTCCAGAGTCTATGAATGAAGATACTAACATTTTTTCTTCTTACACATGTAAGTCACTTTACATGGTATGAAACAAATTTTATGCACGAAATAAATTAAAACTATCAATAATTGTTTGTAAGTATTGCTAATTAATGGAGAATGCATGTTTATTAGAGTTAGAAACACTGAGTTCCTGTTAAAAATATTGAGAAATAGAAAAGAATATTGACCCTTAAAAGTTAGACATACATATCTCATAAAATTTTAATATTCAGAAGGAATTAAATGTAAAACAATATGTAGAGTATCTCTAAGGCTGAAGGAAAAATCTCCTTTGTCATATATTCTTTTAGTGATATTTACATTTTCGACCTTTTGAAAATAGATGATTGATTTGAAATGTTATTTGCCAGATGCAGTAAATATTAAGACGAAATATAAAAGAGATTCCATGTTTTCTATTTAAGATGATGCCGAGACACACATATGTTCACCTCTTCCTCCCAAAATTTCATTGGAATTGGAGCAGCCTGTTCAAAATCGAGTAGATATAGCTCTGATACAGCCACAATAACCTTAAGGTAAGAGTATCTAAAGGTGCTAAGGACAGCTTAACAAAGAAGCAGGTGAGAGGGCAGGAGAGGAGAAGATCCCATTCACAGTACTGAGAAGGAGTGGCTTGGTTTGGAAAACTTTCTGCCCCGTGAAGCTTCAGAAAAGTCCCAAACTTGAATGGTCTTCAGCTAGTGGGAATGAGATGTAGGACAGTCTTCATAGAAATCACATTTGGAACAACTGGGCCAGATATCCTATCATGACCATACGCTCAAGGAGAATAGCTGAAGTGCTGCTGTCTCTCAAAGCAAAGACAGACTTTGCCTTCTAAAGAGTTGCCAGAATTTAGCTAAGGCTCCTCGTGGGAATGTTAGGGTAAGAGAGACAACCTTTCTGAGCATAGTGCATGTATCGGGTTACAGGAGTCTGTACACTAAAGTGAATGCTACCTGCTAACACTGCTCACTTATCTCACTTATCAGTACTGAGTACTGAGTACTCAGTCAGCCATCCCATTCAGAGGAAGCTGATGGAGAAATAAACCTACCCAAAGAGAGATTAACCAATCTTCTCATTCATTCACAAATATAAACCAACAACCAGTATCACCAAACAGCTGAAGAAACAGAAGTACAAAGAAAACAAAAATTAACCATGGAGAAAACAATGATCATTCAGGGAATAAGAGTGAAATTGAAGAAAACTCTACTCAGTATTTTCAGATTGATTAAGAAAATACTTGCATCTAAAAAGTAAGAAAATACAGCTACAAATAGATGAACACTCAGAAGACAAAACAAAATTCTTGGTAATGAAAATGTAATGATAGAAAAAGTAAGAAAAATGTAATATTAAGGAAACCTTCCAGAACATAAAGCTGAATTAGACAAAGGTATAAAAAGACTGAGAGAAAAGGTAAGAGGACGCAGTATAAATCCAAAAGGCTAAATTTTGCTCTACTGGGAAGTAAATAAATAGGAATGAAAGGAAATATAGAATGGGAAGGAGTACCCACAGACATTATGAAAGAAAAAGCCCTATGTCTGAAAATGAAAGAATTTTAAGTGAGACAGCCTCTAATTGCCAAGCAGAAAAAAATAAAGCAAAGAATCAAAGAACGTATCTTAATAAAATCTTTTCTTTTTAGAACAGCTAGCCACAGGACCCTGAGAAAAATATCTAAAAAATTTAAAATGGGTACATGATAACACAGGGTATGGTGACATTTTTGACAGATGGAAGGAAAATGCTTCTTGCATCACCAGAAAAAGATTTGCTCTACAAATATTTGAGTGCCTGCTATGAGTCAGGCATCATTTTAAGTGCTAGAGCCATACGTGTGCAAAGAAGACCACCATTAGAATTTACCAGGTTTCTTCTTGGAGCTGTAAGGAGGCCATGTGACTGGAGACCAATTGTAGGTAAAAGCGTCTAGTTTCACTTGCTCATAGGGTGTCGCGGGTAGAAGCCTCGTCCCTCGCCCTTCCGACCAGAGCTCCTCGCGCTAAACCGCTGCACCAGCACCTCAGCTTGGGGACCGTGCGCAGAAGTGCTGCGCACAGCACCTCAATTCAAGATGGCGGCCGCAGGCCGCGTGCAGTGACGCTGTGCCCGGCGATCCGAAGCTCGAGCAGCACAGCTGCGCCCCTCCCGCGAGAACACCGCCCGCTCCCCGCAGACGAGATCCCTTTAAAGCAACCCCAGCGGCAGCCTGTCGGGGAGAGCGCGTGCTCTAGATCCCCAGCTCACACCGCTCCATTCTCTGATCAGGGAATAAAACTTTCCTTTGTTTCTGAACCGGAAAAAAAAAAAAAAAGACCAACATTTTCTTCATGACGCTTATATTTTAAGTGAAGGAAAATAGTTAACAACAACAACAAAACAGTAAGTTAAGGTGATAAATGCTATAAAGAAAATAAATCTGCGTAAGAGGATACGGATTGATGAGGGTACACTACAGGGGAGTTTGTAATTTCAGAACGGGGAAACGTAGGAAAAAAATCTGCGGAACTCAGGCTGTTCCAAGCAGGCAGCAAGCTGAAACGTGGCATGATGTTGCATCTTTAGAGGCCCTCAGTTTATATCCCATCAATAAATGTGCATTGTTCTTCATATGAAGCAGAAAGACACAGAAGAAATCCCAAGGAAAAAAAATGCTTTTATTGGTGGTAGTGAAATTACTGAGTGACACTGGAGAACCAGACTTCCTTTATCTGTAAAGAAAGATTTGGATTTTCCTCTCTCAAATGTTGCCTATCCAAAAAGTCTGTGATATTGAAAAACACTCAGAAGTTTAAAAAGCATTTAAGTTAAACCACATAAGATAGATTTAAAATATAGTTAGCTGTATATAAACATGGTCATTAAAACACCATTTGTAATTACAGAAAATTTGAAACAATACAGGCTCCCACAAGGAGTGGATTGTTTCAAGAACTATGTTATTTCCTGTTAATGACATAGGTAAGCAGTCTTAAAATGAGAAGCATATATTTTTAACTAATATCAAGTTAAAATGTAATATAATGCCATCTTATACTGGAAATACACAAAACACTATCAGTAATGGTGAAAGAGAAGGTTGTTATATATATTGTGTCCATCTTACATAGCTTTCTTGTTTTTCTTTACCATATGCAATTGTTAGTTTTAAGATATTTTAAGTAACTATTTAAAAATAAATGAAATTATTTGTACTAAAATAAGACATCCAAGGCACCTCCAATTTTAAAAAGCTTTCATAAAAATATGACAGTGTAATTTCAATTGTAGGAAATCACAAAAGAACACCGTGTAGCTTATAAATATATAAATAAAAACATATTTAAAGGCATATAAAAGTACAAGTAGCATACACAAAACTGTTATTTGCAAAGATCTCTGAGGAGAAATTTAGAATCAGGGTTGAGAGAAGAGGAAAACATGTGAAAAATAACTAGCCATTCATTCATTTCTGTATTTTTAATTATTATTTAAAAGAACATGTTACTTCTACAAAATAAAAGTAAATGGAGAATATACATGTATGTTTATACATGTATAAACAACTGGAATATATATCTGATATTTTAAGAGCATTTAACTCTGCATTAAGAAGTTAAGCTAATTGGAATTTTACTGGTTAATTATAGTAAGTTGGTGTTTGATCTGTTTATATGGGAGATATATTGTATTATAACATTTTAATGGCGATATCTATCTATGGGTAATATAAATATAGTTAGCCATTTACAAATAAGTTATACAGAAATTTTCAGACACCTAAATTTGATTAGGAAAAAAACAGTATGATTTGGGAAATTTTCACATATTTGTGAAGGTGAATGTTCTTCACTGCAATTTATAGCACAATAAATTATTTAGCCAAAGAATTCTAAATTTTTAATTTATCTTGGTACTGGTCTGTCCAGCCTATAACATTGTCGCTAAAATATATGGACAGATGGTGGGAATCATTTTAAATTTTTAAAAAATGAAAATAGATATGCAAAAATATGCAAGATAGAAAAAAGTATTGATTTCATTGTTCCCCAAAAGTAAAACCACATACTAAGAAACGCTGTCGGCTACCCAGCAGTGGCCGGCTCCCCTCTGAACCCTAAAAGATGATGAAATACATTTTTGTGATATTTGGATCACTGTATTTTGGACTACTTTCTTACAGTAGATTAGTCTGCCCTTTAACTAATAAATCCCCAAACAAAGCATACTTGTCAGTGTTATTTGAAAAGAGAAAAGTAATGGGACATTCCCGAAACTTAGTCCTAAATTTGGGTAATTCAGAAGTAAGGAGCATTTTACACTAAGATTTTAAGTCTCATCCTTAAAAGCACTGTCCATACCAACTGGTCAATTGAATTTCTCCTTGTTCTTTGGTCTTCAGTAAATTCTTTGAAAACTTTTGCCCCAATTTAATGCAATTCAGCAAACATTTAATTCAATCTAATTGATTCTGAAATCCAGAAAGCACAACTCTGACACAATAAACTTGAAAAATTAGCTGCTGGTCATGCATGGGTTCTAAAAAAATACATGTTTTCTCAGTTTCTTTAGTAATGATGTTTTAAAGTAATACAATTTATTAATCTCTTATACAAAATTCAGTGAATTCCCTTGTTTACTTTAATGACAAATATGACATTAGCCAAAATTATTAAATTTTATTAATCTAAAGTTGTTCATGATGTAGACATCCAAAGAAATCTCTTCATGATAGAAACAGAAATCTCTTTAAATTGGTTGCGTAATAGTAGTAAAATTTTCCATTTAAAAATATTTAGCTGCTGATTAATGTGTCATGCCATACACTGTTTCATTTTATATTTTCTAACTTCTGTTTCTGAGCAAAAATTGAATGAGAACATTATCTAACTTTAAAGTTTCACTAAAATATTTTTTTACTGTGTAAAATTCAGACCAAATGTCTGTAGACATATCCTAGAAAAACTGGTAATTTGCAAATGCAAACTAAAATAGAGTCTATATAATCAAAACCATTAGTGTCACCTGATGACCAATTAAATAAGACTGTCCAAAGAGTGGTATATCTTCACAGACCTGCCCCGGAGATGACAGGTGTTAGGGACGAAGGTGAGAATGTCCTAGGCTTCAGGAAGCCATCTCCATATGGCTCACAGGCACAGTTTCCTCCCACCTTGGATATGCCGGCCACCATTGTCTCTTACCCAGACTCTTTCAACAGCCATCTGACTCATCTTCTTTTCAGTTTGCCCCCTTAGATCTTCAACAGCAACTCGACCCACCAATGGAAATGGTTCTTGTGAAGCAGCATGCCATCTTTTTAAAGCATAAAACCAAAATCTTCTTAAGACTTCCCATCATAACCCAAAAAAAACCCTACCTCTGTAGGATTGTACAAAAGTTCCACTTGATAAGGCCTTGCTTATCATTTCTGACTTCATCCCATTCTATAAAAACCTGCCTCCCCCTGCCTACTGTTTCTCATTCTCTCAAGCATGCCACCCTCATTCATTTTCCAAAGCTTCTTATACTTGCTGATCTAATCTGCTCTACATGCCACATGGCAACCCTCTTCCCATATTTATTTTCTGAACTCAAATGTCATTCACAATATTGACCGTCTTACATAATCTCACTATACTCATCCAAACACCATCATTCTCTATCACATTGTGGTTTTTATCTTCTAGTTTAATATCTGTATGTACCTGGAATTATCTAATTTGTTGTTTTCTATGATGATTCACAGTCGGCTCCCTCTATGGAAGGGGTCTCCCTTGTCATCATTGTGTCACCAGTGCATAACTCATTGACTGGAAGAAAGCAGGCACTTAAATATTAGTGAGCTGGCTGATGAATGTCATCTCTGGTTTCACTGTATCTCCATCTGGAACTCCTATTTGACCAATAAATATTGGACCTGCTGGATATTTCCACTATTCCTCTTAACTTGTCATTTCTACTTCTCATCCATCTGTCCTTTAACTCTTTGTGCTAGAAAAAATCCCTTGACTCTATTTTTCAGCTCATACATCTGACCTTAATTAGGGTCTCTTTTCCTGTTTAACTTAATAATATACATTTTTAAGAGGAGGAGGGTTCTATTTTAGGTTTGAAAGAACAGAGATGATTTCTTTTTCAGAACATTCATTTTTGTTTAATTGATAAGATGCCATTTCCACTATATATAGTCATATTTTTTACATTACTATTAAAATCTTAACCTGTTTGCTTTATTAGTCCTACTTCTTTGGATAACAGATTCTGCTATTACATTTAGTGTCTCCAAAATCTTTGCTGATCATTTCTGAGCTCTATTCGTTTGTTCACATTTTTTAAAATTAATTAATTAATTTATATTTTTGGCTGTGTTCGGTCTTCGTTGCTGTGTGCAGGCTTTCCCTAGTTGCGGTGAGCGGGGGCTACTCTTCCTCGCGGTGCCTGCGTGGGCTTCTCATTGCGGTGGCTTCTCTTGTTACGGAGCAGGGGCTCTAGGCACACAGGCTCAGTAGTTGTGGCTCACGGGCTCTAGAGCGCAAACTCAGTAGTTGTGGCACACGGGCTTAGTTGCTCCGCGGCATGTGGGATCTTCCCGGACCAGGGCTCGAACCCGTATCCCCTGCCTTGGCAAGCTGATTCTTAACCACTGCACCACCACGGAAGTCCTGTTCACATTTTTATTATAACTATTATTAATTTGCTTAAATAAAGTTGCTTTAAATATATCAACAGCAGTTTAGAAATTGAAAAGTCAGACATATTTTGGGGAAGAGTTTTATATTTTTAGTAGGATATTGAATAAATAACCTCTGTATCACATGGAGAGAGGAGATATAAAAGAGAGTTGCAACAGATATTCAGTTTAAAATAATTTGTAGCTGTCCTAATTATGTCAAATAATGTGAATCAAATGCTTTCTACATGAAGGCTATAGAGTCTGATGTTCCATTTTAAAAAGTTCAGCAAAGCAGTTTAACTGATCCATTATGTTTCTGTCCATGAAATTAGCAGATATAAAAGTGAATTTTTTGTTTATGATGTACTCTATTCCAAGAACATTGCACAGCAAAAAAAAAAAAAACCCCACAAAATTTAACTTGTCATGTTCTTCTATTATTTTACTTTACACTTCATTTTTTTTTTTTAACATCTTTATTGGAGTATAATTGCTTTACAGTGGTGTGTTAGTTTCTGCTTTGTAACAAAGTGAATCAGCTATACATATACATATATCCCATATCTCCTCCCTCATGCGTCTCCCTCCCACCCTCCCTATCCCACCCCTCGAGGATTTGTTTCATTTGTTTCTGTTATGTAGCCCTGTACTTCATTATTACTCATTGTTACTAACAGGCACATTCGATTTGGTTCCAATAGAAGTTTCTGTCATCTATTAAACTATGAAACTAATGACTGTAACATGTAACAGGTTTAATTACAGATATTGATTCGAAAGTGTTTATCTCCTTGTTTGTTCTTTAAAAATAATCTGGTTAACTCCATTTATAATTTATTGATGAGTTAAGTTAATCTTGCAAAAGGAACTCGTTTAATGTCTACAGGTGATGTGTTTAATATCACTCATGTTATTCTGTACTTGCAAGGCATATGACACTATTTCACATTCAACCTTATTTCCTTTCCTTAAGACCTTCAGAGTTCTTTTGACCTTCAGAGTTCTTTTAACAATGACTAATAAAATACTAGCTGGGTATCTTATTAAAACATTTTTAATATTTATGTGACTATTTCTATGATAACTGATTAAAGGATTTTATCACTCTCTCTCTCCTTCTCTCTCTGTCACACACACACATACACACACACACACACACACACAACCCTAGGTATGAAGGTATAATTTTTGTTACTATTCCATTCTGCAATTTATCTAGTCTAACCATCTGACTATTCTAGGAGGAACTCCTATTCAGTCCTACTAGATCTGAATGTCTTTGGTCATACACCCGAAAAAGCAGTTTGGTTTTACTTCTGTCTGTCTATCTATCTATCTATCTATCTATCTATCTATCTATCTATCTATCTATCTATCTATTCACCTATTGGGTAAATTTTATAACTAATAAGTCTTTTCTTAACGAATTGATGGCTTGAAAGCTCAGATTTGAAAGCTCAAATCTGTGGCCCACCTAAAGCAAGTAAGCATCTTAATATCATTCTCAAATCCACTTTAAAACCACAGCTGTTTTTTCTTTCTTCTTTTACTTGATTTAACTCTACACATTTATGTTCTGGATCAGTAAGGGATATAGGTAAACGAATTAAATTATATGCACATGTGCACGCACGCGCACACACACACACACCCCTTTATGTACTTCAGCTTCCCTCCGTGCTCAGTACCGATACCCTAGTCCAAGTCATTATCATTTCTCCTGGTTTCTGCCACAGCCTCAAATGTCCTGAGTGGTCTCTGCATCCGTATTTACTTATTTCTAATACCAGTGAAATTGTGTCCCTGCTTCAATTACCTTTACTGGATACTCTCACACGGGAGTATTCTCAACTGCCAAACTTTGCACCCTCTGACTTTTTAACCTCTTCAATTTCATCTGACGTCACTCTTCCTGTTTATCTCAGGGCTTAACTGCATTCAGATAAGCTCACTATCTTTCCTCTTTCTTACAAGATCTTTCTCTCTCTCTGCCTCCCCTCCCCTACATGCTCAGAGCTTTCATAGATGTTCTTCCCTGTTAATGCCTCTGGTTCCCCATTCCACCAAACCTTTGTATTAAATAAATGTTACTTCTTTGAAAATGCCTTTCTTGACTCCATGTAAAATTAGGTCTGCTATTGTAATGTCTTATAACACCCTTAGTTTTGTTTCATAGCAGATAATTTGTAATCTTTGTAATCATGCAGTTTTTAAAGGTCATTTGTTTTTTTTTGTTTTTTTTTCATTAATTCACAAGCTCCCTGCTGCCAGAGGGCATATATGTTTGATTAAATCATTGACTCTATAGTGCCTCACACAGATCTTAGGTCATATAGACACAATAATTATTTGATTATAAATGAACAAGTTTTTTCTCAAAGTTCTAAATGAAATAAGGATAATATATAAATATAAATATTTTAAGGAGGAATGTCTGTAGGAATTTAAATATATATATATCATATTTTAAATATGTATATTTTACAAGCTTTTCATTTACTCTGAGTAAATAATCCAGTAATTCGAATACTGACCCTGTGTCTCTATTGATGCCTCATACATTTAATTCAAAATCTGAAACATGTATTCTTTTTATGAACAAGGAAATATTATGCTTTTTTTAAATGTTGAATCTAAGTGCATTTAGGCAATTGAACCTGAATTGAATAGAATAAAAACTGAAAAAAATTGTGTTTCATTATTTCCCAAGTTTCTTTACATGGAAACATCTATTGAGATAACATTGGTTTATAATATTATATAAGTTTCATGGGTACAACATTATATTTCTACTTCTGTGTACACTACAAAGTGCTCAACACCAAAAATTTAGTTTCCATTTGTCAGTGTATGAAGATACATTTTTAAACATCATTTTAAATGGTATCCATTGAATAAACTGGGTAAGCTGAAAATGGAAAACTTTTTTTTTTCTAAGAAGAAAGGAGTATTTGTTTTTCCCACTAATTTTGTAATGAAAATTAAAATTCCTGGAAAATAACACATTTTTCATTTTTATCTTTACTGGTCCCATATTTACTGAATGCAAGTGGGGTATATATATCTCGTTATTCTCTATTATTCATGTAAATCTATTAAAATTGAATGTGATGGGGAGACTCTTTGTAATCAAAAAACAATGTCCCCTCAGGTCTGTTGTTTTATTGTCTAACCTGGAAAATCCGAGAATGCATAATCCACAGAATTAGCATTGTATTAATATTACCTAAATTGTTCAATTATTAGTACTTGGCAATAAATCAAATTTACCAAAAACTCCTGATTTCATAGCTGGCCAAGAGCGAAGTAATTTTTTTTTTTTAAATGTTGGTTCTGGCCATTTTTAAAATTTATTTATTTATTTACGTCGGCTGCACCACATGGCACGTGGGATCTTAGTTCCCTGACCAGGGATTGAACCTGTGTCCCCGGCAGTGGAAGCCCAGAGTCTTAACCCCTGGACCGCCAGGGAAGTCCCTAGCTAAGTAATATTAAATAAATTTCTCCATTCTGGGGCCTGTAGAAAAATGGGTTGTTCAAACATAGTAGTGGAGAAGCAACAGGCTAGGAAGACTCCAAATCTGTCACTCTCATTAGCAGAGTTACTTGAATAACTGCATCTCAGATTTCTGATTAAAAATAATTGTTATACATTCTCACCACTGCTCATTTCATACTTTAGAATCACTGTATGTGATCACTGAGTCACTTTATATATAAAAACAAAATTTAATTAAAAATTCAAAAATATAATCCAGATAAGAGTTTTAAATTTACATCTACGTCTGAAGGGAAAGTAGAAAATATATAAAACATGTATTAAATTTTCTTGAGGGTAGGTAACTTCTTCCTTTGATAACTCCCCAGAATGTTTAGGGTTCAGCAAGCATTCAGTAAATGTAGTTGGTGGCAATCAGTTATTTATTTCTTGACTTTTAGTGTGTAATGTGTTCGCAATCTTTGTGGTATGTCAGAACTGTAGATCTTTTAAATCTGCTGCTCAGATTAGATTTGTCTTTGGGATCATTTTTAACCAGCCAGTTACAGAGTATAAAACTGCAGTTTCAATATTAGTTTAGTTGTGAGTGCTAATTAGCGATTACAAATCATTCTTATCCCCAAATTAAAAAAAAAAAAATCGGTGTTCAGAGTACTAAAGGAACACAAGTATTTAGATTTTTACAAAATTATTTGGAAATTGTAGCTATATGCATAAAATAAATATTCAAGGACTATATTAAGTGTATTACATAAAACAATTGAATAATAACTCTTTTTCAATGTAATAAACGTTTTATGTATAATGAAACAGATGTATAGCAATAAATTGAACTTTCTTCTTTTAGTTTTTCAGGATATGTTGAATTTTTTATAAAAATGTAAAGAATTTTGAGGGTACTTTGTCCAAAAATATGCATTAAAAACTCTACTAAAAAAAGTTATTTAATTAATAGCTGATAAGAATTTTACTTTAATTTTTCTAGGGAATATTCATATTTAAGTGAGCAGAACATTATTATACAAAATGAACTAACAATTATGTATGATAACATTATTTTTGCACTTCTGCTTATTTAATTTGCATTTTTAGCCACAGTTTTTAGAAATTTGTTTTTAATTACATGTATTTATTCATACGTTTTTAAATAAAGAGCTCAGAATTCTGACAGTTATAAGACAATGGTGAGTAAACTTACTTTCTCATTGAATACCTGAAAGAAACAATAAATAACCTTGAACCAATGGATTACAGGATTAAACTACTAAAAATACTAACATTTCATTAGGTATAACAGATTAATGTTGAGTTCACCAAATTTACAAAATATAATCCACAGTTTTGTGAAAGCACCTTTTTAATTCAGAGGTAAACACATTGGCAGTAAAATATTGTGTTCAAATTTTGCATGAATAACAAGGTATTACCAAAATTGAAGTTCTTATAATATGCTTGATTATTACTGACTTATACTCTTAGAAATCTCATCCTCAAATGATTCATAACATTATTTGATATATTTCCATTTTCAGGAATCTTTGAACCATTTCTCATCTTGGTCATTCATATTCACTCAGTCCGCCAACTTTTTATGAGAATGCACTGTGTGCCAGATATTATTTGGGTGCTGAGGAAACAGAGAAGATAATAAAAATACTCCCACTGTCAAGGAGAAGACAGAAAATGAGCAGATAAATAAATACACATATAGAAGGATGTCATATACAGCTTTAAAAAAAATAAGCTAGTTAAAGGAATCAAAAGTGACAGGGACTTGCATCTTAGATAGGTCCAGGAAAGGCTTTAAGGAAAAATGGTGATTGAGTTGCAACAAGCCAGTATGAAGAAGGAAGCAGGCAAAGGGGACAGGAGGTGAGAAGGCCTGGATGTAGGAGTGTATTTGATGTGTTTGTAGAACACAGAGGGGGCGTGTGTGCCCAGAAATCAAGAGAGTGGAGAGGGAAATTGGTAAGAAGGAAGGTCTAAGGTGAGCCAGGATTCCGGTTATAGAGTTTGTAGGACAGAGTAAGGACTTTGAATCCTATTCTAAAAGTGTCATTGAAGGATGACATAATTCTGTTTCCATTTAAAGGGTGAGGTTGGAAAACAGAAAGCCAGAAGACCAGTTGGTGAGCACTGAGGTGTCTGTCCTGGCAAGAGCTGATGGTGGGTTTGACTTGGTGCTAATGGTGAAGGCTGTGCTAAACTTTCGTCCAATATATATATATATATATATATATATTTAAATTTATTTTATTTATTTTTATTTTTGGCTGCGCTGGGTCTTTGTTGCTGTGCACAGGCTTTTCTGTAGTTGCGGCGAGCAGGGGCTACTCTTCGTTGCAGTGTGCGGGCTTCTCATTGGGTGGCTTCTCTTGTTGCAAAGCACGGGCTCTAGGCGCGCGGGCTTCAGTAGTTGTGGCACTCGGGCTCAGTAGTTGTGGCTCGTGGGCTCTAGAGTGCAGGCTCAGTAGTTGTGGCGCACGGGCTTCATTGCTCCGTGGCATCTTCCTGGACCAGGGCTCGAACCCATGTCCCCTGCATTGGCAGGCGGATTCTTAACCACTGCGCCACCAGGGAAGCCCCAAGATATATTTTAAAAGTAGAACAGAACTAGCTGATGGGTTAAGCATATACTTTGAGAGAAAAAGAGGCATCAAGGATTTTTTCCAATCTACTCATTTAAAAAATTTATATTAAAAAATACTCTATTGTTCCCTTCATGTATAAAAAACTATGGAATTTGGGAGGATACATGGAAAAAACCAATTCATACATTTACAGTATTTGCATTTCTCCATCATTTGATCTGCACATTTATAAAATAAAGGCTACATGAGTCAAAAATCACTTCACCTGAAAGAAAGCAACAGGATATAGTCAGCCAACAGCACATCAATGCCATAGCAGAGTTTGAAATCACTAGTTCCCATTTTCATGACACATCAACAGGCATTTTTAGTTTGTGAAATTTTTTCAGTCTCCTATGCAAAAATAAATATAAAAGATGAAACAAGGCTTGAATAATTTCATTGGGAATTTCCAGCATTATTAAAATGTAAATTTTTTCCTTATGTCAACATTTTCCTTTGAATGCTTACACAGGTTTATTCATTATTATAAACCGACAAAAATCTATGAGAATTCTCAGTTGATCTGGTCAAATCTAATTGCCTCCTGTCGCTAATTCAACTGGCCTTATGCACAATTGGTCTTAATACTGCCAGCTTCAATCATGGTAGGAGAAAAGGAATATATTAAAGTTGCAGAAAGGGTGAGCTATTTTAATAGTAAAATGCTATCTCAGCCTTTTCACTTATTAATGCCTCTGCATAATAGAATTTCTATCATGATTATTAAAATTGATATTTATTTTTTTCTAGATAACCTCTTTCAAAAGTTAAATTTATAGAAATAAGAAGGGTGCTGATTAGTTCATGATTATGAAAAGTACATTTTCAGCTAAAGGAGCTCTCTAAAACTAACAAAGATTCAAATAAACTTGTACGAGGAGACTGACCAAGCAGGCACTCCTACAAACCATTTGTTTGATTTATTTTGTCATGAGAATGGAAGGTAGTCCTTGCTAAGCTTAACTGAATAACATAGACCAGAATATTATATTCTTGATACATTTATGATTTTTGTAGAGCCAACCGATTTTACATATAACTCCTTTACATGAAATACGATATAAGCAGCATTGCGGTGAATGTTTTAGGTCACAAATTTGAAATGTGTTTTTATTATATCATTTCTAAGTCATTTCTCTATGTGTCTGTGTTTGATTGGGTGAAAGTCACATCAGAATGTTTGGCCATAAAACTAAACTTAACTCCACTAGTATCTTTCAGAGTAGTGTCATCAATTATTTTAAAAGGGTGAATGTGACCTTATGATAATGTATCATGCAAAATACAATATTTTAAGCCTTACGTGGTCTACTTCAGTGAGAAATGGCTTATTAACTGGCACTGCAATTGAGATTATTCACCAGCATTCTTAATTCAAACAGAGACTAATTTTTCTCAAAGTTAAGAGTTGTTGGAAAAATTAACCATAGACCATGGTTGACAAAATAAAAATAATTTAGGATAAATAACATATTTTTACAGAAAGCAACTTTTCCAAAGTTTTCAGTATTGGAAATTAAATGTATTTCTAAAATTAATTCAATTTTATTACCTTTAAACTACTTAACAAAAGAACAGAATAAGTGTATTTCTTTCAATGTAGAATAACCTGTTGCTCAATTTAGTTATGAAGGAAATAAAATATTCGCAGATATTATATACTATTAGCATATTATAAGAGAAATATCTATTACTCTCATACATGGAAAAATCATGAATCTAGCAAGTCATGCCACTTTTTTAAGCAAAATTATTTTCCCACCAGATTATCTGCCAAGAATATAAGGTTCATTTTGAGCTCAGATAGAAGTCTCTACCACCTAATTCATAAAATGAATCACTCTTTGTCTTCTTTTCCTTTATTCCAACTGAAGCATGCAAGCTACTCTAGCATATCTCTGATGAGAAAAACACTGATGGTCATATGGACCTAGAGTCTGTCATACAGAGTGAAGTAAGTCAGAAAGAGAAAAACAAATACCGTATGCTAACGCATATATATGGAATCTAAAAAAAAAAAGAAATGGTACTGATGAACCTAGTTGCAGCACAGGAATAAAGAGATAGACATAGAAAACGCACTTGAGGACACGGGGTGGGAGGGGGAAGCTGGGGCAAAGTGAGAGTAGCATTGACATATATACACTACCGAATGTAAAATAGTTAGCTAGTGGGAAGCAGCAGCATAGCACAGGGAGATCTGCTCGGTGCTTTGCGATGACCTAGAGGGGTGGGAGAGGGAGGATGGGAGGGAGGCTCTAGAGGCAGGGGATGTGGGGACCTGTGTATGCATATGGCTGATTCTCTTTGTTGTGCAACAGAAACTAACACAGTGTTGTGAAGCAATTATACTCCAATAAAGATCTATTAAAAATTTTTCAAAAAAAGATATAATGATGTGTCCTATATTGCTATTGGTGATATTGTGGGTTACTATTTATACTCAGTAAGAGCCATAATATCTTCTTAAAAGCTGGAATTTAGGTTTTTCAGAGGGAGCTGGTGCAAATGCCACATGAGGAATTTCATTTCTAAAATATATCTCCAATACAGTCAAATATCATTTTCCTTTTTCTCCTGTTTGGAGTTGCCCTATAATAAAATATCCAAACACCTATGAATTTTCAGCTGGAAAAATTCAGATAACATTTAAAGGGAATAAATGAAACTTTTCCTTTGGGCACCAAAAATTTCAAGTTTTAAATACTTTTACTGGTATCATTACATAATTGTTTATACTCATAATTCCAAAATATATTTAGGAGTGCAAAAATTGCAAAGATTTTATTTTTTTCTTTGATATTTATTTCTTCAATTATTTCAGTATTAATCTTTATTTTTTCTGTGAAACTGATGATGAGAAAGTACACATAATTTTCTGAACACTGTTCCTCTACCAAGTTGCAATGTAGAATGTTGATGTGACAGAAGTCCTTAGCTTTGATATTTGCTTGATGTACTGAATTACCGCAAGAAGTGAATATTCTGAAATATTACCTTATTGCTTTATTTCTTTAGACATAAAACAGAAGGTAATGTAGTTATTGAAGGACAGACTTTCCTCATTTAAAATCTGGGCACAAATTTAATACTAATAAAATCAAGTATTCTGAAGTATTAACATTTACTGATATTAATTAGTTATCTATATTTATTCACATGATAATAATTCACAGGTTAACCCTGAGAAAAATAACAGAACTAAAGTAAATATGTTCAAATTTATAAGCTTGATTAATTTTTATATTATTTTCCCTAATTTTGTCTTTTTCTGCCCTCAAAGCATCATTTTAACATTTAATTTGCCAACTAATGTGTATATTTGCATAAAGCCACACTTAACATTTATTCTATAGGCCCCTAGACAAAAATCTAGATTAGCTTATAAGGTCAAAAATATAAGATTTCTAAATGTTACAGTAGTAAAGCTGATAGTTCACAGGAATGATATATCAGACATCAGACATTGTGCTCTAGACAGGAAATGCCCCCTCCCTGAAAGTAAAATAAGTCAGTGTCTAACTGCTTTGACAATGGGATGTAAACCACTAAAATATTTTTTGGTATATGAAGAAATTATGAATTCAAGCCTTATCTTTCTCTTGAAATTATTCTTAGTTTCACCCTGATGTCTGTTAGAGGAAATTATCTTTCCAGTTCCTCTCTATGAGAATATTTGTGTATGCTTTAAGTAATTTTAAATAAGGCACTCTCTTAAAAGATAATAGTTTGTTATGCAGTAATCAGAAAAATGATTTTTTTCAAATAGAAGTATAGAGCCAAACCAATGTCAAACTTCCTATATTCTATGATTTTAAGATTTAGGTTTTTAGCTTTGTTTTAGATATATTTTGCTTCTCGTCCCAAAATTTGAGGGGGTGAACATTTTAGTCCACAAAGAGGGCACACTCCTTCCAGAGAACCTACAAGATTTTATCAAAATGAAAGCAATCACTGCTGCAGGAGAGTTTGGACTTCTCACTTTCAGGAAACAGCAGGTAAGAAAGGAGTCACTGTCTTAGAAAGGGTAATTGGTTCTGATCAACAGGAGTTTGCAATGGTTTTGCACAATGGGGGCTAGGAGAAATATGGAACACAAATTATCTGCATGGGTACCTCTTGGTTTTCTCTTGCCTGTTTATTATGGTGAACGGACATGTGCAGCAACCTGGTCTGAGAAGGCAGTATGATGACCAAGGGCTTAGAACACTTAGGAATGGGGATCTGAGTCATGCCATCATGGAAGTCATGAAGACCTGCCAATGTGATAGATGAGGAAGAGGGGAGATTAGAATACAGTGGGAAGAAGAAAATGAAGTACCAGTTATGCTGTAAGACCAACTGCCCCAGGGGCCGCAGTTCATCCTACCAACTTCACTCTGGTCAGTTTCTCCTCAGGAAGAGAGACTCAGGATCCATGGAAGAGATGCTTCCAGAATCTGCCTGGACAAGTGTATCTCTTTGGTGCAAGCTGTAGACTGTGGCGTCTATGGAAGTGTTCTGCTCAAATCTCCTTCAAGAGAAACAAATGTGGAGGGTATGACTGACTAGTGGCCTCACCTCTATTGGCATTCACTCAGGAATCACTCTTGGTTAAGGACAAGGCATGCCAAGGTACCAGGTCTGGCCCACCCCTACCTAACACAGGACTTCTCTAATTCAGAAACCCATTGTCATGGTCAAAACTTTCCCAGAACTGTGCCTTGTCAGAAGGTCTTCCCATCCAATCCTTCCTTCTCTTTTTCTTTTCACAGCTGTCAGAGCTGCATGGTGGTCTGGAGGTTTTCATAGCTGGCTTCTGTTCCCTCCTCATCTTTTATCCCTCATGAGCATTTCCACAATAACTCCTTTGCACAACAAATCCTATCTTGGCATTTGTTTTTAGGGGGAACCGAAGTGACACAATTGATACAATTGATAAGCCTCTGGCCAAACTGTTCAAGAAAATACAAGAAGACACAAAAGACCAATATCAAGAATGAGAGTGGACATCATTACAGATTTTAAAGTCTTCAAAAGGATAATAATGGAATATTATGTGTGTTTTTTCAAGAAAGAGGGAAATTTAACAGTTTTTAAAAATCTGGTCTGACTTTTTGAGTCAGGCAGTCCTCCAGTGTTGTGGCATATGTATAGAAATAATTCCTAGGACCAAGGGACTAAAGAATTGGATTTTAAGTAAAAATAATAAAATTTTGCTATTTCCACATGAGCAGATTTGGAATGATTTTTTTAAAAGTAGGAAGCGTGAAAATATAATATTTCCAAAATAATTTTTGAAAAGAGCTATATCACTTTAATAACTTTGTCTCTTTTTAAGTTATCTCTAATGAAAACAGGAATCACTCAAAAATGTGGTCAAAATATCTATTAACCCCATGTAATTGCTCATTTTTCAACGTGTACTTGATTATCTCCGAACTCTCCACTCTGGCACCAGGTAAGTAAAAAAAGAAAACAACAACAACAACATAATATTGGAGACATCAATCCCACTGAGACCACCTCTTCAGTTATGTTTGGGAATAAAATCTGAAAATAAATTCCTTAGTGAGCTTTCTAAAAGTAGGGTAGATAAGTTTGCCAAGTTTCTACCAACTAGACAGATTTTTTCCTTAATATAGAAAAGTCACCTAGACAGATGATTTAATGAGATAAGGTATCTCTTCATGAGTGCTAGAAAAGTGATATGGGCAGGAGCATGTCAATATCTTTAAGAATGTCCATGTATATCCTTAGCTACATAGAGTAAAATTGGGGAAAAATTTCTACAGGAAATGAGGAAAGTGATTATTACGGCTGAAAAAATAGAGACTTGAATATAGAGAAACATTTCTAAAATATTTATAAAAGTTTAATTTTTGCAATTTTTAGTCCTCCAAATTTCCTGCCTAAATTTACCTTTGTTTAAGAAAAAAAAAATAGTCCTTCAAATGTTAGATTAAGAAATGCATATTAGATTCTTGTGCTTTTAAAACACCACTATTCCTCCTCTATTAGGTTCTTGCCCCAGGCAAAAACCAATGCCTAACACAAATATTGAATAGGAAGAAGAATAAACAAACCTCAAGAGACACACCAAGATACCTTAGGATTTTGAACAATCAAAAAGGCAAAGGTCATTTGGGTTTTTTGAAAACTCCTTTGAGGGAAAAATTGATCCATTCCTTTAATGTTCTTCACAACAAGGATTAATTCTTTTTGAGTACTTAAATAATATAAGGGAAAACCCATTAAGGAGAGGGGACTCATTCACTACTCTGGCCCCCTGATCCATATGAGAACTTTCAAAACCAATCTTACTTAGCCTAACACATTCTCTATTGATTTTGATTTTTATATTATCTTAAACCCAGAGAGAATTTATTTACTTCTAAAAATATAGTTTAAAATAATCAAATAATACTCTATCCCCAACGTTGCTACCAAGAAAATCTCCAAACACTTGCAAAAAGTTCTGAGTACAGGTAGGAGACAAAAGGTAAGGGATAAGAGGAATATAAACTGAAATTTTATCAATCCACATGTCCTAATTTATTCTGCTCAGCATTCCAAAATGATGAATATTAAACAAGTTAGACTTCAAGCTAATACATAATAGTAAAATATTATTCTATGTTTCATAGCATTATATATTATATATAACATTATATGTAACATTATATTAACATATATAATACATTGACATAGCACGTTATAGATCGCAAATGTCCTTACCAAATTTAATCTACACAACAACGATGGGAGATAGGCTTTGCTATTAAATTTCCTTTAAGAGTTTGCTCTAAAGCTACTAAACTCCTCTGGGCCTCTGTTTCCTTATTATAAAAGGAAGGAATTATAGTAAATGGTTTTCAAGCCCCTTTCTACCTCAAAAAATTCATTTAAAGTAAAGACAGTAAGTGCTAAAGAATAATACTCGATCTCCAAAGTCGTTTTCTTTTCTTGTCACAAAGCTCCAAAGTGGTATGATGTACTATTGTTTGCTTTAAACATCTTTAAATGTCTATAAATCACATACCATAAAAATTCACCAATAAAAAGTATACAATTCGTGGATTTTATTATATTCACAGTGTTGTGTAACCACACCACAGTGTAAATTTAGAAATTTTTATCAGCCTCCAAAACCCTATGGCTGTGAGCAATTCCTTCCTACACTCACTCCTCAGCCCTAGGCAAACAGTAATCTTTCCCTCTATATAGACTTGCCTATTCTGGACATTTTTTATACATAGAATTCATTATATAATAGGTGGTCATTTGTGACTAGTTACTTTCACTTAGTGTATTTTCCAGGTCATTCATCTTGTAGCATGTTATGAGTACTTCATTCCTTTTTATTGCTAAATAGTATCTAATTTTATGGATGTACATTACATTTATTTATTCATCAGTTGATGGACAAATTATTTTTCACTTTTTGATTGCTATGAATAATCCTATTATGAATACTGTGAGCAAGTTTTTGAGTGCACATATATTTTCCTTCCTCTTGGATATATACCTAGAACAGAATTATTGTGTCAGATGTTAACTCTATGCCTACCATTTTAAGGAACTGTCGAACTATTTTCCATAGAAGCTGCAATAAGGGTGTTCCAGTTTCTCCACATCCTCACCACTTGCTATTATGTCTTTTTTATTATTATAGTTATCCTAGTGGTTATTAAATGGTATCTCATTGTGGTTTTGACTATATTTCTCGGATGACTAATGATGTTGAACATATTTCCGAGAGTTTATCGGTCATCTGTATATCTTCCTTGAAGAAATGTCTATGCTGATATTGTCCCCATTTTTTATTTGGGTTATTTGTCTTTTTACTGTTGAGTTGTATAACTTACATATTCTAGATACAAATCTTCTATTAGATATATAATTTGCACATATTCTCTCCAGCTGTGGCTTGTCTTTTCATTTTTTTGCTGGTTATTATTTACATAATTTTAAATTCAATGCAGTCCAAATTATCTGTCTGGCTTCTTTCAAGATTTTCTCTGTCTTTGATTTTTCTGCAGTTTGAATATCATGTGCATAGCTATAGATTTTTGTATTTATCTTGTGATCACTAATAGCTTTCTATATCTCTGGTTTCATTTCTGTTATTGATTTGGCAAATTCTCAGCCATTTTACCTCAAATATCTTGTTTACTTTTTCTCTTTCTGGTATTCCTATTATGCATATGTTACACTTTTTGAAATTGTTCAATACTTTTTGGATATTCTGTTCTCCTTTCTTTGCTTTGCTTTTTAGTTTGGGATGTTTCTATTCACATATCTTCAAACTCACTGATTCTTTTTATACTATTTCCAGACCCCTGATGATCCTACCAAAGGCATTCTTCATTTCTTTTACAGTGTTTTTATTTTTACCATTACTATTTAAAAAAAAATTTTTTTTTTTTTGATGTGGACCATTTTTAAAATCTGTATTAAATTTGCGACAATATTGCTTCTGCTTTATCTTTTGGTTTTTTGGCCGGGAGGCATGTGGGATCCCAGCTCCCCAACCAGGGATCGAACCCGCACCCCCAGCACTGCAAGGCAAAGTCTTAACCACTGGCCCCTCAGGGAAGTCCCACTTACCATTTCTTTTTGATTCTTCTTTAGCGTTGCTTACACTACCTTTCTTTTCTTGCCTGTTGTCCATTTTTCACACTGGAGTCCTTAGAATATTAACCATAGTTAGTCTGATAATTCAAATTCCCAGTCTGATAATTCCAAAATTTTTGCCATATTTGATTATGATCCTGTTCCTTGCTTTGTCTCTTCAGATGGTGTTTTTTTCCTTTTAACGTGACTTGTAACTGTTTGTTGAAACTGAACATGGTATATCAGGTAAGAGGACTGAGGTAAATAGGTCCTACTGATGAACTGTGGGGAAGAGGGGACACATTCTATAATTCTGTGATTAGGTCTCAGTCTTTTAGTGGGTCTGTAACCCTGGGCTGTGACCTTCATAAGTGTTTCTCAGCTTTGTTTAGCCCCTTAAGTAAGAACAGAAAGCCTAGTGGTGGCTGGTTGGATATTTCCCTTACTCTAGGTTGGTTAGGCTCAGGTAAATAGTTTCTCCTTTGTTAAAGAGAACAGAGAACTCTGAGCTATTACAAAATGGTTATTTTTCCATTTCCCTTTCCAGAAGCTACAGGGGATTTTCTCTGATCTTCACCCTGAAGACGTGGTAAGGCTCACTGGTTAGGAAAACTCACAAAAGTATAGGACACCACCTAAGGCTCAGCATCCAGAAACATTTGTCTCGTAAACTAGTGTATAGCTAGTACCCAGCAACTAGTTAAGTTTTAAGTGTTCCTTTTTGTTTCTAGCTCTAGCAATGTTTCCTGCTCCTGGTAAGCTATGATTCTCTGTTATCTACCTGTCTCTACAGTTTTTGGAGCCTCCAGTTTGCTCTACAATCTCAATTTTCTGGCAAACTAAGAAAAGTTGTTGATTTCAGTTTGCTCAGTATTTTTCTCGTTGTGACAACAGGATTGAAGATTTCCAAGCTCTTTACATGTTAGACCCCAACTGGTCTTAGAGTTTAACAAACATGTTACAAATCTCTGAATGAGGACGTGTTGTGAGTTCTTTCTGTGTTGGCTATTTGCAAGCAACTCACACTATTGAGTGGCCAAGAGCAGTGTATAAGGCTACCGGGAAGGTTTCTTGCTTTATGGTGAAGCTCACCATTATACAGTGTGTACCTTTATTTGTGGTCAGTGAAGATCATCAACTGCTAATTGCTCAAAATCTTGTATTTCTCCTCCCACAAAGATGGTGTGTCCTTATGTTCTCTAATTACTCTTGGCTGTCTTGCTACTCTGGAGTCTGAGTGCCAAATGCTAACTGCAGAAGGACTTATACCCAGGGTATGCATTCAATTCCATTCCTCTAAAAAAAGAAGGATATTTACCTTTGTCCTGGGAGTACTCACTCTGATATGAAACTCCAGATGACCAATCAGTTTCTTCCTGCACCTGGTTTGACCATCATTTTAATTGATAGGCCTGCCTCCTGTACTGTGACTCACCCTTACAAATGAAATTTAGATTCGCCTAAACTGGAGTTTGTGTTTCTATTTTGTTTTCCTTGACTTTTGGAGGAAGATTTAAGAAAGAGACAGAAGTCCCCCTTTTATAAAATTTCTCACCAACATAGGTATTATTTATCCGTTTAGATTCAGAAGTATCAAGACTCATTGCTGCATGGGTATCTCTTTATTAAGTAGAACCTACAGTATTATTGTATTATGATGAGCTTATACTGATATGATTATAAAGGGTAAATCCAGGCATCTATGTATAGGAGGTAAAATATCAACTGAAACTGGAGTAGCTTTTAGTGGGAATATGAAATTGGTAGGCCTTTTGAGGCATAATGGTAACTCCCTCTAGAAATATATCTGTGATCTCTAAAATAAAAGATAACTGAGATCTGATTCAAATCCTGTACTCCACAAGACAGATTTTTAAAGTATATATTTATTTTTATGCTTTTGTTTAAACTGTTATCTTGAAAGTTCCAATATGTCCCACCTGTGTTAAACAATTAAAAGAGGCAGAATTTTGGCGGTGATTTCTCCGGAGAACTGATGAACATAAGTATGCATCTCTGAAAGCCAAATGTTGATGTCTGTGACAAGTGAAGGAAGACATAACGCTGTACCACAGAATGGAGGCCAATGGATCAGTTGCCTCCTTCCCCCCACCAGCAACCAAGGAGCTGCTATGAGTAGCATCCGATATCAGAAGTCTGAGTTTCAACAACCCAGGCACTTTCACAAACTGAAAAGAAAATGTAAGGAAGAAAAAATGTATAAAGCTTCATGAAACATGGCTGACAAAACATTTTTGTTAGAATCCCATGGACTCTTAAAAGTACAAAGTCCCACGTCCTATTTTAGACCTACAGTATGAGACCTTTCGTCTTGCAATCTGAGAGATGGCACCTTAAAAGGGTTCTAATTTAGAATGTTGGGCATCCTAAAGTAACTTTTTCTCCTAAGAAAGATTTGAAGTTTAGGGATGATTCTACAGCCATTATCTTTCTTTCGATGTTGAGTGTTATTCTTTCACGGGGTAATGCTACAGAATGTTTTGGAACAACTTCTTGCCTAACAAAACTATCTCTAATATATTCACATGTTTTGAACTACTGTGAAATACTTTAGAAAGTTTCACAGGAGGATGATACATGTAATTTTAGGTAATTCTCCCCATTTAGAATAACTTGTCTACATGGTAAGAAATCTACATTTATCTGGTAACTGAAATAGAGGCTTTTCATAATTCATGAGCAAGATCTACAAAATTAGCTTTCTCTTTTAGATGTATTGTAGTTCCTAAATTCATATTTACACATAATCTGCTAAGTTATCATTGCATCATATTGAATGCTTGGATATTAAATACTTATTTCGGAGATAAGGAAGAGAATATTTGACTAGAGAGGAAGACAGGAGCATTCCATTATCACTTGGCAGAATCTGATGTATTCGACCAAGAAAGATTCATACTAATAGATATTTTTGATGATTATTTTCATTCTTCTGATAAATTCTGTCATATGAAGGCTCACTCTCATTTGGCTATAGGTGTAGTATAGGTGATGGTAATTGTCTGGGGCCCCATCATTATGAGTTAGCAGTAAAAGGAGCCAAGGAAATAAACACCAAAACAGAACAAGAAAACATAAATTAATGAAACACATAATATTCTGAAATACTGGGTTGTAAATTGCATCAGCACGCTTACTAGCTCACATGTGAACAAATATCAATGATCTTGACAGCTTTATTTTGTTCACTGGAAAAATATCGCATCATATGGACAGTTATACTCCTGCAGCTCAAGTGACCAATCGAATGAGCTCTGGGGTTTTCTGAGTTCTTTCGTTCTGTAAATATAAGATGTGCCCCCCAAACATCTTCCTTTGTTAAGACACAATGCTTTTTTTTTTAATACAGAGGGAAGAGAAGACATGAATTTAATAGGGATGGACTGACGAACATACATTGAACACCTAAGTAGGCTTTCATACCTGACTAATCTATTACATGTATAGATACCAAGTTTAGTTTTGCACACTTACGACCCATCTGCTTTCGCCAGAGCATATGTCTTTTGCCGCATACACCCAGATGCAAATAAAGTGAACATCTTTCTATGATATGATGAATTTACCTGAATATTGACATTTCCCTCCATGATATTTCAAGTGAAGGTCAGTGGTCTTTAACCAAGGACATAGGATAGGCAGAAAAGGGCATGAGTAGTACGGAAAAGATAAACCCTGTAATTTGAATCAACTTACGAGTAATAAATCTGATCAACCGAACATCTTTTTTTTCATCATCAAATTCCAAATGTGATGTTATTTTCTAATATAGAGAAATAAATTATATTTTGATATTTCTTTTGGATAAAATATATCCATATAGAGAAATAATAAAAGTATAAGATGCATATGTTTACGTCAATGGGTAAGAACCCTTATTCTGAATTATTTAAAATTTGGAAAAAATTAACATTAAAATCCTACTGAGAAAGAGGGAACATATACTTCATTCTTCTGTGCTCTCAAGTTAATATCTTCATATGGTTATATTGATGTGAACTTTTATTTCAGTATTGTATTGGAACTAATTAGATATTTATAATGTCTTATTGGTTATGTGTTTTTCTAATAATTTAAAAATTGGTATAAAGTAGCAGGCGACACACTTTCTTCTCTCCCAAATACATAAAATCCTTATGAATATAATCTGGTTTCCAAATGTCTTTCAATTGCTTTTAACCTTGCTACTTCCTTATCCTATAAATTATCCTTATTGAATATATGCTCATTTAATTAAATGAAAATATGCTTTGTTCTTTATTTTGAAAGTCTGTACAAGTACAGCTTCCTGGTAACTGCTTAACATTTCTTTTGAATATTCAAATGACTCATGTTGTTCCTGTTCAGAAAAGGTTTGCTAAAAAAATATAGTTCAAAAGAGGCATACTGATATTGATATAGCCTCTGCTTCAGCAATACTGAATGGAAATAAAATTAAAATCAAAAAAGGAGAAAAAGACATGCAGATGAATTACAGAAGGCAACACACAGGAACCAGAGCAATCGACAATCGACTTTCATTATCTTCTTATTTTTCTCTTTTATGTACAATCAACAGTGCTTTCCTCTCTTTCATTTACTCTGCCATTCATATTAGTTTTAACCAAAATCTCATCTTAATACTTTTTCTTTAACTTCTATTTCATTTCCTCAATTTTTCTGAAGTTATTTATAATTATGAAGGTGTATAAAGCAGTCCTTCAGCAATCTAATTGTTTTTATTTGAACTGTTATAAATTAAGAAAATGATTTATTAAGATAGCCTTTAATGTGGGTGCTTTTTGTTTCTGTCTGTGTGTGTGTGTTTGTACTTCAGTATATATCTTGAATCTAGCAACTGAATCAAAACTTTATGCAATTGTTATGTTAATGGATATGAAGGGTTACAACCGAGAGTTAATACATAAATACAGGGTTTACATAAGTGGAATAGAAGATACATTAAGCTGACAATGTATCCACAACAGTGCCTGACAGGAAGAAGGTGATTTATTAATATTTGTTACAAAGTTCGGTTATGAATTTGTTCTCAAATATTTGATTTTAATAAAAAAGTGTATTTTAATTAATAAACATAAATAAAATAATTGTTATTTCCTTATTCCATTACCTTTTTTTAATTCTCCATTTGCATTTGAAAAAAAGCTGTATAGTTTATCTAGATGCAAAGGTCATTATATATTCATAGAACGTATCTTTTATTAATTATATCATTTATGTATTTTAAGACTATACATTCTTACATGTAGTTGAACCATTTGTCTTGTCTTGGTCCAAAAGTGATTGTTCAAGTGATCAAGTTTCATTGCCCTTCTGTCAATATTGCTTTATTAAGATGTCTGCTGACAAAAAAAAAAGAACATGGACGGACCTAGAGATTATCATATTAAGTGAAGTAAGTCAGACAAAGACAAATATCATATGAATCACTTATATGTGGAATCTAAAAAAATGATACAAATGAACTTATTTACAAAACAGAAATAGACTCACAGACATAGCAAACAAATGTATGGTTACCAAAGGGGAAAGGTGGAGGAGGGATGAATTAGGACTTTGGGATTAACAGATATACACTACTACATATAAAATAGATAAACAAGGACCTACGTATAGCATAGAGAACTATCTACACTCAATATCTTGTAATAACCTATAATGAAAAAGAATTTGAAAAAGAATATATATATATGTATAACTGAATCACTTTGCTGTATAGCTGAAACTAATGCAATACTGTAAATCAGCTATACTTCAATAAAAATAAAAATATAATCAAATTAAAAAAATTTTTTTAAGATGGCTGCTATCTTATTTGGTTTGCAGATATTTGTGAATGTTTTATCTTCATTACTGAAATTGTATTAATATATTGTGAAGTGTCTTTTGTCTTGTTGATTTTTCTGCTCTGAATTTTACCTTTTCAAATATCAATCTCAATTTCTCTTTGGCTTGTATTTGTCTCTCCTTTATTTCAGTATCTTTTTCTTTTAGGCATATATCTTCTATGCACATACAGAAAGATTTTTATTTGCAAGCTGTTCTGAAAATATTTGTCTTTTAAAAGAGGAATAATCCCATTTACATTGAGAGGTATAACTTATATGTTCAGTCTCACGTCTGCCATCATTTTATTTCATATTACCTTTGTGCTATGTTTATGCTGTATTTTTCACATAACTGGTCTCTTTTTATTGATTTTTTAATTTGTATTATTTTGTTTGTATTCGTTTAGGTATTGTGGAAACTTTATAATTCTTTTCTAGTGATTACCTTTCTTCTAATTTTTGGAAGACGTTTCCATGATGTTTCTGCAGGTCTGTATAAGTTTTGTTCTTGACTATCTTTTTAGGACATTTGTATTGCAAATACTCTTGGAAGATAGAGAGAGTGGCTTCCTTGAGAGAAGAGAGCATGTTTGTTTCCTGGCCTGGATAATAAAGATAATGGCTCCTTCTGTGGCAAGGTTTGGGCAGGTTTTCTACAAGCCCACCTTAAAAGACTGAAGCTGCCTAAACTTTGGGTTCTTCAGCTGTGACATAACCTACTGCATGTGCAGCATCCGTCTGTGTTCTTCTCTACATCGCCCCCTTGGGACCTGGGAAGGAAGGGAAGTGAAGGAAATGAGAAGCTCCTTCTGCCTGAAGCCATAATCCTGTCTTTTATCTCTCACTCGGGAGTCCCTTGTCTCCTGCCAGCTTCTAGGAAACTGTAGCAGGCTAACTTGTGGCAGGCTAACTTGGTAGCTTGCAAGTAGGATACAATTTTATGTCTTTCATGGTTCTTGACATTAACAAAACCATTTCCTTTCATCCACCTTAACACTACTTCCATTTAGTTTGTCATTTCATAACTATCTTTTGCCTCCTGCCTGTTACCTATAGGCAGTTGATGGGCTTATTCTGTGTTCCCCTTTCTTTATTCTTCTCCAGTTTGCATTGTTACTTTTTTTGGTCAAATTATATAACATTTTACAACAGTTTTCCATCTTTGTCCTCTCTTTATCTTAGTCTTAGATTTATTGTCAGAAATGTTCCATTCTTGCCAACTGTACTTTTGCCCAAATATGACAAAGTAAGCCCATGTATGCTGGTGAGGAACAAATGGGGGAGATATCTAAAATGACCTGTAGCCTGAGAATGATTTGGGAGACCTTCTAAAATGTGGATGCTGGGAAGTATGTTACTGAATTCTTTAAATTTATGAGACTAAAGAAGTGAGTTAAGAGTATGTTACAATAAAAAATAAATAAACTAATTTTTTAAAAAATTTAAGCCAGTAAGTAGCACAATATCTTTCTCCCCTAAAAACTGCATTCTTTCTTGTCTTCGGATCCAAAATTCGTTCAGGAAGCTAGTGCAATAGACAAGTGTTTCAGGTCCTTCATGCTGTTGGCCCCATTCTTCCTAAGCACTTGCATTTTCACCTGAGTTATATATGATGGAGTCCTCATAATTTTAAATACGAACTAAAAGTTTAGTGTCCTGAGATAGTCTTACATTTAAAGAGATACTGTCTAAAAAATGTAAATTAATACTTAAATGAGAAAATTCATTTCGTTTTTTGAAAAATTATAAAAAGTTTCAATTACTTATCTCAACAATGCTTACTCAATCCTCTTTACTCTTCTCTCCAATTACTCTGCACTCTTTTTGGGCAGATTAGAGGAAACCAAAATATAAGAGAGAGGACTTTGTTCCCTGTTGGGATAGGTATCATTATTGAAAAAAATTAATTGCAGTAAAATTTCATCCTTCTTAATAGGACCATGAAGATGAACAAGAAAAATGTGCACATTTGGCCATTCTTCACTTTAGCAGAAAGAATAAAATATAAACTATACCTCACAGAAATCAGAAACTCTCCTTTCTTTCAACAACCAATGACATGCACCTCTAAAATTAGAATGTTTGACATTCAACCATATTTGCTTCAAATTGATTGTCAGGACGGAAATAAATTATTGTATTTTATATACCTAGTTTATTAATTTCAGTACCAAAAAAAGTAAGTGGGAAAACTTACATACTCTGTCTCTATTTGTTCATTTCCACTGACTAAAACACTGTGACTTCTAGTCACATCTCAGAGTGCCTGCTTTGGGCCCAAGCTTGCTGTTTCCCTCTATTAGAGAGAGATGTCATTCATCATTACATGAGGTGGAGCCAGAGTTGAAAGATTTCCAAATAAATCCAGAATGGCAGTCAATTAGTCATTACTTTCACAGCTTGTCCATACATCTCTTGTTAAGTGAATGTTTATATACTTACCCTCCCTAAAGGCCCACTAGCAACTTTGTGAAACTTTTGACATAGAGCCATGACACAGCCCTGTTGCAAACTCTGTCTCCAATGGCAGTTAATCAAAGGATGACATGAGCTCAACCAAACCTCTACTAATCATACAATATAATGAATATCTGCTGTGAATGTTTCTGCTATAAATCTTGTGAATGCCTTTTACTTTAGCAAACAAACTGTTAATAAATTCAACTTTCAGTAAGGAAAACACACACAAAGCAGTGTATATAGCATGACAGCTTTCAGATCAGACTCTGAAACAACAATTATTATTTTTTAAATATTACATTTGCTGATGGAATACCATGTTTACCCACTATTTGATGAGAAGCAGAGCATTACATAAATATCATGTAAATAAATAAATAAATATTTGATACTACTGAATAGTATACAATAGTATAGTATACAATAGAATAGAAACGGTAGAAACAATCATTATTTGAAGCCCCAAAGCATCAGTCCGAGAAATAAATATATGTATATAACTTCCATTAGCTTGAATAGCAATTACTTGAGCCCCTCTGAAATAGAGTAAAAATGGCTGTAGCTAACAAACTACAACCAAATAATATTACTTAATTTCTTTTGCTGTTAGTTATACTATACCTTATTATACTAAACTATATATATGTATTTTCTTTAATAATAATTGTGTGCATTGGAGAAGTTACTTCAAGGTATTTTATGATAAAGTTAAAAAAGTACTTAGTTACTTTTTTAAAGTTATATCTTATTTTATAGTTAGGAAAGCAAAATAAAATTGATTCAGATATTTCTAAGAATTCTATCAGAGAATAATGATGCTAGTAGTTCTAAATGCAAGATTCAAGAAAATCCCACTTTAAAATATCAATAAAAAGTTGTCATAGCTACCATAATGATTTATACAGCACATCCTAAGATGAATAGTTTGTGGTTGGCAGCAGCAAACATGATAAAACAATCAGATAATATTCATAAGGGACACGTCATAAAGAACAAAGTTTTCAAGCAAACTGAGTGGCTACTCTTCCTCTTTCTTTTTCTATTTTTCAGAAATGTTTGGAAACATGTTAGTTTTTATCTAGAAATATGAATCATTTGGATTTCCTATATCTGTGCTGAGTTTGAAGGCTTCTTAATGCACAAGTAGTTCACAAGTACATTCAAACCTAATGCATAATTCACAAAATAGAACTAATTAGTAATTTAATGTCATATGTTACTTGGGACTGGCAAGCTTTGGTTTTGCCTGTATAGAACATTAAGTTAAATACTCATACACTACTCACCATTCTTCTCTGCCCTGAACTCCTTAATTATTTTTTAGTATGGACAGAATTACCGCTTATTAATCTGCTCTTGAAATAAAAGAACTTGCAGCAAAGAAAAAGTGGCCACTGCATAGGTTAACTTCCTATTCTCTTAAAATAAATGTATACATACATACATACATATAATAACAACAACAATAATAATAATAAGCATACCGTATGTAATGTTATGGAAAGTATTAAAATTAATGTTTGAGAAATGCTTAGAGCACCTGGCATATGTCAAGCTCTGTGCCTATGTATTATAAGTAAATTTTAACATTATCTAAAAACAGTAATAAAATAAATGAAATAAAATAATCATATTTAAAGACTGCCAAATAGATCGATCTGTATAAATCTAAATATACAAGACTTCATGGGGGCTTCCCTAGTGGCGCAGTGGTTAAGAATCCGCCTGCCAATGCAGGGGACAAGGGTTCAAGCCCTGGTCCGGGAAGATTCCACATGCCACGGAGCAACTAAGCCCGTGCGTCACAACTACTGAGCCTGCGCTCTAGAGCCCGCAAGCCACAACTACTGAAGCCCGTGTGCCACAACTACTGAAGCCCACGCGCCTAGAGCCTGTGCTCTGCAACAAGAGAAGCCACCACAATGCAAAGCCTGCGCCCCGCAACAAAGAGTAACCCCCGCTCACTGCAACTAGAGAAAGCCCGCGTGTAGCAGCGAAGACCCAATGCAGCCAAAAATTAAATAAATAAATTAAAAAAAAAAAAAAAAAAGACTTCATGGATGCATTCTCCAATTGGATAAATTCTAGTTTTCTCATTAGATGTAATTTTGATGGAAAGGTTATTTTATGTAATTTACTTCCAGTAAATTGAAATAAAACCCAGTACAACATAGTAGATTAATAAATACCTAGTAATAACAGAAAAATTATGTCTGTACTAGTTGTGCTTATGTTGTCCAGGAAGGAAATATCCAAATAACCTAACTGGAAAGAGTCACTGTAGAAATTCTTCATTTAATTTAGTGTACGACACATTATTCTTATTATGAAGTGATCCTAGGATAATTTCCATCTGTGTATGAGCTTAGAAAAATATCACATTTATTTTTAAAGTTAATGTTTTCAATCCTTTTATTAATTTTATTCTTAGTTATATTATTGTGATGGATATGTTATTAACTAATGTATATCTCCCAGGAAGCATAGAAGTAAATATTGTAAATACTGTAGTCTTTTTTTGTATGGAAAAGTGTAAGGTATGGAAAACCCAAATGATGTATATAGGTACAAGTAGAAAGGTGAGTTAATAAACATCACATAATTCACATTCCAGCTTCCCCTTTGTAATACTAATTTTCACTTACTTAAAAATCCATATGGGAAAGCTATAGATATGGGGGAACTTATATACCTGTCAATTTTTTATTGTAGTTGAAGTGATTATTAGTAAAGTGATTTTCTTGGACTATTATTCTGAGGAAAGTTATCACTAAAGAAATCTCCTTTAGAACAATTAACTCTTTAAAAATATTTCTCTCATATATTTCTACTTTAAAAATTTCTCCATGTACCATGACAGAATATGAGAAATTGGCAAGTTAAAAAATGTCTTTCAGATGGCATGATAATACTTATTAGTAAGGTAATTTAAGTTCTAATATTGAGTATATTACCCAAAAATATATATATTTTATACATTTCATGCTTCACAGTATCTAGGTATTTCTCAGGGAAATCTAGTTTCATGTGTTTATTTCTCACAGACTAATATATATGAGTGTAATTCAATTAAACTATTAAAATATATTGACAAATAGCTTAATAGAACTTACTATATTTGTATCTGTTATACTTATTTTGTCATGGGAGTAAATGTTTATATACCACAACTGGGCTTCTTTATTTATTTTTATAATTTCAATTAATTAAAAATAATTTTTTTGTTGTTATTTTTTTGGCTGTGTCGGGTCTTAAGTTTTGACACTCGGGATCTTTGTTTCAGCACGCGGGATCTTTTGTTGCAGCTTGTGGGCTCTTTGTTGTGGCGTTCGGGCTTCTCTCTAGTTGTGGCGTGCAGGGTCCAGAGCACGTGGGCTCTGTAGTTTGCGGCATGCGGGCTCTCTCGTTGAGGCACGCGAGCTCAGTAGTTATGAAGCAGGCTTAGTTGCCCCGCGGCATGTGGGATCTTAGTTCCACGGCCAGGGATCGAACCCATGTCCACTGCATTGGAAGGCGGATTCTTTAGCACTGGAACACCAGGGAAGTCCCTGGGCTTCTTAATTTAAATAAGGAAGAATCATGTCAGGAAGCGGTAGTTATCCCCTGAAATCTGTTTTACTCTTCTGTCATACAAATGGGAAAGTTGACTCAGCATACTGCAACTCAGTATAAAGGACAGCAGATTAACTAGTTTTCCTTGCAGCTAGATATGCCCACATTAGTAAGTTCTGGCCAGACAGATGTAAACATAAGTGCTTACAGAAGCTTCCTTGTATATGTCTTTGCATACACTTGATACTGCCCCTTTTTCATATTTTTGTTAATCCTTCATCCAACCCAGAGCATATATTCTATCTTGAACTAAGGGGATGAAAGTAAACTGGTAAGCTTGAAGGAGGCTGGATCCATAAGGAATTTGTGGATCAGACTTGCATTTTTACACCTCTGTATGTTTACCTGAGGAGAATAAATTTCTATCTTAGTTATGCCACCTTTATTTTAGATTTTTCTATTGCCCATATCCAAACAAAATCTTCCTTAATACAGGAGAGAATGAAACAGGTCATAAATATACTGGAAAGATTGAGGAGACCTCTCCTGTCCTTGTACATTTCTTAGAGAATTATGCAATTACCTATGGATTCCACATTGAAGATAAATCTGGCAGAGGACTATTTTTTTGTTTAGCCTGGGAGCTAAGAATGGTGTTTATATTTTAAAGGGTTGTAGAAAACAAAAACAAAAACAAAAAGAATACACGACAAAACTATATATGGCCTGCAAAACCTAGTAGATTATCTGGCCCTTTAGAGTAAAATTATGTGGACTCCTAATCAATAAAATACTGTGTTGCAACAGTCTCTGAGATAGGTCTTCCTGTGCAAGAATATCATTATTTTACCTTTAATCTTTTTTTTCCTTTTTGATGATGTGAGAAGCTAGAGTTGGGTATGTAGCTGTTGATCTCTGAAGCAAGAACAAAGACACTACTAGACTCTGAGGCTTAACCAATATAGTCACCTACAGTGGGTGAGGTCAGTCATTGTCACAGCACCCCATCCAAGATGATAACTACGAAAGTGTGTTAAAAGAGTTTCAAAGTTTGGGACTTCCCTGGCAGTCCAGTGGTTAAGACTCCACACTTCCACTGCAGGGGGCACAGGTTTGATCCCTGGTTGGGGAATCCCTCATGCCGCACAGCATGGCAAAAAAAAAAAAAAAAAAAAAAAGTTTCAAAGTTCTAGTTAGGAGATCATATTTAAACACACAAAGTCTAGATTATGCGTGTCTAAATCTAGGAATGTCAGCTAAATAGTCTAAGTCATGAATCTATAGACATGCAAAATATAAAGAAGAACTTTTTAAAATCTAATATCAAATAATCAATGTAGCATATGTAATGATTGGGGAAATAGAAACTATGAAACACATTTATTCAAAGCTATTCTACAAAAGAAAATAATAAATATAAAGGTGGAGGTGCTACATACACCATGAGGGAAAAATAACTATTGTGGGCGAAGACTTGGACTTTGGTAATATTCCAGTGGAATATTCATTATTTTTAAATTTAAGACATATTTATTGCATGTCTACCATGTTGAATTGACTGTGGCAGCCAAGGAGGTATGCCACTTGGGTACCCTTACAAGAGAAAACCTGCTCCTAGAACTGCAATCAGCTGACAGTTGAGGTGACAACACCCTTAGAATCTGCTAGAGTATTCTAGCCAAGGACGTACTTCCTCTGGGCTGTTCCTGCTAATAACTGGGCCAGGTGCAATCCAAGGGCCTTGTTTTTGCCCAACATGGGACTTCTCTAACAGGCAATCTTTGCTCTGGGGTTCCCTGTTGGCATGGATGAGACTTTCTCAGAACTGCATCAGTACCTCTCCCCATCCAATGTTTCTTCTTTATCTGTCTTTTCATAGGTGTCAAACCTGCATCACAGATCTGAAGAATCTCCCTACTACAACTCCGTCTCTCCTTTGACTTTCACAGACTTTATCTTCAATAAATCTTTTTCATTTCTAACTTGGTCTTGTTATTTGCTTTCCAGTAGAATTGCGCTGACATTGACTCCCACTGTATAAATAATAAATGTTGACAGACTTCAAAACGTAGTCTTTTCTCTTTGTTACCAAAGGTAAATCTGGAGGGCAATTATCGAGGGAACAATAAATATATTAATTTCTTATTGCTGCTGTAACAAATTACCAAAACAACTTAGTGTCATAAACAAGACAAATTTATTATCTTAAAATTCTGAAGATCGAAAGTCCATAAAAGAAGTTTTATGGAGCTAAGATGAAGGTGTGAACAGGGTTGTTTCTTTCTGGAGGCTCCAGGGAAGAACCCATTTCCTTGTCCTCTTCAGCGTCTAGTTGCCGTCCAGATTCCTTTACTTGTAGCCCCTCCTCCATCTTCAAAGTACCTGACTCCAGTCTCTGTTTCTGCCATCATACTGCCTTTTCCATTGAAGTCAAATCTCTTTCTGCCTTCCTCTCCCACCCTCACACCCTAACATCATCACTTTTTCCCTGACATAGACTGAAAATAAGCGGGAATAGCTAAATAATATCTGGTCTGATTAAATGATTCTCAAGAAGACACTACAGAAGTTAATGTAATCATATGCAGTTAAAATCAATGATTCAACAGTATTTTCATCTCTGTGAAGAAAACAAGAAGGAAGAAAAAACTAGTCTTTCATATCCAGTGCCTGGATTTTGAAGAGGTACCCAAACTGAGTTTTTCAAATAAGCTTAGCCAGATGTTTCAAGGATTAAAACAGACTATTTTAAATTTTGTTTTGTTGTATTTTACTAACATAAAATGACTATTGAGTTAACAGGTATGTGAATATTGCGTGGAACCATGAAACTTACTTGTTCTTTCACAGACTAATCCCTTTTCTCTTGCTCTCAGTAACATAATAGGCCATACTTCATAGGTATGCGATACCAGCTAGCACTGTATAGATGGAATCAATAGTATAATCTATTAAATTCTGCAAAACAGCTTACTCTATGATATAAAGTGGAATTGTGATTGATTTTTAAAGTAAAGAGTAGTTCTATATTCAACTCGGACAAGAATAACTTTTAAAGCAGTAACTTTCTCTTTGTGGAACCACTGTTTTTCTTCTATTTTTCTTGATCTTAAAAGTAAATGTTGCCTATGTGGCCTAATTAAATGACACTGAATTCTGGCTTGTCTTTTCACTTAAAATTGCCTTGACTTTGTACCAGCTTCTAAGTAGAGAACTGAATGTCTGCTTTTAAGTCAGCCACTTACTCTGAAAACTCCTTGTTAAAAACAATGGCTCTTACTCAATAGCAACGTTTCATCACACTTTCATTCCTTAAGTCCAGAATTATTGTAAATGTTTATAAAAAAAAAACAGTCAAAATTATAGCATACCAGTATTTGTGCTCAGGTTTTGTTTTTTTTATGATTAGTCAATTTTCCACATTAAATAGTTGAGTCCAGTGCTGCATTAAATGCCAAATAGTTTTGTTTTCCCTCCTACAAACGCATTTAATATGGACGCCAGGTTTGTAATATTTATCAACTCTTCACCATATGATTAAAATCTCAAGTTGATTTTAAGACATCAGCCTTAAGGATATGATAGTATCCTTAAATATCTTTTAAATATCATGAAATTCTTTGGAAACATAAAATACGTGTTTCTCTGAATAGAATTGCATGTAGTAAACTAAAAGTCCATTCATACTAAGAAAGAATCCAATTGTGTCCATAGCAAAAAAGACAAAATAGTTTAAAATCTTGATAAATAATGAAATATCTATACCATGAAATGTTTTAAATTTAATAAAACAAGGAATATTAAAACTAATGCAAAATCATTTCACTACACACTGTTTGTTCCAAAAAGTAAGGCACAGAATAGTGTATATAGTATGTTAGCTTTTTAATATTTGAATAAAATAGAAAGAGAAAAAATTATATATAATTATATTATTATATTATATTATTAATTATAATTATATAATGTACATAATATATATAATTTTTCTCCTACCTTTTTTATGCATATATATGTATACACCAACAAATAAATATAAAGAGTAAAAATATGTGATATAGTTACAGTATGTATTGCCTTGTATATTCTCAAAATGTAATATTATTTATTGCCTGGTATATTCTTAAAAGAATTATAAACAATTATTAATGTGCTAACTATGGGAAGAAGACTTGGGTGGGTGAAGGACAAAGTGGGAGAAAGTCCCTTTACAAAATATTACTTTTTACCTCTTGTATCTCAAATATGAGTACATGTATAAAAATAAACTACTTAAAACAAAATTATCTCTATTTTATGTTTATATCTGTTTTACATAGAAATAGAATGAGATAGCATTATAGACAGAAATAAAGATACATCACAAGATTAATTACTCATGTATCAAATTGCTAAAATATTACCTACATACTAACATGAGGAATATGGTCTTTGCTGTCTACTGAGCCCAAGTTTAAAAAAGAAGTGACCATATCGTCAATACTAGTGATGAAATATACAAATAATGAATGTGATGGATTCACATTTTGGGATATGCCAGAATGAATATCCCAATACATATGAAATAAATATTAAATATTTATATATACAATGTATTTTTGGTTTTGTTTAGCATTTAACAAAATTAAGCATGTTTTTCAAAGTCAAAGTTTAATACATGGCTATTTAAAATATCTCACTGCTCAAGAAGATATCAAGCTTTAATTTTTACAAATAAGAGAAATGAGGACAGATTACTATTTTGTGCTCCCTAAATTGTATATGGACTTACAGTAAATATGCCATCTATAGTATTACACAGAATTAATGAATATATAGTCATTTTCTTTGTGCTTGGAATGCATGAAGCCATATGGCTTCATGGTTGTCCTGGTGTGGGGGAATATCTGGGGTAGATTCATTATATTTTTATCCATTCTTTTTATCTCTTAATGACACAATTTGAAGTCTACCTTCCTCCCCAAACAGTGCTGGGTTATCACCAGAAGAGCACTATTATCACATAAGCACCGTTATCAAAATGTGATTACAGTTCCACGTGTAGATTTATTTTACTCATGGTTACTTCTTCTTTGCCTGTATTATATGTAGTTTTCCACTTCATTTTTTGGTGTTGCTGTTTTTTTCTAAGAAAAGAATACATCCAGGGAATTTATAGTCTTTGTGTTTACCCTGATTTCGCTTTTCTTAAGTTTTGTATAACAATAATAAAAAACCACATTGAGCTTAAAAAAAAAAGTACATGTCTATATGTTACCAATTAAAATACCTGAAAATATTTTAGTATTTTTTTATGCTATCCTATAAAAATGAGCTGTTTTTCTCTTGCTTTTACCTCTTTTTCACCTGTCTCTCATTCTCAAATTCTGCTTGTTCCTACTTCCAGGCTCCATCCTTAAATGTTGGAAGTCCCAGAAATCAGTGCTCCCTTCTCTGCTCTGTCTATCCCCCTCCCTATGTACCCTCACCCCGTCACATGGATTTATATAACATCTATAAGCTGAGAATTTTCATGTATACACACACACACACACACACACACACACACACACAAAACGCAGGCCTTCACCATGAACCTCCCACTTGCACATATTACTGCTTTGTAAAGCTATTGGCATCTCAAACTTAACACCTCTAACTCTGAACGGTTTTCTCTAAAATACCATGCTGTTTGTACCAGTCTTCACCATTAAATAAAAATCATCAATATCCATACTGTCCCTCAAGCCAACTATCTCAGCTGTGGTCTTAATCGTTAGAAGAGAAAAATTGCACTGGGCCAATTTTACAGGCAGGGAAGACTTTATTCAAGTCTATTGTAATAGGGAAAATAGGTTGAACTCAACTCTGTTGAAACAAATGGCCAGATGGTTTTCAAGCCCTGGGATCAGCTAGTGAAAAGGCATTAGAAGAAGCTGATTGGACGTTGGTCAGTATGCCTAGGCCATCTGTGTTTGCTAATTAGTGCTTATCCGAGTTAGGCTTCTACCTTCCCACAAACACAGGGAGAGAGGGACACTATTCCTCTTGATGTTTACATTTCAAAGGCATGACTCCCAGGTCCTTGGAAAAGACCTTCCTAGGTAACAGAAGCTGTGTATATCAAAGATGGAGAGAGAGAATTTACAATTGCAAGTTTTCTAAAGTAAATTCTCTAAGAAAAGGGACTTTAGGGCCCCGTTGTCAGGAAGAAACCAGTCTAAAGACTAGTCAAGCTGAGGGGAACGCTAAGGCCTTCTTGGTCATTATCTTCTTTCACTTCAGCCTTTAATCCATTATCATATCCTGTTCACTCTATTTCAAAAAGTTACAGATTGTTGAATTCTCTGTAAATCTCTCCTTAAAATGCTTAGTCGAAACTATCATAATTCTACTTTGAGACAATAGCCTCCAACTCTTCCTGTACCCATTGCCCTATCCTTACAATCCAAACTCAGGGCAGCGTCATTTACAACGTATAATGATCATGCTATTCCCCTACGTGAAAATTTATACTTCAGTCCCACTGATCACAAAGTAGAAATCAATCACTTTGCTGTGGATTACAATGCCCTGCTTTAACACACCCTTTTCTCTTTTCTCACCCGTTGCTTGACCGTTCAAGCCTTCCTAGTCTTAAACACACAAATTCACAACTGTCTTGAGATCTTGGCTCTAGTTGTACCTACTTCCTTTCCTCGGATCTTGGCATGCGTGGTTGGTCCCTCCTTGTCATTCAGAGCTCAGTTAGAATGTTGTCTTCTCAAAAGCCATTCTCTGACTATCTGATATTTAATAGCCAATTAGTAGTTTGGATTGTTTTTATTGTATAACTATATTTGAGTAATCTTCATAGCATTGTTTTCTTTTAAACCAATGTTGTTTTTCTTTAAAACAATAAATTGTAAAGCATATATATTTTCTTTTAAAGAGTATATTCTGCTTTTCCTCACTGGAATGGATTCTTAATAAGAGGAGGAATTTTGTGTATCCTGATCATTGCCAAATCCGCATCATAAAACAAACCAGGAAACAAATGTACCCTGCCATGGTAGCTACTATTAAATATTTGTTAAAAAGATAAATAAAAATAAATATGTAAACTATTTTAATATTTTGACTCAGGTCTAATCTTTAACAAGAATGAAGCTGGAAGGGGAGGTATTAAGTATTAAGTATTCAAGGTAAACCATATAGCAGAGCCAGTATAGATGAGGGTCTTTTGATGCCCAGTCCAGAATTATCTATTTATAGACACTGTTGTTCTGTGGCCTATTTTGATGATTTAAAGGCCGATTAAAAAAAAGGTTTCTCCTCTTGGGATGTCCCCAAACCTGAAACTCTCCTTTTTGGAATGACTTCTTCCTTAATCAGATATTGTTCTCTCAGTAGGGGCAATATTAGTGTAATGGTAATGACTTACATTCTTAACACATTCGCGGGAACTGATTTATCTGGTTAATGCACAGCAAGGATCCTAAAGGAAAAAGTGCCAGAGAAGTTTTGTTGATGTAATATTTCCTAGGAGGTAAAATGCTGCAGTGGGGGTAAAGAGAAGGCTTCTACTGTGAAGCCTCTCAGGAAATCTGAGGTTCTGAATCTGAAAAGGAACATCTCCATGTAAATATTGACAGAAAAACTAGAGGCAAATTACTCCCTCTTTATTTAACCCGCTCCTGGATATCGTTGTGGTATCTGATAGTTCTAAAAGTTTACATTTAATATAATAATAAATAGTAGTAATTATAATAAGAATTGCCATTTTCAAGCATCTCTTATTAGCTAGTCATTATGTAATTAGTGTAGTTTCTTAAATGTGTGCTTTCAGCCACATAGTAAGAAAATGTTATTTTAAGTATAAGAAATACAAGAATGAGTTCAGAGAATAAACAACTGTGCAAAATAATGCCATTACTTTAGTGGTGGATTTATATTTTAATCTAAGTCTTTCTGACCTAATATGGCTTTATATAAAAGTACATATTATTTCACTTTTTAAAAATAGTATTTCTCATAATTTTAAGGCAATATTTGGTTTAATTCTTGGTGTCTGGATGATCTAAGGAAGTACAACTTAGTGCCGTGATACCCATGTGCAGTAAGCAAGAGAGTGAATTTCAAAATAAGACATCCTTAGATTCATATTGACATCTAAATTATACTTATCAGCTATGGGTTCAACTTATTTAAATTCCCTTTACTTCAATTACTAATACTATAAAATTTGGATATTTTGCACACAAAAGGATTTTTTCAAGGACTAGATGAACATTACTTAGCTAGAGCCCACATGTGTTCAGTAATTGGTACTTTATTGTTAACACTCTTTGTAATTAAAAAAAAAAACAAACCCTGGTTATGCGATATATCAGAAACTTATAAAACATACTAGGCATTACTTGACTTCAAAATATAGATGGTATATCATTTCTTTCACAAATGCTTTTAAGAGTTTATACAAATATTGAGGACTTTATGAAATAATGAACCTGGAAGTCAGAAAAGTATAACAGAAAAATACCTTTGTTTTAATCACAATTTCTTATATTTTTACCCAAGATAAATAATTATTAATTGATGCTATTCAGTTGTTAAGCAACCATAGGATCGTATTGGTTCTATATAGAGAGAGTCCATATTTTAGGGACCATGCCTATGCTGTAATGACTGCAACATTTTTAATACCACTCCTGTTAAAATTCACAAGCTGCATCCTTTTTTCCAAGGCACTTATTTTCCACTTACCTGTACAAAGGGTGAAATAAACTGGAGTCAGTAAAGTGTAGTAGTGAAGTGAATAAAAACCTAAAATGTTTAGTTTCAAGTCCTAGTTTTTCCAGGTTTTAAAACTCAATTTTATCCATGCCGACCAAGATATTTGGGAATATTACTACACTACTCATTTTCTTCAACTGTGTATTCGTATAAAAGGTTCCAGGAGTTAAATGAGATAAGGTATGTTAAAAACCTTGCATATTGGTTTGCAGTAGGCTAAGCACAATAAATATGAATTATTAAATAATTATTAAATTGCTATTAATGATTAAATTTTTAAAATTCTAAGTTTCTATATCATCCTCTTTTAAAACAGATGCATTGGTTTTTTCAAACTTTATCTGCCAAATAAAATACAAATAATTACTCCTTATGCTCACCAAAAAATTCATCATTTTATTGGACAATAAATACAATAAATTAGACCTTATTGATTTTTTTGTTAAGATAGTTACCTCCTTTTATGCTACATGATATGTTTATATCACTATTTCTTGATTTTACATTTAATACATAACTACTCACTGTGAAAGACAAGGATGTACCTCTGTAACTTATCCAAACTTTTATCTCCTTGTTCAAATTTTTGATAGTTCTTTTGCTTGCCTTTGCAACTTTAAATGACATGTTTAAACTTCGATTTGTTTCACTAACTTTAGATATTATATCTCAACTTCCCACTCTGTTAGATGAGGATATTAGTATCTGCTTCCTTCTTCCTTTTCTGCACCCTTTCCTTTTACACAGTCAAGGTTTAATGGTGTTTATATTGTTTTGTAACTACATTTAAGATGAGGATAGTTTTCAATGAATTATCTCTTAAAGTTGAAAAACAATAAATAATATTTACCAAAGTATAACTATATGCAAAATAGAGCATTAGGATTATATTTCATTCTCCATGGGTACAATGTCCTAACTGCTGTATCACTTGAAGGAGACAATTCAAAGCATCCAAGCTAAGTGGATTTTCTTTCCTTTTACTTCTCTTGTTTGAAATCATGCCATAGTTTACTTTGCAATGTATCTGACATGTCTTTCTTGTACAATTTCATAGCTTCGTAGCTGTTTTAATTATTTTATCCTCCTCTTGTTGAGAGTAGAAACATATTTTTGTTTTTATTTTCACCATTGTTTACTAATATAAGAAAGCTCTGAAGTCCTTGCACATTGCTTAGAATCCATCCTATTCCCTTTTCTCCTTAGAGTCCAATGGCTTCCTATTTGAACTCGAACCAGTTGCTTACAAGGCATTCTGTATAACTGACAAGCCAGGAAACGTTTTCATCGAGTTTCTCACTAAGGTTCCTTATTTATTATATGCCACGATTTCCTTTCTCTTTATCCCATCCTTCACAGGAAGGATGTATGTGAGATAATGTTCTGAGCCCTTTAATAGCTAAAAATGCTTTTGTTTGTCTTAAGCGTCATTGACAATATAGGTAGGTAAAGTAATCAAGGCTTAAAACAATTTTCTCTCAGAACTTCAATGCCATTACTCCACTCTCTTATGGCATTTGGTGTTGATTTTTTAATATAAGAATTTCTACTAGTTTCCTAATTACACCAAACATATTTTATATCAAAGGGAAGACAAACTAATTTGGAAACCACTTAACTTCTGTATTTAATCAAAAGCTTTTTTGAAATGTTAGAATTAGATTTTCATGTAAATCATTTGAGTATATAGGACTATTTTAAATATATGACCTTATAGAAGCACAAAATTTTATCACACTTGTTTATCTAAATATACATACTCATATATATGTATAGATACATACTTACATATATATACAAACATACACATGTATATACCTATCTCCCGCAAATTTGGACATGACAATTCGAAATGAATAAATGATGTTGACATTAAAATAATTTGGGGCAAATTAAATCTTTCTTACTGAAGCAGCAGGTACAGAGGCAATTATAATTTCTTCATAAATATAACATTAACAAAGAATAAGCTTCTAAATAGAATACATTTGTCATAGAAAAAAGACTGAAAAATCGTATTAATATAAGCAAACAGCATGAAGAAAAGGCATATCATATTAAAAATCATTTACTTGACTCATGTATTTTGAATGTGAGGAACAATTTTAGCGTATACTAAAAGGTACAAAGCTTTCCACCAAAATTTGTACAAAAGCATCTTTGCAGCAATTCGGACTTGAATGTTTAGGAACAAAGAAACATTCTGATTGACAGATCTACTAATTCTATTTTCAAATACACTTTTAAAAAATAAGTTTGGAAGACCTAAGTCCATTTATGTGTACCTAGTATTATCACAGGCATGTATTGATACTATTGGATGCGACTGGATTCTTATCTCTTATTTTTAGAAGATTTAATTACACCATTGGCTGACAGCCTCTTCTAATTGCAATTTCACATAATTGAATGAAGCTAACTGAAGCATGTCAGCACGTCGGCTAATATAAAGAAGTGGAGGCCCTATGGACAATTAAGTCAAAGGAATTCAAAGTGGCACTAATTTATTAATCAAAATCTGAATTATTTTCTTACTAACAAGTACAAAATTAAGCTACATTTGGGATTGTTTTTTGTCCCATAAAAATATATCTCAAAATAATGCTCATGTAATGTAGTAGATTTAACTTTCAGATCTCCTACTTACTTTCTGTATAATCAGTAAATTAATTTGATTACTGTTGGTATTCAATAATAAATGGTTTATGACTGACATGTAAAAAAGAAGGCTGAGCACATGTTTGCAATTTAAAATGATACAGTCTTAGGGGATATGGGGATATATGTATACGTATGGCTGATTCACTTTGTGATACAGCAGAAACTAACACACCATTGTAAAGCAATTATACTCCAATAAACATGTTAAAAAAATAATAAAATAAAAACAATAAAATGATACAGTCTTGGCATGACTTCTGCCCCACCCCAGATACAAATATATGTTGCTATCTACATGTATTTCTCAATAAAATATTTTCAAAACAATATTCAAGAGTTGTTATATAAATGTACTAATTATTAAATTTTACTTTCTGTAATACATTTCTAACATACCTCTGAATAATAATTGGTGAGAGCAATCTTAAGTGTTGGCATCTGAATTCTTTCATTTCCAATGACAAATCTCAGATTATTGAAATGTGAATATAGTCTCAGAGGAAGGAGGCAGGGATGATTTATATACTACTGCATTATAAAATCATTATCTAGTAAGTCATTATTTTTTCATAGGCTTGTTTAACATAGTCTTTATCCCTGTTGGTTACAAACATAATCTCTCTCAATTAATAGAGCTGATAGGTTTTAAGTTGTCTCACCAAATTCTACTGCAAGTTTTTTTTTTTTTTAATCTGTCAGAAGAAAAAGAAATCCCTGGAGAGATAAATGTTAGTTCATTTTATGCTTTATAGGTGGTGAACTGAGAATCATTCACATTATACATATGTCAGACAAGTTTTGAATTATATTTGTCCATTCTGAAGTTTTTTGTTTCTTGGTTTTTTTTTTAAATCAAAGACTTGAATTGACTTTTGAGTATGAATAACAAGTGATTTTAAGAATGAGCGTGGGGACTTCCCTGGTGGCGCAGTGATTAAGAATCCGCCTGCCCATAAAAAGAAATGAAATGGAGCTATTTGTAATGAGGTGGATGGAGTTAGAGTCTGTCATACAGAGTGAAGTAAGTCAGAAAGAGAAAAACAAATACAGTATGCTAACACATATATACGGAATCTAAGGGAAAAAAAAAAAAAAAGCCATGAAGAACCTAGTGGCAAGACGGGAATAAAGACACAGACCTACTAGAGAATGGACTTGAGGATATGGGGAGGGGGAGGGGTGAGATGTGACAGGGTGAGAGAGTGTCATGGACATATATACACTACCAAATGTAAAATAGATAGCTAGTGGGAAGCAGCTGCATAGCACAGGGAGATCAGCTCGGTGCTTTGTGACCACCTAGAGGGGTGGGATGGGGAGGGTGGGAGGGAGGGAGATGCAAGAGGGAAGAGATATGGGAACATATTGTATGTGTATAACTGATTCACTTTGTTATAAAGCAGAAGCTAACACACACACACACACACACACACACACAAAAGGTACTAAAACAGAAATCAGCAAACTTTTTCTGTAAAGGACCAGATAGGAAATATAGCAGGCTTTGCAGGTCATAGGGCCTCTGTAGCAGTTGCCCCTACTCAGCTCTGTCACTGCAGCACAAAGCAGCCGTAGACAATACCCAACAAATGGGTGTGACTGTGTTCCAAGGAAGATCAATTTACAAAACAGAGGGTGGACTACAGTTGACCCACGTGCCACAGTTTGTTGATCCCTGTAGCTGAAGGTGCTTAATCTTGGTATCATGAGTAATCATTTTGAGTGGCTTGGTTAACCTGAGAGTTTCCTATAACACTACAATTATACTAACCTATCACAGCTATGTAAAGTATATGTTATGCAAAACTGGAGCTACACAAAATAGATATTCTTCAACTGACTGAATTGCTTTGCCACACCAACAATGAACTCTGGACTTTGGGGATTAGAGGCCCGTGTTACCATGTGAACGGGGGCTGCTCTGCTTGATACGATCTGAATGATTAAATAAGGAGTATTAACCGTATCTCGAATTGCGAGGCCCTCCCTTCTAGCTCAAAACTCACTTGCTCTCTTCTCAGGTATTCTTTACACTTGTTGGACAATAAAATTTTGATTTGCTTTTTTTATGGGTAGACATTTGCAAACTCAGGTTTTTAATATTTTTAAAAATCCTTCTTTCATTGGGTTTTTATTATTTTTTTGTGACAATTGTTCTTGTTTGTATTGTGAATAAATTTAAAATTCCTATAAAAAAAAAAAAAAAAAAAAAAGAATCCGCCTGCCAATGCAGGGGACACAAGTTCGAGCCCTGGTCCGGAAAGATTCCCCTTTCCGCGGAGCAGCTAAGCCTGTGCACCACAACTACTAAGCCTGCGCTCTAAAGCCTGCAAGCCACAATTACTGAAGTGCACGTACCTAGAGCCCCTGCTCCTCAACAAAGAGAAGCCACAGCAGTGAGAAGCCCGCGCACCACAACGAAGAGTAGACCCCACTTGCTAAAGCCCATGCAGCAACGAAGACCCAATGGGGTCCAAAATAAATAAATTAATTAATTAAAAAAAAAAAAAAGAATGAGTGTGAAGCATCATAGGTCATTTGAAAGTAAAGCCTACGGTTAGAAATGAGGTGTTTGAGGCTAATTAATCAGGAAGTGAGTCAGAGAGAGGTAGCATTTTCCAAACACGATGTCACCAGAATGATAAAGTTGTCTGCCAGTTTCCCACCTTTATCTGAGATAGAGTCACTCAACGTTAATTGCTTCATTTCACCACCTGCCATAAAAATTTATTTGGGGAAAATGCCCCTCAGCTTCTTTCAAAGATTATTTGTCTTTTTAAAATTTTAAATACAGCATTTGAAAGGAAATAGAAGAGAGTTTATCCTGTAGGAATCATTAAGCTGACAAAAGTCTTTAAAGCCAGAACGCGGGAAAATGAGAGAGCTTGAGGCATTATTCTAGTCCCAACTAGGAAACTGCAATGCTATTTAAGAACTAAGGTAGAAGTCTAGATCAAAAGTCACATACTACTACGGAGAGATTAGAAGAAATATGATGCACAGTTAGCAAGTCAATAACTGAGATATACCTGGGCGCAAATGGGCACTAAATCTATGTTATATGACTCTAAATTAGTATGTCAAAGGAACTCACAAGTACTATGATTCCAATTCACTGGGCTGAGTAAAAGGATGCTATTATTTGCTTATAATGAAAAAAATGAAAAAGAATAAAAAATGTTTTGTGCATGCCATAAAATGACTACTAAATGTAGAATTCCAAACAACTCTAATTAATTGGATGTTAATAAAGATCAAATGTGTTGCTTACAAAATAGGCTTCGTGTTTCTTGATCACGGTTATAACAAATTCCAATAATATTTGATAAATGTTTTTGAACATCTATAATCCTCCTGGGAAATAAGGTAAATAAACAAACAAATGTGCCCTGAAGATCCTAATGGAGCTGACTAATGGAGAGCACTGGGGGTGAATTGTGTTCCCAAAAGATTCATATATTGAAATCTTAATCCCCCAGTAGCTTAGAACATGACCTTATTGGAGATATTTAGGGTCTTTACAGAGGTACTCAACTTAAAGTGAGGTTATTAGGGTGAACCCTAAACCTATGTGATTGGTGTCCCTATAAAAAGACATCATTTAGAGACAGATAGGCATACAAGAACACCATGTGAACATGAAGACAATGAGAGATCTGGAAGAGATCCTTTCCCAAACAGCCCTCAGAAAGAACCAGTCCTATCAACGCCTTGATGTTGGAATTCTAATCTCAAGAAATATGGGACAAAATTAATTTCCGTTGTTGAAGCCAACACAAGTTGTTCATGGTACTTTGTTACTTCAGCCCTAGCAAACTAATAGAGAGAAGGAATATTGAAATACAAAATAATGAAATATTTTGTATACAAGATGATACTAATTGAATTATAGATTGCATCACTTAATATATCTTGATCCCCATCTTATAAATTTCCCTCCAGTTTTTTTTTTTTCCACTCATGTTTTTTGTTTTTTGTTTTCGATTTTATTTATTTATTTATTTTTTGGCTGTGTTGTGTCTTTGTTGCTGCATGCGGGCTTTCTCTAGCTGCGGTAAGCGGGGGCTACTCTTCGTTGTGGTGAGCAGGCTTCCCATTGCAGTGTCTTCTCTTGTTGCAGAGCACAGGCTCTAGGCATGCAGGCTTCAGTAGTTGCAGCACGTGGGCTCAGTAGTCATAGCGCGTGCGCTCAGTAGTCGTGGCGCGTGGGCTCAGTAGTCGCGGCGCATGGGCTCAGTAGTTGTGGCTCGCGGGCTTAGTTGCTCTGCGGCACGTGGGATCTTCCTAGACCAGGGCTCGAACCCGTGTCCCCTGCATTGGCAGGTAGATTCTTAACCACTGCACCACGAGGGAAGTTACAAGTTCTCTCCAGTTTTTGAAGGACAGATAAAATATCAGACCTCTCCTCAAATTATTTTAAATATTTTGATATTCTTTCCTCCTCTACTATTTGTACCTCTCTAATGGACCTCATTGTTATTTGCAATAGTCATGTTTCTACACCATTTTTTTCATCAGAAATTTGTAAATGGCTGAAGGCATATACCATGTGTAATGGCATCTTTTAATCTTCCTCTGAGTTTAGTAGGCATTACCATAATAGAAAATTTAATATTTGCCTAATAAATGTCTTTGCTCCTACCACAGCAGCAGACCTCTTTTTTTCAGTTACACCCCCATATCACCATAAGAGAACATCTCTATTCATATAAGGTTTGTTTTGTTTATATCTTCTTAAGATATAAAGTTATTTTAAATGCTATTTAATATGCCCTCAAAATGCTGAATCATGATTTCAATAAAATGTAAAAGCTTTGACTTTTATTTATAGAAGCTATAAATTATCCTCCAGATGCATTAATTTACTTGTACCTACTGTAATACCATGATTTCCACATGGTTAAATTTAAAGTAGATAATACAAGGTCCCACTCTATGTATTTTAATCAACATATGTATGGCAGACACTATTGGCTGCTTAAATATACCAGTTCATGCTCCTCTTTTTTTTTTTTGTAATGAGACCTGAATTTGGTTCAGGAATCAGGCAATAGTTCTGTAATCCACAATAGTGAATATTTATCTGAGTTAACTGTATTCTACTACCTTTACAGAAATGCTTGGATTTATTCAGCAATTCACTCAACAAGCATTTATTGCACACTTAAACTATGTGCTTGGCACAGGGAAATAGTAGATAGTACTGCCCTTCTGGAGCTTACATTTTACTATCACAATGAAATATGCCATATCTTTATTATGGATGTTCTTTTTTGTATATGTATTGAGACAAAAGTTAGAAAATTGAGGGGAACGCAGATGAAGAAAAAATATCTTTTAAAAAGTTACTATTTATGTTAGTACTCTGTCTTGTTTAGATAGAGTACTAACATAAATAGTAACTTTTTAAAAGTTATAGTCAGATCTAGGATTAAGACTATAACTAGTTGTATATCTTCTGGATATAATTTGTTGATTAATAACATGTACTTATTAAGAGAATAAAAATAATAACAGTAAAAACTAAACACAATTGTGTATATTATTTAAAAGCCAGGAACTGTCAATATTACAGTTTTAAAACACAGGGAAGTTCAGAAACTATGAGTGACAAAATATTTTAGTCAATGCCTACTTTAAAACATGCAAGTTCTTTGTAATTTAGGTAAAGTTTTTTGCTGGTTTTCTTTATGTTTTGAAAATCTAACTTTTAAAATGTTTAAATAAATTTAACTTTAAATATATTAACTTAAGACATACTTAGACTATTACATACTTATTTACTACCTAAATTATTTTTATGTCTTTCAGATTGTCTGCTAAATCATTAAGTTACTCCCTGTTTATGGGCAACTGACACTGCTGAATTATACAAGGGAAAAAAACATATAAAACAAGCAGCTGAGATAATCTTATTTTAAAAGGAGACTGTATTTATTCAGGGCAGACTAGACTTTGAAACTCTGAGTTTTATCAATTACCTTGTCTGCAATTTGTGCAAATCATATTATAAGAAAACCAGTAGCAATAATTTTTATACAAGTATTATACTTGAAAATTGCTTCATAAAACTGAAGATCAGTTCACGCAATTCAAATTAAGTAGACAACCATCTTTTTACGTGTATTTAAAATTATCTCTATGTTGTATGTATTATTTTCCTGTATTCCAAGCGCACAGATTAAATTGCAAATAGCTTTTGCGTAATTTTACAATAATCTTGACATAAAACATGTGGAACTGGGTCTACATCTTAAGTAACAAAAATGAATTTAAGGCTAATGAAAAAAGCAAGCTGTAAAATGCAAATATTCTTTTAAAAATCTTCTGTACCCGCATATGTACCCTGTTCAAAATTATCTAAGTCATCTATATGAAATCCTAGTACAAGATGAGTTCTTATCTTTCCCACACTACTGAAAATAGTTATTCTTTTATCATTAGTGATATCCTAATTTTTACGTGAAATTAACAGTTATTTGACTTATTTATAGTACAGTTCAGTATTGGTTATTCCAATTTTTTGAAAGTAGTTTTTTTGACTTTTGGGATGTCATTCTCATCTAGTTCTCCCCTCATTTTCTAATAATTATTTTCAGCTGCTTCACTGTTTCCTTTCCCTCATCACCTAGAATCACATAGTTAATAAATGAGAAAACGGGAATACAAATTTTATATCATAACTAGGTGACATTGCCGTAATAAACAGCTATCACATCTGTCTCCAATCACAGTTGCCATCACATTAATGCAAGTCATTCATTTATTTATTTAAAAAGTAGACAGCCAGTACCTACTGTGTACCAGACACTTTATTGGTGTTACAGATGTATCAATGAACTATGCAGACAGAAATCCTTACACACCTGGAATTTATATTCCAGCAGGAGGAAAGACCACGAATAATAAACATAGTAAGACGTAAACTATATTGCATGGTAGAGATGTTTTGTGTGTATGGCAAGGAGAATCAGGAATGATTGGAAAAGAATTACAATCTAAGTTTAATGGTCAGGATAGGCTTCTGTGAGATGATTGACACTTGAGAAAAGAAGAATGTGAGAAAGTTAACATGAAGTGATCTGATACAAGAACATTCCAAACATCAGGAAGAGGTTGAAAGAGCCCTAAAACTGAAGGGTCTCTGATGTGCTGAAGAAAGAACATAGAGGTCAGTGTGCTGAGAAGGGAGTGGGCAAAAAGTTCATAGAGTTTGAGGGTTAATTATGTAGGACCTAGGAAGCCACTGCAAAACTGAATTTTACTCTGAATGAAATACAAAGTCTTTGAAGGATTTTGAGTACGTGTAAATAACATTCTTAATGTATCATTCTGACTACCATGTTGTGAGAAAACAATATAGAAGAGCAAGGATGGAGGCAGGTAGACCACTAAGGGGGCTCTTTAATCAAAATGAATTGTTGCTGCTGAGAAGAGCGTAGCAGCAGTTGTGTGTGAGATGTCATCAGATTCTGGATGTATTTTGAGCATAATATCAAAGGATATGTAAATGTGGAAAAAAAGATGAGTTCAAATTATTTTTTTCTGAGCAACAAAGATGGGATCAGCATCAATGGAGAAGGAAAAACTGCATCTGGGGCTTCCCTGGTGGCGCAGTGGTTGAGAATCTGCCTGCCAATGCAGGGGGACACGGGTTCGAGCCCTGGTCTGGGAAGATCCCACCTGCCGCAGAGCAACTAGGCCCGTGAGCCACAATTACTGAGCCTGCGCGTCTGGAGCCTGTGCTCCGCAACAAGAGAGGCCGCGACAGTGAGAGGCCCGTGCACCGCCATGAAGCGTGGCCCCCGCTTGCCGCAGCTAGAGAAAGCCCTCGCACAGAAACGAAGACCCAACACAGCCAAAAATAAATAAATTAATTAGTTAATTTTAAAAAAAAACAAAAAAAAAACTGCATCTGGAGAAGGTTTTAGCTAGAGTGTGGGAGATGGTACCAGACTTCGGTTTTTTACATATTAACAGTAAGAGATGGCTACTCTATAACTATGAGGAAATGGAGACTAGGCGGTAGGATATATAGGGTTGGCCAAAAAATTCGTTTGGATTTCTCCGTAAGATGTTACAGGAAAACCTGAACGGACTTTTTGGCCAACCAAAATAGAAGCCTGAATTTGAGGACAAAATGTCTAGAAAGATGTGATTTAATGCTCTAAGATGAGATGAGATCGCTTTGCAAATGTAGACAGAAAAGAGAAAGAGAGAAGAGGACTAAGTCCTAAGCCCAGGTCATTTCCGGGTGACTCGCTTTCAAACTACTGGAAAAACTCCTAACTCTTCTCTACGATTTTGATCTCTGTCATATCTAATTTATCATATCTAATTTAATCTCTCCACTATTAGTATAATTACTTTTCTACAAGTATTATTTCATATCTCCCACTGTGAGAGAAAAAAGTGCAAAAATTGTACCTCGATGCACAAGATGCTTACGAGTTTAAGCCATACCGATCTTCCTTCCTATCCTTCCTTTTCCATATTGTGCACCATATCTCAGTCATATTACATTCCAATCAACCAAAAGCCACCCAAAATTTTCATATTCCTGTTTCTTCACGTGATATTCCATTTCGGAATGCTCTTGTTAAGTGTTCATTCAATGAACTCTCATTCTTCTTTTCATTCATAATTCAGAAGTGACCACTTTTATGTAGATTTTCCTGATCTCATTATGTAAATTTGTCTTTACCTCCCCTGTACTCCTGTAACACTCACATGCAGTTTCGTGGTGAAAACTTGTAAGTCTATACCCCCATTACCCTGAGGATTTCTTAAAGACAAATTCTATATCTCATTTAAATTTGTATCCTGAGCACCTAAATAGTACACATGATATAGTAGATACAGACTGAATGAAGAGAATGAAATGTTTCAGTAAGAAAACATTAAAATCATTTGAGTGTGTATCAGTAGTCAGCTTTTAAATTGGTTACAAATGTATCTGCTTTGGGGGGTACATAATGCAATAGAGAATATCATAAATACTTATTACTAAATATGTGTTCATTTTATGGAGTACTCTTTCTATATAAAAACATTTTTATTATCCCTCCGGGTAGTGAATCAGCCAAAAGTAATCTGGGAATGTGCTTATTTTGGAAGAACTCCTTGATAACAGATGTAATATATAAGGTTAAGACTGATAGAGTGAAGAACATTTTTTTTTAAATATCAAGAATTAAAAGCACATAAAGAAATTCAAATGAATAGACTGATTCAATATAAAAGACAAAATAACATCAGTCTATGTCAATGGAAGTCTTTAATACAAAGACTTTTATTTTTATCTAGGCCATTTCTAATATGACCAACTGAAATTAATCATTTGGTAATGGCACAAACAATAATTTCACTCTAACTAAGGATATTGTTTTCAAATTGTTTCTTGATTAACCGTGGTGGGATCATTTGAAGAGACCAAAACAATCAATTCCTTTGACAAGGGCTATGAGTACTATAAAGTATTTGACCACGCATTCTGATATTTTCAAAATTGTAGAAGGATATAATAGTGTTGCAAGGACCTGAGATGAGTTATTTTTTAAACAATTTTATGTGCCGTGCCCTACAAACACACAAGATAATTTACCAAGAAAAAGTGGCAGTGATATATTAGACCCAGTGACGACCAATGTTCTCCAGTAATATTTTACCAATTTCTTTTTTGAGAATGATGATTGAGTTGTTATTTCATCAAATTTACTGCATGCATAAAATCAATGTTTTTTTTTTTTAAGTTTTAATAAGTGGCCGAATATTGGCTGATTATTTTTCAAAGTCTCAGGCAGCTCTTATCACTTCCCTTTCCTTCCCTCTCCCTCTCTTCTTCCCTCCCTGCCTCCTTTCCCCTCCTTCCTCCTTTCCATCCATCTTACATTCCTTCCATCACTCATTTCATCAAATACATACTGAACATACAACTTAGTATTCTGTTGGGTGGGTATATAAATGAAATGAATGACACAGTTCTGCCTTGCTGAGATTATGATATGGTTAAAAATAAGGCATGAATATAAAAAAACATTAAAGTAAGACAAAAGTCATGGGACTTCCCTGATGGTGCAGTGGCTAAGAATCTGCCTATCAATGCAGGGGACAAGGGTTCGAGCCCTGGTGTGGGAAGATCCCACATGCTACGGAGCAATTAAGCCCGTGCGCCACAACTACTGAGCCCACGTGCCACAACTAGTGAAGCCTGCTCCCCTAGAGCCCGTGCTCCGCAACGAGAAGCCACCGCAATGAGAAGCCCGCGCACCGCAACGAAGAGTAGCCCCCACTCGCCGCAACTAGAGAAAGCCTGCGCCCAGCAGCGAAGACCCAACACAGCCAAAAATTTTTTAAAATTTTGAAAAAAGGACAAAAGTCATATGATTAAGTACCTAACAAGGGACACAAGACAAAAATATTTAAAGTGCTATCAATTTCTGTGAATGGAGAGATCTCTGTAGGATTAATTAGCCTGGAAAGTCTTTGTGGAAGATACAAGGATTGCACAGGCTCTTGAATAATGGTAGGGTTTCTATAAAATATACGAGGCAAAGGAAACTTGGAAGGTTTTAGGATATACAATCTTAAGGTATTGGGGATTAATCAAGAAGGATTTGTTAAAATTCCTTCATCAGACCACAGCAGTAATTCAAGTGAGAAGTAAAAGTGGAGTCTCTGAAGGGATAAAAGTCTGATTACTCATGATAAGTAGATTACATAAAATAAAGGCAACAGATGTGAAGAATTCTGACATATAAAGCTGAGGGCAAAAGTGTCCATAAAAGCTTTTTTTTCCCCCTAAAGTGAGTAAAATCAAAGTTTGAAGAGAAAGGGGATAATACATATCTTTCATTTGAGAATAAAAGATGTTGGAGGACAATGAGGTAAATAAGAGAGCAAGTTTTTTGTTACTGTTGTGTAATTTTTTAATAGTTCAAGAATGTGTAGAGTTGGAGACAACATTCAAAATGGGCTTTCCAAAGACGCAATTAAAGAAAGAACAATTAGGTAATAAATATCACTTCCTAGCATAAAGATGTTTTTCTATTTTGTGACATTTTAAAGTTTTATTTAATTACATCTAAGTCTTTGAAATCGGGTTTCCTAATTTAGCTTGTCATGTTTTGACTTCCTTTGAATCTATTTACTATGTGTGTCTCATTGCCTAAAATATCTAGTACTTAAGTTAACCTAAGTTAACTGATCCCTAAAATACGCTTAACTGGAGTTTTAGTCTCTAACGTGCTATTGCTTTGGTATTACTGTCTGCAGTTCAATGAAAATCAATTAAGTTCATCTCAAAATGAAAGAAAATTTTATCTTGCACTATCATATCAGAAAACCAAATATGTAGAATTTACCTCACAATGGTGATCAAGGCAGAACAACAAAAAACAGACTAGAGTCACATGTGTAGAAATGATGTTCTACTTAGAAGACTAAAGAAGCAAAAGTATGAACTTGTGTATGATCATAAGTTATAACCATACCCCTCTGTAATTATTTGATTCTTCCCTTTAGATATTAATTTTGGAAATTTACAATATTGTTGACTTTTTCCATACACTGACAATGTATGTTTATGAATGAGGTACAAACCCTAAAGCATATCTTCTCAGGCTTTCAAAGTGATTTGAGAAGGAAGAGTAATGCCTACAGTAGATAAGTTTGTGACCAAAAACTCTGTCTCAGGTATTTGAATACCATTACACCAAGATTTAGATTCCTTTTCCTACCTATTTCTGTGTAAATAGCTTAATAATGTACTATGTATGCATTTCTTCCTATAGGGCCTAATATCTTTTAAAGAACATTCTCCAAAGTAATTCAAAATCGATACTAAGATCCATCCATTATATCCCTTATTAGACCATCCAAAATTTTTTGTTGGCATTCACTGAAATATCTTCTAAATTGATTACTTTCCTTTAGATAAGTGATAGGTTTCTTAAGCATTTGCTTTGTTTCTTAAGACTTAATTTATTCAATTACTTAACTTTTAACATTAATATACGTAATAATTCATTCAGGTTAATAGTACACTGTTGCTTTCTTTTGTTGATGATTCGCCTTCCTTTTTATCATAATGTTCATCAAATTTTGTTGGCTTGCAGCATACTGAATACTTGTTTTTCTCCTATGTACTCTTTACATAATATAAACACTTCACAGAGAATTGCTATTGTGCATACACTTTCAGCTACATTTGACAGCCGCTAAATAAAATATTTGATGCTAAAGTTCAAGAAACATAGTGATCATTCTTTCACAGATTCACTCTTAACTTCCTTTAGACTAACAAAGTCATATTCAGTATTCATTCATGAAAAAAGTATAAAGCATATTCTGAACATCTATTATGATATTTTTAACATTAAAATATTACCTATTTCTTCAAAGTTACAAATTAAAATTTTTAATTTCTAACAGTAACCTACAAAAATACAATAGAAGTGTTTGGCTGAGATTTTAAACAGATTTAAACACATGTAATCATATTGTATTCAGAAAGGTACTTAATAATGCAATTATCAATATCATACTCCTGTTATGATTTACATGTTAATACTTAATCAGAAGTTGGAGTGTTAATTTCCTAAACAACAAAAAATATCTCATTATTAGTTACAGAAATAAATTTTTCTCTAAAATGAATACTCTATCACCTTAAGATTTTCAACACACTGAACTATAAGGGTTACTCCTACTGCCACTCACTGGCCCAATCCTCTAAAAAACTGATAACCAAGCATATATTCATCTCAGTTAGATTAAATAATGCTCTCTGAGAAAACAGTCAAAAAAAACCAAATCCTTTAAAAAAAAAAAGGTGTCTAGGGTGGCGAAGAAGCACATGAAAAGATGCTCAACATCACTAATTATCAGAGAAATGCAAATCAAAACTACAATGAGGTATCACATCACACAGTATGGAAGTTCCTTAAAAAACTAAAAATAGAGCTACCAGGTGATCCAGCAATCCCACTCCTGGGCATATATCCAGAGAAAACCATAATTCTAAAAGATACATGCACCCCGATGTTCATTGCAGCACTATTTACAATAACCAAGACATGGAAGCAACCTAAGTGTCCATTGACAGAGCAATGGATAAAGAAGATGTGGTACATTTATACAATGGAATATTACTCTGCCATAAAAAAGAACAAAATAATGCCATTTGCAGCAACATGGATGGACCTAGAGATTGTCTTACTGAGTGGAGTAAGTCAGGCAGAGAAAGATAAATATCATGTGATATTGCTTATATGTGAAATCTTAAAAAAAAATGGTGCACATGAACTTATATACAAAACAGAAATAGAGTCACAGATGTAAAAAACAAATTTATGGTTACCAGGGGGGAAAGGGGGGGAAGGATAAATTGAGAGATTGGGATTGACATATACACACTACCATATGTAAAACAGATGACTAATAAGGACCTACTGTATAGCACAGGGAACTCTACTCAGTACTCTGTAATGACCTATATGTGAAAAGAATCTAAAAAAGTGTGGATATATGTGCATATATAACTGATTCACTTTGCTCTATAGCAGAAACTAACATAACATTGTAAATCAACTATACTCCAATAAAAAAAATTTCTTAAGGCATTTAGAAATCTCCAAATAAAATCTCACTGATGCCTGATCCTCTGTTAGAGATTATATGTTTGTGTTTCATCAAAATACGTATATTGAAGCCCCAACTCCCTGTGTGGCTATATTTGGAGATGGGGCCTCTAAGGAAATAATTAAGGTTAAATTGAGTCATAAAGGTAAGACCTTGATCCTATAGGATTAGTGTCCTTATAAGAAAGAGACACCAAAGAGTGCTCACTCTCTCTCCACATCCATGCACTGAGGAAAGGCCGTGTCAGAATATAGCAAGTAGGTGGTCATCAGCAAGTAAAGAAGAAAGGTCTCACCAGAAATCCAGTCAGCCGGAGCCTTGATCTTGAACTTCTAGCTTCCAGAACTGTGGGAAACCAGAAATCCAATCAGCTGGAGCCTTGATCTTGAACTTCTAGCTTCCAGAACTGCGAGAAAATAAATCCCTGTTGTTTAAGTCACCCAGTCTACAGCAACTTTTTATGGCAGCGTGAGCTGCCTAATACATCTTTTAACGGTGTGTTACCCCCACTTAATTCCTGATACATGAAAATTTTTCATCTTTTTTTTAGGGCATCACCATTGAGTACAAATCAGATTCACCAGGCATATGAGGAGAGCCTCTGAAATGAAAGATGCCAAAGGAAGGGATAAAAGTAATTTTGAAGAAAGAGAACAATGTAGGGGACACGACAAAAGCATAATATTAAAATTAAACAGTAATTGCTATCTTCAGAGAGATTAAAAAAGATGAGATAAAATGATACAATAAGAAATAAATATTCAACAATTAGAGAAATATCCTTGGAAATGAAAAACATAATAACGTTTAAAGTTTGAAAGATTGAAAGATAAAATTTAGGAAATAATACTCAAAAAGTAAAATAAGAACATAAAGTATTTACGTATTTTCCATGCCTTCTTGGGCTGTAACTGGGAGATATTTTTGATCAAAGTAAGAGAGTGAACTAAGAAAAAGCAAGATAGGGAGTTCAGAAAACAGAAGGTCAAAGAAGGAGAGAGGCAGAAGTATTTCCTGGATGATGGTGATAGAAAATGCTAAAATGACATTTCTGTAGCAGGTTTTAAGAGTTCACACTTTGAGAGTGGAGTGATTCCAGAAAGTTATATCCAGTTGTGTGCTGGTGCATGTTTGTCGACCAACTTTCAAGAAAAGTAAATAAATATAAACCCCATTTTGTAGCATTTGCTGATTTCTGTGGCATAAACACTCCTAACCAGGGCTGAAAATGTGACATCACTGCCCTCTGATTTGGGAAGAGATTTGCACAATCTTTTCTCAAGAGCTGGTTCGAGCCAGCTTCAGCCACTACTTATAGTCAAGGAAAAAATAATGCTGAGCAAGTAAATTATCTTACCTCTTTGACCATGAAACCAAGTTTTTTTTATATTCCATAGGAGTGTTTTAGGATGAATTAATTATGGACATATAGAAAACGAAACAAAAGAGAGAACAAGGTAGTTATTAACTCCAGGAAGGCCAACAAGTAAACTGACAACCCAGAGGAGAAAATGCAATATAATTATTGATTTAAGCAAAAGCTGATATAATGATGTTAGCAGGAGCACCAAAAAAAAAAAAGTGAAGGTTGGAAAGTATAAAAGTTTTAAATCTTTTTAGTGAAAAAATCAGTGGTTAATATCCAAAATTTAAAAAAATAAGAGAGAGAGACTTAAAAGCACACACAAAAAAGTATTATAAGAAATAGCCTGAATAATTAGAAGTCAACTCTAGGGAATAAAAGGCAGGGTAAGGAATGTGTTTTCCTCTTAGAAGCCTTGTGGTACTATTTGTGCTTTTAGTCTACGTGTGTTTTTGACAAAATTAAATTTAAAATTGGATAAACACCACATAATGTGTTATTTTAAAAATAGGAATGTGTTCTGTTTTAAATAATGTTATTTCATTTTAAAGTATTACTCCAATTTTTTAAAATGTATGGAAATATGGAATCAAGAATTTGGAAGAGGTAGCATATTCATTACAACTCGTGAAATGACATTGTCTAAAACATTTCTAATATGGTCATAATAGCATGCAGACTTTCTGTTTAGTACTTCTGTAACCTCTGGCTCTGCTCATTCCAACTGTTATTGGTCTGCAGCTGGGAAAAAAGCCTCCAGTTGAGGGGCCAATGCCCATCTTGCTTATCGCCTTTTCTTGGCTCCAGCTCTCACTCCTCCCTTTCTTGGGTCAGTAGGTTCTTCTAAGACTTCTTCTAGCTATTTTCTACTGTATTTCTTAGGAAGGAAATTTATAAATTGTCTCAATGTCATTCTTCATTTGGGCTCTTTGTCAATTTATCTGCTGTCATTCCTATAATTGTGAGCCACTTGAAATTCATTTTTTTGCTTGTTTCCTAAGCTAATTCATCATGTTTTTCTATTTTTCTTCCTTTGTTCATTTCCATCAGTTTTTGAGATTAGTTTTGGGAATAAAGGGACTGTTACTGTCTCATAATTCCTATTGGTTTTACGTTGGTCTATAATAAGTAAGAAAAACAAATACTGAAAAAAAAAGCAAAAATAAAAAAAATTATTCAAGTAAAACTCTGTTGTTTTGTACAAAGCCTATATTACAGTAATGTAAACTACTTTATGAGCAAAATAGGGCCATATTTCAGTTCTCGAGCCCATAGTAAATATGAAAATGCTGGCCTGTATTTTGATATAGTAACAAAAGTCTCTCCAGAAGCCTGTGAAAATTATAGCAAAGTCATTCGATAGTCTTTCTTTCCTATAATTTCACTTGTGCACAACTTTACTGCCCTTTTTAATATTAACTCTATATCATAGATTGTTTTCTTTTATATATACTCAGTTTCTTCCATTATTCTTGAAATTTTAGATACTTTCACATATTTATAAGCAAGTTGTATTTTTCTATTTTTTAGAAAATCAGTTTTTATTTTTTTTTATTTTTAAAAAATTTTATTTATTTATTTATGGCTGTGTTGGGTCTTCGTTTCTGTGCGAGGGCTTTCTCTAGTTGTGGCAAGCGGGGGCCACCCTTCATCGCGGTGCGCGGGCCTCTCAGTGTCGCGGCCTCTCTTGTTGCGGAGCACAGGCTCCAGACGCGCAGGCTCTGCAATTGTGGCTCACGGGCCCAGTTGCTCCGCGGCATGTGGGATCTTCTCAGACCAGGGCTCGAACCCGTGTCCCCTGCGTTGGCAGGCAGATTCTCAACCACTGCGCCACCAGGGAAGCCCCAGAAAATCAGTTTTATGCCCACATTACATTAACATATTCATCTAATTTCCTAACATTTCATTCCTAAGGTATTTTTGTTTCTACTATATGGGTTAAGCATCCAATATAACATTTTATATTTTAAAGTTTCAGGGGAAAAAATCTCTTACATAAATTGTCAAATATTCATCAGAATCCATTTTAAAAAATACTGATATGACAGGAGCTAAGTTTACTTATTCATGTATTCTACAAATATTACTCAAGTAGCTCCTATATGCTAATACAATTCCAGAATTTGCAATAGATTAGTGAACAAAACAGGTACACATCTTGCTCTCACCAAGTTCGCAGTTAACACAACATTGATAAAACTTACTTATTGTATTTAAATTGTATTAATGCACCCTAAATTCTTTTATTTTTTCATTTTTCCAAGTTAAAAATTTGTTGCTTTGCAACTCTGTGAGGTCTCACTAATTAACGTTTTTTTTATAGCTTAATGCTAAGTATTACTCAAGCTGTCTAATATTAATTATCACTTGAGGTAATACAATGCAGGCATGTTAACTTCTCAGTTTGTGAAAATTAGCATTAGTTTTAGTATTCCAGTAAACTCAGAGGATATTTATTGCATACTTTACTTCATTTAATGAATCCAGTTGTGTCTCATATGTATAATATAAAAACAATTTTAGCCCAAGTGTTCTTTTTTTTTTTAACATCTTTATTGGAGGGCCAGAAAAAAAAAGGCATAGTGCCTTTAGTCATACTGTAAGGAGCTAAAGTAACATTAAAAAACCGCTTGGTAGGCATTGACATATATACTCTACCAAGCGGTTTTTTAATGTTACTTTAGGTCCTTATACAGTATGACTAAAGGCACTATGCCTTTTTTTTCTGGCCCTCAACTATAATGTGATAAAGGAATATTTAACTGGTTCAAGGTTCACAGTTGCCATAGATATTATTCAATACAACATTTTAAGAAAAAAATAACCCGAGGATTTCAAGGAAGTTCTAACTTCATTATCATACACAATGGTTTACCATTTGATATACAAATGTGACTAAATTTATCTGCAGTAGAACCTGTGTTTTGCCAAAGTAATGAAATTATATCTGAGCAGCTGCCATGTTCCTTAGGGAACTTTCTCTGTGGATCCAAAGTGTTCCTTGATATTATATATCACATATAAATAAATGTGTTGTACTATGAATCACAAGGACTTAGTGGCCACTGTAAGTAACAGAAGGTTCTGGATCTAATATCAAGACATCAGTCCTACTCCTGACTCTGCCCAGTAACTCAGCTTAAGATGCTTGCCACTTTGGATCTCATGTTACCATTTACAGAATGAGGTGACTAGTTAGAAAATCTCTAAAGTAATCACAATTGGCTCTAAAAATCTAAGATTATACATTATGTGTGTACATATTTACATACATATTGTCATATATATTATTATATTATTTAAAATATTGTTATATATAACATATATATATTATATATACACACATATGAAAAGTTAAAAGAAATGACCGAAACATTAGAAGCACAATCTAAAATGTTGGTGACTCTTCTAAGATTTTAATTAAAATATCAAAAATTAGTGTTGTCAGGTAGAACTGACTCCTCAATGCCCCAGGAGGCAGAATAATGTTGTGGGTAAAAGAGAATGCCTCTGGAATTAGGTTGGAACCAGATTTCTCCATGTACCAACTAATGCAGTCAGGTTGCTGTCAATAACTAGAACATAAGGTTGCTACTGGATTAGATGACTTAATATATGCAGAAGGCAGTGAAGTCTTCCTGGCACACAATAAGCATCCATAAATGCTAACTCATATTATTATTTCCATCAACATCATTGTTAAAGGAAAGCTTCAGAAAGTCCTTGCAAAATTGTATATTTTTAAGAGATTTAATGTATTCTCACAGCAATAGAGATTATACCTCTATTAACCACAAGATGGAATCCACCTTCTCATCTATAAAAATTTTGTTTCCTTACTTATAGCAACTGAAATAAGAATATGTGGTAGCCTTGTTATGTGGAATGTGGCTTTCATGATTAATAAGTTTGCTTTATAATATCATTTTTTAGTGTTTCTATCATTTTTCTCATATTTTAAAAGTATTTGACAATGTAAAAAAACTGAGTAAAACATTTAAATGTATGCAGGTTCACATATCAAAAATACGAATGATTCAACATATTTAAGATGTGTGCACTTTTCTGCATGCTTATTATATGTCAATAAAAGTTTTCCTCAAAAATACTAATCTTTTCTTCATAAAACGCAATATAAACTCAACATTAATAGCAATGGTAAAGCCAGGATGGAAAGCTAGTATAGTAGGGGGGAGAGAATATTATTTCTTTCATATGACAAAAAAATTGAGTTTTATACATGTTAATTCTCAAGTGAGAAATGTCAGAGGCAGTGAAATTTGCATGCCATTACCACAGCCTTCAAACAGTAAAATCCCTGGAGAGTTATAGAGTTAAGTGCTTTGTTGCGGGTCTACATTCTATTTGGCAATCTCAGATGACCACTTTCTTTTCCTAAGTATATGCTTCTCATTTTCATGGTAAAGAGTCATGTAAAAAATGCCCATGTGAAAAAATAGAATTGGTTACAGGTATAACATGTGGGAGAAATATGAATATATTTAGCCCAGGCTCTGAGTATTTAAGTCATATAATGCCCTAAAAAAGACTTCTCTCATGAAAAAGTTGAATGTACATATTTTGAACTATACAGATTCATATATTTATCTAATTGTGTTGAAGAAAAATATTTTATTAATGCAGGGTTATATATATACACATATGTGATATAGATACATATTTAAATATCACATAAATATATAATACAGAAGCCTATATTAACAAATAATATATAACATATATAATATTTATTGACAATGTCTGTATTCTATTTAGAAATATAATATTATGATATACACACAAACATGCAAGATATATACCACAGTAATTATATATATACATATATACGAAGGAAATCATGATGCATCCCTTGAAATTCTAAGGTTTTACTACTTAAAACTTGTTAAAATTTATGAGATTAACATTCTATTGTGCTTTTTACATCATTCTGTCAAACGACTGTCATGTAGTCAGTTCATGAGTATGATTAGAGAAACAAAGATTTCCTTATTCATGAATTATGTATTATATCATTAATTATACTCCACAGGTGCTTTATATATTAACTCTTTTTAATAGCATAAAAACTGGAAATGCTTTTGATAAAGATATAAATTCAAATGAAATTATACAAAAGCAGTAACATATTTAATTGTTTTAGTTTTTCTATAATATTCATTAGTCCAAATCGGATCATTCTAATTTTTTCCCTAGGCAATAGATCCGTCTAATGTTAACTTTTCTTAACCAGTTAACAAATATTATAGTAGTTAAGTGTACAGTTTCAAAGGGAAGCTAAGCAGAATTTTACATTTGTATGATATTTATGTATGCAGGCACAAGTCTCTTAGTATCATGATAGTTATTTACAGCAGTGCTGAGATGAACATGCCTGTTAGGGAAAATGTAACTTAAATGGTGAATCTATTGTAGAAAAGATGACTCTGTAGAGGATGTAGAAATGTACCTTGCTGGGAAATTATTTTGCTAGTATGACACCGAGAAAGTGCACGGGATTAGAATCAGATAAAGTTAAATTTTTATCCCTCAAGGACCATGAACTAACTTTTTGACCTTGGTCAAGTAGACCTTTTTCTCAACATCAGTTTTGCTACTGACTGCCCATCTGCCTTGATATTTAGAAGCTCAGTTTCTTCAACAATAAAGTAGGAGTAAAATGCATACATTTCAATGTTGTAGAGATTACATAATCGTAATAAAATGCTTAGCTCACTACAACGTATTTATCAAAAATCCTATTGTCTTCGAGGTTCTATGTACTATGATGAATAAACATAAATAGTATTTATTAACACATCTTTTGAGAATGACCGTGTCTCAGAGAGTGGCAAAAGGCAAAATAATACAGTTCTAACTTCAAATGTTCATGGAGTTAATAGTCTGCTGGGAAAAACAGACAACAAAAATGAAAAGGAACCAATAATTATATACTTGGAACAAATTATAAATGCTATGCGCATAACAAATAAGGCATCGTAGTGGACATAAATTGGGCAGAGTGGGCAACATCCTTAGATCAGATCATCAAATCTTTTCTAAGGTGTTAATAGTTAAATGGATATAAAGAGATAGAAGAGCAGTGCAAAAAGCATGACGATACGTTGGCAAGGATATGGAGAAATCGGGACTCTTGTGCACTGTTGGAGGCAATGTAAAATGGTGCAGCCACTGTGGAAAATCGTATGACAGTTCCTCAAAAAATTAAAAACAGAACTACCATATGATCCAGAAATTCCACTTCTGGGTATCCAAAAGAATATTCAAAAGAATTGAAAGTAGGGTCTAGAAGAATTGTTTGTACACCCATGTTCATGGCAGCATTATTCAGAAGATCCAAAAAGTGGGATAAACCCAAGTGCCCATGGACAATGGATAAACAAATTATGACATGTACATACAATGGATTATCATTCAGCCTTAAAAAGAAATTTGCACACATACTACAACATGGTTAAATCTTGACGACATTATGCTAAATGTAATAAGGCAGTCACAAAAAGACAAATACTGTATGATTCCACTTACATGAGGCATTTAGGACAGTTAAATTTATAAAAACAGAGAGTAGAATGGTGGTTGCCAGTGGCTGTGAGCAAGTGGGGAAAGAGGACTTGTTCTTTAATTGGTACAGAGTTTCAGTTCTACAAGATGAAAAAGTTCTGGAGAGTTTTTGCACAACATTGTAATATATCAAACACTACTGAATTTTATACTTAAAAATGATTCAGATGCTAAATTTTATATCATGTGTATTTTACCATAGTTTTAAAATAATCATGATGATAGTGGTTAAAACAAAGGGAATGGCTTTAATGAATATCCAGAAGAGTGGGGTGGGAAGAAAACAAAACAACTTAGTATTTTCTAAACACTAGAAGGCCAAAGTTTAAGAAGCTTCAGTTGTTAAAGATTATCCCAGGTCTTGTGGGCCATTATTAAGATTTTAATATCAATCAATATAAAGTAAGAATGAACTGAAATGTTCCAGATCAATCAACAACTTGGGAAGATGCCATTTGCTTCTTACTGAGACCCTGACCACCACACAAACTAGTGAAATATCAGAGGGGTGGTCTCTCTATTGAATAACCCAATATAAAATGTCAAGGGTAGTACTGAGGAAAATATGTTATGAGTTCAAGAGAAGGAAAGATAATCATCACTGACTATATTTATAGCCTTGCTGGGCCCTCTGATAAAACTAGGAAATAACAATAATCACAGCTCTTTGTCATTATCCCTCACACTATACCCAGAGCAGGCTCTGTTAGGAGATCTGGGGAACAAAGACATTCAGAAAGATCAATAGAATTTGAAAGGAAGGAAGGAAAGGGAAGATGAAGGAAGGATAAGGATGAGAGGAGGAAAGGAGGGAGAGAGAGTGATGTCACATAGCAACAAGGCAAGAGGCGGAATCTTAGGGGAAATTTGGTCAAGATGGTAAATAGACTTTTTAGGAAAAGTATGTTTAATTTTCATTTTTACATTGTTTGCATTGCTGCTTGGTAAACGTTCTCCAGCTTCTTAAAACCTCAGATAATCTGCCACATGTACAAATGCCTTGCATAAGTATTTCAGAGAATAAAAATCAAGGATCAGGTTGAGTTTCTGGTCTAGCTCAGTGAGGTAACTAAGAAAATATAACAACCAGATGAGTAAGAAATGCCTGCGAAAGGGAGTTAGTTCACCAAAAACTGAAACTTCAAACCCCAGAAGATGAACCCCTTAGGAAGTGACAACGTTTTTTAGGAAAGGCTCTGGATTACCCACATGATCTAAGTGAGAGTACCTGAGCCCATCTAAATCCTAGAGGGCAGTGTGACTTCAGCTGACCCCTGAATTTAAAATAAATGAATAAAAAGCAGGTCTTGAGTATTCTTGGAGTTCTATTCTGACATTCTTTTATGGAACTCACGAGAGCAGAGAGTGTGTATAGTTCACCAATGTTTGCACATGAAATGTGCTCAATAAATATCTGTGCAATAAAGAATAAATACCAATACCACATTTACTACCAAATAATGCCACTTTCTCCATGGGCTTCTAAATTGGAAAACATTTCTTGACAAAATTGCACCCACCCACGATTTCCCCCACTTTAAATTAACACTCTGGGGAGGAGAAGCTGCTTATTATTCTCATGATGAGATTATACAACTTCAACCACCCTCCACTTCAAAAATCTTAAGGTGTCTTATCCTTCTAATTCATCCGGATTCCTCCTCTCCTCCTTCATCCAGAGTTTTGTTTCATAAATATTCTGTTCTCCTAAAGCATCTTCTAATTTCTCCTTGCTATTGTGCTTTCCTCCTGCTTTCTGTAAAAATAAATGTCATTTCTTATAAGCATCAATTAAATAAGTTATAGACAAAATATCTCTGGAATTTGTTAATCTTTTCAGCTAGCTCCTTATGCTGGCCCTTTATTATCTATCAAATACCTTGACAAAAATACTGTTTCAAAATTAGTCTCTAAATATTTTGCAAACAGTGCTTATACTTTATACAGTATTAATACAATAGTAAGTATTGGGGTTGGCCAAAAATTTCTTCTGATTTTCCATAAGATGTTACGAACTTTTTGGCCAATCCAATATTTTTAAGCACTCAATATGTAGTCTTTTAACAAAGGATTTCTATCAACCTAAAAAGTTCAACAATATTCCAAATGTTTTCATAAGAGATAATTTATGCACTTTGACAATTTGACTAAATATATCTACTTAGTAGAGTTTTTGTAAGAATCTATTCTATAACTATATAACTCTGCTGGGCCTTATTCCAGCCCAAATGGCACATCTTCAACAAAAGACATTAATTCTTGACATTTACAACACCTGTGTAAGCTTAGGCAAGTTTTGCACTTATATTTTCTCATCTAAATCACAGAAATTTTATATACTCTGTAAGGTTTTTAATGAAATTAAATATGTAAATCATTATGCACAGAACTGATATTCAATAAATATTTTTTATTAATTCACTGATTCTATCTGTCTGTTTCTCAATTAATTTAAGCCTCTGAGTACAGCTTTTTTTTCCTTTTCACAAACGCTTAAGAAACTTAAAGAAAAAAAAAACAAACATGTTTTAGATTTAGAGTTAGGCGGGGAAACCTGAAACCTACAGATAGATAATACTTTTCAGAACATGAAAATTTGGGAGGATACAAGAGTATTTTCTCATATCTAGCTTCTAAGCTGCAACAGAGAAGCCCTGCTGTATTATTTAGATGTAAGGGAACAGAGCCACTTAAGCAGTTTAAGACATTCTGTAAGAGAGTTTTATTTTGTGGATCTCAATGATTTATAGTTGGAAGGCAACAGGACACTGGGACAGAAATCACTGCGTACTAAACCTCTTCTAGAATAAGGCATCTCAGGGTATCTCAGCTGCAGTACTTTGTCACTCTGCCCCCTAGTGGCTGCTATGATAATTACATGATTGGTGTGGCCAGGACAACTGTTTAGATTAGAGGGTATATTTACACGCTAGTTTTCTTGGGGCTGAGGCTGCATACATGCATTTGAACTAAAACAACTGCTAAAGTCAGTGTAGAACATGAGGGGAGAAGGTAAGAATTAGTTTAAATTAATTGTCTTAAACATTTCACAAAAGAAATGAGAGGCTTAAGAACAGGAAGGTATTTGTTAGTTGTAAGTTCATTACTCAAGTTCTGTCATTTTATGCAGTATTTTGAAAAGTGTCTTTCTAAACTATCTAACCTCAAGTGAGACTGGATCAAAAATAATATGACTAATATGCCTATTAGGTAAAAAATTGATGTGATCCTTTAGTTTACTAATTAAAAATTTGAAAAAATTCAGTTATTTTGTTTTCATCAAGTATTATTCTGCTCTACATAGAAAAATATATTTGCAGGAAAATTTATATATGTAATAACAGGAAATGTTTCATTGTAAATTTTAAAGTTATGTGTTATATTAACCCTAAGAATATTGGAAATATTAATCATACACAAAAATGGGTAGATCATGTCTGTTCTACATTTAAAATGATGCTAGGATACATGCATCTAACCTACAGTGAACATGTAAAATGTGTCAAATAAAGCATGAAGTTTAAACAAATTTGTAATGACTAGAATGATTCTGCATTCAAATACATTTTAAAGTGTGGATTTCTTGAAGTACAAATATGGATTCATGAAATAGTCATTTTCTATAAAAGTAATTTTGTTTGCTAATTTTGACGAATACATTTTCTTTGTAAAAAAAGAAAATTCAGAAAAATATTAAAGTGGTTATTCTCAATACTTAGAGAATCATTAATATTTAGTACATAGTTCTCCACAAATATATACTACTTGCACACACACACACACATACCAATACACACATATATATGCAATTATATATGATTTTGAAAGGTGACATATCATATAAAACTTTTGCAGACACTGGTTTTCACTTAATATATAATGAGCATTTTCTGTATTTCTAAATATTATTTTAAATTGTGGTTTATAATGGTGGTGTATGATCTTATCATACATGGGTATTATACTTTAACCAGTCTTTTTCTGCTAGACATTTGAGTTTGTTTCAGTCCTTCACAAAATTATGCCATAAAATTTTTTATTAAAAATCTATACATGGTGACAGAAACATCCTCCATTAAAAAGGATAAATTGGACTTCAGCAAAATTAAAATCTTTTGTTCTCGGAAAGACACTGCTAATAAATAAAAGGGACAAGCTAAATATTGGGAGAAAATATTTGCAAATCATATATCTGAGTATCTAGAATATACAAAGCACCCTTAAAAGCAACAATAAGAAAACAAATAACTCAGCAAAACAAAGGGTAAAAGATATGAACAGACACATTACCAAGAGGAGATCAGGATGTCAAACGAGAGCACGAAACTATGTTCAACATCATTAGCCATCAGGCAAACAATAATTAAAAACACTATGTGCTCCCACTACACACCTATTAGACTATCGGAATAAAAAACATTCTAACAATACCAAGTGCTCACGATGTGAGGAACTGGATCTCTTACATACTGCTGGTTGGAATTCAAAATGGTATAGCAACTTTGGAAAATTGTTTGGCAGTTTCTTCAAAATTAAACCTGCACTTACTTTAAGACCCAGGAATCTCAGTCGAGTATCCGCTCTACAGATATGAAAATTTATGTCCACACAGAAGCACACAAAAAAGTTTATAGCAGCTTTGTTCATAAATGCCCCCAACTGGAAATAGTGCAAATGGCTTTCAATAAGTGAATAGATTAACAAACTGTGGTACATCTAAACAATGTCATAATGCTCAGCAGTAAAAAAGAACAAGCTTTTGAAATACGCGATAACTTGGATAAATTCCGTACGCATTATGCTGAGTGAAAGAAACATGTCTCAAAAGATTACTTACTCAATGCTTCAGTTATATGACATACTGGAAAAGACAAAATTATGGTGATGGGAAACACAGTAGTTGCCAGAGGTTCGGGGTGGAGGGAAGAAGTGAATATAAAGGATATAGCATAAGGCAGTTTTTGGGTTGATGGAATTATTCTGTATCCTGATTATGTTGGTGGTTACAGATGTTATGCATGTGTTAACATTTATAGAACTTCACTCCATAAGAAAAGAAGTCAATTCTGTCCTTTGAATGTTAAAACATTTATTTCAAGTCACAACATACTTACAACTGCTTTAAAACAGTATTACAGCATGGTTAAAATATATGTGTATCTTTTATTATTACCTATTGCCTTTGGATAACTGAAGTGGAGCCAGTGAAGCAGATATATAATATCTTTTATATTATGATTTTTAAAATAAAAACATACATATTGAGAAATCTGCAGTTAACTTACAATACATGAGATGATCCACTTCCTACACTTTTACCAACACTAAATCTTAGTCTTTTATTTTTGCCATATTTTAGGCAAAGTTAAACTATATTTATTATTGTTTAAGTTTATATTTATTTGCTTACTACTGGGTTTGATATTTGATTTTACATTCTAGTCCATTTGTATTACTCACACTATTTTCTTTCCTTCTGTGACATCTTATTAAGGAAATTTCCACCCTACAAGAATTTGATATAACCAGTCCGCCTGGCATTGCTTTTGCCTCCAGTGGTCAGGAAATTTTAATTTGTTTTGAACTATTCACTAAGTGAAGATGCACAATTAGGCTGCTACTTTGAAGACATAACTTACTGCATGTTATTAGTCATTTATGTCTCTCTCATCTGCTTAGCCTTGAATAACAACAGAGCTGTGAGCTGTCAGTGACTACTGCACAAGCTGTGAAATTACACCTTGAAGCAAATTTGATTGTACTGAAAAGACTTTCCACGGGACAAAAGCATAGATCTCTGTTCACACAATTTTGGACTCGTGCTAATGACTCATACTGTTCCAGGGCAGCCACTGAGAAATGCTGTAAGAGGCCTAATGAATAGAAGAGCTATAGCGCCTGACCAAGCTCCACTCCAGAGCGTTTTAGCACCTGGATCATAGTGTGGCGTGTAAAATCAGACGTCTGACTAAATTGGTTCACTCTCACACTCTGGGATTTAACACAAATGCTTTTATTCCATAACATGAACAAGTTATTAGAAATTTTCATTCACTTCATTAATGTAGGTTAGATTGTTCTGTTTAGCAAAGAACTGAAAATTTCCTCGAATGGCATTTTGCAAATTCTGAATGACCCCCCAACATTACCTGTAATTTTCAACTTATTTTAATAGAACTCTTATTGAATATATGATTGTGTACATGTGGGTGCCCTGAGGGTAAAGGCCATGACATTGGTGTTGAAGATAGACATCTTTATGAAGTCCTTTAGTTTTGATTCTTGGTGTGATCATAGGCCTGATGTGAATGCCTATATCTTAATATATAAGATGCAGATAATAGAATGATATAATATCATGCAGCCTATTGCATACAGACATGCTAAAATTATTGGGGTTTTTTTTGCAAGGCCTTTGAGAAAAGCAAAGGTGCTAATTCAGTGTGGTGCCAATTTAAAATAAAAAAGTGTTTCCAAAGGAGAACTATTATCAAAATGGTTTAATTTATTAGTTTCAACAAAAGTTCAATATATTTTCCATTTACTGTTTACAACATTTGACATTTTTGTTCTCCAAGGCAATAGGTATAGTTGTCATGTAAATAATACAACAGTAGAAATAAAAGCTATATATGCATGTGGAATCTAAAATATGACACAAATGAACTTATCTACAAAACAGAAACAGAATCACAGACATAGAGAACAGACTTGTGGTTGCCAAGGCAGGGATTGGATGGGGTGGGGGAGGGATGGATTGGGAGTGTGGGATTAGCAGATGCAAACTATTATATATAGAATGGATAAACAACAAGGTCCTACTGTATAGCACAGGGAACTATATTCAATATCTTGTGATAAACCATAATGGAAAAGAATATAGAAAAGAATGTATATATGTGTATAACTGAATCACTTTCCTCTACAGCAGAAATTAACACAACATTGTAAATCAACTAGATTTCAATTCTTAAAAAAGCTATATATACATTAAAATTAGTCTCAAGACTGGTGTTTCTTTTAAGAAAAACAGAAATTTATAAAGGCAATTAAAAAGACTAATTTACAAGTATGCCCATTATTATTTAATTATGACCTTCTTAAAATAATTTCTGAAATATCAATCATTTATTTCGCAAATGGCATGGATAAACTAAGAACCGAAAGTTTCCTAAGCAGTTTCTTTAAGTTTGGTAAGTTATCCCCCGGAATAAAACATTGTAGAAAAACATGATGTTTGCCTGCCTTTGCCATGGTTCCTCATTCCCACCCTCTTCTCACTCATCTTCAAGACATCCGCTTTCACTTCAGGTATTCCATTGGGCTGAACCCCAACTCCATGGCTCTTGTGGTGGTTTTTCCAGCACCATCCAAACATCTCTTCAGTCTATAGTGCCATGCTTATGCCCCAGTGGAGATTCTTGGCCTTACAATTTAACCAATAATTGTGCTAACAGTGGATTCGAGGTCAAATTCATGCAACATGCAATATTTTAAATTTACCTTCCTAAAGGCAGTAATCCTACCTTTGTGGCTGTGAAAGTTGATATCCCTCCTATGCCAGATCTGTATAAGGCAGATACCATGCCACAGGTGGGACCATTTTCAACTTGAATATTCCTTCATAGTACACCTAGACCTGCAATAACACCCAAGTTATTGCCTATGCTTAATAAAATTATCAACCATAACTTGAAATAGTGCTATTAGTGAATTCTGAGAATTCAAAAGTTCAGCAAAGGAAATTACTAAATCCAACTTTTTAGTTAATATACAAAACATGGAAAAGAAAAAAGTTAATAAATTATATAAATGCTAAAATGGATAAGCTCATTAAAAACCCATTACTTCTAGTGCAATATCAGTAAAAGCTTAATAAGTTGTGATTACGGGCCAATTTTCCAGCTGAGGCTTCCTGTTCTTGCAAAATGTAAACAGGAAGAAAAAGCAGTTTGACATCAAAATTGTGGTACAGCCAGATTTCATTCCACTTTAAAAAGTAAGCTAGGTCTGAGCACACTTTATTTTCCATTAATTTTTAATCTTTTACCTTCTAATACAGATATAAGAGTTTCTGTATACAAGGTATACGTATGAAGCCACATATATGCGGCCACATATGCAAAATAGATGCTTAGCTACTTTGATTATGATCTTCATGTGGTGGAATGACTATAATATGGACCTTTTCTTCCACTGATTTTTCAACCGTTGCTGCTTTATCAAGTGTCAGGAATGTTCATTAAACTGCTTGCTGAGCAAACATACTCCGACAAGCATTGCTTAGAACAACAACCAAAAAAAAAAAAAACAAAACAACTGCAAACAGAAACAAAATAAAGGTCTCATTTCCTACAACTGCATGGCACATTCAGCCGTCGTCTTTCTCAGACAATTAAAATTGAACCAAATTTATGGAGCTTGTCTCATTTAGTCCTTAAAACAATTCCGTCTCCTTAGATTTTGATTATTTTCTAATCTCAGTGTAGAAACTCAAGAGGACCATTTATATTACCCAACTATAATATCATCACCTACCATCCTGTATTTAAAAAGATGGCACTTTGGTGATAACAGCATAACAAGTGTTCCACGAGTTTTTGGTGCTACCTTGACTTGCCACTTAAAGTTTAGTCAAATCCATAGGTTACATTGGCTATATTTTAAGCGTGCCAAAATATGACATTTATGGCAAACGTCAGCATTTTAAATATCTTCATTTTCCCTAATACATGAAACCCAGCCTGTCACTTTCCAAAGAACATACAAATTTTGGGTATCTAATTTTTGTAACCCTGAATAAATTGTCACAATATTTTGAAGCTACTCCAATTATCACTATTATCAAAACAAGAGACAATGGGGAGGGTGCCATAGCTTGGTGTATCTCTGTTCTCTACTGTTTAAAGATCCTTGTGAACACATTTTCATGATTCTTGAAATCTAGCATACATTTAGACTGCCATTTGACAAAGAGCACGTAGGGTTTCATGAGTATCAGCTATATGAAAGATGGCACAGACCAAGCAAAAGATTACCACTAAACACCTTAAAGACATTCACAACCATTAACGGAAAAGAACGCTCCTAGGCAGATCCCGATATCCTCAACAACCGAAATAGTCTAAAGTTACTCAAAGTTTAGTTTAGAAGGGTAGAGAACACTAGTGTGTATCATCTCTCTACAGTCAGTTCTTGGCGTGTATCCTTTATAAAGTTTTACATTCTTGTGTGTGGTTTTGCAAGTTACTTGTTAAGGTTAATCCTGAATAATTTTTTACAGTCATCATTGCTCTTGTCAATGTGTTCTTTTATTCCTCATCAGATTGTCTGTTGGGTTACTATTGATATATAGGAGAGCAAAAACATTTTTGGATATTCACCTCTAATGTTTTAGTAATAAACTCTGTTTTTAGATGGAAGAGTTTCTTAGTTGTTTATTGCATTGATCTTTCCAAAGAAAGAGACTTGGATTTTATTGATCAGATCAATGGGTTATTTAGTCATCTTTTTCATTAATTTCTCTATCTTCATTAGTTCTATTCTTCTGTGTTTTTAATGTATTTTTTTCTTTAAATGTACTTGAGTTGATGTTTATTTCCTGCTTTTCTTATTTTTAATTAATGAGCTTAAGAGTACAAGTTTTTCTCTGATAAATTTGTTAATAAATTATATATTTCCTGGGTGTCTTTGTACAGACATTATGCTGAATACTTGTATTGCTCATTTAAGGTGAAGGTGATTAACTTATGTAATGTGAAGGTAACTGATCAAGGTAACAGTTAGTAAGAGCAGATATGGGATTCAAACCCACGGCCAGACAAACATGGAGCAGGAGTGTTAGACCATGTGGCCTCACACACTCTGAGTAAATGTTTAGCTGCAGCCACCAGTATTGATTTCCTTTTAATTTAAGAATTTCCTTTGGACAAGCATTTCAAATGATTTCCTGATTACGGATTCATTTTTGTCAGTTCTTTTGATACGTTCAAAATATTACTGCATTGTGATAAAGCATGCAGCTGGAATGATTTCTACCTTTTGGAATATAAAAAATATTTTCTATTGCCTAATTCTGTGAATCTTCTGTGAGTACTTAAACATTACACATTCCATATATGTACAAAGTTATATTTGTTTTTATTACACATATAATATATATAATCCCAAACTTTCTTAGGCACGTTTGGGAATAAATATGGAAATGTTTTTGTGATGGAGAGAAGGAGGAAAAATGGAGTGAAATCATATAAAATATTTCCTAGCAATTCATTTCTTGACATTATATTTAATCAGTAACATTGTAAAATATATATACCAAAAGTATTTTCTAAAATGGTAAATTCATATATATTTTTTTCAAATTTCTACTTATCTGTGACAATATAAAAATAATGCTTTGATATATGACCTCCTTTTAATATTTGCTAAAAACGTCTTGCAAGAAGTATATCAGGTGTGTAGGTCAGAGAAGTGATAATTAGCAAGGTTTCTACCCTACTGAATCTTACACCGCTCTTGCATAAAATGAGGCATTAGCTTTCTAAATTTATCCAAATGAACATCAGTCTAGTTTATAAGATGCAAACATAAAATGCCATGAGGAAGTTGGTGAAATTTCAAATTTCAGTGCTGAAATATGTAGATATAAAGATTATATGCTATATCAATTTTATTTTATTAATATCTTTCATTTAATGGCTAGTTTGGAAAGAAGAGCATCTGGTTTTAATAAACTTCCATGTGTTGATTTCTCTTCTCCCAAATAACACTGTTCATATAACACACTAAATCCTTTATTGCTTGAAAAAAGTGCTGCAGAATATACAAACAATAATACATCTTTGAAATAATAATAGACAATTTTTTAAAAGGCTAATATATATTTAATATCATGAATATATAAAGGGCCAAATGTTGAGTCAGTTTCATGCCATGGAAGGCATCCTCCTATCTGTAAAATTTCAACCTTACAAATCCCTGAACTGTTTGGAGTCTTATGTAGCAAAGAAAGATTTGGGCAAAAAGATCACACATTTCTGGAATTCTGCACTAGAGATAAAAAGCTCTGAAAAAAAAAAGGGAATTTAAATTTTACATACGTAGTGTTACACCCCCTTTCTGCTTACAATATGTTTGAAAGTAATTTCCATCTATCCAACTATCCATTCATTCATTCAACAGATATTTTTAAGCCCCTATTAAAGAATATAGACGAATCAGATATACTTTAAAGAAAATGATCATTACAGGGATTTTGAAAAATGTAAATAAAACTGGTAGCAGAAATAACTTGTTCTGAATTGAAAATTTAATACATACTGGTATTTAGCAAAGCATTTTACATGCATAATTTAAAGTAAATGCATCTATATTCTTTTTGGATATGGAGGAAGAGAAACAAACAGACAAAAATTCTTGGCTGAGATCACCAAGTATGTAACTTACAGAAGAAGAGTTCAAATCTCTTCTGACTCCAGACCCTGTGCTTTAACCATCACGTTAGATTCCAGTGCCAAAGTAAGATAGCCCTCAACTATAGAGTATTATGATTGTGGCAGACGTTTTGCTTACCTTCCCTTTGGACTGACAGAAAGGATGACCTAGACTATGAAGCATGAGCCACATTCTCAACCATGCTCCCCGCACCTCCCCAGCATTGATGACCTTTATTAAGTCAGGTAAATTCTAATCACCTCACTTTCCTCAAAACGAAGATATGTAGATATGTCTCCCTTTGTTTCCTTTTTAGTATGAGAGCAAGAATTTATTAAATAGATAATTTTCAAATCTGAAATATCTGTTGCCAGTTACAATAATGAATTGCTCTCTGAATGTATCCACTACATAGCCATTTTATTATTATTTAACTACAAAGCAATAGTCAGCCCTCCTCTTGCTTTCAAGGTGTTAATAAACATCTTCTCCCATGGTCCATCTCCAGTACACACTGTGCTCAAGAAAGTGTTCATATATTGCTTTATTTTACACACAATTGGTTTATTATATTGTATAGACTCTCTCTGCACTCAAAATAATTATTGTTCAGCACTAGAGTATCTGTTCTGCTTTTCCATGGTACCATACCTGACATTTAAATAGCATGTTGTTAACATATAATAAAATAGAAGGCTTTAAATCCGTAGTGGTCATGTTCCCTTTTTTTTCTTTCCTTTGTTTTCTTTCCTTAACTGCATTTCAGTTCAGTATCTTATTTTCTTCCTCTACCTCAGACATCACAGTGAAGTTAACATCACTCTGTATACAAAAATTTATTTCTGAAGAAGGGCAGAAGTAAAAGAAGGAGAGAAAGTGTTAAATAACTTGACATTTTCTTACCACCTGAAAAAGGGCAAACACATTTCAATATCTTATTGAAGGCAAATGCCTGGCCTTTCACTCCTGGCTTCTTAGTGACAATAGCTGTGTTTTCTTACATGTACATAACACGTAAATTATTACATTGTTCTGCAAACAGAAATCTTGTGTGCAATCTGGGACAAATACGATCCCTCTTTTTATAGAGAAGGCAGTTAATTTTCAAGGATTGTGGAATTGTCCCAAATTCACACTATGTGACACTGGACCCATGTCTTCCAAGGGCAAAGTGACCACATGTTTACCCTCACTCGACCCTCCCACATCTCCACATTTCTTGATTTCTTTTTTTTTTTTTAGGGTTTTTGCTTTTATATCTAAATCTTACATAAGCGTCCCTCAAATTTAATTAAGATAAAGTAACAGAAATTAAGTTTTTCAAATCAGACAATCCTACATTCAAATCTAAACTTGAACCTAACTTAACTAGGCAAATTCCAAACTCTTTTGAAGTTGGTTCAGTTGTTGTATTACCTGAATGAAATAGTACACAGAGAGAACTTACAATACATTCTCACACCTTGTTAAAAATCATGTTTAAGTGTGATAACCGGTTTTGTTTTCCATTAGTTAAATTTGTGACAACTTATTTAGATGTGGTTAATATAAAACACTTCTCATGACATCTTAAATCAAGAGACTTAAAAGAATATTTCCTGTAATTCTCATCAAATGCAGGAATCCAATTTACTACATTTAGTACTTTCATTAAAGAAATATGACCATATTTAAAGTTCTCGATTCCATTTGATAGTTATTAAAGGTTTCTATGAAGGCCCACATCAGCTTGTCATTAGTCACAAATGTTTGGTCCTGTTTTCCAGATTGTATTCTTTGGGATCACTGCTCAGTGGGAGAAAGGGACTCTAAGCTTCCAATTTTTAGAACTATGTTACTTTTCTTCAAAATATTTATCCTGTGAATAAACCTTGGCTTCTTTATAGAAACATCTGGTATTTGTCTCTGTCCATGGAAATAATAGGAAAAAAAGGACACAGCTTAGTTATCTACTTACCTAAAACATAGAACACCATAAGTAAAACTTCCAACCTATTCAAATGAACTTGATGAATCTTCTCTTTAAAGTAACTAGAACTCTTCTAGTTGTTTTACAGTTCAACAAAGAGCTATCACAGTAGGAGGCATAAAAATATCAACATACTACAAAACATATCCACATGTCCACCTCGAAAAACTGATACTTCATTTCAAAGACAAGAGCATTAAGTATGACGGTTATTTCGATCTACATTGTAAATTAATGTATTTCAATAAATACAAAAGTACTCAAGATAATTTCTTGACAGTCTAATCTTCCAACAGTAAATAAAAACCAAACCAAATTATTCTCAATTGATCTCCTCCTATCTTTCAAAGTAAGCAGTATATTAATCTGATTAAAAATTCAGCATTCCTAACCAAGATTAAAGGAAATCAAGAGACAGAAAGGGTGATGTAATCCAGTGTGTGCGATGATTTACAGTGTGTAAATCTGGAAAAATTACAATTTATCCCTGTTCATTTGAGAAGAGAGATGTGCTAGGGTGTCAAGACCAGTGGGATAAACTTAAACATCAAGTGAATTACCAAGCTAAGGTCAAATATTTCAAGGTCAAATATTTCAATCACCTTAAAAGTAGTAACTGTTATTTATTAAACCAATACATCCTCCACAGTATCTCAAAACGCAATAACATGGCTAAAATAGCTTGAAGTTGAATATTTTCTATTATAACATGAATGGAACCAACCACATTTTTTACTACAGAGACTCAGAAGCGAAAGGGCATAAATGATTACCTTGAATATCCTATAGAGAAACTTCTGCAGAACCCCATTTTCAGTGATCCGGCTGAACAAACAAAACTTGCAATTTTATCAAAGACTGCCATGATTTCAAAAGGAAACCCCAATGTATGTCAAAATTATCTTTCCTGAAGCACTTGATAATTTTGGAAACACCTGGAAAACAGATACACCAATAGTCAGAGACAATCAAATATCTTCCTGATTTTTAAAAGCATGATGCTTATAAACTACTAGTAAACATATCAATGTCTGAAAAATTCTCCAATTGATTATACATTTTGAGGAAGGAGTTTGGGAGAGCTCTTTCCCTCTCCCACAAGCTAAAATATGGTAATAGGATCCGCTTTTGGATTGGGCATAAGGATCTTTGCAGACATGCTTCCCAGCAAAAAAAACTACAATTGGTAAATATTATTTTTTAAAGCAACCACTTAAAGTCTCCAGAAAATGTTATAAGGGCATTTAGCAAATGAACAAACATTTATTTAAGAATACTGACTAAATCTCCATAAGAAAAGAGAGAGTTTGTGGCACTTGAGCCAAGACCTGTTCCTTTCACCCCACCCTGCTTCACCCATTCAAGAAGAGAAGGCTGTCTCCTCTGCCCCCAGACAAGGACTACAGGTGTCTCCCTGGGAGGGACAGGCAGCCAGCATTTCTTATTGCTCCCACCTCTGTGTTACTGAGGCTAAATTTCAAGCAAGTGCAGCCAAAATGTTGAGGTCTTCCTTCTTCCACACAGAACCCACATTTAGGGCTAAGTATTTATCACAGATGTGGTAAGTTGAGAAGACTGGGGTTCCTATTGCCCTCACACCAGTTTGCTCATAGGGCAGAGATTCAACACAAGGAAAGGCAAGCTGTGATGACCAGAGACTACATCCCACCCAACACAGAGCTCTGAACATAAAGGAGAAGTGTCACTATAAGAGAATCGGACCGTTGACAAATAACACACTCAAAAACTTGCTGAGTATCTGAATAGACTTTCTGCTATGAAAATATACAGATGGCCAACAACAAGCACATGAAAAGATGTTCAGCATCATCAGTCATCATAGACAGGCAAATCAAAACCACAGTGAGATACCACCTCGTGCCCACCAGGATAGCTAATATCAAAAGACAAGTAGGACTTCCCTGGTGGCGCAGTGGTTAAGAATCCGCCTGCCAGTGCAGGAGACACGGGTTCGAGCCCTGGTCCGGGAAGATCCCACATGCCGCAGAGCAACTAAGCCCGTGCGCCACAACTACTGAGCCTGCGCTCTAGACCCCCGCGAGCCACAACTACTCAGTCCATGTGCCACAACTACTGAAGCCCGCGCACTCTAGGGCCCGCAACAAGAGCAGCCACCACAATGAGAAGCCCGCGCACCGCAACGAAGAGCAGCCCCCCCCTCGCCGCAACTAGAGAAAGCCCGTGCGCAGCAACAAAGACCCAACGCAGCCAAAAATAAATAAATAAATAAATTTATAAAAAAAAAAAAAGACAAGTAATGGTGACAATATAGATAAATTGGAACCCTCATCCACTGCTGGTGGAAATGTAAAATAATCCAGCCACTTTGGGAAACAGTTTGACAATTCCACACACAAAAAACAAACATACATAGTCACCATACACATTCCAATCTTGTATGTAAACACAAGAGAAATGAGAACTTATGTCCAAATAAAAACTTGTTCATAAATGATCCTAGCACCATTATTCATAATAGCCTAAAGTTGGAAACAACCCAGTATCCATCAATTGATGAATAAACAAAATACGATATATGTACTCAATGGACTATTATTCAGCAATAAACAGGAATGAAGTACTTACACATGCTATAACATGGATAAACCTTGAAAATACTGAATAGCATGTTAAGTGAGAGAAGCCAGTCACAAATGACATTATATTATTCCATTTCTATAAGATGACTAGAAGAGGTAAATTAATAGAGATGGAAGGTGAATTACTGGTTGCTTGGGCTAGGGGACTGGGCATGAATGAGTTAGAGATACTAATTCGAATGGGATTTCTTTTTGAGGTGATAAAAATGTTATAAGATTCATTGTGGTGATGGCTGTACAACTCTGCAACTAACTATCAATTTGTATACTTTGGTGAATTGTATGAGATAGGCACTCAATCTCAATAAATTTGGTATCTAAGAGTTTGTGAGACTCTTCCTCCCAACAAATTCATCCTCAGGAACTAACACAGAAAACTAATCCAATTTACTTGTCAAAAGTATAAAAAATAAGGTTACTAATTTGACCAGTAGAACAATATATTTTATTGCAAAGTGAAATTTGGCAAAATTGTCTGTAATATTTTAGACACGGGAGTGGAGGGAATGACTAAAGTATAATGACATGAATTTATTAGTGACTGAAATATCTAACCCTATAGTTAGATAATCACTGTATGAATCTGGAGTGATTGCCCTAATAATAAGTTACAAGTATCTTATCTGGAGTGATTGCCCTAATAATAAGTTACAAGTATCTTTCACTGACTATGCTCTATTTTTAATCAATGACTAGGCTGAAGATATATAAGAATGTATATCAATCTTGTTAATGATGAAAATTCTAAATAGCTAAGTAATATATTGAATCCCACAAACACTACTAAAATGACTATGATAAATAGAAAGCAAAATATACTTAGTGTGAATAAAATTTCCTGCTCTAAGCCTCAGAAAAATGGGAATATAGGTAACAGTTGGAGAAATCTGCCTTATTAGCAATTTATACGTCAACAAGAGCTCAGCCGTCACATACAATGTGGTATTATGGCTAAAAATACTCATAGAAATGTGGTTTTTAGAAAAAGTGAACTAAGTTTTATGTTTCATTCTCCACCATTACTACAATATTTAAATATCTGGTATAAGGTCCTTGATTCCTGATTTAGGTAAAACATTGACAGTGTGGAAGAGGTGATCTCTCTCAGTGAAGGGCAGAAAACTTGCCCCATGTAGAATATTTGGATGAATTGAAGATAACGTGGTTTAAGGAGCATACTTACGAAACAAAAACCATGATAAATGCCATCACGTATGTGAAGGGCCAGCCTAAGAAAAAGTTGTGTATTTCTGATGTGTAATTTTGATGTTGGAAAACTACATCTGGTGTTAAAAGTTATGAGGTGGTATTTTTGTCTGGTGACAAAGATATTCTTAGTAACCAATAAATCAAAAGTGATCCTTAGCCTAAAAGAGGATGTCCTCTAACTAAAAGTATTAAAACAAAGTCTGAACATTGTAGGGGGAAATCCTTTTCTTCATGGCACCCATAATTATGTCCTTTCAACCATTTTCACAGACTGATAAGTTATAGCCCTTCACATATGTCTTAGCTCATTCTACACTCTCCAGTGCACACTTGGTTATGACACTTTGGCCCTTCCTCCAAAACATCCAGCAAATAATCAAGCACTTCACGGCATCTGAATTGGCTTCTTCTTTTGCCTGGAGCGCTTTCTCCCATCTATCCATAAGTCTCATTCCCTTACCTTCTTGAAATAATTCTTCAAATGTCACCAGCTAATGAGGTCCCCTTCTTCTGCTCTATTTGAAAATCGCAGCCTCACAACTATTTGCCCTGTGCTCATACTTTTGTTTTTGCTGCTCCATTTTATATTCCATACCATTTGTTAGTTTCTAATACAATATGCACTCTACTTATTCATTGCATGTATGGAGCTTACATCCATAAAGATGTGAGTTCCATAATGACAGGTATTTGCATTCACTGATCTATCCCCAGCACCAAGATCAGTGTTTGGCAAAAATAGGCACCTAATAATCACTAATTGAAAGGATGTAAATGTACACAAACGAATAAATACACACACACAAATGGTTTATTCATCCAGATTTTCTCTGTATTTAAATTTATAATGTTCTGTGAATATTAATGGTGAATATAGTCATCTCTTAGTATCTGTTGGAGAACAGTTCCAGAACCATCCTTGGATACCAAAATCTGGATACCATCCTTGGATACCATCCTTGGATACCAAAACCATCCTTGGATACCATCCTTGGATACCAAATTATATAAAATGCTGTAGTATTTGCATATAACCTACTCACACCCTCCTGTACACTTTTTTCTTTCTTCTTTTTTTTGGCTGCGTTGGGTCTTCGCTGCTGCACGTGGGCTTTCTCTAGTTGTGGTGAGCGAGGGCTACTCTTCGTTGCGGTGCGCGGGCGTCTCACTGCGGTGGCTTCTCTTGTTGCGGAGCACGGGCTCTAGGCGCTCCGGCTTCAGTAGTTGTGGCACGCGGGCTCAGTAGTTGTGGCTCGCGGGCTCTAGAGCGCAGGCTCAGTAGTTGTGGCACACAGGCTTAGTTGCTCCACTGAATGTGGGATCTTCCCGGACCAGGGCTCGAACCCGTGTCCCCTGTATTGGCAGGCGGAATCTTAACCACTGCGCCACCAGGGAAGCTCCCCTCCTGTATACTTTAAATCATCTCTAGTTTACTTATAATACCAAAACAATATAAATGCTATGTAAATAGTTGTAATTACAATGTAAATAATTACCAACATGCAGCAAATTCAAGTTTTGCTTTTCAGAACTTTCTGGAATTTTTTTTTACTGTTTTTGATCCAAGGTCGGTTGAATCCACCAATGAGGAGTCCACAGATATAGAGAACCAGCTGTATTTTATATTTCAGTTTTTCTTTAATCTTAACTAGAAAATTTTAAATTACTTATTTGCCTCACATTGTATTTCAGTAAAAACACTTGCTGCTCTAGATCTAGGGAAGTCCCCAGGAAATCAGCTGAATCACACTGTCAAGTAGGTTTCTTTCAAATTATTAGCCTCTGCTTTGTAAAACCTTATTTTTACTGTTCTGTCAATGTCATGTTCATTTCTTCTCATTTATTTATTTATTTATTTATTTATGGCTGTGTTGGGTCTTCGTTTCTGTGCGAGGGCTTTCCCTAGGTGCGGCAAGGTGGGGGCCACTCTTCATCGCGGTGCGCGGGCCTCTCATTATCGCGGCCTCTCTTGTTGCAGAGCACAGGCTCCAGACGCGCAGGCTCAGTAGTTGTGGCTCACGGGCCTAGTTGCTCTGTGGCATGTGGGATCTTCCCAGACCAGGGCTCGAACCCGTGTCCCCTGCATTAGCAGGCAGATTCCCAACCACTGCGCCACCAGGGAAGCCCCATGTTCATTTCTGTGACAGGTATAACTCCATTAGTTTATTACAAGCAGCCAACAATCCTTAATATACTAATGCCAGTTCATCAATATTGAGTATAAATCACCATTTCGTCAACGACTGTAGTTTAGTTAAACATTTTTACAGCTGAAAAACAACAAATACCTTTGTGCTTGAGCAATAAGTAATACACTAGTTTCCCTGGCATTAATTATCAGTGGGAACAGATATATCACTTTAGACACCAGTGGTTATATATACAGAATGCCTTAACTTGACACCTTCTACACTCACACCTATTGGAGTATCAGTACTCCAAACTCTAAGTTGCTTATTTTCTAACATGTCCCTTTAGGAAATCATGGGACAATGTAAGTAACGAGTCAATGGATATGGTCAAAGAATATCCTTTGTATAATCGTGATTGCTGCCCACATGTAAGTACTGTGCCTCTGCTCTGGATCTACTGTTCTGGCTTTTTTATTACTTCTTCTCTGCTACTGTGTGTGTGCGTGTGTGTGTCCATTCCACAAACCACTTTCACTGGTCCACTGACTTCTATTTGTCCACAGGCTGCTGCTTGCACTACTGACAACCTTTCCTGGGCTTCTTAAACATGTTGCTCTTTTTCTTCACTACCCTGGCCAGCAGGAAGACAATTCTCACCTATTACCTCTTGTAGAAGGATTCTCCCCAGCAGGACTTTAGGTCCCTAGTGACTCAGTTTCTGACAATAAAATTCGGTTCCCCTTTACCCAGGACACACAGGCACTTAGGAAGGTGTTGATTAATGGAGGATGAATGGACGGAAAGGGACATGTGGTGGGTAAGTGCCATCAGGGACCCTTAGATACTGCCTCATCTATACTTATCACCGCAGTCTGAAATTTAGGACACTCAACACAGTCTGACCTCCTCTGCTAAATGTCTCCACTTGGGGCAAATTTCTCCTAACAAACTGTTATTTCACTCTCCTACCCTGCCTCTCCTATGTCTGTTTATTGGAATCTCAATTGTTGGCCAGGATCAATTTCTCTTCTGCAAGGTCAGTGGGATCCTCTATCCAGGGATATTGAGGGGAATATCTTTTGGTGGTCCTGAAGACTCTACAGCAGTTAGGAAGCTCATAAAATATTTTGTAACAGAAGGCTTTTCTCACCCAAACATATAGTGAATTTCAATACACAATTTGACACAATGCCTAAATGCACAGGGGAGCCTAACAGAATTTAAATCAATCAAACAAGTATTTATTGATCACATATTATGAGCCAGGCATTTTTCCAGGCAGTAAATATTACAGCAAACAAGATGCAGAAGGTTCCTGCCCTCTTCCAGTTTATATTTCAGTGCTTTCCTAGCTGGCCAACCTAAAATTATTGTTCACAAAATGATCCGTGGTATGACTGGTCAGAATAACAATTGCTGACACCTATTTAAAAGATAGAAGGTGTTGCTGTGAAAGAACCATCAGGGGAACATTTAAAGTGTCTGAGAGGGATGTGACAAAGCAAAGGGAAGAACATGTGACTCTATATAATTCATTAATGGCTTAACTGGAACGTTATGGAAATGGACCCATTCACCAGAAAACCTGAAAGAAATGCTAGATTTACTCATCACAGATACGGTGTTTGTTCCTACAAAAGGAAAGACAAAATTGGAGAAACTACAACTCTAATTCTTAACATTATTATACAGAATTAAGGCAAAGCAATATTAATAGGGTTTAGTATATTCAAAAGGAATGTATTGACATAAAAAACAAACTCATGGTTACCAAAGGGGAAAGGGAGCGGAGAGGGATAAATTAGGAGTGTGGGATTAAGAAATATAAACCATTATATATAATATAGATAAGCAACAAGGATTTACTGTGTAGCACAGGGAACTATATTCAATAACCTGTGATAACCTATGAACCACAGTTTTCTTTTGTTATTCAGTCTCCCTTCTGTGAGTGAAGACAAGGGCCTGCCACAGATGCACAGAAATATATGAGGAAACTTTTTTTCTTCTAAATTTCTCCTATAGATATCCTCTGTCTCAACCTCTCTCTCTCTCTCTCTCTCTCTCCTCTCTCTCTCTCTGTCACACACATACACACATGCATGCATATATATGCACATATCCACACATGTGCACATACATATGCATATGTGTGTACCCCTGGGTAAAAATAATACGTGGAAAATTAAAATGTTAGAAAACTTAAAGATCATTTTCATATTTTAATATTCCATTGATTTTATAGCACACTTTTCAGGTCTTTACTGTGACTATCCTATTCTTTGCTCACCTACAAGATTTTTAAGTACAAAAATGTATCTTTACCAGCAGAGTGTTCTTGAAGGAAGGTGATACTTGAACCTGGGTTAAAATCCTGATTCTACAAATTTCTCTTTGCATTAACTTATCTCTTTGGAGTCTTTTAGTGCCTCAATTTATAAAGCAAATATAATGACATCAGTAACTACCTCACATAGTTTTGTGAGATTAATTAGTCTGTGTAAAGTTATTAGAACAGGGCTGGACACATGACATTTGTTTCTTTCATCTATTCTTTATACTTTTCTTAGATATGACTTGTTGAAGCTCTGTTATTTAACTTCAGTACATACAAGTTCGCTATTATCATTTCTACATGTTTGATTTTTAATTTTTTCCACTTACACTCTTTGAGAATTTCAATTTGGTGTTTTTCTGCCTCATGACTAACATAATTTCCCTGAATTATTTTTATTATTTCTAACTACGTCATGGTTATCAGTTTAATGTAAGTATAGTCCTTCTCCCCCTGCCCCCCTCCAAGGTTCCCTTTCAACTCAGTGTACTGTTATTTGTATAATTTGGTTTCTGTGTATATTAAACTTCTTTTCTTTTGTTTCTTCTTTTCTAAGTACTTCATATTGCTTTATCTTGTCTTAGGATGCTGGAAGAAAATGTTTCTTCCCCATGATGATTATCTCCTTTGGACCAGGAGAAAAATTTTCTGACCCAGTATTTGCTAACAGACAACAGGCATGGATTTTCCCTTGGGTGCTCTATTTCCATATAAGAGCTGAGAAAATAAAGGTACAAAACAAAAGAAAGCAAGTGTCTTCTCATGTTTAGAGCTGGAGGATGAGTTGATTCATACTTTCTAGTCTACTTCCTGTGCCTGCAAGTCATAGAGGAATTTCACCTATCTTGGATGGTATAGGACCTGCTCCTACACCTCATTACTAGTTTTCATTATGTAAAATAAGGGATAAACAAAAATTTACAACATCTAACATGTCAGTTGCCAAAACACTTTTTTTTTCCACCATGTTTTCACTGTCATTAGAGCTTAATTATGAAGACTTCATCCAATGCACCTTCCATCAAATTGTCATGAGGGCTTCTTCAAATGGTCCAAGAATTTTCTGTCTACTTCAAAAGGCAATACGTTTGCTGTAAAGGGATAATAGCTAGGAATTTTGATGGGCAGAAACTTTGATCTCCGAGACACTGAGTGAAGTTACAAGAATCTTTCAGCTTTCCTAAGGTTGGCAGGGGTTTTGTTCTGTTTCATATAGCACAATAAGTTTAAACCACTGGACAGAGTTCTCAATACAATACAATAGGTGTTGTATTATATGGCCATTTCTCTCCTATTTTAGCAATAGACTTACCATTAGTTTTACTGTTAGACCTTGCAGGGTTATATTCTTTTTATTTTTATTCATAGATAATTCAATGGGAAACTGAGTAAGTTCTGTCAAATGTTGGTTTATCTGCCTGTCAGAAATACTTCAGAGTTCTCTAGCTACGTGATCAGTTGATGGACTCATTATCTTATTTTGAAATATTTCTGGCAATATAGGTGTTTTCCCCCACCTCAAATGAATTACTTAATCATGCCCATCATATATGAAAGTGGTAAAGATGTTTCATAAAAAACATCATTTATTTTGTTTAACTTTTAACTTCCTAGGAAAACAAAATGTTTCTTTTTTTACAATTTGCTCACTTTTTCATTTTGCAAACTTCCAAAATAAGTTTTGAAATGAAGATTTTTCTTGCTTCCTTTGAGCTGTAATCATTTCTCAGAGAAATGAAAAATCTTGTGGTCTAGAAAGATTTCAATTCTGGAATGTGATAAAGGGATGAAAAGTCAAAATAATGAAATACATGACTTGCAGTGAGGAAAGAACTCTATTTTTACCACATTTTTTAAGATCACAACTACTATGTTAAGGTAGGAAAAACTCCTCAAGGACAAAAGAGAAGAGCCTGATTCAATTGCTGTTCAAGAGTCATATATTTTTTATAAGTTCTCTATAAATCCTAAGACGCTATTTTAGACACTAATAAAAGTGTTTTCTTTAAAAGAAACAAGTGCACTAGGGCTTTAGAATGCTTTTTCCTGGGAAGGTAACTCTGAATCCTTAAATAACTTACCTTTCAGTAAAAGGTAGCCATGGGACACACAAATGAACACATCATCTGTAGCATGTAAAAGCCAAACTTGGTGTTTTATTCATTGACAATCATGAAACTGTCATGAAACTGCCTTAAAAGCTTTTTGAGAAATATGGTCCCTTGTTTACTTACTAAAGAACACGGAATATAAAGAACTGTACTTTAGAAGAGAACCACAAATACATTTCCCCCCAAATTTCCATAATCCTGTGGCTTTTCCCTTGAGGACTATAATGCTCCCAAAATATTTTGGAATATTTTATTCATATAAAAGTTTTCAGTTGAACTAAAAACTGTAAAGCCTAAACTACAATATAGCAGCCACTGTAACTTGAATAAAATTATTTTCTTTTTTCCTTCCTGTGATGGTTGTAAAATTACATTTTATATAATATAGACATTATTCAGGGACACAGTTCTACACAGTGGTTTTAGGAAAATCCTCTTTTATGCCATTTGGATCCCAGTTTCCTCCTGATAAATTCTATAAAGGGTTGGTAGGTCCTGGTTCTATCATCCTTACTCTATCATAATTCTTAATTGTGAAAAACTCATAGTAATCAGAAACAAAATAAAACCTTAAATCTAGGAATTATATGTCAATGCTTATAGTTTTCCTAAATCATCATAAATACACAAAATAAATATCACAAAATTCTGTCAGTGAAAAACAAACGTTGAGATGAGAAAAAGGGAAGATGGATCTATTATTATTTATTTCTCTACTATTGTTGTCTCCTTCCCAGAATAAAATGAGTCTGATGAGAAAAGATTTACTAGAACTCTCTCTCTCTCTCTCTCCCCCTCACATACACACACACACACACACAGACACAATATGTAGTACAAGTTTTTTTTAAAGTCTAGATATTATTAGTCCTAATCACTTAAATGGTCTTATTAATTAGGCTAATAAAACACAGTAGGTATTCATTGTCCCGAAAGAAGGTTATAAGACAAATTTCTGGTTGTGGTTATGGTTGTTAACAGTAGTTTTAATATTAAATTGTCATTTTCAGTGATTTAACCAATTTCTCTTCATTACTTTCAGATAAAGAACAAACCACTGGGTAAAAGGGGAAAAAAAAAATATTTGCATGAGTAAGACAGATCCCTGAAAAAGTCATTCACTAGGAGGTGAGAAGTTTTTAGATTTGAGGCAGCGGGAGCTCAGAGAAATATCTCAGGATACACAGGAGGGCCCCGTTCTGTGAAAGGACATGGTTGGATGTCCCTCATGGCCCAGCTCTGCGGTGTTTTGAGGAATGGTTGTGAACATGGTGAACGTGTATATTAACACATGCATGTTAAGAATGCTTTAGACGCCAAGAGAAAACCCCCAGAGCCCACAGTGGTAATGCCTGAACCTGGGAAAGCAAAGGCATCAATGCAAGGTGAAAAACACATGGGGATAGTGCAGAACTGAGCTTCAGCGACAATCACAGAAGACCAGAGAGTCCAGAATATCCAGTAGGGTGTGATGTATGAACCATCTGCATCAGAACTGCCATCAGAATCAGAACCCTGGAGGAAGGGCCTGAGAAGTTTTAACAAGAACTCCAAATAAATCTTCTGCATACTGGGGTTTCAAACCATTGAATTAGGTTTCCCTGCTCCCTTTTATACTTGAGCCAGAAGGGTTTAGGCAAATAGAAAGAAAGGAGCCTTAAGAGAAAGCACACTGTACTCCCTGCAATTAAGATTAATGGGGGGGGGGGGCTTCCCTGGTGGCGCAGAGGTTGAGAATCTGCCTGCTAATGCAGGGGACACGGGTTCGAGCCCTGGTCTGGGAAGATCCCACATGCCGCGGAGCAACTAGGCCCGTGAGCCACAACTACTGAGCCTGTGCTTCTGGAGCCTGTGCCCCGCAACAAGAGAGGCCGCGACAGTGAAGAGGCCCGCGCACCGCGATGAAGAGTGGCCCCCACTTGCCGCAACTAGAGAAAGCCCTCGCACAGAAACGAAGACCCAACACAGCCATAAATAAATAAATAAATAAATAAAATTAGAAAAAAAAAAAAAGATTAATGGGTAGACACACATCTGTTGCTTGGAAAATAAAAGTTGACACTCTATATGCTCAACTGTATGGAGTAAATCTATACAGTTCATATTCATTTATTATCAAGAACGTCTTCTCCACTGCTCCGCAGAGCTGCCATTTAAAGCACTATTTAAACTCGTTTGCAGTGAGAGGTGTTACAACTAAATGTTTATATTGGGTTGGCCAAAAAGTTTGCTCAGGTTTTTCCATAAGATGTTACGGAAACAAACTTTTTGGCCGATGCGATGTATAGCTATATCTATCTATCTATATGTATGTTTTATACAGATTTAGATCCTGTCTCTCAAGATGCAACCTAATGTCAACTCCTCCATGAAGCTGCCAACTCGTTTTCCTCCTTCTGAACTCCAACATCATATTACCTAGACCTTTCATGTGATTTCATCAGCTGTTCCAGAATTGATCCATCAAAATACATTCTGAAAATAAGCAGGACCCAACCGAAAAAAAGCAATATAAGGAAGCTGGACAAAGGTTTGGACACACATGGAACTCCTTTTCTGGTCATTGTTGACAGGTTATATTAGCCTAACAGGAGTGAAATAACCAAAGGTTAGGCAGACATAATTACCTGAGTGAGAGGTATCAGCTTCCAATCAAGGACCTAGAGGAGACAAACTGGAGAGGATGGTATACAACCACAGTTCATGCCAGTTCTGCCCCAGTCTGGGAAAGGATGGGCCAAAACTAGAAGAATGTTAAAATAAACGTATCTCAAGCGTGTTGAATGGTGAAGAGAGACAAGTAATAATAACTTGTGTCTCTTTACCATTCATTACTGGATATAGGACCAGAATTTCCATAAGCCAGAGATGCAAGGGAGAAGCTCCTGAGAAATAAGCCATGGTGAGTCAGTTTATCAAGAGTATAACTTTTGGGCTATTAAGTCGTATAACATTTTCACATTCTTGACTTGAGAAACATGGCATTAGTAGTTTCTTTCTAAGTAATTCTTTCTAATTGAGAATACCTCAAAGCTAGATTTCAGTGTTTCAAGACCAAAACTCAAGAGACTTCAGACAAGACAATTTACTCTCTAGAATTTGTTGAGAGGTAAGGACTTAACACTTTTTGTCTCCTCTCATTTACTATTATGTAAGTCTAACCCTTAAAATTACTATTTAATTATGATTGAACCTCCTTTAGACTATTTCCAAGGTTATTACTGCTCTGCATTTTAGAAAGGACTCAACTATATTTTAAATTAATAATTGAAAAACAATGTTTTATGAAATTAAGCTCTTCAAAAATTCTCTCAGTTATACTGAAACCGAGTCAGAGACAATGAAACAAAGACTCATATACTATTCCTTATAATGCCATATTCAGAATACAAATATAAAAAAAAATGTTTTTTGCAGAAAATATCATCTTATGACTATTGAATATATAATTCTATATAAAGATATATATACATTTATATGTATATGGATGTTGAGATCCCTCCATTTCAGAACACTTGAATTAATTTTTAATTTAATACATTGCAATATGGTTCTTTATGACCATTTTATTGGTTTGCTATAAAAGTTATTACCTGTTTTACTATTAATTAAACGTCCAATAAACACTAATAGTATAAATTCAACTATACCTGAACAAATTTGTAAAATTATCTCCACGAGCATGCAGGGGGAGGGAAATTTGATGATTCTATTTGAATGGTAGGCACCCTTTGATAGTTCAGCTGGTAGAGCAGAGGACCGTAGAGTGGACACGTGTGAATGTTAGGAATACATCTCTCCACCCCATTCCCATCCCGGGTGACATTTTTCCCAGCAGCAATAGTAACAGATTCACGTATTGTGTTAAACACTTCTGGTCACCAGTAACATATTATCTCTCTTATTTTCAGAACAAAAATTGTTCCTTGCATTTCTACACATACCTGCAAAAGAAAGGATGTCTTTGTGTCAAGCTCTGCTCCATGTTTTGCAAGAAAATATTAGTTGACAATAATTTCTAACTAATTACAACCCCTCAGAAGGCAGGAATAATGATGGCTGTGTGAACCCTGACTAAAAATAGAGTGCCCATCATATTGCCTAGCACAGACTAGATACTCAAAAAGTGTGTGTTGAATGCATACATGCTTACTTCGATTACTAAGTAATTGAATAAAAAGAGTAGGGGAAGAACTACAATCCTATGTTCCTTTCGATACAAAGTTGACTATTGTTAAATCAGAAATGTATTGACTAGTTTCCTTAAGTCAGTACTTTTGCCAAGTGCCTTTTATGGCTGGATAAAATGGACCACAGAGACAAAGCTGCATCCATTAGCAAACAAAAAATAAAGTCATAAATATTTTCCAAAAGGATGCTGCATGTTGAGTGTCATTTCCTTTGACATATTTGTTACCTTCCTGATTCGATATGTGTTGTGTGTGTTTCATTGAGTTTCAAGGCTTATTAGTGCTTCAAATATGCCTAACAATGGAGAGAAAGATTCCCATGTGTTTTCTAACCGGCTACACTTTGCATACCCATCTTATAAAAGCACACAGATAGTGTTTCATTTTAGATTGAAGGACTGCCATAAGGGACACTGCAGCATGCTTCTGAATCAGCAGTAACAGGAACAGTGTTGCCATTAGTGTGACAAGGGCTAAAGCAATTAGATTTAAACTTGATGAAATAGCTGTACCTTCCATTTACTAGATCATGTTGAAACATTTCCTCGTCCTTTTATGTGTTTGTAATGGCAGGTACCCTGTGTGTTAGCCCTAGTGTTCTTCTCTGGGGCCCTGACTTGTAACCATGCATACAAAGAATGCATTGTAGTCTTGAGAGACTGATTATCTCTACTGTCACATCTCTCCATGGTATCATATAATTGTTTCAGCTGCAAGTAAATTCCTGAAATGTTTAGTATTGCACACTGGATGAATGTCTGTTCAACCTTCCAAAATGTTAGTGATTATCCAATGGGAAAAGGAGGTCTCTTTAGAGGCATTAAGGTTGCAGTGTGTTCTTTATGCGCTGACCTGAGAAAACACAGATGTTGCCAAAAATAACAAGTCAAATGGTAGCTACTGAAGAATTCATAGGGACTATATAGCAAAGAAAATCTCTCTTCAGTGATTTGGACTGTATATTGTAAAGGAGTAATTGCATATGCCATAAATACATTTTGGTCTGAATAGATAAACATTACTTTGACATTTTGGCTGTTGGATATTTAGATGTCAGTCTTTTATTTATATTTTCATTATCTCTTATAGATAATATGCATAAGTAAAGCTACCTCCAGGTGTTAATGGCATAAAATATCAGGAGTGAATTCTTCCTCCTAAAAATGTATGTATGTTTGAATTTGAAATATCTTTATTTGAATTCTCAACAACAGTAAGAGAAATAAACAAACATATTCAAATTAGAATTTTCCTCTTAATTAATCAAATCTTACTTAAACTTTACCAGATGTTTTTAGAGTTATATATAATTATGGCTGAGTGAAAACACAACATTTTATTAGATGGGGCATAAAACTGATGATTTTCTAATTATTGATTTTCTACTTGTGTGATCGCTAGGCTACACTAATATTGGTTTCAGAATAAAGTTGTAATAGGTTTATAATATCAGTATATAAAAGAGTAGCACCTTGTTAAAGAACTGGAAAAAATAACATACTGAAAATTGTTGGTGTTTATTTTTTGGAGCTAGTTACTTCGCCAAATTGATGGGAAGCTGAGTCATTGACAGTTATAAAATTCATTCATTTCATGAAGTAAAAAATTATTATTTTAAATGTAATCATTTGGATATACTTCTGTACCACATAGTGACATCAACACCGAGGGACTACAAATATTTTAGCAAGTATTTCAAGAAATAGGAATATTATGCACTATAGCATATTTTGACTCTGAATAACTGTTTCCATTTGATGGGAAAATGCAGTGGCACCACTTCTGGAGACTGCCTACTTTTCTTCAATTCTCCTGCTGTTTCTACACTTAAATATTTTCTTTACAGGCACTAATTTGTATGCCAGTGTAGTACTGGATTGACAGGTAAATTACCCTTTATAAACATTAAGAATATTCACAAGATAAACTATTACACTAAAATACATCACAGAGCTTAGATTTTTTTTCTTGACCTTAGTCATGAAAAATATTACTTTTGAATCTGTAATGGAAATGAGCATAAATTATAACATCATTTAAAAGAGATTTCCCCCCTCCAATACAACAGAATACACGAGAAAGCCAAACTCTCAAAAAGAAAATAACTAAGCTCTTATTCTTCCCTTTAGAAACCAGTAGGCACAACCTCAAATTAACTGCAAAATCTTTGTATATGACCCAGGCAACAGAACAGACACCAATTGTTACCTTTGATCTTCCAGAGAGCTCTATTTCTGGATTTGGCTGTGGTGTCTGCCAAATATAATTTGGGGTTTGTACCAGACTTTTGTTGTTGTTGTAGCATATTATTTCATTGTCCTTCCAAAGGAGGTTTATAGCCATGCCTTCCTAAAACAACTATTAGACTGGCAATTTGAAAGCAGTTTACTAGGTTACATGAGCGCTTCACTTTGATCACAAATAAAAAAATTAAAAGAGAGTCTTCAGAAGTTTTTAGATAACTTTTGAGGAATTTACATTACATAAACTATTGAAGTAAAATTCTTATTATATTTCCATAAAGTTATATTTCTATATATATTTACATAAAGTATAGCTATGTTTGAATTTCTATAAATATGGGTATATACATTTCAATGGTAATATTTATAATAATATTGTAAACTAGACTTTTTTAGTACATTTTTTAGTGCCTTTATATTTGTTAGCTTACAACAAAACAATGGGATACATAACAATATCATCCCCTACTTTACTATAGAGAAATCTAGGGTCCAACTGAGGCACAAAAACAAGTTTGCGTAAATTTTGACTTTTTGTACGCTACAAATAAGCAACTATTTATATAAATAGGCTGAAATCCAGGACGGTGTCTACCAATGATAAATCATATACCAGATAAGCCATTTATTATATCTCACTTGGAAACTTTCCTCCATTTTCAAATGAGGAGCTTTAAAGAGACAGAGAGAGAGAAAGAGAAAGAGAGAGAGAGCGTGATCTGCTCTAAAACCCTTAATTTAAAATTCATGTACATCTACATTAGCTTATTTAATATTTTTACTTAATAATTTAAAATCATTGTCTAAATTGTTGTTTCTATTTCCTAAATGTGATATTGTATAAAAAGAAAGGAATATTGATATTAACCCAGTAAAAAGACACCATATTTAGTTAATTCCCACAAATGTATTTCCCAAATGTACAAGTGAAGATGAATATATGTTTCTCTGTATATACACACACACGCACACAGAGTCATGCTCAAAATGCCATTTGCTTTCAATAGAAAGCATATCACACACATATGTCAGGTACAATGATTCAGACCCTCTTTCTAACCAGAAATAGGGCCTCTCTCAATCATTTCATCTCTCTAGGAATTTAGTTTTCACCTCTCTAGGAATTTAGTTTTCACCTCTGTTAAAAATGAACAGTAATTAATTTATATTTTTATTATAGCAAAATTACCAAAACACTATTTGCTCTGAAATATCAACTACTATTTACTTATATTAAAAAAAATTTACATCTAGTTAGATTATTCAGAAGAACATTCCTCAACATGTTTTTTAAGAAAGTTAAACTTCGCAGAAAAGATAAAATTAGAATGTAAGAGCATTTAAACTTAAATAGTATATGTTATATGCAATGCTAAATAATGAAATTAATACCGTCTGCACAGTAATTAACATTTTTAATAACATGGCCCTTATTCATACTGCTCTGATGATTTGTGTCTCCATAATATTTCTCAGTATTATTGAGAAAGTGCCAATGGTCTAGTACGAATTGGTTTAGTACATTGTTCTGCTTTTTGCACGTGACTGTATTAATACACCCAACCAGCTCCTTCCTCCCACCCCTACAGAAGCATAGTCTGGTAAAGACTTCAAGTGTTGCGCTTCCCTGGTGGCGCAGTGGTTGAGAGTCTGCCTGCCAATGCAGGGGACACGGGTTCGAGCCCTGGTCTGGGAAGATCCCACATGCCGCGGAGCGGCTGGGCCCGTGAACCACAATTACTGAGCCTGCACGTCTGGAGCCTGTGCTCCGCAACAAGAGAGGCCGCGATAGTGAGAGGCCCGCGCACCGCGATGAAGAGTGGCCCCTGCTCTCCACAACTGGAGAAAGCCCTCGCACAGAAACGAAGACTCAACACAGCCATAAATAAATAAATAAATAAATAAATAAATAAATAAATAAATAAATAAATAAATAAATAAATAAATAAATAAATAAATAAATAAATAAAAAAAAAAGACTTCAAGTGTTCACTTGGGACCCCTGATAATAATATCCTCCAGGAATAAAGGCAAACTAGAAATTATTTTCAATAATTGCTTGATACCTTTATGGAAAAAAAAAATTGGCTTGACCTATAAAGAGAAGCATATAGTGAAATCCAGATAGGTAGTTTATAGATCTAAAATCAGAGTTAAAAAATAAAGCTTTTAGAGGAAAACATAGGTGAATACATTCATTACTCAAGCTTTAACAATGTTCCTTTAATCATGATACATAAAGCACTACCTATAAAATAAAATATTAAAAAATTGGGCTGTAATAAGAATTTCTGCACCAAAAAAGGAACCATTCAGGTCATAAAAGAGAAGCTATAGAATGAAAGAAGATATTTCAACACATAAAAAACAAAAAGAACTTGTGTCCACAAAATGTTTATCAAAATCCCACAAATTAATATGCAAAACATATAAATATTAGGTAAATGTGTAAATTAGTAGATAAATAGACAAAAGAATTAAACAGGCACTTCACAAAACAACATATCTAAATGGTCAGTAAGTCTTTGAGAAGATGCTCAAACTATGTCAGAGAAATGAAAATTAAAACCATAATGAGTACACAACCACACACTTGTACACACACACAAGAATAGCAAAGCAAAAATAAAAACATCATAAAAAGAGCAACATAAGAAAACAAAAACAAAAGGCTGCAAGTTTTGCTGAAGATGTAGAGCAAAGGGAACGCATACATCACCAGTGGGAGTGTAATTGGTAGAACCTCTTCGGAAGACTAGTAGTATATATTAAGCTGAACATACTCAAAAACTATGCATATATACGTTATATGCATAAGTCCAAATGAACAGTAATTAGTTTATATTTTTATTATAGCAAAATTACCAAAACACTATTTGCTCTGAAATATCAACTACTATTTACTTATATTTAAAAAAATTTACATCTAGTTAGATTATTCATCAGCACTAGAATTGACAAATTGTGGTATATTCCCACATTCATTATTATTTATAAGTTTAAAATGAATGAACTAGTGTTACATATAAAACATGGAAAAATCTGGGAACAAATAATTTAGATGGTTTAAGACACACAGAAGAGGGTATATAATATATAATTCCATTTAAATAATATTTAAAAATAGGATAAATCTAAAAGTCAGAGCTGTATTTACTTTTTGAAGTGTGGGATTGAGAGAGGGCAAACCATTTCTGTGTTAAATAATACAAGTTTATTGTTTTCAGCTGCAATTATTATGGTAATTTATTACACAATAATAGATAACTGATCCACTACATATTATGCTGTTAAGCTGTGACTCAGAATGGAACTGTTTTTAGGTCTCTCCCTGGAAAAGTGCAAAGACCCCTTTTACAAAGAGCAACTGTTATAAAATATGTTTACTATATTGAATGCCAGGGATCTTATTCTCTCACATGTCTGTTTACTTCATTTTTGAACAAAATATTATGCTTCTGTTGAAAAGTGGACTCCATAATTTTCACTTATTTCTTCTAATTCTGCATGTTAGCAGTATTCAGAAAAAGGTAACTCTCTCCCAATAGGACAACCCCTCACACATGTGAGAAGCAAACTCTTAAGATTTTTTTAGGTATTTATGCCTCTATGACTTCTGCATAAACATACAAAATACAAGTTCAGCATTTCTGCTAATTTTATCTACTAAAATTTTCCAGAAAGAAGAAATTCTAGTTAATTCCTGCTAAGAAATATCAGACCAAAAGGATTAGTACAGCCCCGGGTTCTAAAGATCAATGGGTTTGTTACAGAGGGAGGGTGAAGCAGGTCTCCACCATTGAAAATGCTCTTGCTGGTTCCCAGAAACCCAAATCTGCAGGCTGCTCACAAGGCAATATTTATAAATCTTTTATGAAAGGGTCAAGGCTAGGGTACGGCAATAAAAGCTATCATCACTAGAAATAACATAATAGGTCCTGCTGAAGGCTACCCGGGTAGATCCAGCACACATGGTAACAAAGCAGAATCACCTATAGTAGTTACTTAAGAGCCATGAGGATTATTATAGTTGAATTCCATCTTTCTTAATAAATAACCTACAGTTAACTACATAATGACTCTTACTGGAGTATATTCAAACAGTCCTCAGAAAAATTCAAAACATGCTCATATTTTTAAGACCTTTTTAATCTCAAAATGCTTACATTCATGATTAAATGTCATATACAGAATTAATTTTCAAAGGAAACCTTGCTATACTGAGACTTGAATAACATTTATAAAGTCATGCAGCCTTGATATCCCATACAGATAATGTAGATAAACTGACAACTTGAAAAGTATCCTAACTCAAAAACCTGGATTGAAAAATAAACTTTTTAAAAAAAAACATACGCAGCTGAACTCATAAGTTTAAAAAAAAAAAAAAAGCTTCTTTGGGCCCCCAAGTGGAGAGTAGTAGAGAACACAGTGGTAAGTATAGCTGAACTACAGCTATCTTGGGAGGATTTTCTGATATCAGAACCAAGAGGCTTGCAGTTTAAGTACTTGTCCAAGAACTGGAAACAACAGCTTAGGTCTACCAAAACTGGAGGGCTAAAACTGAGACCCCATGCAAAACGAACATGTTAGCCACAAGGATAATAAGAAAAATATGTCCACTTATAAAGGGCTATGACTAGTAACTCTTCTGTTTGTACTAGCACTGGATGGGAAAAAAAAATAGCCCATGAAAACTTGAAAACCCTAACTGCCCTAACTTCCCATGTAGCTTTGGAGTTTGAGTTTAAAGTATGAGTATATTAAGGAAACCCCGAACTAAGAAATTAACCTAAAATGGCATCGAGATAGTAGCATCTCAATTCACCTGAAAATGCACCTTTTCTCTGAAGACACAACATCAAAGCAAGCTTCACAGAATTTCTACAGATAGATAGCATCCTGTTTGTAAGGTTCATAATCCTAAATCTTTAAACACAGAAGGAAGCAGCTACAAGTGAAAATCCATAGAAACAACATATAGTACAATTTATCTGCTCAAAGATTTAAGGTATTAAGTAACCAGATATAAAATACAAATAGGTACATATAAATGTTTAGAAGGGTCACGCCCAAGATTTGGCAATAAGTTATAATCAAACAGGTCCAAGTATATCTGATAATGAATCAAACGCACTTTCTAGACTTGACAAATTGAATCATTGGCAGTAAGAATCCAGAGCTAAGTCAGTTAACTAGATACGGATGACAAGATAATTGATGCTGCTCTATGCAGACGTGAAGAAATTACGCAGGTTCGCAGGATACTTTTACGAGAGGCAGAAGTAAGAGGTGATGAAAATAACGGATAAATGAGAGGGTCCTAAATTTGCCTTCCTGGATTTCAAAAAGAAGAAAAAATAGAAAATGAGGGGCAGGCTGTATTTTAAAAATATATATAATAACTGAGAATGATAAAAAGAAGACAAAACAATAAAACATGGATTTTCTCATTTAGGAAGCACAACACATCCCAAACAGAATACATTAAAAATCTCCATACTATGGGAGACTGTACTTTTACAAAGATGACTGCAACAGTCTTGTACTCCAAACGCTTTTCTATAATGCAATTGCATCACCCTCTTACCAAGAGGAGAAACTGAATTCCTTTCCCTTTGAATCTGGGATGGCCTTGGAATTTGTAAACCAACAAATGTGGAGGAGGAGGTGCTGCTTAACTGCCACAGCTTGGTCAGAAGAGGTCATGGGGCTCCTTCCTCTTTTCAGATGCTTACTCTTGGCAAATTTCCTCTCATGAATTTCCCTCTTGGAACTCAGCCCGATGCTGTGAGAAGCTCCGGCTCAAGCCACACGGGGAGGCCACATGTACGGGCTGCACTCAACAGCTCGAGCTCCACCCAGCCTTAACATCACCATAGCGGAGGTATCAGGCATTTAAGTGAAGAGACCCCCTGAAGACTCCATGCCCCAGCTGCTCAAGTCTTTCCTGCTGAGGCCCCATCCATTTTGGAGCAGAGAGAAGCTAACCCAGCTGTGCTCTCCCTGGATTCCTGATCCACATAATCCCTGTAAGCTTCATAAAATAGTTGTTTTATGCCACTAAATTTAAGATGCTAACTGGAGTGTTTACTAGACACATGGCAGTTTCTAGAATAAAAAATAAAATTAGAGAGAGTGGCATCTCAATTAAATTACATCTTAAAAATCAGTCTGATAATTTGCTAGTCATATATCTATTAAACGACTTGTCTCAAGAACAGGCAGAGAACAAGAAAAAGGCACAAACCTGATAGAAATAAACGGACAAAATGGACAAAAGCCTTGAAAAGACAATGACAGAAGGTAACTAGATGTCCAATAAGCATAAGATACTCAATCACATTAGTCATTGGGGAATCAAATGAAAACCACGTAACGCGCGAGGGGCCGGATGCCCAGCGCGAGGAGGCGGGCACCAAGGGCCTGGGCACGCGACGCGAGCACGTGGGGGAGAGCGCGAGGCGGGGCGTGCGGCGTGAGAGGGGGCGGGGCGCGCGGCGTGAGGGGGCGGGGCGCGCGGGCGTGAGACGGGGCGGGGCGCGCGGCGTGAGACGGGGCGGGGCGCGCGTATCGGCGCCGCGGCTGTGTGACGCGTTTTCAAATCTTCAACCGCCGCAGCCCACTCGTTTGTGCTTTGCCACTTCCTCCTTGGCGCCCTGGGGCCGAATTCCGCCCCCAGAAACCCGGCGGGCAAACGCGGTATCTCTACTGCGTGGGTGTGGTGGCCCGCTGAAGGGGAGAGGCTACCGCCCGGTCAACGGGCCTCGAGGAGCCATGTTTCCGCGGCTGCCCGGCGCGACACCCTCTCCGGACCCAGCACGTAGGTGCCAGGCGGCTGCCATGAACTCCAGAGCCATGAGGATCCACAGCAGAGGACATTTCCAGGGTGGACTCCAAGTCAAAAATGAAAAAAAAGACCGTCTTTGAAATCTCTGGAAACTGATAACAAACCAGAAAAATCCAAATATAAGCCACTCTCGCGTGAAGTATTTTACATTGACTTACCTTCTGTCACCATATCTGAAAAACTGCAAAAGGACATCAAGGATCTGGGAGGGCGTGTTGAAGAATTTCTCAGCAAAGATATCAGTTATCTTATTTCAAATAAAAAGGAAGCTAAATTTGCACAAACCTTGGGACGAATTTCTCCTGTACCAAGTCCAGAATCTGCATATACTGCAGAAACCACATCACCTCATCCCAGCCATGATGGAAGTTCATTTAAGGCTCCAGATACAGTGTGTTTGAGCAGAGGAAAATTATTAGTTGAAAAAGCTATCAAGGACCATGATTTTATTCCTTCAAACAGTATATTATCAAGCGCTTTCTCATGGGGAGTAAAAATTCTTCATATTGATGACATTAGATACCACGTTGAACAAAAGAAAAGAGAATTGTATTTACTCAAGACATCAAGTACTTCTGTAAGAGATGGGGGGGAAAGAGTAAGTAAGTATTGGCACACAGAAAGCAAGAACAGGTAGACTCAAAAAGCCTTTTGTAAAGGTGGAAGATATAAGCCAGCTTTATAGGCCATTTTATCTTCAGCTGACCAGTATGCCTTTTATAAACTATTCTGTTCAGAAGCCCTCCAGCCCACCTGATGTAGATAAGCCATCTACCACCCAAAAGCAAACTCAGGTTAAACTAAGGATCCAAACAGATGGTGATAAATGTGGTGGAATCCCAGTTCAACTCCAGTTAAAAGAGAAGAAAAAAAAGGGATATTGTGAATGTTGCTTGCAGAAATACGAAGGTCTCGATACCCATCTTCTAAGTGAGCAACACAGAAACTTTGCACAGAGAAATCACTATCAAGTTGTTGATGACACTGTATCTAAGTTAGTTTTTGACTTTGTGGACTATGAAAGGGACATGCCTAAAACTAAAAGAATAAGATACAGTGTTGGATCCCTTTCTCCTCTTACTGCAAATGTCTTGAAAACGTCTGAACCTAAAGAAAAGATGGAATTACAACATACTTCTCAGAAAAACTCCAGGGAAAATGTACAGGTGATGGAGCACGTTTTCCTGTATAAAGCAACCCAGGAACCTGAACAAAAGTTTATGTCTACTTCAGAACACATCCCACACCCTTCAAGTGAATTAAGAGGACATGATGATAAAACATCTAATAAATGGTCCATGTTAAATCCAGCTGAAAGTGACATAAAAGAAAATTTTATATCTCTAAATTTTATCTCTCTATCTCCACATAAAAATAAACAGGAATGCATTCTTGACGTTCCTGAACATAAATTAATTATAAATGAAAATGACTTAGAAGTAAGGGTGGATCACTGTCCACGTAGGCAACAGGCATCTGTACAAGTTTCTCATTTCAGTACGGATAATAGTGCACCTCAGCCAAAACAAAAGTCAGATACTGTGCTTTTTCCAGCAAAGGATATGAAGGAAAAGGACCTTCATTCAGTATTTCATCATGATTCTGATCTGTTAGCAATAAACAGTTCACAGGAGCACCTAACAATTCAGGCAAAGGCTCCATCCCAAAGCCCTCCTGAGGAACCCAACCCATGTGACATCAAGAATATGGATAGTTTACCTTCTGGTAAAATCCATCGGAAAGTGAAAATACTATTAGGAAGAAATAAAAAAGAAAATCTGGAACCAAATGTGGAGTTAGATAAGAAAAGAACTGAATTTCTTACTACACAAGAAGAAAACAGAATTTGTAGCTCATCAGTACAATCTCTACTGGACTTATTTCAAACCAGTGAAGAAAAGTCAGAATTTTTGGGTTTCACAAGCTACACCGAAAACAGTGGTGTATGTGATGTTTTAGATATTTGGGAAGAGGAAAATTCAAATCTGTTACCAGTGTTTTACTCTTCCCCTTCAACTTCTACATTTTCTGGTTTTTAGATTAAAAAAAATACCTTTCAGAAGCAAAAAAAAAAAAAAAAAAACCATATCTGATACAACTCACCATACCAAAATGGCTAAAATGAAAAAAGTGAAAAATACCAAATGTTGCTGACATACAAAGCAATTAGAACCCATATAAACTGTTGGTGAGATTGTAAATTTGTACAACTCTTTTAGGAAATGTTTTTAAGGTATCTACTCAGGCAGAATATGCCTAACCTGTAGCCCAGTAAATTCAGCTCCTAGGTATAATCCTAACAGAATTATGTACGTATGTTCACCAAATAAACAAAACCAAAACACGTGCTAGAATATTCATAACTGCTCTTATGAATTCAAATGTCATCAAAAGCATAAAGGAGAGATATTTTAATATAGTCACACAATGCAATACTGTATAGCAGTGAGACTGAACAAACTATACACATGAATCAATATGTATAAATGTCATAAACACAACATTGAGCAAAAGATATCAAATATAAAATAGTACATACTGTGTAATCCCATTTAGGTAAATCTAAAAGCAAGAAAAAATAATGAAACTTAGTAGAATAATGAATAATATGTACCAGTTAGAGGAAAAACGTTAATAATTTTGAAGGAACCTGAGCAGGGGCTCTGGGGTGTTGGTAATGCGCTGTTGACTCATGGATGGGAATTGGTTGCACTGTCAATTTGTGGAATTCATTAAGCTGTAAACTTGTAATATCTTTCTGTATATTTAACATACTTCAATAAATTAATAATATACTTAAATATTCAAAGAATATTTAATATATTTCAATAAAAGTTTTTTTAATAAAAGCAATTGGTGACATGAAGTAGGTTTTCTACAAAGGAATCAAAACAGCAGAAGGAAGTCATAATACAGTTAAACAATATCTTTAAAGAATTAAAAGAAAATAGGTGTCAATCGGAATTTTATGCCCAAATAAATGAATCAGAAATGCGGGTAAAATAAAATACTTTACAAAAAACAAAATGGAGGAATTTATTCACAATAGAAATTTCTAAAAGTTTCTCCACTATGCAGAAATTTTTGAAACATGCAAATAACTAGTTCCCAGAAATTCTGAATCAGTATATCTGAGCAGTGCCAGGATACATGGGTTTTTAAAAACCATTTCCTGCATTGCAAAATGCAGTCAAAATTAAGATTGATTAGGATTAGAAAAATTCCAGATTTAAACTCTAAGATCAAGGAAATAATAGTGTTTCCAACCAAGTTGTCAGCTACTAAAATCATCATTTATACTCCCAAGTGTTCATTTCTTCTCTTCAATTAGGTTGTAAATTTCTTAAAGCACATCTTTTTTGTTTGTTTTTCTTTTAACTTCCTGGTCTGAAGCACAGTGGTCTTTCAACTCAGAAAGAGATTCTGGAATTGAGCTTAAAATTGCTTGTTAGATGGTGCGTTTAATTTAATTGTTTTATTTCTGGCCAAGAATTTTTCTCATTTTAGTTGACAAACAATATCTCTAGAAATTCCCCAGACCCAAAAAATAATAACAATAATTAATTAATTTAAAATATACATATATACACACATGTATAAAATATATATACAGTCGTCCCTCAGTATCCATGGGGGATTGGTTCCAGGACCTTCCAGAGATACCAAAATCCACAGATGCTTAAGTGTCTTATATAAAATGGCATAGTATTTGCATATAATCTACACATATTCTCCCATATACTTTAAATCATCTCTTGGTTACTTGTAACACCTAATACAATGTAAATGTTATAAAAAATAGTTGCAAATACAATGTAAATTCTATGTAAACAGTTGCTGGTGCATGGCGAATTAATTTCACTTTGGGGAACGTTCTGGAATTTTTTTCCTGAATATTTCTGGTCCATGGTTGGTTGAATACCAGGATGGGGAACCCACGGATAGCGAGGACCAACTGTGTACACACATATAAACAGAAACCTGATAGAAACAAATGGACAAAATGTATATATGTATGTGTTTATATACATGTATCAATGCAAGAGTAATGACTTCATGCAGTTGTTCAAATCTGTCTCTCCAGTGAAATAGACTTGTTTAGCCAGTCACAAATTGCAAGTAAATCTTATGAATCAATTCACTCTTTGTAACTGGTATAGTGTTTCTCTTTTCTATGCAATCAAGTTAAATATGAGGTAGCCACCTCATAACATAGTGATTTAAACTTTTACACCAGCACAAAGAGCATATGTTTAAATCCTGGCAAAGACAGTTATCTTGGACCATAACTATATTTTGCCTTAACTGCCTTAATTTTCTCTTTTATAAATGTGGGAAGTATTAATACTATGATAAATATATGAATTAATTTACATAAATGAAAGTGCCTTTTACCAATAATCAATAACTGTTAGTGATTAATATCATAAAAGATTATTTGATTTTAAATCATCTAGTCTTTCAAATATCACTGTTTCTGGGAATGTAAATTGATACCTCCACTATGGAGAACAAACAGTATGGAGGTTCCTTAAAAAACTAAAAATAGAACTACCATATAACTCAGCAATCCCACTACTGGGCATATACCCTGACAAAACCATGATTCAAAAAGAGTCATGTACCACAATGTTCATTGCAGCTCTATTTACAATAGCCAGGACATGGAAGCAACCTAAATGTCCATCAACAGATAAATGGGTCAAGAAGATGTGGCACATATATACAATGGAGTATTACTCAGCCATAAAAAGAGATGAAATTGAGATATTTGTAGTGAGGTGGATGGACCTAGAGTCTGTCATACAGACAATGTGTTAACATAAAAAATAAAATAATTAATAACTATATAAATGTAATCATGACTAATTTTGCAATTAAGTTTAGATTTATTTATTTTTTTTTTTTTTTGCTGTGGGTTTGTCATATATGGCCTTTATTATGTTGAGGTAGGTTCCCTCTATGCCCACTTTCTGGAGAGTTTTTATCAGAAATGGGTGTTGAATTTTGTCAAAAGCTTTTTCTGCATCTATTGAGATGATCATATGGTTTTTATTCTTCAATTTGTTAATATGGTGTATCACACTGGTTGATTTGCGTATATTGAAGAATCCTTGCATCCCTGGGATAAATCCCACTTGATCGTGGTGTATGATCCTTTTAACGTGTTGTTGGATTCTGTTTGCTAGTATTTTGTTGAGGATTTTTGCATCTATATTCATCAGTGATATTGGTCTGTAATTTTCTTTTTTTGTAGTGTCTTTGTCTGGTTTTGGTATCAGGGTGATGGTGGCCTCATAGAACGAGTTTGGGAGTGTTCCTTCCTCTGCAATTTTTTGGAAGAGTTTGAGAAGGATAGGTGTTAGCTCTTCTCTAAATGTTTGATAGAATTCACCTGTGAAGCCATCTGGTCCTGGACTTTTGTTTGTTGGAAGATTTTTAATCACAGTTTCAATTTCATTACTTGTGATTGGTCTGTTCATATTTTCTGTTTCTTCCTGGTTCAGTCTTGGAAGGTTATACCTTTCTAAGAATTTGTCCATTTCTTCCAAGTTGTTCATTTTATTGGCATAAAGTTGCTTGTAGTAGTCTCTTAGGATGCTTTGTATTTCTGCGGTGTCTGTTGTAACTTCTCCTTTTTCATTTCTGATTTTATTGATTTGAGTCCTCTCCCTCTTTTTCTTGATGAGTCTGGCTAATGGCTTATCAATTTTGTTTATCTTCTCAAAGAACCAGCTTTTAGTTTTATTGATCTTTGCTATTCTTTTCTTTGTTTCTATTTCATTTATTTCTGCTCTGATCTTTATGATTTCTTTCCTTCTGCTAACTTTGGGTTTTGTTTGTTCTTCTTTCTCTAGTTTCTTTAGGTGTAAGGTTAGATTGTTTACTTGAGATTTTTCTTGTTTCTTTAGGTAGGCTTGTATAGCTATAAACTTCCCTCTTAGAACTGCTTTCTCTGCATCCCACAGGCTTTGGGTCGTCGTGTTTTTATTGTCATTTGTCTCTAGGTATTTTTTTATTTCCTCTTTGATTTCTTCAGTGATCTCTTGGTTATTTAGTAATGTATTGTTTACCCTCCACGTGTTTGTCTTTTTTACGTTTTTTTCCCTGTAATTCATTTCTAATCTCATAGCGTTGTGGTCAGAAAAGATGCTTGATATGATTTCAATTTTCTTAAATTTACTGAGGCTTGATTTGTGACCCAAGATGTGATCTATCCTGGAGAATGTTCCGTGCGCACTTGAGAAGAACGTGTAATCTGCTGTTTTTGGATGGAATGTCCTATATATATCAATTAAATCTATCTGGTCTATTGTGTCATTTAAAGCTTCTGTTTCCTTATTTATTTTCATTTTGGATGATCTGTCCATTGGTGTAAGTGAGGTGTTAAAGTCCCCCACTATGATTGTATTACTGTCAATTTCCTCTTTTATAGCTGTTAGCAGTTGCCTTATGTATTGAGGTGCTCCTGTGTTGGGTGCATATATATTCATAATTGTTATATCTTCTTCTTGGATTGATCCCTTGATCATTATGTAGTGTCCTTCCTTGTCTCTTGTAACATTCTTTATTTTCAAGTCTATTTTATCTGACATGAGTATAGCTACTCCAGCTTTCTTTTGATCTCCATTTGCATGGAACATCTTTTTCCATCCGCTCACTTTCAGTCTGTATGTGTCCCTAGGTCTAAAGTGGGTCTCTTGTAGACAGCATATAGATGGGTCTTGTTTTTGTATCCATTCAGCCAGTCTATGTCTTTTGGTTGGGGCATTTAATCCATTCACGTTTAAGGTAATTATCGATAATGTATGTTCCTATGACCATTTTCTTAATTTTTTTCGGTTTGTTTTTGTAGGTCCTTTTCTTCTCTTGTGTTTCCCACTTAGAGAAGTTCCTTTAGCATTTGTTGTAGAGCTGGTTTGGTGGTGCTGAATTCTCTTAGCTTTTGCTTGTCTCTAAAGCTTTTGATTTCTCCATCAAATCTAAATGAGATCCTTGCCGGGTAGAGTAATCTTGGTTGTAGGTTCTTCCCTTTCATCACTTTAAGTATATCATGCCACTCCCTTCTGGCTTGCAGAGTTTCTGCTGAGAAATCAGCTGTTAACCTTATGGGAGTTCCCTTGTATGTTATTTGTCGTTTTTCCCATGCTGCTTTCAATAATTTTTCTTTGTCTTTAATTTTTGCCACTTTGATTACTATGTGTCTCGGCGTGTTTCTCCTTGGGTTTATCCTGTATGGGACTCTCTGCACTTCCTGGACTTGGGTGGCTATTTCCTTTCCCATGTTAGGGAAGTTTTCGACTATAATCTCTTCAAATATTTTCTCTGGTCCTTTCTCTCTCTCTTCTCCTTCTGGGACCCCTATAATGCGAATGTTGTTGCGTTTAATGTTGCCCCAGAGGTCTCTTAGGCTGTCTTCATTTCTCTTCATTCTTTTCTCTTTAGTCTGTTCCGCAGCAGTGAATTCCACCATTCTGTCTTCCAGGTCACTTATCCGTTCTTCTGCCTCAGTTATTCTGCTATTGATTCCTTCTAGTGTAGTTTTCATTTCAGTTATTGTATTGGTCATCTCTGTTTGTTTGTTCTTTAATTCTTCTAGGTCTTTGTTAATCATTTCTTGCATCTTCTCAATCTTTGCCTCCATTCTTATTCCGAGGTCCTGGATCATCTTCACTATCATTATTCTGAATTCTTTTTCTGGAAGGTTGCCTATCTCCACTTCATTTAGTTGTTTTTCTGGGGTTTTTTCTTGTTCCTTCATCTGGTACATAGCCCTCTGCCTTTTCATCTTGTCTATCTTTCTCTAACTGTGGTTTTTGGTCCACAGGCTGCAGGATTGTAGTTTTTCTTGCTTCTGCTGTCTGCCCTCTGGTGGTTGAGGCTATCTAAGAGGCTTGATGGGAGGCTCTGGTCTAGATTTATTTTTAATAATTTTGTGGAATTAATTTCTACCACTTTCATATACTTCAATTATGAAAAATGTATGTGTGAAATAAGTTTTTAAAAATATCATTCTATAATTTTGTTTTAAATCTAAAATTTTTGAACGTCTTCCAAATGAGGCCAAAAACTGACCTTCAGAAATAATGTAGAAAACAGTTATTTTAAATGAAAGATAATGCCTACAAACTCACTCATTTCTGACCATTAAAAGGTTTTGATCACTTCTCTCCTTAGGTTTGATGATGAAGGTGAAATACACTAATTAGGCTTTTAACTGTTACTTGCTTAATCTTTTTCTTATCTGGATTTCTAGGGAATGTGTTTGACCTAAAGATGTGATTTAGAATAAATTTCAGTGAGTACAAGATGGAATTTTAAAAAGGTAATGAGGGCTTCCCTGGTGGCGCAGTGGTTAAGAATCTGCCTGCCAATGCAGGTAACACGTTCAAGCCCTGGGCTGGGAAGATCCCACATGCCACAGAGCAACTAAGCCCGTGAGCCACAACTACTGAGCCTGCGCGTCTGGAGCCTGTGCTCCGCAACGGGAGAGGCTGCGACAGTAAGAGGCCCGCGCACCGCGATGAAGAGTGGCCCCCGCTCGCCGCACGTAGAGAAAGCCCTCGCACAGAAACGAAGACCCAACACAGCCAAAAATAAATAAATAAATTTAAAAAAAAAAAAAGAAAAAGTAATGAATTTAACTTCTGATAAATTAGATATTTTACATAATTTCTTATAATATAAATTTGGGATATTCAAACAAAGAATTATGTCAAGGTAATATATATATATATGAAATAGCAATTTCCATAAAATTTCCATATGAATTTCATAATTTAAAAAGTCACTAATTCCAATAATGAAACTATACAAAATATTTAAAACATCTGAAATAAAAACTATTTTAAAACATTTCATTTGAAGCATTTTTGCTATGCAACATTTAACTATGAACTATTAAAATTTATAAAATATTTCACAATTAGGGAAAAGAAGAGAATCTCAATTTTCTTGAGCTTTATTTTAATAAACATTATGATAAAAGTTTGTATTTTCCACAAGGGGGATATAAAATACTTTTTAAAGCTTTTTGGACTTTTTTATTAAAAAGCTTCCAATAGATCTTTTATCCAATTGAAAGATTTTAAGTGTCTTAGATCCAAAAAAAAAAAAAAAAGAGGAGGTGGGAGAAATGGGTGACGGGGGTATTTTTTAAAAATCTAATTCACAAGAGATTAACAACCCCGTCAAATATTAATAAACATCAATAAATAATTCTAGGAACAATGAAAAAGTTTTAAATCACAGCAAAACACAATTGTGGGAGCTGGTATATTAGCCAGGGTTCTCCACAGAAATAGAACAAAAAGGAGATACGTATATACAGAGAGACAGAGAGGAATTTATTATAGGAATTGACTCATGCAATTATGGAGGCTGAGACCTTCAATGATTTACCACCTGCAAACTGTAGAACCAGGAAAGCCAGTGTTGTAATTCAGTCTGAGTCAGAAGGCCTGAGAATCAGGAGTGCCAATGTTCAAGGTCAGGACAAGATGGATGCCCAGTTCAACCAGAGAGAAAATTTGCCCTTATTCCATCTTTTTGTTCTCTTCAGGCCCTAGAAAAATTGGATGATGTTAACCTGCATTGGTAAGGGTGTTATTGTTTACTCAGGCTACCAACTCAAATGCTAATCTCCTCTGGAAACACCTTTACAGACATACCCAGAAATAATGTTTTACCAACTACCTGGGCATCCCTTAGCCCAGTCAAGTTAACATGAAATTAACCATCACCTCCAGCGCATAATCTCAACCCTTAAACTGTGTGTTTTAGAATTCACAGAGGCTGGGAGAAGAATGACTTTTGACCAATATGTAAGTATTACTTTAAAAAATATAATTTGAAGAGAAATTCAAGCCACCTAAAACATTATACCAATTTATTTGCCATAGTACGCAATACATGGGCCTGACTTGCATCTCTATAATGCAAAAATGAAAATTTAAATTACTAAGAGTCTCATGAAAACAACTCTTGAAACTTAATACTCCAGGGTCATTAAAAGAAAAACTGGGGGTATCCCTGGTGGTGCAGTGGTTAAGAATCCGCCTGCCAATGCAGGGGCCACAGGTTCGAGCCCTGGTCCGGGAAGATCCCACATGCCGTGGAGCAACTAAGCCCGTGCGCCACAACTACTGAGGCTGTGCTCTAGAGCCCGCGAGCCACAACTACTGAAGCCCACGCACCTAGAGCCCGTGCTCCACAACAAAACCACAATGAGAAGCCCGCGCACCGCAACAAAGAGTAGCCCCTGCTCGCTGCAACTAAAGAAAGCCCGCGTGCAGCAACAAAGACCCAACACAGCCATAAATAAATAAATAAATAAATAAATAAATAAATTTATTTTTAAAAAAAGAAAAGAAAAACTGGGTCTTTACTAGGGAAAGAAAGAATTTATTAACTACTAATTTTTTTCATTTGATATTATCATTTATAATAAATTAATAATTTAGCATTCTAATTTTAATATGACTTTCACAAAAATTACTTTACCAAGGCAGCAGAATTATGGAAGTAGTACTAGATTTGAATTTAAAAGAACTATTCTTAGAGTCTTTTCTTCCATTTTACAGGTCTGTGGCATTGGGCAAGATACTTAAGCTCTCTGATCTTTAGTTTCTTCACATGTAAAATGGGGTAAGAAAATAACATATATTTCATAAGGTTAATTTAGGTAGATTTACTTAGGCCAGGAAATACATATTTGTTAAGTGAGAATTCTGTAAACTCTGAATATATTAAAACTGAAAAACGTAAAAACCATTGGATTAACAAGATTCCACACATATAAAAGATAAAAGCAGGATGGGTCTGCTGTTAGATATATTACTCTAATTCCTACTGAATTAATATGAAGTATACATAACATAGAAATATAATCAATTTATTTACTCAATCAACCTACATATGCCATAAATTAATTATTATATTATAGCTGATTCAACTTTTAAATCTAGTTAAGGACATGACCACGGTCATCACCACAGTGGCCATTAAGTACAGTTCTCTATCAAAATGGGAAAAATTATTTTGGTTTAAATTAGTAAATATCTGAACATTTCCAGGATCAACTGAGCAAAATTTCATAATCATTCACTATATCACTTAAATGATGCACTAGAGTCCTTAATTAAACCCAGATATTTCTTTGTTTTTCACCCCAACCAGTGCATTCTATTGTCTGTATAATCTAGATATAAGAAGTGAAGAGAAGCTGAAATATTGATTCCAGTGAGCTAAGAAGGCCAATGTAAAACTAGTGAAAATTTTTTAAACATTTTTTTCTTGTATAGTTTTGTGTACAGTGACCAATAAATTATACAGTATATCTAATTAAACTGCAAACTATGAACAAATTAAAATATATGTTTGTAATGAATTACTTTTGTTCTTCACACAGTTTATGACTTTAATGTTAATATACAAGACTTGTAAACTTTCATTCATGTTCATGGCCAAGATATTAAAATACATATAAAGTTATGGATTTCAATACTTTAGTCGTATATTCGCAGCCCCAAAGACCTAGATGTATATGAAACGTAACAGCAGGAAACAGGTTGAAAGCATTTGTTTTTAAAATACTCTACACTAAAAGATATATATTTATGGAGACTCATTATGATACAATCTAATGATCTAATTTCCAAGGAAATTTCCTTTTAAGGAAAGCATATTTTATTATGAATTTCCTTAGCAATTTAGTAAGCAAATTTCCTTGACTACTGCCCAATGATATTATTTTATATTAAATTTCTTTACATGTCAAAATAGTTTATTGAAAGTTTGATTTGTAAGTACATTAAAATGTGCATATATTAACACATATTTAGGCATATTATGGGCTTCTAAATTATTATGTGGAGTTATATAAACATCAAATATTCAATATCTTATATTAAATATAACATAATTGTGTTCAATATTCTACATAGACTAGGCTAAAAGTAAATATGAAATTCAGCATTGCATTATGTATCTTAAAAACTATACTGGAACCATGTTTGCATTCTCAAGAAAAGTCCATTTTAAGTGTTGGGAATTTATAATATATTCTCTCTCTTCCCTGTTTCATAGTAATTTTAGTACTTCCATGGTTGATTCAGTAGTCAACATGAGCTTATCAAAAACAAGTTTCACCAAATTGCATTCACTTTGTTTTCAGATGGGGTTTCTAGTTTATAATCAGAAGGAAGTCTTTTCTATAGTAGATCTTGTTTTCTAGAAATAAAGTACAAACTGGCTAGCTATTTGTCAGAATTCTGTAGGGATTCTGGGAGTAGATAGAAGCATTGATTGATTCCTCTGTGTGGCCTCTTTCAACTCATAATATCTGATCACATTTTTTCAGCTCTATACACTAGTATTATTCGGTTCTAGGACAAGAGCTGCAGTGGCTGTGTCACTTGTTCAGTGATATGACTTCAACTTAAGTGCCTAGCACTATATTCCTTCTGTTTTTCCACTAATGTCCTAATATGGTTTTGTATCCCACTTGTTTACTTGACACAGATTAATAATATGCACTAAACTTTGAACTTAACTCTAGAATCAAGCCAACATAAACTTGTCATATATAGAGAGAAGCAAAATATGTGATAAAATCTTTACTGAGAGCACAGCTGACCCTTCCTATCCTGTCTTGCCCTTGGTCCTCAGTATTCTGTATACTGTCTTCTCCAGACATACACAGGGTGTTCAATTATTTCCATGGTCTATAAAATATTTATCTTCTGTCTAAATCTTATTAAACATCTATTGTCATGTTCCCATGTACATTTATGGATCATTTTACCTTCAAAACGTATGCTCCTTATGACAGCAAAAGTCACTATTCATTAAGGTATAAACTTTGGGATCGCTGTCTCCATGCTCTTAACTCCTAACACAGTTATTAATTTCTATCAATTTTACCTCCCAAATTTCTCCCAATGTTATTGAATTTTCTCAGTGTCTGTTGTTGCTGTATTACTCTGGCCACCACCTCACCTATCTTACAGAAACAACCTCAAATTGGTCTCCCTAGACTTGGTAGTTACGTTAAACCCACCATTCAATCCATCCTTCACCCAGTTGCCAAACTTATTTTACCAACCTCTTACTTAAACCCTTTAATTATTCTGATTTAACTCCAAACGTCTTGCTTTACAAGTTGCTCATCGTCAAGAACCAGTTTTGGATGGAATAAAGGAGGGATGAAGGGCAGTAGGAAGCGAGGGAAGGAGGAAGGGGGGAAAAAAAGAATGACTAAAGTAAAAAGAAAATAAGAAAGTAACATTTTAATCAAATAAGAAGTGCTTAGCTGAGTTATCAACCTATGCTCCATTTGTAAGAATCAATTCATTTCTAGTAACAATAGTATTACATTTAATTAAAAGACGTATTTTCATCTTGCTTAATATTGCATGCTAGGAATGACCATCAGTGCCATTTTTCAATATGTGAAAGTTATAGTCAGGTTTTTACTTTTTCTTCTTTTCTATTTTTAGTTCTTAAAATCATGATGGGGCTTCCCTGGTGGCGCAGTGGTTGAGAATCTGCCTGCCAATGCAGGGGACACGGGTTCGAGCCCTGGTCTGGGAAGATCCCACATGCCGCGGAGCAACTAGGCCCGTGAGCCACAATTGCTGAGCCTGCGCATCTGGAGCCTGTGCTCCGCAACAAGAGAGGCCACGATAACAAGAGGCCCGCGCACCGCGATGAAGAGTGGTCCCCACTTGCCGCAACTAGAGAAAGCCCTCGCACAGAAACGAAGACTCAACACAGTCATAAATAAATAAATAAATAAATAAATAAATAAAAAGAAGGTGAATTTCTAAAAAAAAAAAAATCATGATGTGCTACTCATTGGAAGAAAAAACTCATTGGGAGAAAAAAAAATACCCCAGGTGATAAAATTACAATTGTAATAGAAAAATAGAAAACAAGCTACTTGATATATTTTTCTTAGTAACACTACAACTTATAACATTTTAAAATTTTGTTCTTTTAAGTGCTATCATCAGGTATTTAATTGAACAGAGCTGACAAAATATTAAAACGTAATATATCTGCTCATTTGTTCAATATTTTTACTAACTCAATGAGATTCATATGCAGGCTACGAATTTACTGCATGATTCATTATTTCAGAACACTATTTAATTTGAAAATCTCAGAGATAAGGTGTTGATAGTCTGTATAAACACATAAGTTAAATTATCTTGCTAATATGAAATTCAGAAGTTAGACTCAGAACATAAGACACAAAGGATGGAAAAGCTAGTTAGAAAATATTCAGAAAGGCTGTGATTTACAAAAGGAGAGAGAGAAAAATTCCTGCAATATCCTTATTTCAACTTGTTTTCAAATGCAGATCCCAGGTCAGTATTTGAGGTGAACAATCTTTTATTCACATGATAAATATTGAATCAGTATTTGATATCAGAGCTTAGTAATTCTTTGTGACAAAACTGTGAATTTAATTTGAAAAAAATATATAGTATATCAGTCTCTCAGCAATAAAGATGTTAGCTAAACGGTCATTTAAAAGTCATCATGGGCACTGTGAGAATATCAATATAAATTCCAGAAAGATGAGATGTAATTGTGAAAACTTTTTAATTCAACTACAAGTGGGATAACACTAATTTGATATGTTCTTAAGCAAAAAGGGAATTTCACAAAACCGTCTGCCCCCTTCTTCTCTCCTTCCCTCCCCTCACTTCTTCCATCATTCTGTTCATCTTTCTCTCCTCCATCCCTCGCCCCCTTCCCCACCCCCTTTTGCTCTTACTACTCTCCTTTGTCTGTCATTTCTAGACGTTCCTTCTTTTTATGCAGACTAGCTTCATCAACATGGCACGAACCAGGACTATCAAAATCTCTAGCTCGGGCTTCCCTGGTGGCGCAGTGGTTGAGAATCTGCCTGCCAATGCAGGGGACACGGGTTCGAGCCCTGGTCTGGGAAGATCCCACATGCCGCGGAGCATCTAGGCCCGTGAGCCACAACTACTGAGCCTGCGCGTCTGGAGCCTGTGCTCCACAACAAGAGAGGCCACGACAGTGAGAGGCCCGCGCACCGCGATGAAGAGTGGCCCCACTCGCCGCAACTAGAGAAAGCCCTCGCACAGAAACGAAGACCCAATACAGCCAAAAATAAATAAATAAATTTATTTAAAAAAAACAAAACAAAAAACTCTAGTTCCTTATATCACTGCTACCAGGAAGGAAGTACAGGTCACTATCCTGGGAAAGGGTGCTGATTTGCCCAGTTTGAGTCAGATGTTCAGGCCTGGGCTAAGCAACTGTGCTTGGGGGTGGGAATAATGACTACCTTAGCTTGCATGCTTTCCTCTACTTAAGCCCAAGACAGCAGAGAATTCTAAGGTAAAATCTCCCATCTAAACCACATGTTTGAGAGAATTTTCCGGATTCAGAGGGTGAGGTTTTTTGACACAAAAACTATAGATGGGCTGTCACAAGATGTTCTGGATGATATGGGAACTGAAGGAGGTGAAGATACACTGATGACATTTTTTCTGAGGGATATTTTCTAAAGGTATATAACAATGTCAATATATCAAGGGAAGAACCAAGGCTATTTCTCTGTGAAGGGATCTAAAATCGACTAGAATTAGTCAATACATCCATTTAAAGCTTTTTGTAAAAGCTACTTCCTTCTTGTTCTCTTTGTACTGTCCTGACAGCAAGCTATTATACTTTGGCAAATTTACTTTCTGGCATTCATAGGGGAGTTGCACACAATCGAAGAGCGGAAGGCCATGTTCATCCCTGTTCTAGGGGAAACTGAAAGCAGATAAACAGGCTTTCCAGGGCATAATGCCTCACAAACCCATTTCTGGTCTGGGAGTAAGCCCAGAGTAGAGGAATGGATATTTGGGCTGCCGTTTTGTCCACTTCCATCTCAAAAGTTTGCTTACTCTTCATGATTCATGATAATATCAATATTCTCATGGTGCCTTAATTTTAGATCCAAAGATTCACTTCCTTTTTTTATTTACATTGAATTACCTAGTATTATCAATACTGAAAACATTTTGAACTTCTATAATTCTCTAGATATTATGCTTAAATTTTCTCATTGAAGTTTTCTTAATCATGACAATGGATCTGTTAGTCAGCTCTTTTTATTCTCATTTTTGAAGTAAGAAAACAAGGAAGACAGGTTGAAGAAATTCTCCAGGGTCACATAACCAGGAAACGTGTGTGAGTTTCAGCCACAGCTATGACTGACACTGTCGTCCATCATTCTTTTTTTTTTTTAATAGATCTTTATTGGAGTATAATTGCTTCACAATACTGTGTTAGTTTCTGTTGTACAAAGTGAATCAGTCATATGCATACATGTATCCCCATATCTCCTCCCTTTTGCGTCTCCCTCCCACCCTCCCTATCCTACCTCTCTAGGTGGTCACAAAGCATCGAGCTGATCTCCCTGTGCTATGCAGCTGCTTCCCACTAGCTATCTATTTTACACTTGGTAGTGTATATATGTCCATGCCACTCTCTCGCTTCGTCCCAGCTTACCCCTCCTCTGCCGTGTCCTCAAGTCCATTCTCTATGTCTACGTCTTTATTCCTGCCTTGCCACTAGGTTCATCAGTACCATTATTATTATTATTTTTTTTTTTTTAGATTCCATATGTATGTGTTAGCATATGGTATTTGTTTTTCTCTTTCTGACTTCATTCTGTATGACAGACTCTAAGTCCACCCACCTCACTACAAATAACTCAGTTTCGTTTCTTTTTATGGCTGAGTAATATTGCATTGTATATATGTGCCACATCTTTATCCATTCATCTGTCGATGGACATTTAGGTTGCTTCCATGTCCTAGCTATTGTAAATAGTGCTGCAATGAACATTGTGGTACATGTCTCTTTTTGAATTATGGTTTTCTCAGGGTATATGCCCAGTAGTGGGATTTCTGGGTCATATAGTAGTTCTATTTTTGGTTTTTTAACGAAACTCCATACTGCTCTCCATAGTGGTTGTATCAGTTTACATTCCCACCAACAGTGCAGGAGGGTTCACACCCTTTCCAGCATTTATTGTTCCTAGATTTTTTGATGATGGCCATTCTGACCGGTGTGAAGTGATATCTCATTATAGTTATGATTTGCATTTCTCTAATAATTAGTGATGTTGAGCATCTTTTCATGTGCCTCTTGGCCATCTGTATGTCTTCCTTGGTGAAATGTCTATTTAGGTCTTCCACCCATTTTTGGATTGAATTGTTTGTTTTTTTGATATTGAGCTCCATGAGCTGTTTGTATATTTTGGAGATTAATCCTTTGTCAGTTGTTTCATTTGCAAATATTTTCTCCCATTCTGAGGGTTGTCTTTTCGTCTTGTTTATGGTTTCCTTTGCTGTGCAAAAGCTTTGAAGTTTCATTAGGTCCCATTTGTTTATTTTTGTTTTTATTTCCATTACCCCTGGAGGTGGGTCAAAAAAGATCTTGCTGTGGTTTATGTCAAAGAGTGTTTTTCCTATGTTTTCCTCTAAGAGTTTTATAGTGTCTGCTCTTACATTTAGGTCTTTAATCCATTTGGAGTTTATTTTTGTGTATGGTGTTAGGCAGTGTTCTAATTTCATTCTTTTACATGTAGCTGTCCAGTTTTCCCAGCACCACTTATTGTCATCTACTACAGCATTCAAATACTTCTCAAATACATTGCTATTGTCCACTGTACTAATTCCAGTTTTATTACCTGATGCTTAGATATTCCCAATAGTCTTCCGCAGGTCTCTCCTTACTTCAGTCTTTCCTTCAGATCCCTGCCATATCAGTGTTATTCCACATCATTGCAAAATGGCACTCATCCTCAAAAACCTTCAGGACCAAATGATATAACTTACATACCATTTTCATATACATTCCTGATGAAGGCTAAGTATCCAATGTAATCTTTAATAGAATGAATACTGGTTACCAATTGCAACACAATCTAATCCAACTAACACCCAATTCTACTCTATCTTTAACTAAATGGGCACTTATTTATGGCCCCCGTTGAATATCAATCAACATCTTTGTGCTGCCTGATCTGTGTCAGTCAGAAATCCTTGGCTCTACTTTTCAGCTCCTATCAACTCACTTGACACTCCAGGTGCCATCTGAGAGTTTTATATTTATCCTTTCTATGACTGTTTGGCCATGTACTTGAGACTTGAGGTTAGGTACGGTCTTCAACTTTTTGTATACCAAAGAACACCTAACAATTGCTTTGGCTATAGATCGTCAAAAACAAAAGACAAAAAACTTACTTTCTCTTAGTTGCTTGTGATCTTATTTAATTAATTATAGGTAATGTCATAGTGGGATTAAAATATTCTCAAGTAATCATTTTAGTTTTCTAGCTAAGGTTTTACCACCTACCTGCTCAGTGATTTTTTTTTAATTGCAAGGAATGTGAGAGATGAATTCAACTTGGGGAAGGAGAAGGCTATGATGACATAGAGATTGTCTCCACCAGATGTAAAGGAAAAGTAAAATAGAGCACGCCTGTTCCTAGAAGGACAGAAAGAGAATGGGGGGATAGTTGTAGGGAATTCATATTATCAGGCAAATATGTTCCTGTTCCTATCCTCCATGACAAAGTCCTAGAAAGTGAGATGTTACATAATTTGGAATAGAAAGGTAAGAGACTGTACCCTTATTAACTTCTGGAATTTTGTGTGAGTTGTCCACTAAGCAAGCATTCCCAAATTAAGCCAGAAGGTCTAAAACAAACTAAAAATGATGGCATGACATGGCAGGCTGAGAGAGAACCAGAGTAGTACTCCAGAAGTTTTTACAAGTTCTATTCATCAGGAAAATGAACCTCAAATTTCCAGCATACCTCAAGGCTGAGCTGAGATCCATAGGTGTGTCATGAAAGGAGAGAGATGACCTTACCCTAAAGGGTGATAATCGATGGACATCCTAACACAGGTCCCAGGTGGAGGACCTGGCTGAAACTCAAGAAGAGTCTGCCAAGTCTGTGTGATTAAAACTGGGTTTGGCAGGGAAAAGCACTGGGCACTCACCCAACAAGAGAATGGAAAATTTCATCTGTGGTCATCTTGACAGATACAAGTACAAGCAATTTGGAGACCACTCAAGCCAACAATCTTGCAGCTGAGTCCAACTGAAGGTCAAAGAAAAAAGTTCTATATTATGTTATGGAGTCTCCTCCTCCATCCAGGGGTTACAGAAACTTTCACACTCAAATGCCTTCTGGAATAGGGAGAGGGAGAAGGAGGTGGCTATAAAGAGACTGGTTAAAATAGAGAAAAACTGCCTCAAATAATAACAGATCAGGATACCTTAACCAGAAAGTTTAAGAATCCCTTCACTCCAACAATGAAGGAGAGGGATTCTTGAGAGTAGGTTTAGAAAATGTATAACAAATAATAAGTAATTTTTTCCTTCCCATTTAAGTAAAGAGTATCAAATTTTGGATCCTGATGCCGTTTAAATCATGCCTATAAGGGATAAGTATTTAAGCATTTTTGTCAAATTTTCTAAGCCAAAATTGGAGGAAAAAATGTGAATACACTCTTTGGCAGAGACTGGTATATTCTACCCCAATATCTAGTCTCTCCTACTGCTTTAGAAATAAAAACCTCTAAGTATTTTAGCTAAGCACATAGTCATTCAAAATGAATACTGTAATTCCTGGTAACCACCTTACCAGGAGATATGATTAAATTCTGGACAGTGAAATATGTGAATTGTTGAGTGACATCTTCTGGAAAAAAATCCTTTACCCTCAGTGAAAACCCCTAACTCTCAGTACACCAGGAAACACATCACCAGTTACCACCTGACTCCAAAGGTCCTTTTGAATTTTTATAAAATCATTTTATGAATAATGTAGATTAATAATGAAGGGATAGTAAAAAAAATTCTTTATTAGAAATTTTAATAAAAAAATAAGTATAATACACATTGTAAATCAACTATACTTGAATAAAATAAATTTTTTAAAACTTAAAAAAAATAAGTATAGTAAACCTCTTTGTATAAGGTATATTTTGGAGCACAAATGTCATGAAGGCTGAAAGAACACTGCCATTATTCCTTTCAGCAAAAGAGGATGGTCCAATTCTTTTAGAAATGTATTGTATGATGAAGTCCTTTCTGCTGAATGACTACCTGGATGAGGATATCATATATATTTTATTTACTAAGAAATATATATTTTACAAATTGATTCTTGAGTTTGAGGAAATTTAACTAGGACATTGTAGTCTGAAAACTCATAGTGTGAGACTGCATTTATAGGGTCAATTTCACTGTCATTGTTAGAGTCTAGGATAGTGCTGTCTAATAAAATCATGTGAGCCAAATGTGTGATTTTAAAATTTCTTAGAGTCACATTGAAAATGTAAAAAGAAAATGGGTGAAACTAATTTTTTAATTAATTTTTATTGGAGTATAGTTGGTTTCCAATGTTGTGTTAGTTTCTGCTGTACAGAAAAGTGAATCAGTTATACATATACTGATTCCATTAATTCCACTGATTCCACTAATCAGTTATCCACTCTTTTTAGATTCTTTTCCCATATAGGTCATTACAGAGTATTGAGTAGAGTTCCCTGTGCTTATTAGTTATCTATTTTATACATAGTAGTGTGTATATGTCAATCCCAATCTTCCAATTTATCCCTCTCCCAAAGCTATTTTTAGTAACATATTTTATTTAATTTAATACATCCAAAATATTAATATTATCATTCCAACATGAAATAAATATAAATTAAGAGATATTTTGCTTTCTTTTTTCTCAAAGTTTTCAAAACATGGTGTGTAGTTTATGCTTAATAAACATTCTAATTTGAGCACATTTCAGGGGCTCACTAGCCACATGTGGCTATTAGTGGCTACCATATTGGACAGTGTAGTTCTAGACAATTATATGTCTTCTTGTATTTATATTCTAATAGTTACAAAGTATCTAACTTCACCAGTTTTCTTCTCTTTGCCATTATGGGTGGAAAATGAGAAACTCCGAATTCTCAGTTGTGTCCAATGAAAGCTAAAAGCAGACTATCAATTAGTTTAACTGAATAACCTGGTGACATTAGCATAGTAATTAGCATAACTGAATAACCTGGTGACATTAGCATCTCTTCATATGAGTATTTTTTTAGCATGGTTTAGAATAACTGATGAGTGATGAAATAATTTCTAAGATGATGACAGCAAAAAGTTTCAAGACATCAAAAAATAATTTAAGAACCCATAATGTATTTGAGATTTATAAGAGGATCCAATGAACCCATAAAAGTAATTGTGAGATACAATGAATTTTATTTTAATACTAAAAAAAAGAAAATTTTAAGATAATTTTCTCTGGTCTTCAGAAGACTCCTGAGAAAATCATAACATATTAAACATGAAAAATAATTAGACATGTTCAAAAATAGAAACAAAAACTAAAATTGAGTACATTGCACATTAATAGTATACTGAGGTTTAAAGACATATGGTGGACCAACTTGCCACTTTTTCTTTGTCCATCCATTATTCAGCTTCCTAGAATGTGATGTAATTTCAGACAATACAGCGGTCATCTTGGCCCAGAAGCACAAAGTACTCACACTCAGAAATATCACAATTGTTAGGTGAAAGAATCTGTTTACTAAACCAGGAGCTACCTCCCGACTTTTTAACATGAGAGATGTATTTGGCAGTTGCCCTCAACAGGGCCTTCTTACAGAATTGTGTACCAATAGGATTATACCCGTGTTTTTAATACTAACCCACCACTCAAAGAGACTTTCGCATAGGACAATAATAAAGTCAATCCTGAATTACACTGAAAAAAACTCTTATTTATTAAAAATATCCTTCATCCAAGTTCAATTTTCTTCTCCTTTCCTCCCTGTGCTTGTTTAATTAATCCAGACAATTCAAACACCAATCAAGGTTTTTTTCACTTTTAAGGCTACACTGATGTTGAAGTGATGAGAACTGGTGAATAATAATTATCATATAAAGCACAATTTATTGTAAAAATATGGACAGATTTTTGAATAGGCGAAATTTCTATCAGTATGTTTATTGCCATCTCCAAAATAGTGCTAGCTCATTCACATAGGACTATTGTTGTTAAAATATGATGTTTACCCTTTGATTTTTTTTATGCTTTCTTAAGTCTGGGCACTGTATTATCTATATTTGTTTCACAGTTGAGTATGAATAAAACATTAGAAACTAAGTTATATATTCAGGTAATATAAAATTGGCTTGACATCTTTGTAAATATCATCAAATCTAGCAGAAAAACACATTTTCTTCATTTCCTAACTAGAAGGTGGTTTCTTTTGAAACAAATAGGTCAAGAAGCAAATTGTATGCATTTTAAAATATGGATATAGGAAACTACAAAGAAGAAAGAGAGCATGTAGGTCAGGTTAATGATCCTTTGCTTATCACAACCTGACCAAAATCTATAAATGTTAAAATATTTTTATGTTATTTCCTAAAGTATTTCAAGTATTTGAAAGCTTGGCACAGAAATGCTAGTTTATACTACTTTTTTCTAAACACTCTGCCCTATTTTCCTTTTGGTGTTAACATATCTAAGGAAATACGTAAACATTGGGTTTACGACTGCAGGGGCTTATAGGAAAAGAATTATGATGACTAAGTCCAGAAAAAAAAAGATTTTTGGGGTGAAATGAAAGATGAAATGAATTTTTCTTAAAGAGAAACAACCAGAAGCATCGTGCTTTTTTTTTTAAATCAAACACATTTTGTCTTAGTAACTTTTTAGCACTAAATGAGATTAAAGGTGAAATTCATAAATAAGTTAGGATTTTGAGTTTTCATGTTTTCAAGTTGTGATTATTCATTTCTAGTACCTGAAAAATACATGAACCAATACCATTCTTTCATCTTAAAACTAGATCTACTTCTGAACAGACTCTACACTTTGAATTAATTTATTGGAAATTAAGAGGCATAGCAACAAACACAGGAGACAACAACTGCATTCTGAGTTCTACTCTGACCTTTATCTTTCAAAACAGTAACTCTCCAAAATTTCTGAAAGGTTAACTAATCTCTTAAAAGGTCACCTGTCTTTAAACTAGCTACAGTATATAAATGCTTTTCTGCTATCCTGGAGCAATTCATCAATAACTCATTAAAATAGCACTGTTTCTTTCTTGAAGTTTTTACTTTCTTGCAAGGCTATTTCCTCTTGGTCAATATAACATTTAATGTATGTCATAATTTATGAAAATATGATTATATAAGACTATTACAGTGCTGTTCAATTAATTAAAACTATTTATTGAGTACCTAGTATATGCCAGGCACAGATCTAGGTGCTAAGGAAAGAAGGCAAAGAGAAAGTCATAAATCAAAAGAAGCGTTTGTTATGATGTGTGTTTATGTATAGTAAGTATGGTTATATCAGCATGTGGTATTTAAGCCAATATGATGGCTCATAAACCCTTTGAAAGATAATATACTTACTTTAATACTGATAAAACTGATGTAAACATTTTCAAAACTATTTTTTCTAACTCGTTTGGGAGTCTATCCTTAATGTTAAATATCAATTAAAGCAAAATTTTGTCCTTGGAGGTACAATTGGGTATTTTAATGTGATCAAAAGGCATTAAAAGTATAATAGGTTGTATAAGGTACCTATGATAGGTAAAAAGGGTTCCTATTTGCAGACAAGGTACAATTGGGTATTTTAATGTGATCAAAAGGCATTAAAAGTATAATAGGTTGTATAAGGTACCTATGATAGGTAAAAAGGGGTCCTATTTGCAGACAAGGATAGGATTCCAAAGTAATGACACAGAATTTGCTTCTATATTCTGCAAATTGATCCAAAAGATATGTTGTTGATATTCTGAAGAGAAAAAGAAATCGTTTTTGTAGAATCTTTATTGTTTAAAAATGAATCTCACTAAATCCCACTAATATGTATTACCTACTCATTCATTAAGGCCCCAAATGTCATTCTACTCAGAAGGGCAATGATACGCTTTCTGAAGAAAGATTTTTCTTACAAAGAAACAGCAATTTGTCCATCCTTTGGATGAACAATTGTAGTTGATAATAAAAGTGCAAAAGCAATTTAAAACCCATCTTGCTTAACAGTATTCTGGTTTCTGGCATTTATTAAATTCATGTTTTTCAAACTGTGGATTTGACATATATTACCTAGTTTTTCCTAAGCATAAAAGGTTATAAAACAGAAAATGCATCAATAAATATCAGATGTATAAATCACATGTAGTGGAGCCAAGAAGTGCTATATGAAACTTGTGTTTTGATTATGTTTATTTATGTGTCTCTATGTAGTCATAGGTGTTAGGCTGCAATGTAAATTGCATTTCCTATAAAGTTTTTGTTTTGAAAGACACTAAATTAGAACATTATGTGAAACAGTCTGAAAGTATCAATAAGAAATAATGGCTGATTTTCATAAATGTATTTTAATTTCCCGTCTCTTACTTTTCCTGAAACTAAGCTGAAAGCTTTAGCATTCACTAAATTGGATATATAAAAGTTCATGTTGATTTGAAAAGAGAACTCAGAGTTGTGATTGAAGTTGTAGGAATGCGAGAAAAACAAATGAAAGTTATTTAAAGGCACTTACCTGTATGGGCATTCAAAACGTAAAAGTTCATTCATTCCAACACACAACTTAGATACATTACTATGAAATTAACTTAAGTAAACAGTATACTCAGAATATCATTTACAATTACAGCTATGTTAGCTATCTAACAAGATTGTTTTAAATGAAATTTTACATGTCAAATCTATGCTTTTAAAATATTATATGCACTTGGACTTCCAAGTCAGTGCAGGAAATTGAGGCAATAGTCTTTGACGATGGTGTTTGCTATTATTGCCTTTTAAGTATCTAAATGAAATCCTGTGATATTTACTTAATTCCTTAAATTTGAATCCTCATTTTTGCTGAGGGTACCTTTGTGTCTCTATTGAAAGTTAAACGGGTTCTACTCTACTCGTATCTTAGTGCACATTTGTTGAAAAGTCAGAGTCCATTCGTTTCTCCCAACACCTGCCACACGCTGAACTGCAGTCCAAGAGAGCAAGGATGTACTTGTGTATATAAAGTATTCAGACAGTTTAAAGGACTGTGATAAAATAAATACCTTTGTATCCCCCATAGAGGTTAAGAAAGTGAAGATTTTTTCAGAATTGCCCTCCCTCACCAGCAACAAACAAGAGGTAATAACTAATGTGAATGTTGGGTTAATTAGCTTCTCCCTTTACAGAAAAATGAGTCACGTATGCTGTCCGATACAGATGAGGTTCCATTATGATTATGTTTAGCTTTATATAAATGGAAACATTCTGGGTAAAGTCTAGTATTGTCAATCACAATATATATATATACTATTGTGTATACAGTAGATGATATGATTTCCTGTCCAAATACTCTACTTTGTTTTTCTGGTTTTTTGTTTTTTATTAATTAATTTATTTTATTTATTTATTTTTGGCTGCATTGGGTCTTTGTTGCTGCGTGCGGGCTTTCTCTAGTTGCGGCGAGTGGGGGCTAGTCTTCGTTGCTGTGCGTGGGCTTCTCATTGCGGTGGCTTCTCTTGTTGTGGAGCACGGGCTCTAGGCATGCAGGCTTCAGTAGTTGTGGCACATGGGCTCAGTAGTTGTGGCACACGGACTTAGTTGCTCTGCAGCATGTGGGATCGTCCCAGACCAGGGATCGAACCTGTGTCCCCTGAATTGGCACGCGGATTCTTAACCACTGCACCACCAGGGAAGCCCCCAAATACTCTATTTTGATGGCACATTTATTTCTCTGTTGCTATTAGTTTTGACTACTAACAGTCAACAGCCCCTCCTATCCATTCCCACTTCTCTAAAGAATCTTTCTTGTCGTGACAGCAAAATCAGTGACGGGAAGGACATGCTCCCCTCCCTTTGGGGTGACCGCAGATTATGACTGACAGAAAGGACGCAAAGCTGGCCCACTTATGTAAATAGGAGGAAACACTGCAATGTGATTTATGCTCCAGAGCCCTAATCCTGTGGATCAGGCCAAGATTATGCCTCATCTAAGACTACAACTTCGTTCAACATTTCACTGCTACATTTATTCCCTTAAAGTCAATTTTTTTCCCAGATACACAGTACATCAAAAAGTCACTTTTACCCAAATCCGTGTCTCACATTCCACTTCATAGGAACCTAACCAAAAGCAGTTGGGATCAGAAGGATCCCAGGAGACTTGTCCTCCAGCCAAGATGGAGTAACAAGAAATAGATCTACTCTCCTACCTGAAATGGCTAAAAACTTGACAAAATACATGAAACGTCAGTGTTCAAGACATTAGACATTAGGCAATGAATGACATTAATCCCTGAGAGATGAGAAACAAGATGAACTCTACAATTGTCCTTGCAATTGTATTTTGAAGGCCATGGTAGGAGAGGTATCCAGGTGAAGCCCCGTAGTCGCCCTGAGAAAAGGAGATGAAGCTGGGAATCCAGACAGACCAAGGAGGCTAAAGTCCACAGGAAGAAAGAATATCAGAGAAGAGAGAATGAGGAGCTTTTGTATCTGCAGAGAGAAGCTCTTAAGTCTACAGATGAGTACTCTTTAGCACGTGCGTTTGAGGAAAACACCCAAGGTGGGGTCAAAGATTAATGGACACATTACCTGTGTATTACATAGGGCTGAGAATAGTTCCTATTCTTACCAGCCTCTTGAAGACATAGCAACAGAAATTACCAAAAATGAAAAACAAAGACAAAAAAAAGAAACAAATGAACAGATAATCAGTAAGGGTCAGGATATCTTCAAGTGACCTAATAGCCACATAATGGCATTCTCCAGTGGGGAGGAGAAAGAGGTGGGAGAGAAAAATGTTTGAAGAAATAATGGCCAAAATTTTCCAAATTAGACTAAAACTAGAAAGCCACAGATCCAAGGAACTCAATACACTCCAAAATGAAACACAAAGAAACCTACACCAAGGCACATCAAAATCAAATTGCTTAAAAACGGTTATAAAGAGCAAATCTTCAAATCAACCAAAGGGAAAAAAAGCTACATTTTTCTCAGAGAAAACTATAAGAATGATAGTATATTTTTTGTCAGAAATAAGGCATGCTAGAAGATAGGTAGTTGTAAGTTTAAAAAACAAAAAGGGCAAAAAGTATTTATCAAACATTCAAAGGCTGAAAGAATATATCGGCAAAGACCACCATAACTTCTTCAAGAAATGTTAATAGAAGTCCTCTGGGTAGAAGATAAATCAGACCATGGATTTCTCACATTTCTGTCCCTCCTGTGAATGAGGTGCTGGCACTGTCTGCCCATTGTCCTTAATCATCTTTTCAAAGATATTATATAGTGAACAACTTTGGAAGATAGAGTTCATCTTTCTTTTTTGAGTGAAACCCTAGAAGATAAAGATAATGTCTCCCTCTGGAGCAAATGACAGGCATGTCTGCTGCCCGATATAATAAAAACTGGATCCCTCTGGAGCAAAGGGAAGGCATGCTTACTGCCTATTGTAAATGATTCACGTGCCCTAAGCTCAGACTTCCTCTGCTATAATGCAACTCAGTTTTTAGATGGCCCTCTTCACATTAACCTGTAGGAATTAGGGCCTGAGGAACTCATACAAACAGCTATTGCTGTTAGTAATCAACTGTCTTCTGTCTCTGACCCAAGACTCTGTCAGCAACCCTGAAACTGTGGCAGGCTAACATCTTAGCTTGAAAATAGGGCAAAATCAGACTCTTCACAGTTCTTGATGATTATACACATGCATTGGTCATTTTTTAGTTCCTTAATGTATAATGAGAATGTGTATACTTAGCAGTTGACCAAACATTCTCATTGGTTCCTTGACCTGTAGAGTAAGAGCTATTGTAGTGGAAATGACCAATTGGAGGTCCATAAACAGAGCATCTCCCACCCTGGCCACAATGATAAACCTCTGCCTTCTAAATACATCCCATATATGAGCATCTGTCAATATTTCCACTAATAATATCATGATCCAGCCATGCTCACAAGCCTAGATTCCTATAACAGAATCCTAATGCTGGTGTCACTGATTCTACTCTTGTGCCCCAAATCAGGTAAGAGTAAGTTCAGAAAACAAAACTACTGTAATCATTTTAAGGAGGAAAGAATTTAATATGATGAACTATTTGGTTACATATTATTATTGGAAAGGCAGAAGGAGCAGGTTATGCCTCTCATATACACTCACAAAATGGTACAAAACCTTCCTGTGACTGGAGCTACTACCACTGAGGTCATGAGTGTAGCTATGCTTTTCAAGGTCTGAAATTATTACTGCCTTATGGAAATCTCTGACACCAGCAAACTGGGGAACAGGAACTGAAGCTTGGATTCAGGGATTTGGTGTCAGATCAAGAAGTTTTCTCTCCTGCTATTTTTCTTTAAACCCAGAGGATCTCAGGATTAGAGCTCTTTTCAAAAATCCCACAACTTTGTTGGATCTACCAAATCCAGGAACCATAGGCGTTAGTTAGTTAGTTAGTTAGTCCACATCACTTCCTCCTTCCACATAAAGTGTTTAATTGACAGAACCTTCTTTATATCCAGAACCTTACTTAAAAAAGAGTCTGTAAAAAATAAACTTAGCTTTCCAACCCTGGCACATAGACAGCAGATAGAGCACAGTTTTGAGAGATCCATTCCAATTCCTACCACAATACCCCTACAATATTCTTTCTACCCAGCCACCTGAGTGATATCATTCCACCAAATAATACCCAAAGCCTTACCATTGCATGCAAATTAAAACCTATAATTCTTATTGTGGTTTAAAGTTTGCTTCATGATCTGGTCCCATTCTTCCCTCCTCTCCTACTTCCCCCCTTTTCTACATTACACTTCACCCATACTGACCTTCTTTCTTCTTTGTCCACTCTAGATTCTTTCTCCTTATGCTTTAATCTCCTTGGAATTTTCCACTCCATGTTTTGTGTACTGAACGAATTGAATTGGGTTTTAGCTCCAATGACACCCCCTATAAGAAGCTTTTCTTTTACACTCCAATCTAAAGTACTATCCCCTTTTGCCATGCCAGTCACTATTCAGAATGTCATTCTGTATTATTTTCATGATAGCAATTTTGTCATAGGAATGACAGCACTTGATTGTAGAAACCCAACAAAACAATGAAAGAAGTTATCTTAATATAAAGAGTTTTAAAAAACTTTCTGTACAAAAGAAGCTATACAGACAGAGCAGAGAACAGATCAGTACATTGTATTTAGATAACCTTCCTAAGCCCTTAAACTCCAGCACATTCTATGAGTGTTTACCTTCACTCACTTGGAAATGAAGGCAATTTAACTGGAGGAGAAGAAATAAGCTTCAGGCATGCTTGAAGTTCTTTCCTGCAATCCACATCACCAACACCTTTGAGTCAATATTTTTACAGAACCACCTTGACAGTTTTATCATTGTTTATCTTTCTAAAATGTTACTTATATTTTGTATACCTATCTCTTCTACTAGGATAAATTATGTGTGCTACTCAGGAAGGGGCAGGTATTATATTTAATTAAACAAATCTAAATATTCCACATTTCTTTGGTAATTGAAGGATCTATCTCCCTCCTTTTTCCTGTAGTAAAGTACAGTCAATTGACTCACACAGGTTGGTGTGTGTTTATTGTAGCCATCCTCATAGTACTAGTACCACTTCAGCATCATTATGGCCCTAAGGCCAATCACAAACTCGTCTCTGTTTATTGTGCTGTTCTTCTGCCCCTACTTTCAGTGCCGGTGGTAACCCTTTCAGCTAGACCTGTTTCACCAACTTCTGATACACACACATAAGAAATTTGCAATTTCTTGTGAAAATAAAGCAATCCAGAGATGCTTTGGTTCTCTTGGCCAAAAATAGAATTCGCTAATAACCAAGAACATATATATGTATATGTATATCTCTATCTCTCTCTATATAAAATAGTATTTATATATACATATATACATGTGTATATATACATATACACATATATATTAATATAGTATGTTATATATATCTTCAGGATTTAGGGCTATAAACAAAGAGTTCTTTAACTTAACACAAAAAGCACTAGCCATAACAGCAAAAATTGCTAAATTTGACCTCAAGAAAACTAGGAAAAAAAGTGCGGTAAAGATCGGGAGAAGATATTTGCAAACCACATATCTGACAAAAGACTTGTATCTAGACTGTAGAAAGGACTCTCAAAACTCAACAGTAAAAACAAACAAACAAACAAAAGTCAATTAGAAAATGGGCAGAAGACATGAGGAGAAATTTCACTGAAGAGGATATATGGATGCCAAAAAGTGCATGAAAAAAATATTCACTTTCATTAGGCGTTAAGAAAATGGAAATTAAAACCACAAGGATGTATCACTACACATCTATTAGAATGGGTAAAATTTTTAATATATGATAATAACGAATGCCAGCATGGATACAATGAAACTGTGTCAATCATACTTTGCTGTTTGGAATATAAAATGATATAGACATTCTGAAAAAAAGTTTGCCAGTTTCTTAAAAAAACTTAAAATACAACTACCATACAGTCCAGAAATTACACTCTTGGGAATTTTAGCCTAGAAAAAATAAAAATTTGTGTTCACATAAAAACCTGTACATGAATGTTTATAGCAACTGTATTCACATTGTCAGAAAACAGACAACCCAGATGCTCTCCAATGGGTGAATGGCTAAACAAGCTGTGGTACTTCCATACCATAGAATAGCACTCAGAAATCATCAAAAAATGAACTATTGATACATACAACTATTGATACATCTCCAGAGAATGATTCTGGGTGAAAAAAGCCAGTCCCCAAAGGCTACATACTATATGAATCTGTTTGTATAACACTCTTGAAATGACAAACTATAGAAATGGAGAACATTTCCTATAAATAAGTAAGAAAATATCAGTCACATCTGAAAAGGAGGTACAGACTTGAAGAAAATTAAAATCAGACAGTTTGCAAATGAAAGAGCTTTAAAAATCTCTAACTTCATGTAAGGTAAAACAAAGCATAAAGCATTTTGTTGGTATATAGCAATTATGAACAATTTGTGTCAATCACTATAATTTGGATTGATAGTAATAATAATCAAAGTATTAATATTAAGAGGTAAGATTTTCCCCCTGTTGTATAATACATAAAAATGTTGATTACATAAAATGTTATACAATAAAGGAAGTGCATTTTTCCTGCAGTATTAGTGAAGCAGTATCTGAAAATTTATTTTCCCACTGAAGTACTTTCTAAGTAAATAGAAGATTTTCAAAATGAAATTATCTTAACACCATGTTATAGTAGAAAACCTAAGATATGCAAGTAAATTAGTTTCATAAAGTAGTCTGTTCATTCAGAAACTTAGATCACTGCCTAGTAAAAATATAGTTACTTCAGAAAGCACATTTACTTATGCAAGTTACTACCACATGTAATGAAGCTCACTGTAACAGTAATATGCTAAATGGTACCCATTAATGTCTCGTTATGTAGAAGCTTATTTTAGAAGAGCTTCTAATCTCTTTTAGGACTCAGGAATAGGACACAGAAAATTTCATTTTCAGTACTGACCTAAAGTTGCCAAACTTAAGATAAGTCCTCATTATCAGCACAATCAATTTTTTAAAAGAAATGAACTAATTGTCAGCTTTGGGACCAAATCTTAACAGAGACAAACTATTAAATATTTTTACATACTCAGCAGTAATCTATAAACCCTCAAATAGAAATTCATTCCTCACTACTGCCATTAATTATTCCAAAATTTAAAAAATTTACATAAAATACATTTGAAGAGTGCTATAAATCAAATATTGAATTAAATGACAGAGTTTATATTCACTTTTCAAAAGAAAAGGCACAGGTAATGACCTATTATGAAAAGGCGCAGGTAATGACCTATTATGAAAGACATTAGTCTTTTTTTTTCCAAGTCAAGGATTGAACTGGAACATGGAATCATCTTCCATTATCTCCATCATATAATATTTCTTGAATACTCAACTTCAATACAGTAGAAGAAGTAACAATTTCCCAGAGGTAATTTTAAAAATGGATTTATTTAGTATATTCAATATTCATTTGAAGAAAAGTTATTAAGTACCTCTGTATTAATCAGGATTCATTTGGTTGCAAATAATAGAACATCATCACAAATTAATCATTATGAAAAGATTATTTACCTCACCTGGACTCTAAAATTCAAATAAATAAAATCAAATTTCTTTCTCTCTCTTTTGTTTACCTTTGCTTGTCTTTGGTTTTCTTCAACTCTTGGTTTAATTTTTTTCTTCTGAAAATAGGCTGCTTCGATTTTCTGGAAGGGTGGACTTTCAGCAGCTCCAGTCTTAACATCCTTATGATATGAAATCTAAAAAGAAGAGAAAAATATTACCTACTAACAGTTCAGAAAATTCTGAGCAATGGGACACTTTTCCTACCTTTGGACCAAAAGCCTGTATCCCAGGTTTAGGTTCAATGAATGATAATCTGACCAGAACCACAGGTAGTGGGAGAGAAGTTCTCTAAAGGAGATGCGGTGGTGTTTTTTAGAAGAAAAGGTATGGAAAAACATGCTAAGCAGAAAAAACAAATGATCAAACAAACAAGCAAATAAATAAAGTTAAGTGCTCATTATCAGCACAATCAATTCTTTTAAAAGAAATGAACTAATTGTCAGCCTTGGGACCAAATCTTAACAGAGACAAACTATTAAAATACTTTTATGTACTTGGAAGTGATCTTATAAACTCTCAAATAGAAATTCGTTCCTCACTACTGCCATTAATTATTCTGAAATTTTAAATATTTACATAAAATACATTTGAAGAGTGCTATAAATCAAATATTGAATCAAATGACAGAGTTTATATTCACTCTTCAAAAGAAACAACAATTTTGCCACTCCGTAAAATTAGTTCAGTTGTCTGTATAGAGTTGCATTTGGTTAGCTACATCATTTATATTTGTGTATTTGTTTGCATGTAGCAGTGGTTTTCAAGCAAAATTGTTGTCAGCATGAGCTGAGCACTTTCAATAGGAGAGGCACTCCAGATCTGGAAATCAAGAATATCAAAAGGATAACACATATTTTAGAGCATGAACATCAAAGTGTCTTCTCCAGGATTTAAGGAAACATTTTCCAAAATCTAAATTTCACAAGAGAGTGTTCTGCACACTAAAAACAGCATGAATAAGACTGAGAATTTCTGCTCACATAGTGCTTATCTATACTGTTGGTTGGATACAGAGACCAAGCAGGTAAACAAAATAAATAAGATGGGTTTTGACTGTGATGTGTTATGAACAAAAATTTTTAAAGAAATGATCTAGAAAGGAACTTGTGAATAGTATGTTGGAATTTTAGTGAAGTAAAGAAAGGCCTCCCAGAGGTGAATTTTTAACTAAGACTTGACTGACAAAAAGAAGTCAGTCATGGAAGGACTCATGGAAACAGCAGAAGGGGCAGCAAGGGAAAGCTTGAAGTTTTAAAAGCCACTATAGTTGGTGCTCTGTGAATGAAAGGAGAGTGTTAGAAAATGCAGTCAGATAGGACGTAAACAAAGGCTATATTATATAGACCCTTTATACTATTTAACAAACTGATTTTAATTTGGATGCAAGGAGAAACCAATGGAGGTTTTAAGTGGGGCTAGAAAAAAGGAGGTCTGGAAGGTAGTGATATGGTTCTAATTAAATTTCTAGAAGGCTAGTCTAGTGGCTGTATGAGGGCTACATTTAGTGAACAACAATGGAAGTAGGAGAAAAGTTAGTAGACTACTGTAGAAGTCTAGGAGTGAATTAGGGTGGCGAAGAAGTCAACCAAAAGAATATACTTTGAATATAGAGCTGATAGATTGACTGTGGTATTGGATCTGAGATATGAAGAAAAATTAATAAGGAATGACTTGCAGGTACTTAACCTGGGAAACTGTGTGGACAATGGTTTCATTAACTGAGATGAGAAAGACTAAGATAGCAATAGGGGTTGGGAAAAATTTTCAAGACCTTGGTTTTGGACATATAAATTTGAGCTGCATATTAAACATCTGAGTGAAAATTCTGAGTAGGAAGCTTGATAGACAAATCTGTAGCTGTAGGGAAACTTGGAGGGATGTATTATCTCTGCTGTGCATCTACAACCTAACAGTGCCCGACCCGCTGTATATACTCAATGAATATTTGCTGAGTAAATAAATGAAGAATCTACTGCCCTTACTCTTACTTTTTACTCTTCATGTAGTCTTCTAAATAGTTCATCATTTATTCAGTATCTCCCAAGCTTATTCCACATGGGGAAGAATGATGACATAAATAGGAAATCTGAACATTTCGCATACTGAAAAGAAAACTCCTTAAATAGATTCTTAAATTGAAATATTTCATATAAATTGAAATAGCACTAATTCTTACCTACAATATGAAAATCTCTGGAATGACTAAGGAAATTTAAGTTCCTAATACTATACCTGATACGTCTTTGATAGCTATTTATCATGATAGGCTCTGCCTAAGAAGAACATATGTATTCTTTTTGTGTTCATTCATTTATTCATTGATTTTTGAAAAACACTTATTGCATCTTTAACCTGCTGCATGCACTTTACTAGGCATTCAAGGGATTCCATGGGAGGATAATCCCTCTGCCTGTGCTGGAGCCTAGCCATACTATAGAAATCACAACCAGCGCTTTACATTCAATAAAGTGGCAATCATACAAAGTTTAATGGAAGCATGAGGTAGGATGTTCTAGAGACTTCCTGGTTTGCTATATTTTACATGAAAGTAGTAACAGAGACTGAGAAAGGATAGTCCAGGCAAAAGAAACAGTGTGCTATCTAATTGGCATATTATAGAAAAAACTGTGGCAATACTTAAAGATACACTGAAAAGGTCAGCAGCAAGGATAAGAGAAGAGGGTAAGAAATCAAAGACAGAGAAAAGGATAAAGAAGCCATTTGAATAATCTAAGTGAACTCCCTGATCTAAGGCAGTGACACTTTGAATAAAGAGCGGCTTCCAAATTTCAGACTTTGACATTTGGAGACAGATAACACCATTCACCTGCATGTGCTGAGGGAAAAATGGAAGAGAGATTGGGACATCCACATGGGGATGTCTAGTAGGATGGGTGGATCTGGAGAAAGGTTGAAATTTAACCCATAGAGCATAGTTATATCAATGACAGTTTAAGATATGAATGTAGCTATGAAAAGCCAGCAAGAGTAAAGAGAGACTAACAGCAGAGGCAGAACCCAAGAAAAGAAAGTATACAGATCGAAGAGAAAGAGTATATATAAGAAACTGAGTGGTCATAGACAGAGATACACATATGGAAGTAACCGGATGCAGTGTCATGAAAGCCAAGAGAGGAGAGTATTTTGAGGAGAGGAGGATCAATAATGCCAGATGACACAACTGTAAGTTAAAAAGCATAACATTTAAATACATTTTGATATAGTGATGCAAGATGAAGGAGAAGAATCCAGCAATTCTTCTGCCATCGTGAGCAATGGTCAGGATTTTGCTAGGAGAGTGTGCAGACTTTTGAACAATGTAATTCAAGAGAAACTCTTTGGGGAAGGCTTTAACAATAGTCAAAATAATTGAAAATTTGACACAGTAACAGAAGAGTAGAGAAATTAGAGATCTTCAGTCTATAGAAAAGATGATTTAATATAGTTCTCCAAGCCATCCTTACTTATATGAAGGACTCTTACATGGAATGTCTCCTCTGGAGCACACCACTGGGAGTTAAGAAGTTAAGACCAGAATAATATTTCACTGGGAAATGCTGTATTCTAATTTGGAAGAATAAAACAAGTCTGTGACTAATGAACAGAAATACATATTTGAATTTATTTGAAATGGGAAGGGGTAGGGAGAAGTTATAAAGATACACATTATGGTACTGAAGGGAATGGCAATGTCTAATTGAGGAAAATAATGCCTTACTGAAGTATTCTGGAGGTTTCATAGTCAGAAAAATAAATATGCATGATTTTGTTTGCAGACTACCTGACTATATCTTTTTATGGTTGTAAGAGAGTAATACTATGTTACTGTTATATTTCCTCTAAATTTCAATTGTTGATACAGTTTCGTGCTTCTAGAATGAGTATGGTAAGCACAGTAAAATCTTGCTTTTCATCTTCCATTGCTTCTGAACCTGGAAGTAAGCATTAGAATAATTATTTAATATTTATTAGGTACTTTGACTTATATACTCTGGGAGCATATGAAGATTGAAACTATAGCTGAGTAACAGAAGGAAGTATAAGCCTGCTGAATTACTTTTTTAATCCAGGAAAATAACATAAATCTAAATTATCCTGGTAATTCCAAGCTTTATTAGGCAATTATTTTGGGATTCCATTAGTATGAAAATGGCAAAAAATAGTCTGCCTGGCTGTGTATAAAAACTATCTAGACCTTAAGTGGTAGAACAGAATATTTTAGGAATATGATTGACCTTTCATGACTAATGGTTTGTGATTTATTATTTTACCTCCCTTCCATAAAAATGGAATTTAGGAGAGTGACAGATAGTTAAAAGGAACTGAGGGTCTTTTTCCTGGCCAGATTTATGATGGACTTTACTGTGCTTCCAAGGAGGAAAAGGATATCTTCAAGGATGGTCATCTTAGGCATAAATTTAGCCATTATTGATTATATTGTCCTCTAGTTGAAATAACTAATCTTTCAGCTGATGGCAAATGGAAGTAAAATGTTCTGATTATTTCACTTTGAATTTTAAAAGGCACAGAGTCAAATTTAAACTTAGCCAGCTAAAAATAAAATAATGGAAAAAGGTGTTACCAGCTAACGAAACAAAATAGAAATGTTTTCATTACTTCAAAAATAATCAGAATAGGGGCTTCCCTGGTGGCGCAGTGGTTGAGAGTCCGCCTGCCAGTGCAGGGGACACGGGTTCGAGCCCTGGTCCCGGAAGATCCCACATGCCGCGGAGCAGCTGGGCCCGTGAGCCACAATTACTGAGCCTGCGCGTCTGGAGCCTGTGCTCCGCAGCAGGAGAGGCCGCGATAGTGAGAGGCCCGCGCACCGCGATGAAGAGTGGTCCCCGCTCGCCGCAACTAGAGAAAGCCCTCGCACAGAAACGAAGATCCAACACAGCAAAAATAAATAAATAAAATAATCAAAATATATTTTAGTAAGGAAGAAATCAACACTCCATTTCCCAGCATTATTTTGGAAATAGATCATAAAACGATAATGTAAGATGACCAGATGGGAAACACAACAAACAAAAATTAAACTTTCAAAATAATTCAGTATAAGGTACACGGGAACCTTGGAAATAACTCTGTGCTTTATAAACATTTATTAATTACACAAAAATTTACCATTTTTCATTAGTGTTAGATGGAAAAAAATTAAACCCAAAACCATATTTTTTTTTTCCTCTTTTTTTTTTTTTTTTAAATATTTTGGTCTTAAAGAAGTGAAACAGAAAATAGAAACCATTGAGTGGTTTCACAGATCTTGTAAAGATAAATAAATCACAAAAAACTTTCTGAATGTTATAACACATAGTATGTAACTGAATATAAATCAACTGTAGCACATTATCAACTTTTCCACAAATAGCTTTTTATTATGACTATAAGAAAAATTACTGCTAATATTTTCCTCACTGGGCCTTGTGCTTTGTATTTAAAAAGAATTCAAAAGAACAATTACAAAGAAAAAATATGCCTTACTTGATGTGAGGTGTAACACTAGTTGCAATTTAGCATATCCCTTTAGAAAATAATAGAGTCAATCATTTCTTTTCAGGTCATATGACAAAAACTGCACACCACCTAAAGTAGGGCTAATATATCATATACTCAATATAACATTTGGTTAAATAGACCATTTACTCAAATCTCAGTGCCCAATTTAAAAAATCAGAATCTATAATTTCTTAATCAAATACTACTAAACAGTTATTTGTGAATTTTTCACAGCTGTGAAATATCAAATATGATCACAGCTCCACAGTTAAAAATAAACAGAATTTATGAAATTATTTTGATAATTGAGACCAACATACCAATATACTTTTCTTATGACTTCTTTTGAAAAAACAGAAAAAAACAACATATGTAAGGAGGAATTATGAAATTGAGGCAGTTGACAATTAAAATAGGCCTTTGTGTTTTCAAATAATATGATTAACCTTAGAGAAATCTATGCTAAACATGAAGACTACCAGTCATAAGATTTTGACCTATTACCATATGTTCCTGTGAATACAGTTTATGCTATTTATAAAAAAGGAAATCACAGAGCTTTTCAATATATTTATATAAACTTTACCCTAAATTCACTCATGAAAAAAAAAAGCTTACTATTAGTCTAGAACTCTGCAAGGTGCTTAGAATAAAGAAATGCATAAAAAGTAGGTCCTCATCTTGAGTAATTGAGGATCCCATGCAGGAGATAGATGTTATAATCTTAGACTTTGTATCTCTGAATCCACCATCTACCATACCCCATCTTTCTCACTCCTATCAGGCACAGTAACCTACCTTTATTCCTCAGATACAGATACACAAAAGGCTTTCCCACTGGAGTTTCCCTGTGCCTGGGATGCTTGACATGACCAACTATTTCTCAACCTTAAGGTCTGTGGCACTAATAATTGCCTACTCAGCATGCCATATTCCTATCTTTTTGCTTAATATTTCGTATAGAGGAAGAGATCATGTTTATTTCAAGCTAAATATAACAACAATAGTCTACAGTTTCTTAAACTCCTTTACTATTAGTGCATACATATTTCCCAGTTGTTGGCAATATAATGTAAGCAAAAATTTGTTGTACACTTTTCTGGGAAACACATTGTTTCCCAAAAAATAAGGAACAGATGTAACTATTCCTTACCTCTTTCTGCTTTGTACAGAGGTGGGATGAATGGAGATGCATTGGGTGACCATGAGGCAACAAGCTTAAAAGAGAAAGCTAAGAAGCTAAGGATAACTAAGTCATGGTAGCAACAGCCTACTTCTAGAATTCTTGAATAAGAAAAAAAACTATATTTAAATGTCATTACTGACTGGTACAAAGCCCCAGCTAAATTTCTATGCTCAAACATAAGATTTATTCTTTAAAATTCCTTCTGCAACCAGTTATGTTAGAGTGCCTAAACCTTTTTTGTTTATTTCCAAGCATGTATATTAACATGTGATTTTCTTATTTATTTATTCGTTCACTTGTTTATTGTCTGGCTCCTATTCTGGGTGGAATGTCATCTCCATGAGGACAGGGAGTTTGTCCTTTTGTACACCTTGCACCTTTTGTACACTTAAATCTATCAGGGAGAACACAGAGCAAGTGATCACTGCCTGAATACAGGAGACAGAGGAGAAATTTTCAAAGTGTGTATGGAGGAAAAGTATTCCATCTGAATATGGGATAAGACAAGGAGACATGAAGAGATGGCAAACAATTCTCCCTGAGTAGAGCACAGTATCCGGTGGGAGGTAGTATAAGATGAGGCTGAAAGGAATGTTTTCACATTGGAGGGAGTTTATACTTCACCTGCTATAACATGCGGAACCTCTGATTAAATTAATAAAGCAAATAATGTGATGGTTATGTACTTCTGAAAGATAAGTTTCAGGCCTGGTGTATTAGAAGGGAAAGAGATGAGTTTGGTAACCAGTAAAAAAAAAATTATTGCAGTGAGTTATGCAAAAAAGTGAAGGAAACTTCAATCAGGTTAAATTGATTGGGATGGAAGAGGATAGACATATTAAAGAGATTTGGGTCTAGAATCTATTTTAGTCATAAATTACAAGAAAAAGTTAACTTTATACAGGTATTTCAGAACAAGGAAAACTTTTGGTATAACAGTAAAATTTATTTTATTCATCTTGATTAAAGTGCCTACAGAACAGTAAGGTACCATAGGTAATAATGATTACCAGGCAATAGTTAATCCTGGATTGGGAGCTAAGATAAAGTGTCAGAAGAAGATGCAAAAATTGAAGATACAAAAATATAGTTATTAGTTAAAAATATGAAGGTGGATAGATACCTTTCAGACAGAGAATGTAGAGGAAGATAAAAACAAGATCTAGGAGGGAACTTCGGGAAAACCCAATACTGAATAAAACAGGATTAAAAAAACATGAGATGTAGAAGTTATAAAGACCTAAGAAAATCAGAAAAGAAAAATTCTTCAGAATACACTTAAAAGAATGCATAAGCATCTGGTGAGAAAATATTTTAAATGCCACCAAAATATCAAGATAGAAAACAAAATCAAAGTGCATGCTGGATTTAGTAATTAAGATGTATGTATTCTTAGAGCAATAGAAAAATTTCTGTTAAGTATAAATGTTTTTCTACTGATCTGAGTATACATAAACAATTTACTGCTTTTGTCAAAAGAAGAGCAGCAGGAAAAGAGGAAGGGTCCACATTAGTTGGCCATCTATCCACTCTGGTAAATGTGATAGTACAGCCAAATGCAATTTAATTTAGGAGATCAGAAAATGGACTGTTTCTGGCACACACAGCTTCTGGAGTATATTCTATCAATGCCTACAACACAAACTTAAATCAACAGCAGAACTGAATATGACTACCTAGTGCAAAATAAATAGAAGGCAACTTGTCAATCATATAGCTCCATCAGCAACAATCCCCCTATTCTTTACATTTTCAGTCATTTAAAAAATAAAAAATGACAACTAATGGTGAATGTTGCTGAGCTGGGAGCAGTGGCATGCATCATCCTTTTAATATGAGAGAAAATATCCCTCTATTTAATGGGGGGTATTTCTAATTTAGAGTAACATGGTAACAGCTGATTTTGTACCTCCACGTTCTATGCTCTTTTTTTGTGCACAAATGATTTGGCTCCGTCATGGCCATTTCTGACTTCTCTTGACTACCACCTATCTGGGCATCAGACGCAGTTTATCCCCACAACAAAACTCTCCAACATTCTGAGAAGAGCCTTCTTATTTGTGTGTGTCTATTGAATAATTGTGTTCTTTCCAGTTTCTTTAACTTTTGGCTATAATTTAAACAGCATATAGAAAATTGCACCTGTCATAATCATAGAGTTGCTGATAAATTAAGCACACCTGAATAACCAGCACCCAGATCAAGAAATGGAATTACCCTAGCACTCCAGAATCCCTCCTGGTCCCCTTTCAGGTATTACAGAACAAAAGGTAACCATGAACCTGAACTCTAACACAATATATTACTTGGCCTCTTTCGTTACTCTATAAATGTCTGATGACCAATGTACTTGGTTGGCACTTTTTCATATGCTTACTGATTGGTTATCTGGATTTCTTCTTCTATTAAGTGTCTGCTGAAACCTTTTGCCCGTATTTCCACTGGATTTATGTCTTTTTACTATTAGTTTGTAAGAGTTCTTTATTTATTTTGGATAAAAATCCTTTATTTGGATCCATGTACTGTGAAATCATCTTCCTTCTGTAGGTTGCTTTTTCACCCTATGTATAGTGTCTTGTGAAGGCAGAAGTTATTATTTTTAATGCAGCACAAATTACTATTTCCACTTACCATTAGTTATGTCTAAGAAATCCTATCTACTCCAAAGTCACAAAGATACTGCATGATATTTTCTTCTAAATTATGCAATCTACAATTGACTTTTGTGTGTGATGTGAGGCAGGAGTGTATCCAGTTGACTCTACTTGTTTCAGTTTTTCCTTATGCAACATAAATGGATAGATTTTTAAAGCTGCGTATTATACAACTCATTATTTTTAAGTACCAATCTTAAACACTTGGAACTTTCTTACAATTTTAACAAGCAAAATAATGTTGCTATAAAAGAAGACCCCTGCCATACTGAAACCTACTACAGAGAGTTAATTACAATAGAACACAGAGGATCACAAATTAAATCTGCACCCTCATTGTAAAGATCTAGGAAAGGGATACTCACACAGAAAACACTGAGCTTTGAAGGAAAGGAGTGAACAGGGACACAGAGGCTGGAAGGCAGAGTAGAGAGATTTATAAAAGAGATGTATTTAGTGGAGGTTTTCAAAAGAAATCAGTCACACTATGTAATACTAAACATTCTGCTCTGTTTCCCCACCTAAACATCTTTAGTAAATCTCTAACAATGTCCACTAAATAAAGAATATTAATTTGAAAATTCATCAAGTTATTAATCAGTGTGGCAGCTCTGTTTCTCTTTCAAATCCTTGTACATATTAGAAGTGATGTCACTTAAGGTGGCCTTGTAATATATATCCCATCATGTTGTTTGCCAAGGATGTGTAGTCTGATACAATGTCTGAAAACTCAAAGAAATTTGGTGAATATGAAATGACAAATATAATATGAGGAGCAGACTTGCATAAGAGAATTTTAGCAGGCTCTCTTGTTGAACACATGATTTGGTCTACAACTCATTAGATGCCCCAGGATATTTTTATAGTAAATAATAAAAGATATCAAGTTGTACTGTTTCATGTGTATGAGTGAAATAACGTTGATGGTTTAAATTATTTGTAATACACAAACACATGAAAGAGAACTACATTCTCAAAAAAAAAAAGTCTCTGAACAACCACAGTTAACTATTAAAGGAATCAACAAATTTATCATTCATTATTAGAGGTTTCTTTTAGATTTTAAGTATGTAGATCAATTACCACTGATGCTTAACTTGCTTCGATGGGAAAATGAAGTCAGCATTTGTTACCTATATAATTTAATAATAAACTTCATTATGCTACTCATATTTTGCTCCATTTTAGACTTGATTTCAAACTCAAAGGATGGTTTGTCTACTATGGAGCTCACGGCAAAACTCAAACCAGAGAATATGCTCAAGAAACATATATTCCCAGCTTTTAGGAAATAATAGGTAATGAGCACACTATCCCTCTCTATACAGAGGAGAGGTTCTTCTTTAGTGGCCTTATGCTAACAGGTATCTTGTAAACACAAAAAGATGTGTTTGCTTGTTGATAGAGAAGTCAATAGTTTAGAGCGCTTTTTGCTTACTAAGTTTTTCCTATCCAAAGTAACAGTGGCTTCTTCATCATGGCTGTTTCCTGACTATGGCAGTGTAGCGTTGATATACCTACTGTACATAGACAATAGTTCCCTTAGAAACTTGGTCCGGCCGCATAGCTTTGAAAAGGGTTCCTAAAATCTCAATCAGAGATCTCTCTTTTCTTAACCCTGTCCAGGATTGTGTGAGAGATTTAATAATCTGTAATAAATTCCTTTCTGCTTAACATAGCTGGAGGGAATTTTTTTCTTTGTAATGGTAATTTGACCAATAATGTGTGTTGTGAGAATGAAATATAATGGAAATTGTTTAATACAGTGATTGGGAGATAATCAATGTTCAATAAATGTTAGTATCACAGTTATTGAGAATTCCTCAAATATGTATGAGGTATGAGAACTAAATTATTGCCAGTCATATCAGTAAACAAAGGATGTCAGAACCACCAGCCATCACATTGCAGATGCCCTGATAGTGAACCCTGAGGGAACTCAGGAAGGAAACAAGGAATGCCCACCGTCTAGCAGGCATCAGACTACAGTCACCCCTGATGGTGCAGCCTGAGGAAACTCAGGATGAGAAAACACAGGATACTGGTCCCAGATAGCTGAGGTGCACCTCAAAAGAATGATTTCAGTGAGCCCAGACTCTTGCATCTTCCCATACCTAGAAAAGTGCTAACTTCCTTGAGATATCTGGTTTTCTTTTATTAATAGTAATCTTTTGATGTTCTGACTACCTGATTCTGTTGCAAATACTCCTCTATATCCTGGCCTCCTCCTTTCCTGTTTGGAGCAGTCTTTCAGAGTTAAGATAGTATCTCCAAGGCCTGTTGTCCTAAGAATGTCTGTCGACTAAAACATAACTCTCAACTTTTAGGTTGTGCTTTTTTTTTTTCAGTCAACGGGTATAAACTAAGCAACTATACGAAGAACCTAGGGGCAGGACAGGAATAAAGATGTAGACCTAGAGAATGGACTTGAGGATACGGGGAGAGGGAAGGGTAAGCTGGGATGAAGTGAGAGAGTGGCATGGACATAGATACACTACCAAATGTAAAATAGATAGCTAGTGGGAAGCAGCAGCATAGCACAGGGAGATCAGCTCGGTGCTTTGTGACCACCTAGAGGGGTGGGATAGGGAGGGTGGGAGGGAGGAGATATGGGGATATATGTATATGTATAGCTGATTCACTTTGTTATAAAGCAGAAACTAACACACCATCGTAAAGCGGTTATACTCCAATAAAGACGTTAAAAAATAAAAAAGGCAACTATAGATGAAACACTTCTGAGCAAAGTTAAACGGCAAGTAAATTCCTAGGAATTTTAGATTACCTCTGGCTATCTTTCACAATTTCTCCTTATGATCTATTGCAACTTACTTTAATCTGGGGATGGTGACCTCATCCTTACCTTCCTAGCTGAAGATTCTGATGCCCTTCTGCCTCAGTTGCAGTTCAGGGGCTGTATCAAACTCCTCTGCACGGTCTCCCTTCCCGTGCAGACGAACATGGTGGCTGCGCATGCGCGGCCTGGGGGGGCGGAGCTCTGCTGCGGGCGGAGCTCTGGGCGCTAAGAAGCTGCTGCGACCTGGAGGTCCGGAGAGCCTGCAGGCGCAACTTGAAGGGGGTGTCCCCGGCTTGGAGCTTGACCTCAGCCTCTCTCACAATCGGGGCTCGGTCATCGGGTTGCTCCGGTGGAAAGTGCTGCTAGCCCAAGAGGGCCGGAAGCCCGCGCCTGCACCGGCAACACCACGTCCGCAAGCTGGTGGAGGACGCGAACACCAGCCCAGAGACAACGTGCAGCTCATCCTCACGCAGCCAGTGGAGGAACCTGGAGTCTGGAGGTGACCTGGTCTCAGTGAAAAGAATCTGTGGGCCGTAATTGACTACTTCCTCAAGGACTGGCTGTATATGCATCTCCTGAAAACGAGAAGCCGTGTCAAGAGGAGAACTTGCTGAGACGAGAAGGAAGACCAGAGAAGATCCAGACCAAGGCAGGTGAGGCGACAGTGAAATTTCTGAAACGATGTCACCTGGACGAGGGAATGAACAGTGTCAAATGGGAGCTAAACCCTGAAATAGTTGCTGGCCACTTCCTCAGAAATCTTGGTGTTGTGGTCACCCCACATGCGTTAAAGTTACCAGAAGAGCCCATCGCACAGAGGGGCGAATGCTGGTGTGAGGTGACGGTTGTGGACAAAAAGTCAATCAGTTGATCTAAGAAAGAATTGGACAATTTCATTCAAGCCAAATTTGAGGATGATAACCTGGGAAGAGCATCTCAGAACGTTCTGAGAACTAACTATTCTGTCAGTTAGAAATCAAGGCACAGTTATATAAGTTTTTTGAGACAGAGGGCTGAACATCAAATGATGTATTCACAGTTTACATAATGCAGATCTAAGTGGCATCCTGGTGGGTCATGTGACCCTTTATAAGATCAAGAAGGAATGTTATCTTTTAAGAAGTTGTCTTGTTGGTGCTAGAAGAATGTTGCTCTCTTTGGTTGAGCAGGTATTCCTGACCATGGGGGAGGTTTGGTCAATTCATAATACAGATACATGATGCACAGTGGAGGGTGAAGGGAGGCCAAAGGGCAGAGAAGAAATTTTATGTTTATAATTTTCTCATCTTGCCATAAAATATGAACTTTATTTCACACTGTAAATGGGCTTGGCACTGTGAGGGTACCTGTGTCTGTGGTGAACTTTGAGAGGCCCAAGACCAAAAGATATAAGTTCTGTTTAGCCCAGTAAGCTGCCAAGGGAATGGCCCCCACCAGCTCACAGACTATCTGAACCTATTCTCCCTTCAAAATAGCAAAGCAGAATTAGAGGAGCAGTGGAGCAAAGATGGACCAGCACCACGGTATCACTCCCAGCTCTGACCAAATACGGAATTTTAGAGACCATCGGAAGACAGCAGGCTAGACTGTATGTACCTATTGAATTGTCCATATTTGCCATCTTCATCTTCAACAGTTATCACATCTGGCCTTGTTGGGGCAGTCCTACTCCAGAAACACCAGGCTGTAATTTTGATAAATTGAGTATTAATAGACCGAAAGAGTCTAGATCCTATTTAGCCTCTTCCTCCATTAGAATTCATTGGAGTAAATGGTAGAGCTAGCTCATTCTCATCATCCAAACTGAATGTTTGTACCTCAAGAAAAAATGAAGAGGTGTGTTCTTTAAAAAAAAAAAAAAAAAAAAGCTCATTTATGATCACTGGCTTTTAAACAGAGTATTGAACATATGATATACTTGATGACTGAATGAAGGATAAAACTTCTCTTTGGATGTACTCCAAGCTTACTTATCTAAGTATTGATTTCAAGGCAAAGGATGTTATTCTGCGCCATCTGATATAAAGAGAGAGTAAAATCTTCAGACCAGATGAAGACAATTCAGTCTTAGTCGGTTTACATCATAGTATTTTTCAAAATTATGGAAAACTTGTGTGCAAGAGAAACATAGAATATGAGGTTCTGAGCCGTCAGAACTGTCTTACTCACCATTGCATCCAATGGTCCTAGCTCAGGGCCTGGTATGGTGACTCGCTTAAAAATCACCATCCTTGTCATCAACATCCTAGAAACAGTAAAAACTCTACCAATTATTGTCACTTTATAGTTTGTGCATTTAACAGGGCTTGGAGAAAGGTATAAAAAACCCAAATTTACCCATGGGGCCTCTGAGGCTGAGAGATTATCCAAGGTTACAAAGTTAGAAAGTGGCAAAGCCAAACATTAAACACAGGTTAGTTTAAGAAATCTCAAGTTGTGAAGAGCAGAAAGCCCCTTTAGTGTGAAATATTGTTTTTACTATGGCATTCTAGAGATGTTGCTACTATTTGCCTTTCCCAACTATCATTTTAATCAACAACACAATGGGGATTTACTGATCCTTAGGCTTCTACAACTAAAGCTATCGTGTCTGTTCAAGTTTCTCCTCTGTTTTAAGGAAAAAAGACATCCCATAGGAATTTCCTACTTGGAGCCAATTTTCTGTGATTTTAATTAAATAATTAAATAATTGTATTTAGGAAAAAAAAAAAAAGACACTGTAGTAAGAAGTGGAGGAATGCCAGGAAAAAAAACCACACAAATATTTAATATATTTTTATTGTAAAATATAGCATAAAAAATAGTGAACTTTTTTGATAACTATTACATGTATGTACAATTTTCTCTATAGGATATGTGAATTATTCAAAGAATTCACAACATTTCGTTAAGGGCAATTAAGTCACAGTATGAAGACTTAACTAGAAAAGTTATCCAAATATCCCTTCTGTTCTCAAATCAATTTGTCTCTGCTTCTATAGAATTCCAGGAGAAAGACTACATTACTTCTCTGATTAATGCAGAACATCAATCTAAATTGAGTAGCTTCATTCATAAAGCCTTTCAATTTATATTTATTTTTACTAAGTACACTAATTTATTAAACTAAGTATACTAAATGCTGGGCATGTTGCTAAACTCCTGGGATGAAAAAAAGTGAATTATTTATAGTTTCTGATATTGATAACACTGCTGTCAAACTAAACCCTGGAAATAGAAAAATCCTTCCCAAGTAATTTAGCTGAACTTGGATGAAGAACTCAAAATGCCTTCTATTTCAATATTCTGAAAAGTTTAGGCTTTAATTTGATGACAATATATAGATAAGATGGGAACTGGTATATTCAGCAAAAAAAAAAAAAAAAAGACTATTCCTATAGCAATTTAAAATTCCTCTATGGTTGTTATATTAAATTGTTCATTTGTCAACCTATTGCTTTAATCTGTAGGCATTATTATGTCAACAAAATAAAGTGAAGTGGTCTCCACCACAACATTTATAAAGAGCATACAGATTATTACTGACAAATTATAATAGCGATAATCTACTTACACATAACTTAGTTTCATTTGTCTTCTCTAATCTCTACTTAAACTCATCTCTATGAATAAGTCTTCTCGAATAAACTTTACACAGACTTCACTCCGTAAACTCTTACCTCATAAGCATATCTTTTCCTCCTCATTCCTAAGCATTTTGTATATGATTCTCAGATATCTCTGGGTTATAAACACCAGGAAGGCAAAAGTCATTCTGTGATTCATTTTCAAACCACTTCTAGGAGAAATGGAGGAGGATCAAGTAAGATCCCGCATGCCACGCATGGCACAGCCAAAAAAAGGAAAGAAAGAAAGAAGTGTAGACATCTATTTATAGAAGTCAAAGATGTCAGAGAAAAATCAGCAGTTTGTGCCATTGAGGAGTAAAGGATGAACAGGTGTTCTCCAAACAAAAAAGTGACTCAGGATGTTCCTCACAAAATGAATACCAAGTGCAAGGTGCAAAGGGGTTGAGAGAGGGTTGTTCAAGGGGAAATACAATTCAGGGTTCCTAGACTGAAAAATCTGAGGCAGACTTGGGAAAAAGGAAGGTTAAATTCATTGGTCAGAGTATGAACTGAAGTTGCTTGTATTTTATCCAGTAAAACAGTGGTGTTTAAATATTCTTTAGCTGTGAAAGTATTTTAAAATATCATTTGGCATCTTAGCTATATAAAACAGATACACGTGGAACACCAGTAGTTGAAATGGTGAGCCAAATATCCAAAAAGCTTGTTGTCTAGCCTTCTATCACAGCCCCCTCGCCCCATGCACGTGGCTATATCCTCTAAGTTTAAGGAAATGATTTTGAGATAGTGGCTTTACGTTCATGCAAATACTGCCTTCAGTAAGAGGAGGCCTTGGCTCTTAATGAGTTGGAAGTGAAGCCTGAAAGCCTCTTAAAGAGCGAACAGAAGAGCTAGAAGCCAAGGATACTCAGAGATTGAATTATGCACGGTGCTAGCTTTAGAAAGTACCTGTGGCAGAAAGCACCTGTAGCACCCAGGACAAGTTCTGTAGGGTCCAAGGTGAGACTTTAATTTTCAGATATATTGAGTTTTAGGGTTTGTCCTTAGAACCATGAGGATTTGAGGGAAAGGTCCACCTTGGTGGTTGAGTTGGGGTATACTGAGACAAAATGAGAGACTACACACGTAAATGAATCTAGCTGTGGAAGGATATAGTTTTAAGTTAGGAAAGTTTGAACGTGTATATATACCGAGGGAAAAAACACTGGAGAGGAAGGCAAAGAGATGATTGATAGAGCAAGATGTCCAAGGAGGCAGACAGGAAGAAACAGGGTTAAAAACACTGGTGACTAGATCAGCCTTGGAATTAAAGAATTTGTTTTCTCATTTGGATCTTTGACCAGACCAATGCATAGACCTCTCTGTTACCTGAGCCATCGGGGTCCTTTCCTCTTAAAGCAGCATGGGTTGACATGCTATGGCTTGTAATCACAACAGTCCTGATTAATACAAACGGTGACGTAAATTTTCCTTTTAAGATGAAAGGATGGGTGCCAATAACGTTGAGATTATGAGGCTCTTAGAAGAAGTTATAAGGTCTTTTATAATGCCTAAACTATGTCTCTGAACTTGGAAGCAAGATCATCCACTGAAAGGTGTGAGTGGGACAGGCCTGGATTTCAGGCTTGAGGACAGTAGTTATAATTTAACATTTGAAAAGGAAAGGAGTGGAAACTAGAATGTAATAAGATTGCAGAGCAATATTTAGTCTATGTGGTAAATGATTTGATGAAATTTAACGAACTATGGAAGACAATGTCAGTCAGATTTTTCGAATTTACTGAAAAGCATTTCTCAGAAAAAACATCTCTTCTTAAATCTAGTTTTATGTTCACTTTCATATCCCTTGTCTCTTTTTGTGTGTGTGTGTGTGTGTTAAACTATTTTATTAAAAGACAAACTCTCAGACTGTATAAAAACAAGTATAAACTTATATCTCCCTCCAAACTATCCCTTTAAAATATGGCCATCTTAATGGAGAAGGCAGATTCTTGGGGAAAAAAAGGGCTCCTAACACTAGTGAGACAGAGAGAAAACCAGTAAGAAGCATTCATCTCTCCATCCATCCTTCATTCACTCAACCAGTATCTCCTGAATGTCCAAGGGGCATGAAGTTGGTGGGTGAGAACAGTGTCAGCTCTCAGCAAGGTGACCTTCTAGAGAGGAACACAGATGTGGCTAAAGGTGGTTTTTCTTTTTTTTTTTTCACACACACACACTGTATTTTATTTTTACAAGAGATAAATAGACTGACACCAAGCATTGTACATGGATGACCACAACAAAAGCAACAATGATTGCGATTACCAAACATGAAACACACTCATACTATGTCATAATATTGACATTCAGTCCAGTAATCCTCCACTGTAACAGCTCCTTTACTTTGCAGTGAAAATTGATTTGTATATTCTTTGCCTCTGAGTCCTTGTGGGATTTTTTTTTTTTCTAATTCAGACAGAAAGTCACAAAAATTATACTCATCCTCATCAGTTCACTCAGTCCCATGTAATTAATTATTTTTTTTCATCTTGATCTTTTGTTAGCACTTCTATGAGTTCATCAGTTTTTCATTAGAGTTCTGAAAATGCTTATTCATTCAGTTCAGTCAGCAGTACAGTCAGTTACCAGAAACCTGTACTTGTCAGAGTCTTTTCCATGAATTTCTTGAAGATGAAACCCTTTTATAGGAACATATTTGCAAAATCATCAGAGTACACCCAGAACTGTCTGTAAATGACAAAAGACTTAAAAATGACCACAGTTAAAGATTTGATGAAAGTTCATAATAATGCAGTTGACAAGAAAATTAGTTATTTCTGAGATATACATTTTAAAGTAATAACTAGGATTATTACTTATAACATTATACCAGAACATATGAGATTTTTAGAAATTTCATGTAATGTCTGAAACATTTATATTAACATATTTCCATACATATTTCCATACAAATACAAATATAAGATTTTTAGAAATTTCATGTAATGTCTGAAACATTTATGTTAACATATTTCCATACAAATAACCCAATGAAAGTTTAGTATTAGTTGTTTTGTTTGTTTTTTTATACTGCAGGTTCTTATTAGGCATCAATTTTATACACATCAGTGTATACATGTCAATCCCAATCGCCCAATTCAGCACACCACCATCCCCACCCCACCGCAGTTTTCCCCCCTTGGTGTCCATATGTCCATTCTCTACATCTGTGTCTCAACTTCTGCCCTGCAAACTGGCTCATCTGTACCATTTTTCTAGGTTCCACATACATGCATTAATATACGATATTTGTTTTTCTCTTTCTGACTTACTTCACTCTGTATGACAGTCTCTAGATCCATCCACGTCTCAACAAATGACTCAATTTCGTTCCTTTTTATGGCTGAGTAATATTCCATTGTATATATGTACCACTTCTTCTTTATCCATTCGTCTGTTGATGGGCATTTAGATTGCTTCCATGACCGGGCTATTGTAAATAGTGCTGCAATGAACATTCGGGTGCATGTGTCTTTTTGAATTACGGTTTTCTCTGGGTATATGCCCTGTAGTGGGATTGCTGGGTCATATGGTAATTCTATTTTTAGTTTTTTAAGGAACCTCCATATTGTTCTCCATAGTGGCTGTATCAATTTACGTTCCCACCAACAGTGCAAGAGGGTTCCCTTTTCTCCACACACTCTCCAGCATTTGTTGTTTGTAGATTTTCTGATGATGCCCATTCTAACAGGAGTGAGGTGATACCTCATTGTAGTTTTGATTTGCATTTCTCTAATGATTAGTGATGTTGAGCATCTTTTCATGTGCTTCGTGGCCGTCTGTATGTCTTCTTTGGAGAAATGTCTATTTAGGTCTTCTGCCCATTTTTGGATTGGGTTGTTTGTTTCTTTAATATTGAGCTGCATGAGCTGTTTATATATTTTGGAGATTAATCCTTTGTCCGTTGATTCATTTGCAAATATTTTCTCCCATTCTGAGGGTTGTCTTTTCGTCTTGTTTATGGTTTCCTTTGCTGTGCAAAAGCTTTGAAGTTTCATTAGGTCCCACTTGTTTATTTTTGTTTTTATTTCCATTACTCTAGGAGGTGGATCAAAAAAGATCTTGCTGTGATTTATGCCATAGAGTGTTCTTCCTATGTTTTCCTCTAAGAGTTTTATAGTGTCCAGTCTTATATTTAGGTCTCTAATCCATTTTGAGTTTATTTTTGTGTATGGTGTTAGGGAGTATTCTAATTTCATTCTTTTACATGTAGCTGTCCAGTTTTCCCAGCACCACTTACTGAAGAGACTGTCTTTTCTCCATTGTATATCTTTGCCTCCTTTGTCATAGATTAGTTGACCATAGGTGCGTGGGTTAATCTCTGGGCTTTCTATCTTGTTCCATTGATCTATGCTTCTGTTTTTGTGCCAGTACCATATTGTCTTGATTACTGTAGCTTTGTAGTATAATCTGAAGTCAGGGAGTCTGATTCCTCCAGCTCCATTTTTTTCCCACAAGACTGCTTTGGCTATTCGGGGTCTTTTGTGACTCCATACAAATTTTAAGATGATTTGTTCTAGCTCCGTAAAAAATGCCATTGGTAATTTGATAGGGATTGCATTGAATCTGTAGATTGCTTTGGGTAGTATAGTCATTTTCACAATGTTGATTCTTCCAATCCAAGAACATGGTATATCTCTCCATCTGTTGGTATCATCTTTAATTTCTTTCATCAGTGTCTTACAGTTTTCTGCATACAGGTCTTTTGTCTCCCTAGGTAGGTTTATTCCTAGGTATTTTATTCTTTTTGTTGCAATGGTAAATGGGAGTGTTTCCATAATTTCTTTTTCAGATTTTTCATCATTAGTGTATAGGAATGCAAGAGATTTCTGTGCATTAATTTTGTATCCTGCAACTTTACCATATTCATTAATTAGCTCTAGCAGTTTTCTGGTGGCAGTTTTAGGATTCTCTATGTATAGTATCATGTCATCTGCAGACAGTGACAGTTTTACTTCTTCTTTTCCAATTTGTATTCCTTTTATTTCTTTTTCTTCTCTGATTGCCGTGGCTAGGACTTCCAGAACTATGTTGAATAATAGTGGTGAGAGTGGACATCCTTGTCTCGTTCCTGATCTTAGAGGAAATGCTTTCAGTTTTTCACCATTGAGAATGATGTTTGCTGTGGGTTTGTCATATATGGCCTTTATTATGTTGAGGTAGGTTCCCTCTATGCCCACTTTCTGGAGAGTTTTTATCAGAAATGGGTGTTGAATTTTGTCAAAAGCTTTTTCTGCATCTATTGAGATGATCATATGGTTTTTATTCTTCAATTTGTTAATATGGTGTATCACACTGGTTGATTTGCGTATATTGAAGAATCCTTGCATCCCTGGGATAAATCCCACTTGATCGTGGTGTATGATCCTTTTAACGTGTTGTTGGATTCTGTTTGCTAGTATTTTGTTGAGGATTTTTGCATCTATATTCATCAGTGATATTGGTCTGTAATTTTCTTTTTTTGTAGTGTCTTTGTCTGGTTTTGGTATCAGGGTGATGGTGGCCTCATAGAATGAGTTTGGGAGTGTTCCTTCCTCCACAGTTTTTTGGAAGAGTTTGAGAAGGACGGGTGTTAGCTCTTCTCTAAATGTTTGATAGAATTCACCTGTGAAGCCATCTGGTCCTGGACTTTTGTTTGTTGGAAGATTTTTAATCACAGTTTCAATTTCATTACTTGTGATTGGTCTGTTCATATTTTCTGTTTCTTCCTGGTTCAGTCTTGGAAGGTTATACCTAAGAATTTGTCCATTTCTTCCAGGTTGTCCATTTTATTGGCATAAAGTTGCTTGTAGTAGTCTCTTAGGATGCTTTGTATTTCTGCGGTGTCTGTTGTAACTTCTCCTGTTTCATTTCTGATTTTATTGATTTGAGTCCTCTCCCTCTTTTTCTTGATGAGTCTGGCTAATGGCTTATCAGTTTTGTTTATCTTCTCAAAGAACCAACTTTTAGTTTTATTGATCTTTGCTATTGTTTCCTTTGTTTCTATTTCATTTATTTCTGCTCTGATCTTTATGATTTCTTTCCTTCTGCTAACTTTGGGTTTTGTTTGTTCTTCTTTCTCTAGTTTCTTTAAGTGTAAGGTTAGATTGTTTACTTGAGATTTTTCTTGTTTCTTTAGGTAGGCTTGTATAGCTATAAACTTCCCTCTTAGAACTGCTTTTGCTGCATCCCATAGGTTTTGGGTCGTCGTGTTTTCATTGTCATTTGTCTCTAGGTATTTTTTTATTTCCTCTTTGATTTCTTCAGTGATCTCTTGGTTATTTAGTAACGTATTGTTTAGCCTCCATGTGTTTGTCTTTTTTACGTTTTTTTCCCTGTAATTCATTTCTAATCTCATAGCGTTGTGGTCAGAAAAGATGCTTGATATGATTTCAATTTTCTTAAATTTACTGAGGCTTGATTTGTGACCCAAGATGTGATCTGTCCTGGAGAATGCTCCGTGCGCACTTGAGAAGAACGTGTAATCTGCTGTTTTTGGATGGAATGTCCTATATATATCAATTAAATCTATCTGGTCTATTGTGTCATTTAAAGCTTCTGTTTCCTTATTTATTTTCATTTTGGATGATCTGTCCATTGGTGTAAGTGAGGTGTTAAAGGCCCCCACTATTATTGTGTTACTGTCGATTTCCTCTTTTATAGCTGTTAGCAGTTGCCTTATGTATTGAGGTGCTCCTATGTTGGGTGCATATATATTCATAATTGTTATATCTTCTTCTTGGATTGATCCCTGGATCATTATGTAGTGTCCTTCCTTGTCTCTTGTAACATTCTTTATTTTAAAGTCTATTTTATCTGATATGAGTATAGCTACTCCAGCTTTCTTTTGATTTCCATTTGCATGGAATATCTTTTTCCATCCCTTCACTTTCAGTCTGTATGTGTCCCTAGGTCTAAAGTGGGTCTCTTGTAGACAGCATATATATGGGTCTTGTTTTTGTATCCATTCAGCCAGTCTGTGTCTTTTGGTTGGGGCATTTAATCCATTCACGTTTAAGGTAATTATCGATATGTATGTTCCTATGACCATTTTCTTAATTGTTTTGGGTTTGTTTTTGTAGGTCCTTTTCTTCTCTTGTGCTTCCCACTTAGAGAAGTTCCTTTAGCATTTGTTGTAGAGCTGGTTTGGTGGTGCTGAATTCTCTTAGCTTTTGCTTGTCTGTAAAGCTTTTGATTTCTCCATCGAATCTAAATGAGATCCTTGCCGGGTAGAGTAATCTTGGTTGTAGGTTCTTCCCTTTCATCACTTTAAGTATATCATGCCACTCCCTTCTGGCAGAGTTTCTGCTGAGAAATCAGCTGTTAACCTTATGGGAGTTCCCTTGTATGTTATTTGTCGTTTTTCCCTCGCTGCTTTCAATAATTTTTCTTTGTCTTTAATTTTTGCCACTTTGATTACTATGTGTCTCGGCGTGTTTCTCCTTGGGTTTATTCTGTATGGGACTCTCTGCACTTCCTGGACTTGGGTGGCTATTTCCTTTCCCATGTTAGGGAAGTTTTCGACTATAATCTCTTCAAATATTTTCTCTGGTCCTTTCTCTCTCTCTTCTCCTTCTGGGACCCCTATAATGCGAATGTTGTTGTGTTTAATGTTGTCCCAGAGGTCTCTTAGGCTGTCTTCATTTCTTTTCATTCTTTTTTCTTTAGTCTGTTCCGCAGCAGTGAATTCCACCATTCTGTCTTCCAGGTCACTTATCCGTTCTTCTGCCTCAGTTATTCTGCTATTGATTCCTTCTAGTGTAGTTTTCATTTCAGTTATTGTATTGGTCATCTCTGTTTGTTTGTTCTTTAATTCTTCTAGGTCTTTGTTAATCATTTCTTGCATCTTCTCAATCTTTGCCTCCATTCTTATTCCGAGGTCCTGGATCATCTTCACTATCATTATTCTGAATTCTTTTTCTGGAAGGTTGCCTATCTCCACTTCATTTAGTTGTTTTTCTGGGGTTTTTTCTTGTTCCTTCATCTGGTACATAGCCCTCTGCCTTTTCATCTTCTCTATCTTTCTGTAACTGTGGTTTTTGGTCCACAGGCTGCAGGATTGTAGTTTTTCTTGCTTCTGCTGTCTGCCCTCTGGTGGTTGAGGCTATCTAAGAGGCTTGATGGGAGGCTCTGGTGGTGGGTAGAGCTGACTGTTGCTGTGGCGGTCAGAGCTCAGTAAAACCTTAATCCACTTGACTGTTGATGGGTGGGGCTGGGTTCCCTCCCTGTTGGTTGTTTTGCCTGAGGCAACCCAACACTGGAGCCTACCCGTGCTCTTTGGTGGGGTTAATGGCAGACTCTGGGAGGGCTCACGCCAAGGAGAACTTCCCAGAACCTCTGCTGCCAGTGTCCTTATCCCCACGGTGAAACAGAGCCACCACCCGCCTCTGCAGGAGACCCCCCAGCACCAGCAGGTAAGTCTGGTTCAGTCTCCCCCAGGGTTACTGCTCCTTCCCCTGGGTCCTGATGCACACGTTACTTTGTGTGTGCCCTCCAAGAGTGGGGTCTCTGTTTCCCCCAGTCCTGTCAAAGTCCTGCAATCAATTCGCACTAGGCTTCAAAGTCTGATTCTCTAGGAATTCCTCCTCCCGTTGCCGGACCCCCAGGTTGGGAAGCCTGACGTGGGGCTCAGAACCTTCACTCCGGTGGGTGGACTTCTGTGGTATGAGTGTTCGCCAGTCTGTGAGTCACCCCCCCAGCAGGTATGGGATTTCATTTTACTCTGATTGCGCCCCTCCTACCGTCTCACTGTGGCTTCTCCTCTGTCCTTGGACGTGGGGTATCCTCCTTGGTGAAGTCCAGGGTCTTCCTGTCAATGATTGTCCAGCAGCCAGTTGTGATTCTGGTGCTCTCGCAAGAGGGAGTGAGAGCACGTCCTTCTACTCTGCCATCTTGGTTCTAAAGGTGGTTTTTCACAGAACACATGCTGTGAAGGGAAATCCCAAACAGCCCCTGCCCCCCCAGGGATGAGATCAGCTTCTATCCCTTGTCTCTTGAATTGGGAATGTATGCATACTTAATCTGCATGAACTATTTGAACTTGAAAAAATAGTTGCGTGATCTGCTATTACTGATAATTGTATACATCAAATATTAATCAGGTAAATCATGTTAGAAAGGTTTCTTATTAGAAAGGGAAAAAAAATCATTCCCCCTAATGCTTACATTAATTCCCTTCTCTCCCTCAAGGTGTGTTTTCAGTCCCTTTTTAATTAAGAATAAATAATGAATATAATTTATCAGTGTCTTAAAGAGATACTTTTGGCCTTGATTACATGCAAATCAATTACTAATAATCTGTTTTTAAACAAAGAGCATTGCTTTTCACATCATTTCTGAAGGATAATAGATATACTTTTAGATCATTTGGTGAAATGTCTATAGATTGTGTGTGTGTGTGTGTGTATATATATATATCTATATATCTATATATAGATATATATATACCATGTAAAGACACATAAATATAGGTGTCTCCATATTTATATATTTGTGTATGTATACGCACACACATCCACTCAACATATTTTCTATGTAAATATAGTATGTGGATGTCTATATTCTAAACACAACTTTGTAAAAACATGTTTTTTTTTTTTAAATTTCACTTTCTAATCTCATAAATCAGGAGAGTTCAAACATGTTAATGTATGAAATAAAAATAAATTCTATACCTGTATTCATTGTACTTCCGTGTAAAAGAAAGTATACCCCTAAACAATTTTCTAGAACAGTCATACCAATAAAAAGTGTTTTATCCATATATGAAGAAAGAGAAATAAAAAGCACTTAGTTTTATTTTCATAGGTGCTATTCAAAAGATATGGTTGAAGAAACTTTCTGTTCAACAGCCGCCAACTTACAAATAATTCCTTACTTAAGATGAATTTTGAAAACATGGCACTTTTTTTATAGACATAATGTCATAAATGCGTTCCCAGTTTCCCTGTATACCACATAAAGACAATTTATTCTATAAGTGGTTGAAATGGTGTATGTTGATAATAGAAAATAATTTTATGAAAGTCAATACTGTTACAAATAGAACACTCAGCTAAAGCTTCTCTATATGAATATTCAAGGCATAGTTGGACAAACTTCAAATACGGCATTCATCTATTGACATAACTAATACAAATCTGCACTATCATCTGATGTGAGGAGGAGATGGGTGCACCAGTGAAGATAAGCACTATTTTTCTGAAAAAGTAAAACGTGTTTGAAAAATGGGTTTTTAAATGTGCTTCACCATTGTCATAATTATCATCATTTTGGATTCTCTTCTACCGTTAAATGCTCTTAAACTGATAAACCGTTTGTATTATCTTCGTGTAGACTTAACAATCCATCTCCTTCTTTTCAATATTCTTCTCTAAAAAGTCTTCCAATAGAAAAATTCAAAAATCACTGACATCATTAAGTCCATGTTAAGTGGTCTGATTAATTTTAACTTCTAGAAGATAAATCCTTGCTACAAGTATGGCAATGAGAACCAAGAAATATGTTTTTCAAATGTTATTGAAAGTTACTATTTAGAGAGGGACTTATTTAGTGCTCCACAGTCGGTGTTTGCCCCATCACCAATGACCTAGTGAGTGATTTGGCCAAAGTTAGAACCCACATACATGGATTTCAAAGCCCTTGTCACCATTTTAATTATTACTCATCTGTCAGGCATGCACTTCTTTTAAGGTATTGCCCAAGGGTTTGCTTTTCTTATTCCTAGCAGTATACAAATGAGATCTTAGAGCTCTGTTGGCAAACTTCTGGAACAAGAAGTGTATAGAATCTGTAGCACAAGATGCCTTGTAATGATTCTTCTCACTTCTTCTATAATCCATCTAAACATATATAACATACTACAATAAAAAGTAATATGGATCTTATACTTATTGTATGTTATGTTCAATAATATAAATTTCATATGAATTAAAGCATGGAATGTGCCAACAATCCTGTGTGGAAAGTTAAATCATTAGCTGCAAATTACAAAGAAGAAAGTCATAGCACAGATTAGTTAAGTGGTTTTTCAAAAAATCACACAGATTTAAAGTATTATAAAATGGATTTTAACCCAGACCATCTAATTTCATAACCTGAGTTTGACATGTGTATAAAATGCACTGCCTGTGGATTTCTGCTACTAGTTTGCTATACAACTTTAATTCACACTCCTCAGGGCTTAATTTTCCTCATCTGCAAAATATGTAACATGGTAAATCAACATTTCCCAAAGTACGTGCCTCAAAACTCTCCTTTTGAAATGCTAATTTTGTAGAAAAAAAAAGATATTCATAGTCAATTGTTAGGAATACTAGGCTGAATGTCCATTTGAAAATCAAGATTCCTATACTTCTCCCTTTTCCCCCACCCTCAATCTAAGTAAGGGTTCATGGAACGTAATTTAGTAATTTTAGATAAGCGGATCTCAAATCCTATTTTTCTCCAATGTACTCTACTGTACGCTATTCTATATTATTTTATTTATTTTCAATATTATGACCATCCAATCCCTATCTCATTTTACACACGCACACATATACACCCACACATACTCAATGTAGTGTGAGATATACTATTACAGCTTGAAGATGTAAGAAAAAGCATACAACCTACAAGTTAAATCTTAAAGTCTTTTTATCATTTCTGATACTCGGACCATAAGCGTTGTTTAAACCACAAGGCTTTGTGGTTTAAATGTGAGAGGAATTTATAGTTTCTCTTTAAAATTCAGTATGTAATAGATCTATTTTGTACATTTCTAATGAAACATTATTTGCTTAATTGCTTCATTTTACTTTATCTTTTCCCCATACTATTTAAGGTTGTTAACAGCAGGGGTCCTTCAGGCAGCCATTATCTCCCAGCTCCAACACTCCATAGCCTTATAATTAAGAAATAGTCAAGTACATAAGCTTTTCATCATTTCATCATCTGTAAATGGGTTAAAAATATCATCTTTTTCATGTAAGTATTGTGATAACAAGCACAGTACTTGCCACGGATGGAACACTCAGTGAGCATTAGCTTTCACTGTAACTTCAGAACTATCTTAGTTTTGATTTTAAGGAGAGTCCTCTGTGCTTATCTTGGTTTGTGCTACAGTTGGGAATTGTATAAAAATTCATGGTAGAGATGTTTTTTATCATCTTTGTCAAGAAAAGTTTTCTTGCAACACCTGCCAGTTTAACTTAGAAGCTACTATTCCCCATCACTAGTAGCTAGAAACATTTTAGTAGACTGTTCAGAATGTTGCTGGCAGGGTGTTGTTTGTTTTTTATTTCTACCCAGAACTTCCACTGAACAGGGAAATGCATGTGAGTGTACGGGCTGAGTATGTCTCCGTCCCCAGATCATAAAAGATTCTCCCTATGAAATGGAGCCTGTTTTGTCTGACATCATTTCCAACTCTACTTCGATTCATGACCCTTTTTAGCTATGAGAACTGATTTGAGTCTCCAAATTAACTGCAAAACTTTACCAAGGTCACATCATTTTAAGTAGTAGAACTAGAATAACATCCATTTTGGAATAATTTCAGAGACGTCATGCTGTCCTTTATGCATGGTCTATATATTTCCTACAGCATCAAAGTTAACGGAGAGCAATACTAACGTAATGAATACACTGAGTTATTTGTTTAAAGCCTGTGATTTTTTTCAAATCCATGCTGATTATTTCAGAAAAGAAGCATTTTAGATTTTTTTAATTGCAGTGTCAGAGCTAATTAACAATTATGTTTTTCTCAACGACTACTTGTTTTATCATCGTTTCCTTTCATATATACTTTGCAAATTAATAAGTCGTTCGCTTTGCAAAGTGCCAAACATGGCAAAATTTCCTAGACTAGGCTGAATATGTAAGTATTACATGCATCACCTACTCAATTCAGCTTGAATCAGTATTAGTTTCAAAGTGTATATTTTGTTAAAAAAAAGTTTTATCCCCCTCTTGTTCTGATTTCAATTATACTTAATATCTGCACATTCAAAAACACCAGAATTTTAGGGCATTTTTATCTTCAATTTTAAGACATACTCCTTTCTACTTGACAAACCCAGATGAGGTGGATATTCCATTCTTTTGTTTGCATTATAATTTCAGGAGAGGATATACACTTTAAGTAGGAAAAAAAATCTTTATTCATGGTGGATACAAAAGGACAATTCTAAGAGTTACTTTTACTTAACTCATAGCAGTCAGGATATTAAATGTTCACAGGACATGCATGCTCTTCCAGCATAAAGTTAGGCTTTTCTTAGAATCTGTTTTTAAATAAAGACAGTGTTGGTTTCAAGATTTTAAACATTCAAAAATCCACTGTGTTTCTTTTATCTTCTTGCTGGTGATAAGACAGAATGTGGGTGCTTTAAATCCTCTTGACGCGTCTGTCACTAGCACAATAAACTCTCCTCCTGTGCTGAAGAGGCCCTTGTCTGTCGCTGGGATCCCTCTGGAGGTGAAGATTGCCATGTGGGTTTTCTATCGACTTCCTAAAATGTAACCTCCTCATCTAGGCTGCCATCTCTAGGGTGACAGATTGGGTAGATTCCATCATCGGATCACACTGTGTTTTACCATTGGCGGCCAGGTGTCATCTTTGGAGAAGAGAGTTAAGCTTTTGTCAGAGAGTATTTCTCTTGTTTCACTTAACATCGACTCACCTTTTGGTATTGAAAGCATAAAAAATACAAACTGAGAAGGCTATCCCCAGGCAGAGTTTTCATCCTACTCAAGGCAGTCGCAGCAGTTATAAAGATCCTTCAATAATCTGTCAAAAACTGACATCACTGTATAAAGAGCTGTTCATTTCTATACCTCATTTTGGATTGATGTACGTGCACTTTTATATCCTTCGGTTCGATATAACATTTGGCCTTTCATGTTCTCAGTTTCAGCTACAGGGAATTCAAAGCTATTTCAAAGCATAATTATACCAATCTGCATATAAAAGGCTATATGTCCTACAGAGGGTTGGATGGAAAAGTAAACTCTTTCAAAGAAGAAAATTAGAAGTATTTCCCACAACTAAAATTCACTACAGTTATTACATTTTTTATCTGATAAGAAGTTTTTTTTTTTTTTTAAGCCAATAGAAGATTAATCCAGAAAATGATGGGGACTTTTTTGTGAGGTAGGGAGGAGAAGAGGAATGGACACCTGAAAATTGAGGAGGAAAGCAAAGAAATGGTACAAGTACCTTATACAAATCATTTGTGAAAATGGTCACATCGCACAAGAAAAATCAATACTTACAATCCTGTAGCAGACAATAGGATTCTCACTTATATATTGTATTAGTTATCTACTGCTGCATAACAATATACCCCAAAACATAAGATTATATCATAATTGGTGTGGTTCAAAATCCTTGGTGCAGCTTACCTGGATGGCTCTGGCTATGGTCTCTCTTGAGATCCACAGTCAAACTCTTGGCAGGAGCCATGGTCGCCTTTGAAGATGCAACTTGAGGGAGAGGGTCTGCTTCCAAGCTCACTCACATGATGGCTGATAGGCCTCATTCCCTTGCCACCTGTGTCTTACCGCAGAGCTGCCTCTATGACATCTCCACAAGCAATCCAAAAGAGAATGAGAAAGGAAACAAGAAGGTCTCCAAGACGGAAACCATTGCCTTTTTATAACTAATGTCAGAAGTGACATCTCCTCACTCTACCACATTCTATTTCTTAGAAGTGGGTTACTCTATCCCACCCACCTTCAAGGGAAGAGGGCTACTCAAGCTTGTGAATACCAGGAGGTAGAAATCATTATGGACCATCCCAGAGGCTGCCTACCCCACATAGATACACTCATATTAAGTTGCTTTGGGTACTTTTTTACATTACAAAAGACTTTTCAAAATACAAGTCCTGTAAATGTGGTTTTAAACTGAAAGTAATTGCTATTACGCAAATTTTGCAGTTTTATTTGGTTCCAATTATTTGCTCTCCGATTATAATCTTGCTAGTTATAGAAAGTTTCATAACTTGAAAATGATGAGTACAGTTACTTAAATCTTTAAAATAATTGTTTTTATCTTCTTTTACCATGAAAAAATTGAGATTAAAAAAAAACCTCACGAACATAATTGTGTAAATTCTGGAGCTAACAAAATACTTAGCACCGAAGTTATGTAACATATGGTTATCCTAGTCCCAAACAGTAAAATGTGTCTGTATGTGCCAGCTCTTAATTACCAGCTCATTAACACTCAGGTGTCAATTGCTGGTGGCAAAGGCAATACCCAAATGGCCTAGTTTCTGTCATGCACAGTGTAATTAAATTGACCTCAAGTACTGAAGCTTGCAAGTTGCCTGATACTATTTGGACACTAATTTCAGGCACTATTCAAAGTAGAGTAATATGGTAAATAAACCAATGTAATGAAAGAAAAGCTCTATTGGGGTTTAAAGTGTATTTTCATATGTAATTATAATCTTTTAGACAATTGTATAAATAATCACCATTCTAATCTATATCAAATATAACAATGCATATCACATATTTGATATTAACCTTATTGAACTAAAATTCCACTCAATCTCAAGATAAGGATAAATTTGTTACCCATCAAAGTGAAAAATAAATTACTATAATAGTTGCATTTGGGGAAAATGGAATTACATATGATATTTTGTGATCTCATTTATTGATTTGTACTGAGAGAAATGAATTATTTATATTTGTATTTAGATTATCAATTTCCAAATATGACTCAACATCAAACATATAAGTGATATAGCCTTAACAACAACAAAAAATATACTAGCAAGAATCCCACAAACTCCCACGAATCTAATTAATCTTCATGACATTCTCTGTCATACTTTGCTCATGAGCCCAAAGCTCATTTTCAAGCTTCCAGTTAAAGATAGAGAGAAAGTGAATCCATGCACTAACCTTCACTCTTCCCAAAACGTCACTAAAATAAAAAGAAAAATTTAAAGGTAAAACCTACAAAAACGAATAAAAGACAAATAAACAAGTGAAGAAAACAACTGTGACAACATTTGGAAGTTCGGAAGTAGATCAATAAATTATAATTGACTTTGTGGTTTTGAAAATATTTAATCTGTAGCTGGAAGTTTAGAGTATGAAGAAGAAATCTGATTTATCCCACCGAAAATTCCAAAGGCTCAGGAATTGAGAGAACAAATTACTTATGAATTGGGAGTGAATATAAAAATAAAAAGAAGGATAAAAAATGTCCTTAAGAAGCAATTAGGGGCTTCCCTGGTGGCGCAGTGGTTGAGAATCTGCCTGCCAATGCAGGGGACACGGGTTTGAGCCCTGGTCTGGGAAGATCTCACATGCCACGGAGCAACTGGGCCCGTGAGCCACAATTACTGAGCCTGCGCGTCTGGAGCCTGTGCTCCGCAACAAGAGAGGCCGTGATAGTGAGAGGCCCGCGCGCACTGCGATGAAGAGTGGCCCCTGCTTGCCACACTAGAGAAAGTCCTCGCACAGAAACGAAGACCCAACACAGCCATAAATAAATAAATTAATTAATTTTAAAAAAAAAAAGGAAGCAATTAGACTTCCAAGTTGCCCTCATGGACAGTGCACATATAGGTGATCAATTATCCCCTCTGGTTAGAAGACTGGAGATTTATTCTTTAAGGAGGTTAAAAGAGAGATTCCTAGATTGGAAGGCAACAGGCACTGTTTAATGTGAGATCATCATACCAAGAAAACTTTGGATCTTGCATCTTTTCTCAATTAGCTTTCAGAATGCAAATGCCCAAGCTTATACCTCCAGGCAGAAACCCCCAAGACATTTATCTTGGTGCTTAAACCAAGAAAAAATATACCTAACATATTGATATTGGTGATTCCTTAATGATATGGTCCAGCCAGATCACCCTACAAATAAAGATATGCCACAAGCCCTCCAAAGAAGCACAGAGCTGTCAGCATTTTCTGAGTACTGTTCTTAATTCTGAGAAGACAGCCAAGTATCACAGGACATTTGCAAAAAATCTCTACCATATTCCTGGAAACACTATTCAGGGAAAATAAAATGTAATACGAACCATCATCAACACCTTGAGATGAATAAGAGAAAATATTTCATACATGTAAAAGTTCAAAGTAGCTTAAAAGAGAAATATTCAGAACACAAAAGGAACTCTTAGATTTAAAATAATAATAAAATAATTAAATAACAAGCTCAATAGAATGTTGGAAGAGAAACCTGAGAAAATCTCCCAGAAAGTAGATTTTAAAAATACAGAAAATATGGAAGAAAAAGTGAAGAAAATTTGTAGGTGAGTGGAGGAGTTTCAACTTACAAATAAAGAATTGAAAGAGATGAAGAAAATAGGGTAAAAAATGATGAAAGGAATAATTCAGAAAAATTTCCAAAAACTGAAAGACTTCAGTTTAAAGATCAAGCTACTAAGTAGCTGCCATGTGGTTGAAAATGATGATGTCTTGATTACTATAGCTTTGTAGTATAGTCTGAAGTCAAGGAGCCTGATTCCTCCAGCTCCATTTTTCTTTCTCAAGATTGCTTTGGCTGTTCGAGGTCTTTTGTGTTTCCATACAAATTGTGAACTTTTTTGTTCTAGTTCTGTGAAAACTGCCATTGTTAGTTTGATACGGATTGCATTGAATCTGTAGACTGCATTGGGTGGTATAGTCATTTTCACAATGTTGATTCTTCCAATTCAAGAACATGGTATATCTCTCCATCTGTTTGTATCATCTTTAATTTCTTTCATCAGTGTCTTATAGTTTCCTGTATACAGGTCTTTTGTCTCCTTAGGTAGGTTTATTCCTAGGTATTTTATTCTTTTTGTTGCAATGGTAAATGGGAGTGTGTCCTTAATTTCTCTTTCAGAATTTTCATCATTAGTGTATAGGAATGCAAGAGATTTCTGTGCATTAATTTTGTTATCTGCAACCCTACCAAATTCATTGATTAGCTCTAGTAGTTTTCTGGTAGCATCTTTAGGATTCTCTATGTATAGTATCATGTCATCTGCAAACAGTGACAGTTTTACTTCTTCTTTTCTGATTTGGATTCCTTTTATTTCTTTTTCTTCTCTGATTGTTGTGGCTAAAACTTCCAAAGCTATGTTGAATAATAGTGGTGACAGTGGGCAACCTTGTGTTGTTCCTGATCTTAGAGAAAATGATTTCAGTTTTTCACCATTGAGAACAATGTTGGCTGTGGGTTTGTCATATATGGCCTTTATTATGTTGAGGTAAGTTCCCTCTATGCCTACTTTCTGGAGCGTTTTTATGATAAATGGGTGTTGAATTTTGTCAAAAGCTTTATCTGTATCTATTGAGTTGATCATATGGTTTTTCTCCTTCAATTTGTTAATATGGTGTATCACATTGATTGATTTGCATATATTGAAGAATCCTTGCATTCCTGGGATAAACCCCACTTATAGTGTGTGATCCCTTTAATGTGCTGTTGGATTCTGTTTGCTAGTAATTTGTTGACGACTTTTGCATCTATGTTCATCAGTGATATTGGCCTGTAGTTTTCTTTTTCTGCCTGGTTTTGGTATCAGGGTGATGGTGGCCTCGTAGAATGAGTTTGAGAGTGTTCTTCCCTCTGCTATATTTTGGAAGAGTTTGAGAAGGATAAGTGTTAGTGCTTCTCTAAATGTGTGATAGATTTCGCCTATGAAGCCATTTGGTCCTCGGCATTATTTTGTTGGAAGATTTTTAATCACAGTTTCAATTTCAGTGCTTGTGATTGGTCTGTTTATATTTTCTATTTCTTCCTGGTTCAGTCTTGGAAGGTTGTGCTTTTCTAAGAATTTGTCCACTTCTTCCAGGTTGTCCATTTTATTGGCATATAGTTGCTTGTAGTAATCTCTCATGATCCTTTGTGTTTCCGCAGTATCAGTTGTTACTTCTCCTTTTTCATTTCTATTTCTGTTGATTTGAGTCTTCTCCCTTTTTCTCTTGATAAGTCTGGTTAATGGTTTCTCAATTTTGTTTATCTTCTCAAAGAAATAGCTTTTAGTTTTATTGATCTTTGCTATCGTTTCCTTCATTTTTTTTCATTTATTTCCGATTTGATCTTTATGATTTCTTTCGTTCTGCTAACTTTGGGGGGTTTTTTGTTCTTCTTTCTCTAATTGCTTTAGGTGTAAGGTTAGGTTGTTTATTTGAGGTTTTTCTCATTTCTTGAGGTAGGATTGTATTGCTATAAACTTCCCTCTTAGAACTGTTTTTGCTGCATCCCATAGGTTTGGGGTTGTCGTATTTTCATTGTCATTTTTTTCTAGGCATTTTTTTATTTCCTCTTTGATTTCTTCAGTGATCTCTTGGTTATTTGGTAGCATATTGTTTAGCCTCCATGTGTTTGTATATTTTACAGTTTTTTTCCTGTAATTGATATCTAGTCTCATAGAGTTGTGGTCAGAAAAGACACTTGATACAATTTCAATTTTCTTAAATTTACCAAGGCTTGATTTGTGACCCAAGATATGATCTATCTTGGAGAATGTTCCATAAACACTTGAGAAGAAAGTGTGTTCTGCTGTTTTTTGATGGAATGTCCTATAAGTATCCATTAAGTCCATCTTGTTTAATGTATCATTTAAAGCTTGTGTTTCCTTATTTATTTTCATTTTGGATGATCTATCCATTGGTGAAAGTGGTGTGTTAAAGTCCCCTACTATGATTGTGTTACTGTCGATTTCCCTTTTTATGGCTGTTAGCATTTGCCTTATGTATTGAGGTGCTCCTATGTTGGGTGCAAAAATATTTACAATTGTTATATCTTCTTCTTGGATTGATCCCTTGATCATTATGTAGCATCTTTCTTTGACTATTGTAATAGTCTTTATTTTAAAGTCTGTTCTGTCTGATATGAGAATTGCTACTCCAGCTTTCTTTTGATTTCCATTTGCATGGAATATCTTTTTCCATCCCCTCACTTTCAGTCTGTATGTGTCCCTCAGTCTGAAGTGGGTCTCTTGTAGACAGCATATATATGGGTCTTGTTTTTGTATCCATTCAGCCAGATTATGTCTTTTGGTTGGAGCATTTAATCCGTTTACATTTAAGGTAATTATGTATATGTGTGTTCCTATTAACATTTTCTTAATTGTTTTGAGTTTGTTTCTGTAGGTCTTTTCCTTCTCTTGTGTTTTCTGCCTAGAGAAGTTCCTTTAGCATTTGTTGTAAAGCTGGTTTGGTGGTGCTGAATTCTCTTAGCTTTTGCTTGTCTGTAAAGGTTTTAATTTCTCCATCGAATCTGAATGAGATCCTTGCTGGGTAGAGTAATCTTGGTTGTAGGTTTTTCCCTTTCATCACTTTACATATGTCCTGCCACTCCCTTCTGGCTTGCAGAGTTTCTGCTGAAAGATCAGCTGTTAAGCTTATGGGGATTCCCTTGTATGTTATTTGTTGTTTTTCCCTTGCTGCCTTTAATATTTTTTCTTTGTATTTAATTTTTGATAGTTTGATTAATATGTGTCTTGGCGTGTTTCTCCCTGGATTTATCCTTTATGGGACTCTCTGTGCTTCCTGGACTTGATTGACTATTTCCTTTCCCATGTTAGGGAAGTTTTCAACTATAACCTCTTCAAATATTTTCTCAGACACTTTCTTTTTCTCTTCTTCTTCTGGAACCCCTATAATTCGAATGTTGGTGCATTTAATGTTGTCCCAGAGGTCTCTGAGACTGTCCTCAATTCTTTTCATTCTTTTTTCTTTATGCTGCTCTGCGGTAGTTATTTCCACTCTTTTATCTTCCAGGTCACTTATCCGTTCTTCTGCCTCAGTTATTCTGCTATTGGTTCCTTCTAGAGAATTTTTAATTTCATTTATTGTGTTGTTCATCACTGTTTGTTTGCTCTTTAGTTCTTCTAGGTCCTTGTTAAATGTTTCTTGTATTTTCTCCATTCTATTTGCAAGATTTTGGATCATCTTTACTATCATTACTCTGAATTCTTTTTCAGGTAGAGTGCCTATTTCCTCTTCATTTGTTTGGTCTGGTGGGTTTTTACCTTGCTCGTTCATCTGTTGTGTGCTTCTCTGTCTTTTCCTTTTGTTTAACTTACTGTGTTTGGGATCTCCTTTTCACAGGCTGCAGGTTCATAGTTCCTGTTGTTTTTGGTGTCTGCCCCCAGTGGGTAAGGTTGGTTCAGTGGCTTGTGTAGGCTTCCTGGTAAAAGGGTCTGGTGCCTGTGTTCTGGTGGGTAGGGCTGGATCTTGTCTTTCTGGTGGGCAGAGCCATGTCCAGTGGTGGGTTTGGGGGTGTCTGTGAACGTAGTATGAATTTAGGCAGCCTCTCTGCTAATGGGTGGGGTTGTTTTCCTGTCTTGCTAGTTGTTTGGCATGGGGTGTCCACCACTGGAAGCACTGGCCGTTGGGTGGAGCTGGGTCTTAGCACTGAGATGGAGATCTCTGGGAGAGCTCTTGCCAATTGATATTACTTGGGGCCGGGAGGTCTCTGATGGTCCAGTATCCTGATCTTGGTTCTCCCACCTCATAGGCTCTGGCCTGACACCAGGCTGGAGCACCAAGACCGTTTCAGCCACATTTCTCAGAAGAAAAGGGAGAAAAAAAGAAGGAAAATAAATAAATTAATAAAGGAAAAAAGACAAAAAATATTAAAAAAAAATAATAATAAAAAGAAGAGAACAATCAAACCAATAAAGAAATCCACCAATGATAACAAGAGCTAAACACTAGACTAAGATAAATATGAATATCAGAAACAAATCAGTCGCTGACTGCAAACTCCAAGTCTACAGTTGTTCCCAAAGTCCACCGATACAATTTTGGGATGATTTGTTGTCTATTCAGGTATTCCACAGATGCAGGGTACATCAACTTGATTGTGGGGATTTAATCCGCTGCTCCTGAGGCTGCTGGGACAGATTTCCTTTTCTCGTCTTTGTTCGCACAGCTCCTGGGGTTCAGCTTTGATTTTAGCCCTGCCTCTGCGTGTGCGTCGTCCTCAGGCATCTGTTCCCCGCCCAGACAGGAGGGTGTTAAAGCAGCGGCTGACTAGGGGGCTCTTGCTTATTCAGGCCAGGGGAGGGAGGGGTACAGTAGTTATAATTGGAATGCAGGTTGAGCCTGCGGTGGCAGAGGCCTGTGTGACGTTGCAACAGCCGGGGGTGCACCGTGCGTTCTCCCGGGGAAGTTGTCCCTGGATCACGGGACCCTGGCAGTGGCGGGCTGGACAGGCTCCCAGGGGGGTGGTGGGGATAGTGACCTGTGCTTGCTCACAGGATTTTGGTGGCTGCAGGAGCAGCCTTAGCGTTTCATGCCCGTCTCTGTGGTCTGAGCTGATAGCCATGGCTCGCGCCCATCCTGTGAACCTCGTTTAGGCGGTGCTCTGAATCCCCCCTCCTCGCGCACCCCGAAACAATGGTCTCTTGCCTCCTCAGCAGGTCCAGACCTTTTCCCAGACTCCCTCCCGGATAGCTGTGGCACACTAGCCCCCTTCAGGCTGTGTTCACACAGCCAACCCCAGTCCTCTCCCTGGGATCCGATTTCGAAGCCCGAGCCCCAGCTCCCAGCCCCCGCCCGCCCCGGCGGGTGAGCAGACAAGCCTCTCGGGCTGGTGAGTGCTGCTCGGCACCGATCCTCTGTGCAGGAATCTCTCCACTTTGCCCTCTGCGCCCCTGTTGCTGCGCTCTCCTCCGTGGCTCCGAAGCTACACCTCATTCCCGCTGGTGAGGGGGCTTCCTAATGTGTGGAAACCTTTCCTCCTTCACAGCTCCCTCCCAGAGGTGCAGGCCCCATCTCTATTCTTTTGTCTCTGTCTTTTCTTTTTACTTTTGCCCTACCCAGGTACGTGGGGAGTTTCTTGCCTTTTGGGAAGTCTGAAGTCTTCTGCCAGCATTCAGTAGGTGTTCTGTAGGAGTTATTCCACATGTAGCTGTATTTTTGATGTATTTGTGGGGAGGAAGGTGATCTCCATGTCTTACTCCTCCACCATCTTGAAGACCCCCCCCCCCAACTTGGAAGTATTTTTGATGCCAGTTTTTGGTGTTTTTTTTTTTTAATATTTAGTTAGTTAGTTAGTTAGCTGCACCGGGTCTTATTTGCGGCAGGCAGTCTCCTTAGTTGCGGCTCACCAGCTCCTTAGTTGTGGCATGTGAACTCTTAGTTGCAGCATGCATGTGGGATCTAATTCCCTGACCAGGGATAGAACCCGGGCCCCTACATTGGGAGTGTGGAATTTTATCCGCTGTGCCACCAGGGAAGTCCCCTGAAAATGCTTTTGTTCTCAAGAGAACAAGAATTGTTGTTAGCTGACTATACCTATGCACGAGGTTCTGTCACGTTCAGTCTGTCTTTGGCAGATGGTCTCTGGGACTTCTGCTTTTAAAAAAAGAGGCAAAGTAGCCCCTTAACTGGTCATTTGGTGCTTAAGTCCCCCTTACCAAGGATAAGCTAGAGCTTTCTGGCCACTGAGTCTAATTTGGTAACCATCCCTAGCTGCTTGGGGCAGGCATATGGACATTATTTGTGATTGTACACCCTTCGGAGGAACCCAGGGATGGCTTATTGTAAATTTTGTGGAAAAGGAGATCACCACCGTAGGGAGAATTAAGCATGACACCCAAATCACCTAACAAGAATGATTTTGGCAAGGTAGCTACCTGTGCTACTGTTTCCCTTGCTGCTGTCCTGTGTATTCTCCTGACCCCCAAGGGTATCAAGGTACATATCTGTGGCAACCTGTGGCCCAGGCACTGATAAAAAGCAATAATAATAATGAGAAGTGGAAAGAGCATTGGGTACCAGCCGCTTCCAAAACAATGGAGGCAATGACACAACTGTTCTTCCAGTAAAAAGCCCCTCCTAGTCAATGTGCCTGGTCTTCGTGCTGCTGGCTATCTGTGGGCCAAAGGGCTAATCTGATCCCAGGGTTTGATTACCCAGCGAACACTTCAGACAAAATGACCTCACTGGAGGTGGGCCCTGACTCTGTGGACTTTGCCTGACACTCCCGGGAGGAGGAGTTGGCTGTCTACAAGTGGGCAGCTCAGCCTCCAAACTCTTCCCTCTTAACAGCCCCTGAGATCTGCTGCAAGGGTGATCAGATGGAGACAGAAACTGAAAGCCATGAGTACTTTACATGACTATAAATCCAAAATATTATGAGAAAATTGTACAGAGAGAAAGAGGGGGAAAAAAAAAAAAGGAAAAGGAGGAAGCCCATAGGTATATAGCAGAGGCTGATTGTGAGCAATTGACCCCTGGGTTTTGGGCCCAGAAGCCTTCTGCTATGCCACTGTTTTAGCTGCTTCTCTGTTTCAACAAAGATCTTAATTCTCAAGATTATAGGGAAAAACACCCATGACATCCCTATGGCAAAGGAAGGGGATCCTTAAATTCTATAATACAATCGTTGCCTTGGGTGAGGCTACAATACTGATGATACTGATTTGAGACTTTCTAGAATAAAGAAATTATAAATATGAGCAGGAGAGAAAGAACCCCTCCCCCCATCACTACCACCACCAAATGAATCCAGTGGCGAGGGAAAAACATAAAAGGGAAAGGAAGGAAGGACGGAAGGTAGGAAGGGACAGAGGGCCTTTGAGTATTAAAAATTTATATAAGACCTTATAAGTGAAAGAGTGTTTATCTCCCCTGCTTCTCCATTTAACAGTGTAAATTGGCCTGTTCTTAAACCTGGCAAGAATGAATGGCATCTCATGGTGGATTACCACAACCTTAATGCTGTGGTTCAATTCAATAAGACTCCCACACTCAATGCCCAATATTTTTTTAAATTACTGATTCAATCCAATCAGCAACCAGTACCAAATTTGCTATTATAGATTTGACTACTATGTTCAATGCCTATTTCAACAACCTCTAAGCCACAGTTTGCCCTCACCTCCAAAGTAGCACAATACACCTTTACCAGCCTACCCACGGGACCTCAGCAGCCTTGCTATCACACAGAGTCTTTGCTGCTAAGATAAGAATTGCATGCACCCTTCTCCAGGAGCACAGGTATTATATTACCTTGATGACATCTTCTGAGGAGGTTTGTTAGACACATATGTTTAGGACATACAAATTCTCACAAAGGCTCACAAAATGGGGATGGGCCATTGCCCTCTACATAGTGGTAGGCCCTGTAACTTCTGTTAAATTCCTGAAAATCCTTTGGTACACTGAGGGCTGCCCCATCCCGACATTGAAAGAAACAGCAATGGATCCTTCTCAGCACATACAATGTTTATACAACCCAACATCTTTTAGGTCTTCGGGAGATCTGGAGGCAACATATTACTTATTTACAAATTTTACTTAAGCCCATTTATGCAGTTACTTGCAAATCAGCCCACCTTTATTGGGGAACCCTCAAACAAAATGGTCGAGAGTCTGTCCAATTTGAAATCCGCAGTTACTCCCTTAAGTGTACTCAGGGATTCCCAGGGATTCCTTCACTGTAGAGACTGTAGCAACCTCTTCTCATGGCTCCTGGAGTCTCTGGACCACCTATGAAGGCCATAAATTTCCTATGAATTCTCATACAGGAAGCTGCCCTCCTTGGCCTTGCGCTATATACCATTAGAGTGGTGACTGTTGGCCACGTGCTAAGCTCTTCTGAAAACAGTCTCTCACAAACCCTGGAAATCTATGCTCCCACTCCAAGCTGGCCCTTATGCCTCAGGTTATGGAAGCAACCAGGAGTCTACCATCTCTGCACGGTGACCATGGCCTCCTTTCTATAGGCTGGACCCAAACTCGGACCCTCTGACATATCCACCTCCAGGATGGGATAGCCTCACTTCTCCTCAGTCCCTTGTCAGATGCCACGGTGCTAGAGGAGGTCAACGAACTCCCAGACCCCTTGGCAACCTGGAGAGTCCCTTGGGAGCAGCTGAGTGACCATTAATGGGACTTCATACATTTTACAGATCACATTGTTATCGTTACATATGATGGAGCTCAGTGGAATGTCGCTGCTTTCCATTCCTAATCCAGGGTGTCCCTGATAAATGACAGGATCTAAGAGTCAGCACAGTTGGCCACACATCAGACAATCATCTTAACACCAGAGACCCAGGCCAGTAAATGACCCCATTTACTATACAGTACATTTTTATTAACTCTTACTTAAGAGTTGCCCTCTTTTTAAAAAAAGTATTTATTTTTTAATTTTTTGGCCACACTGCATAGCTTGTGGGACCTCAGTTCTCCAACCAGAGATGGAACCTGGGCCATGGCAGTGAAAGCACGGAGTCCTAACCACTGGACCACCAGAGAACTTCCCTTTGAGATAAAGGACTCTGGGAATCTCTTGCCTCACAGAGACCTAAACTATAAATAAAGGTAGAGATGTCACCACCTGTACTAAGCCCCCAATTCAAGTCCTCATCGGAACACTCCTTATCTCCTTCAGAATTCCAATGATCATAGATAGCGGCCGAGGCATTCATTTCACTGCTCAAAATAGACAAGTTGGGCTCTTGAAGAAGTTATTCAATGCACCTCCCACGTCCCCACTAACCCCCAGACAGTCAGTTTAATTGAGAGATATAATGCCCCCTTCAATGAGAGCAAATGGGCCCCCTGCTATTGCCACAGGCATGGATTAGTCTGAAGCCACAAGCACTCCCTCTACAATGCCACAAAGATTCCTCAATTTCCCTTATTGGCTATAAAACGAACACCTCTAAAGTTCATGTTTTTGAAAACCACCTCACTACGTGGCCCTCTTCCTCCTCAAGTGCCTATTTCACATCCGAAAGAGGCATTTCTACTCCCTAGAAATCTCAATTCATCACCAACATAAAAATCGATGGCAAGGCATCAAGGAGTCAATTATGGTCTAAGGGCTAAAATTAAGGCGAAATATTATGCGCTGCCTTGACATCTGACATAACAAGGAGTAGCATTTCCTTGCCAGACCCATTGAATTCAAACAGGCCAATCACATTCTCCAGTAGGAACCACGGAGAAACCCTCCCTTTTGAAACCAAAAAAGCCTGCTTCTCATAGCCCCTGGTTTTCATTCTGTCCCTGACTGTAACCCCAGTGTGGTCCTGCGTTTTGTGTGGTGTCCTTCCCCCTCAAGCTGGGAGAACATGTGACTAATAGATTGTTGTCAATTTCACCTGTCTGTCCAGCTTCAGATGCCATGTGTTCTCTATCTTATAACCCTAGGGTGGAAATCTCTCCCTCATCAATAGAGTGGATAGTTGATAATTAAAACTACCCTTTTCCTACCTTATTTATTTTTCAGTATTTAACGAAATTAGTTGAAGTAAGTTGAGCTACATTGGGTGAACTTATTGGGTGGGATGATGTGAATTTTGTAAAATCAGGTTATTCAGACGTATTCTTGGTGAAGCAGCAGTTTGTTAAATATGATTTCTCTGGGAGATGAACTCATATTTGTTTGACTCTAGTTTTGCTTATTCGCTGCCCACATAACATGTTGTTAAGGTGAATAGAAATGCATATATTAAAACAACATTCTAAAAATAAATCACAAAAGGACAGTCAGAACTGACTTTAGTTTCTTAGTCCAAATTTCATGGTGTCTTATACACGAGAATCATCCTTACCAATGAGCATGTGACAGGGAGAACATTGAAATTTTAAAACATAAATGAAGTTCTAGATGCTATAACTTATTTGTTTATTTTTAAGTATAGTTACTCCTAGGATTTCAAGTTAAAATAAAACACAGAGACTGGAAGCATATCCTGCCCTAGACCCAGAACTCAGAGTTAAGAGAAAGGGTCTGGATAAGAAGAGTTAGGTTTATGGTTAGGTTCTTCCATCAGTTGGTCTGTATTTGTCTCATCTTCATAGGTAGGATAAGGGCCAGAATATTTTCAAGGTTCTGTTCTGCACTAAAGTTCTATTATTCTTCAGGGCCCACTTATAAACAAAACAAAACAGAAAATAAGATTAATTGCTAAGTGAAGTCAGATAATAGTTTATGAATATGGGCCAAAAATGAAATGAAATGAATGAAAGTGTTATGACTTTTTCAAAAATAGCTGCTAAAGGAAATGCAAAAGGAAGATTAAAAAATAAGTTTTTTACACTTATTATGTCTTTTATTTATTTTTATTTACATGGCTTCCTCTTCATTATGTAAGTGTCATGTATGTGTCACAAAAAAGAGCCAGAGGGTTTGGTTTAACCTGTATCCTCTTTAAATTGGTCAAGCCCATTTTTGGCATATACAGTAGCCAAAGTTACACAGGAAAAAAAAAACTTTAAAAATATTTATAATTTACGTATTACATATTTATAGAATGATTTCCAAATAAACATAATTAATGAAAATATTAACTTAAGAAGTATAATTTAAATAGTAATAATAATCAATTATCACACAAATAATAAAGTAGAATACAGTAGAGAGACTTTCATGTGACATAAGGATAAAAGTCTAGAATTCTCTGGGAATGTTAACACATAAGGCAGATCAGGTCCCATTTGGATAACAAGCTTAATAAAGCTTGAATGATAAGGAGAAAGTTAGCAAGCTCTTCTACAAATAAGATTACCTTCCCCACAAACCTTTTTTTTTTCTTTTGTATTGTCTTGCTTAAAGGCAGCAAGATCCACTGAGGCAAAAAAAATCTCAGTGATAACTTCTCCCTCTCCCTCATCAGTCAGCTGACCATCTAATCCTAGAGGAAGTTCAATCTATCTATTATTTGACATGTCTCTCAATTCTGTCCTTCCCCTTCCATTTTTACTAGTCCAATCTGAAGTTAATTGTGCTCATTTGTTGTCTAGCTAGAGATTTACAACTTTCGGTCTGTCCTTATGAGTTATCTTATTAAATCTAAATTGGATAATGCTTAGTAATTTGCAGCATTTATTTTTATCTTTCAATTGTTATATCTCATGTTGGAATAGACTCTTCTATTGAGAGTGTTAAAGGAAATGTTACATCTTAAACTAAAACTCTGTGCTAATATCTAAAATGCTAATATCTAAAGGCTAATATTTTAAAATGCCTACCATGTACACCTTGTTCACTCCATGTAACTGATTTGCAGTTGAAAACTTGCTTCCCACCTCAGCAGCAATACCCTGAACTGATAATCACAGTGCTACAGCCTTGTCGTATAGATTTATGAAATGTTATGAGAGTGTCACATGATTCCACATGATTTGCTAATGGTATCGCCAATTCTTCCCTTGTTCTGGTTCCTATAATTACAAGTACATTATCTTAGGATCATTGAGACATCTTTGAACTGAGTAATATTTGCAAACACGGGCACATGAATCCATACATCTTTGTCAAAGAAACAATGGAAACAAAGGAAGTATCTCTTCAGGCATCTCAATGAAAGAGTTTGGTATTACTATATTTTGAGATAAAATTTATGTATTTCTTCTCTTTTTTACTACTTCCTAGGGCATACTGCATCACTTTATTTCATTCTTTGTCATATTTTAACAAGAATTACTCAACAATCACTTATTTTTATTACTTTTCTCCGTGTTTTAACTTACATATGTATATGACTACATGGACTTCAGAAACCAAACCTGCTTCTCAGTCTCTTAAAACCACAGAATGAAGGAAGATGATCATAGCCTCTTTCTTTCTCCCTCTCTCGTTTCTCACTTTCTCTCTCTAATTCATCCTTACTCAGTGTATTTTATTGTAACCACTGTGCTGTCTCTTTGTGCTCTATGTAGCCCAGTAATAAATAAGGGTGGTTTTCACAAAATGTCAAAAAAAGTTGATCACTGATTGCCCAAGTGTGGAAAAGCCCAAGCCAGCTTGTTGACAATCAAATATTATTACCTTTCAACCAGGCATTTTGATATTCTAAACATTAATTAACAGAAGGGCACAGAATTTGTTTACCTATAATACAATTCTTTCTCTTCATGTATTCATCCATATGAGTTTCTCTTGTTGTTGATTAATACCTACCCATCACACACATACAGACACACGGATATCAAAGAATTGCCAGAAAACTTTGAAAGTTGCCATTCACTCCATTGTTAATTAGGAAACACAACTGAGAATGACAGTCTCACATTTTTAGAATAAAATTCAGAATTTCAGGTTTATGCAATTCACCCTGTCGACAATCATATTCTTCCCATTGTCATGATTAAGAGAAGAGTCACTCACACTGATAAGGGAAGGGGAGGGAATGGGAATTGTGCTCCAGACTAGGTGATGGCAATGTTAATTAAATGGTCCTTACTCCTAAGTGGATTCCTTGAGGAGTTGCCCAATGATTATCAACTGCTCTCAAAAGCACATAAGTTAAGAGGAAATAAGACAAAAAGTAACTTCATCTACACAATATTCTCAATAGAAATTTTCACATGGATTAATAAATTTCCTTTAAAATATAAACGTTCCCTTAGAAACATTAACTTAGTCATAGTTGAATATGAACTGCCTTATTTTAACTGATAAATTTAAATCCTATTTTTTATGACAAGGACATAAAACTTCCAATTGATTAAAGAGAAAAAAGAAAAATGTTTAAACTTTTTGCAGAGCCAAAGGACAGCTCTGGAGAACAGGGTCTGCCAGGCTAAGAAAGGACAACTTCAAGAAGTCTATAATCAGAACCATTAAAAAAGAAATCCAATTTCCACCGAGCAGATAGTAAATACTGCCCAGATTCATTTTTATAATATTTATAATGTCATATGCAAAAAATGTGATTCTGTCAGATATGCAGTTAATTCCAACCCACATTTATTTGCATGGAAATAGAATGATATTCAGAAAGCACATTGGGGTCAGGTCAAAAAATCAGGTAAATATGGCCTAGTGCAAACATACCTATATATTTTTCTTTAGTAGGGATAGAGGGCAACTTGAGATTTGCAAAAAAGAGTTGAGGGAGATGATTAGAACTCAGCAGCTGTCATTTTGACTTCCTGGACTCTGTACCACCAATAAATAGAGAGGCACACATGGACTGAACTGATGAGTGGATATCAAAATCAGGTCTCTTTTCATCTTGAGGTTTTGAAATTAGCACTGCTTAAATACAACTCTAAAGCAGTCTGGAATTTTGAGAAACAAATTATTTCCATTCTCAGGCTGTATTCCATACTTTAGGTAACCAAGAATAAAGTAATGGAAAACAATATTAATAATAAAATATGCCACTTAATGGTGCATTAACATTGTGCTATGCATTTCACATGCATCAATTCACCTAATTCTCACAAAAGTTCTACAACTAAGTGTACTTCTCCATATTTTGCAAAGGTAAAGATTAAAATTCAGATGCGAAGTGACTTTTCAAAAAGATCTTGCCTGTCTTTTCACAGCATTCGAAAAGTTTAAATTTGAAATAGAGATCATATTGTGCAGTGCTTTTCTAACATTTAGGACAATGTTCACAGCAAGAAATACATTTCACATGGTGACCTATTTCACACATGTATCTGAAAAATGTTTTACAAAGAATTATTGGCTTTTACCATGAGTGATGTGTTTTGATACTTTTCTATGCTATTTTTTCCTATTCCATTTACTTATTTTTGATTTTATGCTGTCGTCTTAAAATATTGAATTGCTTTCATGACCCACTGTTGGGTTTTGACCACAAATGTGATCACTTAATTATTTGCTTATTTTATTATTTAATATTCTCCTCTTATTTCTTTCATTCCCAAAGCAAACTAGAATTTTCTTGAAGGCAGATATTACCATGTTACATCCCCTCATTGGCGAAACTTAATTTATGTTTGTAATATAATAAATTTAATTTTAGCTCTGAAAATTCATAACCTGGGTTAAATAGAAGAGTCCATGATATGATTCCCAGAAGGTATAATTATAAGGGCTAGGAGATACAGGTCTACAGGGGAACCAAAGCAACTTGTGGTTATAGCTGTTAACATTTCATTGAGAACTATCATTCCTGTATATTTTATTCAGTTCTTTCCCACCATAGCGTTGGCATTATTAGTTGTTCAAATACCTAGTCTTCTCCTCTTTTGCTTCGTAAAATGAACCTCTGTCCAGATATGTGTGGTTTGAACTCAAGAAAATAATTTGTACGAACCACACGTGGGATTAAGAAGCATACATTTCTTCTATTACATTTTAGCTATTTCAGAACGTAAATTTCTATAAGATTCATTCGGATGTTTTCACATTATAGAAAAGTCTATTCCTTAATTCATATTTTCGTCTTGGGAAATGATACCCATATGATTTTTTTATGTTTCTATCAACTTTAAATATGAAATAGTTTGTTTCTAAATCTTAGATAAAATGTTTTTTCTTTTATTGCTTGAAGGCACTCATCTCCTATATAAAACCTTTGTATTAATCTTTGTGGACCTTTGTATTACTACAACTTAAAAAATTAAAAAGAAATATAACATCAGGTGGAAATATATATATATATATATATATATATATATATATATATATATATATATATAAAATATTCATTGTGGGTATCATGAGAATCATATGGAACTAAATGCCTACTTTCAAAACTATAAATATAGTGAAATCCTTTAAACCTAGCATATGTTGCTTCAAATGAGACAGTTTTGAACAGATGTCCCCTTAAACCTGATATATTAAGACTAAACTTACTAAATCAGCATTAGTTGTTTTTAAACTTAGAGCCATATTTTGCCACTGATTTTTATCCAAAGCTCCCACAGGCGTAAGTGGAAGATCCATGCATGGAAAAATGGCATAATATGTAGCCTAGTTTTATTTATTTCATATGTATACAGCAGTATAAAATAATATATTACATTTACACTCATTTTACTTAGGTATCATTATAGCATTCACAGTAACAAACACTATAGTTAAGATTTAAACTCATCTTTTGTTATAATACCCTGTTTTCACTCACAGATAACTGTCTCAAAAATGTGTTTAGAGCTGAAATTCCCTGCTTACTTTCAGCTCAAGGATGTATGGATGTATTGGAAGTCTGAGTTCTATCATTCAGAAATTTTTGAGTCTCATGTGAAAATTCAATATTTTTGCATCATTAATGCATTATTTTCATGCAACTCAAAAACATCTGGAGTGTAAAACTTCAAACTGATCATGTGACAAGTTTTCAAGAAATAAAAGCCATTTTTCTAAATTTACAAATACTTAAAAAATAGCAGTGGTTAGAAATACATGCATGCACACTAAAGGTATTAGAATTTTAGTCATATTATTGCCTGCAATACTCTGGCGGCACCCATCTACCGGCATTCTCAAAGAATGCTATAATCTAAAACCTATGCCAAGTTTTAGAAGAAAACAAAAATACTCTACCAAACAGTAGTTTCACAAATTACTGTCTAAGGATTTTTGTTTGACCTAGCAGAGGGATATTCCTTGAAATGCTAACAATATATAAAATAATTTTACTACTCCATGGCATAAAAAATATGGAATTTTGTCATTTTCAGTTTTTCCTTGTTAAAAAGGAACATAAAAATGATGTTAAGTGCAAAGCCTTTACCACTACAAAATTAGAGTTGAAAAAGATAAATAACCCAAGAAATTGCAATATGAAAAATATAAGATTTTCAGAAAAATTATCAAGTATATCAATGTTTTCAGTATTTTTGAATTCCTTGGGTATTAAACACACACACAGAAATATAAAGGGGAGAAAAAACCCACAATGCATGCAATGACAAATAACAGTGCTATTATCAGTCAGTAACGTGAGTAATTTTCTTTACCCTGCTTAACACTTGCAACATTCTGACTGAATAATTATATTAAAGATGAACTTTACTCCAGTAAGTACATTTGGAAGGTAAAATGGTACAATTAATGCACAGTTATTAAAGTTTATGTCAAAAATTGTGAGGATTTTCTTTCCACCTCTTACAGGAGATGCAGGAGGGTTTCTACATTACAAATGACCCGACAGCAAATTATAACGCTATTAAGAAATGAAACAGGAGAAAAAGTAATTAAAATCGTTAAATCTTCTACCATAGCACTTAATTTGCAATGTTTGATAAAGGCATTGCATTTAATATCTTCATACAATAAAATATGCATATTTCCTTAGTATTTACCAAGAAAGATGATATACTTATAATGATGCAGACATCATTGTATCTGTAAAGTAATTCTGATGTGATATTTAAATATTTGATTTAAAATGATGTCACAAACTTATGTTCACAAGTTAAAAATTAGAAATTTATGTACGGATGGAATATTTCTAAAAATTGTCACTTGACATACCTCTGAAACATCAAGACACTGTTTCCACAGAAAAATATTGACTTTTTACTACTCTAAAACTAGCCATGTTAGCAAGAAGTAAATGTCATGATTATTTTCTGAAATAATTCATTGACGAAATACTGTCTAATAATTTGGATATTGTTTTCCTTTGATATGTATAAAATTATGGAAGATTGGATATTAGGATGACTAGATTAATTATAAAACTTATTCTAAAATTCCTTTTCATACAAATCTCATAAATGTTTGTTTGTAAAACTTCATTATTGATTGGTTGCATCTTTCCATCTCAAGGTTCCCCTCACTGGGAGATAACATTTTGGCCAGTTTAATAAAATCATATCCTTACTCTGTTGTAACTTCTGACTTATTTTGGATGCAATAGATAGATTAATAGCTAATCTTTTACTATTGTTTGTTTAAATAATTCTATTTATCCCACAGATTAGGTAAAAATTTTGTTGTTTTTTGTTTTTGTAGATTGATGATAAAATTTAAGAACTAAAATGCAAATTAGTATAACAGGTTACTATAATATATTAAAAAAACAAATAGACAAATATATGGTATGAGAAGTTGGTTCAAGGGAAATTATACACAGTGATATAAAGGATTAAATAATTAAATAAAATTTCTTTAAGTCAAATGAATTAATATAGCTGTTACATAGGAAGTGAGTATAACCTTATTTTCAGTGCATGTAATAAGGCAGATGGATATGAGTTTCCCCCATAACTGTAAAATGGTGAGTGAAAAGTTTTAATTAAAGCAGAGTGATTCAACAAGAAAATAATTTTCTTGTTTAACAAGCAGTTACAACCAACAGACTTTCTTCTAGTTAAATTATATAAAAATGTTTCCTTACTAAAATAGTCTATCATTCAAGATATTAATGTAGTAACGCCAAAAGTTTAAGAAAATTTTACTGCTGGATCTAGTGAGTGTGTGTGCTTTATGTGTCATATGTGACAAATTAGTTTCATTTATTTTTAAAGGGTCCCCAAAAGACTGGAACATCACACACATTACTTTGATACATAAATTGGGATTATGACATATTAATGTCTAATCTGATAAGAAAAATGAGTGATACCAAGATATCACTCAAATATACACATCAAGGACCTAGGAATATATGTATGCATTTTAATGTTAAATCTAAGAAAATATTCCCATTTAGATGACATAAAATTAGGTGGAAAACATTTGTTACGTGCTAAGTGTAGTCTGTTCTTTAATAACATAGCATGATTCAAACTATTATTGAACATAAGATCTGTTAAAATTAAGGGAAACATTTCAAAATCAGTCTGCAATTTGGGTTTGGCAAACATTTAGATATAATGTTGAGGGAGTTTTTAGAGGGGAACTGTGACAGATCTGGTTTTTGCTTAGAAGAGTATCACATCCTCTGATTTTTCTCTTTCTTAATTGTACTTCAACAAGCAACAAACAGTATAATAAAAGGAAAATATGTAAGAGAAAGGAAAATGCATCTTATTGAATTTAATAATTAACCTTGTTGACATAAACGTAAAAGGCAAACTTCACTTTTCAAGGCTCACTCTTGAAGAATTTTCTCATTAATAAAACACTGACTACATTTAAGCTATAAAATTTTCACATATAACACTAAAAGAGTAATGTACCATGTTTCTATCTCCAAATTTATGTAATTTGTTTTAAATTTAGAGATCCTTTATAGCTTATAGTTATTCTTTACCAGTTCAGATATTTATGGACCTCTATATATTCATATAGAGTTATAGATTTTATATGCGTGTGTTGTTAGAAGTCACGAAACTATGTAAAACTATGTAAAATAAAACTTTGTGTGAATTATATGATTGAAGACTTCATTTAAAATAGTAATTTTCAATTACATATTTTACACCACAGAATGTACAGACACCCAGTGTTTTTTTTTCCTAACAACAGATACAGGTGAATTTATAGATTCTTTATAAAATCTTTAAATGATTCTAAATTCAAAGCCATAGAAATAGAATCGAAATAATGTAGATTGTTAGGTATTTTGATAGTACATGTTCAGTGCTCCTCTGATAACATTGACAGCTATATCTTTGGCATTGAAAATCAGTACGAGTTCTTGAAAAATTTTGCAGTTTAGAGCTTCATTTTCTTTTAAACAAGGAAAAACAGGGTTGAATAAGATAAGAAAACTGGAAGGAAACTATTAATGATTATTTTTTTCTTAGTAAGTTTATCTTTGGGACCCTGAATTACCTTTTACTTTATTATATGATGTGGACAGTATGAATCCATTTAAAAACCAACTAAGTTGTACCACATTTTAGGAAAATTATATAATATAATATATATATATTTTATATTTATTTAGAAGCTTTGAAATAGTACAGTAAACACTTTGCAACACGGTGTATAAACTACAGAATGTCTTTGATATTTTGTGGGTCTTCAGAATACAAGATTTTTTATAACCCACAGGTGAAAAGAACATAATCACAATCTCTCTTGTAAAGTTGGAATAGTTTGGGGAACACTTGATCACACAAAAATAATATAAAACAGTCAAGTTTAAAACAGTGATATTGCATTTATAATGCACAAATTTCCTTTATCTTTATGACTGGCTTCTCGTGGTGAATATAAACATCTAAAGGGCTCAGTGACATTTGGAGAGAGAAAGATATATAGTGCTGTAAACAGGCACACACTGATCGGAGAGGCAAAATCAGTTGCCTAAAGTTTCTACAGTTCTGCACATTTCAACTCATTTCTCAGGCCTGCTGAGAGCAATTAGGTCCTATAATTGGCCGTAATGACTCCGCTGACAATCTAATACTCAGTTACACACAACTAACTGGATGGCCAAGATAATGAAGTTGAAAAGTTGATGCTTTTGTTGGTCGACTTTGTGCAAATCATGCTGCTTCAGGTAAGTCCTGTAGAATTGACTAGCATATCCTTTTCCGTGCTGTGAAAAAGAAAAGAAAAATACTCTAAGAGAAACAGCCTGACTGTTGGTGTTTAGAATTGCACAGTATTGTAAAAGAAGCAAATACGGTTGGAAACAAGTCGTATACCCATACCGGACCCATGTAGTGGCAAGATATTTCTGAATAGTCACAGTCATTCTGTTGTTTGGGTTTCTGAAAATGACAATTTTGACACTTATACAAATCAGTTTTGCATGGGAAATGTGAGCCTTATATACCAACCCTCAATTATGCGATTAACTTTTTAAAGTTATCTACAAAACAATCTCTACTTCACTATTTATGCACAATCAGAATAGAGGGAAAACGTGTGGTCTTTACATTTCTAGAACAAGTCTTTAGACTATCTATGATAAGTGGTTATATATTTAATTTAACAAGCTCTAAGTTACATGTATTAAATCTACATATAATAGGAGAAAACTGTACCAGGAAGTGTTCATGTAGTTAAAAATTAAAGGATGATTCACATTTTTGAGGTTTATTTTATCTAAGTTTTTTAGAATTATATAAAAACCAAATCTTTTTATGGCCTATAATTTTGTAAGGTAAATTTATCCCCTGAAAGGAATCAGTTTTCTTCTAAGGTGGGAATAGGCGAAGGGGAGAAAAAGATATTATTGAACGTGGTCCAGTCTTATAAAATGAATTATGAAGCAGGATGTCCAGATTCAATCATTCAGAATTTATTATTTTAAGTATTTTATTTATAATGATAAAGGATATTTCTTCCCACTTATTCATAATCTTTGTAATATTTGACCATGAGCACAATGAGAACAGAAACTGCATCTCCTAGATCAGTATCTGGGACATAAGAGATGTATAATAAAAATGAGCTAAAAATCAAGATGGTTCAATTGTGATTAAAAAACACATATATGTGTATCTCATTAAAAAATAAGAACAACACTAAGTAGCATAACTGAATTGTTTCAAACTGGTGAAAAGTTACTTTTTTTGTTGTTTTTTACGAATGTAAGAACATGCTGATGAGTTCAATTCCTCTCCTACGGTATTTCCACTTATTTCAAGTAGATTTTCTAGTTATATATTTTCTTAATTTATTTTCCCTGATTCTCTCATTTATTTTTCCTCACAAACTCAGTTTCTGACAAGACCATAAAGCATTTCTTCATTAGTTCACCTTTTAGCAAAGATACATCAATTAAAATTGTAAAAGTCAGGTACCACCACTGACAGAAATCAAAGTGAAAATGAATATATACATCTTCTGTGTAGTAACCAGTACTGAAAATAATCAAATCATATTTTTATAATATCATATAATATCATGAATTATAAAATGAATTAGCTATAACAGGGGGTCACATGGTAGCTATTATAACTTACCTGGTCATAATGCTACAAAGAGTATTCTATTATATAAGCAAATAGAAACTTCACGTTTAAAAGAATCGAATCTTATTTTCCTATGCCTTTGAATTCAAATTCTCTGCTTTGTGATAAACTTGATAAATATGAATGATTTACATTTTGTTTATATCAATCAGGATTTAAAATTCTCAAGTAAATTAAAATATTTAGCCATCACAGAAACTCGGGTTTATAAAATGAATTGCAACAAATAATTATAGCGATCAAATAACGTATTGTCTAAACTGAACAATTGTGTAGCTGAAAGGGAGCCCTATTAATAACTACACAAGGTGTAATCTTGTGCTTTTCTGGAAAACCCAGAAAATATCATCATCTTACAAATAATATAATTTTTTTCAAAATAAGTTGGAGATATTACAGTTTGAAGTTTGTCTTAAACAGTGTAAATCAGAAACTACTGATTTTTAGGAAACATCATTCTACTAGTTCAAAATAAAAAAGAAACTCAGGAATGACCTATACTCAACCTATAAACTAACTCATTATGTGCAAAAAATGAATACACTGAAAAGCTACTTCTTAGTGTAAATGCAGAGATTAGTCAACCTAACACATGTTTAAATGAGTAAAATATTTCTAATTAGGTTAAAAGATTACTTATAAAAAAAGTTATTTGCATAGATATTATCTGTTCATTTGATTTAATTAGGATACAGAAAGAAATCTGGTTATTAAGGTGGTTCACTGTTACAAGAACACAGACGTTTAGCATACACTATACTCAATATCTGAAATATAAACACAAGCTTAAAAGGTATATTTTATTACTGCTTAGGCTTACATGTGTGCTGCTTTTATTTAAATTGCACCTATTTCAGTAGTTCTCCGAATAATATAATCACCTTTCGTTACATTTACCTCTTCCCATCTATCTGTTAATTCAGGAATTCAAATCTGAATAGGACAAGTGTAAGGGCTGAAGTTGAAGGTCAGAACAAATTAGAATGGAGAGGGAAGATTTCCTTTATTTCAAAAGCTAATTTCCCGAATGTTAAGAATTGCTAGACAAACTAGAGAAAATAAAATATATTATTACTAAAGTTACAGTCATATACATTTTGTTTCAAGGCTTTTAAAAGGCGAGTCTGAATACTGAAAAATCATTGTCCTTTGGGGGATATATGGGTTAATGTTGGAAGTAGCACACAAATATAAGAGAAAAATTGACGTTATTACATTTTTAGAGTCCGTACCAAGGACAATTATTCCACAGTATTAACGATTATGGTCATGCATTTGTTAAGCATTTCAGGCTAGAGAGTATGGGTCAAATACATTGAATCTTCATGCTTTCTGATGTATTCTGTATATGTTTTGTAATTATCAAAGCATAGTTGGAGAATTTCTGCTTTTTCTTTTCATTTCGCAAATGCATTTTTCCTTAGCTATTCATCAGCATGTATAGGGATTTGGTCACTTGATATGAATAAAATATTTTATTTTCATTCAAGTCAAAAGTAATAGAAAAAGGACTATTAGCATTCCTTTTTTTTTTTTAACTATTTCAATTCTTCCTTAATTATATGTTTTTAAAAAGCTGTACTTATAAGTATTTACAAAATATATATATTTTGTAGAATTACACATATTCACTTTAAAAATTCAAAAATAAAATAAAATTCATTAAAAATTTAAAATTCAAACAGCACAGAAAAAACCAAATAAGAATAAAAGCACTCAAAAATACCCAAAAAATGATAACTGCTGCTAATAACTTTGTGACTATCTTTCCAGATACTGTGATTCCAGATTACTGGAATTTTATTTTATTTATTTATTTGTTTGTTTGTTTGTTTTTACCTCTATTTATTCATTCACTGCATTTATTATTCAAAGTATAAATGTTACATTTAAGACATTTATCTTACTGCCTGAACTACAGATGAAAAGTTACTATTAATGGAGAAGAGATTCAAATATCTACCTTTTATAATTTAGCATATATATGTGTGTATATATTTAACATGTATATGTATGTATATTTTCAGCATATACATACTATTTTAATGAAAGTTCCATGATGCATATTTTTCCTTATACTGTGGAATCGTGTTATTGCCTTTGGTAATTTGTAAAGTATGATATTAAACTGTTGGACATTTAAAAATTCTGATGAATGACTTAAGAAGACTGCCTGTAAATATGTATGTTGCAAAACATAATTGAAAAACATCACCAGCGATATTCTATTTCTTCAACATACTATAGTTTATTAAAAATCTGGTGAAAAATAATATTGTATAATATATTAAAATGACAATTTAATCATTTGAATATTCACATGTCTCTACTTGCATAGCAGGAAGCATAATACTCTTTATACTTTATGACAGCGTAAATCACAGAAGCTAAAGTAATAAATAAAACTTACAAAGTGATCTAATCTATTTCTGCCACTGAAAGAAAGAACAGCCTTCAAATATCCCAGATGATCGAGACTCTCCACTACAGTGAAAAACTTCTAGAAGCTGAGATCAGTGAGCTACTCGGGAAGTCATTCAAATGTTTCCTGAGCCTCACGGTCAGGACACTTCTTTATGTATAAAGTGAACCTACGGTACAAGAGTTTAAGCCCATTACCCCTTGTAGGAGTCAGAAACACCTACTCTCTGTTCCCTGTGTGAAAGAACATCATAAACTGAAAGATCATTTAAAAGCAAGCCCCATTAGAGATCTGTCCAGCGAATAATCAGTTCTTTTAACTTTCCTCTGTCTTATTCTTGAACCATTTTTGAAGATTCTCTTCAAAAATGTCTCTAAAGAATTTTTTTTCTGTTTAACCCTAAAGTTCTGAGATGAGCATAGTTGTGTTAACTATTAAAAGTGGGTCGCTGCTTTGTCTTTGATCTTCCCACTTGAACGCCCTTATATTTTTAATATAAGGCTTTCATTATACTTATATTATACTTATATACTTATATTTTTAATATAAGGCTTTTATATATATTATTTATAAGGCTTTTAATAAACGCTTTTTTTTAATATAGTTGTATATTGTTCATATTGTAAATGGTTTCCTCCTCTCAAAAAATTGCAAAAATATTTGAAATTAAATATGTATATAATTTAAAAAATTATATGCTATGGTTTATTATGAATTATAAAGCCCGAAAGCCTTCTGTTAGTATAATATAGATTGTCTTTCTGTCTAATAATAGTAGCTCAGAGCAATATAAACTTGCATTCTTATATTTATTTCATAATGTTCACAGCATTCTCATGTTAAATTTCCCTTTTTCCTTTCATCAAACAATATGCCTCTTTATTCTAGTTTGACAGAGTTAAGAGATTATAGAATATATCTAGAAAGCAAGAGTTCATTTGGAGGAGGTGATTCCCATTTGTAAACTTGATTAGTTTTTTAGAAAGGAAACTTTTTGAAATAAATGACTCAAACAAGACTTCAGACCACTCACCTAAGAAATACATCGTAAAGCCAAGTGTTTATTTTTAATTTAGTCTATATATGCACGCAACGCTTACAACATAATTTGCAATTATTAAATGCCTATTAAATTAAAAGATAAATCCATGGGTATTTTAAGGGATAAGAAATCGGCAAGTGTAGTTTTGTGGATTAGAAATGTACATCAATAAATGGATCATTTCTAAGATAGGAGACAAACATATTGAGTATAATATTCTCTTTATAGACATTCTAGCTCTAGAAATTCTGGCACCCCTAAGATCTTGCTCATGAACCTAGTTACCAAAACTGCTATTTTTTAGTTGCGATGGAGACTGTATATGAACTTGAGGTCACAAAATAGAAATGAATTGGACTTCATTTGCTTACTAAGAATGGTGTGTGCAAAGACAGAATTAATTTCATAAGCTGGAAGTTACCCTTGAGATCAAGCAGTGTTGATGCACTGTGCAAAGCCCTGTAGGTACCACCTGTGAAAATTACAGTATTTAGTATTACAAACGGAGCTTATTTTTAAACCACATTTTGTTGTTAGTTAAAAGACTTCATAGCCTTGAAAATAGGGGCTTCTATCTATCTACAAGTAGAGTCCAAAAGTATGGCAGAATACCATTACCTTCACATAGCTTTGTTTGAGCAAGTGAGTCTCCCAAAACATCATAAATTTCTTGTAGATAGAAGATTCATAGGCTTTTAGAAATTTCTATATACTTGTATGTGTTTGTGTGTATGTGAATATGTGTGATTTAAAACTACCTTCTTATTAAGGCGATAGTACATTCACCAAGAAATATCTGCTCTATGGGTTACTGCAACCTTGTCAACTACCATTAATATATATATTTTTTAACATCTTTATTGGAGTATAATTGCTTTACAGTGTTGTGTTAGTTTCTGCTGTATAACAAAGTGAATCGGCTATATGTGTACATATATCCCCGTATCCCCTCCCGCCTGCGTCTCCCTCCCACCCTCCCTATCCCACCCCTCTAGGTGTTCACAAAGCACTGAGCTGATCTCCCTGTGCTATGTATTAACAGGGTAGGTGTAATTATGGTAACTCAATTTTGTTTGGTTTAAAAATCTTTGTCTCTAATTAATTACTTTAATTAAGAGTGCTTTAAAATCTACAGCAAAAACCAGTGATAGTATATTAACTCCTTTAATTAGACAATATACTTTGATTATTATCATTATCTGAATTGATTTAAGCAAGATATCAAAAAACACATGGTAGTCATCTAGAAACAAAAATTGTCAATATTCTAAATACCTGCTTCTAAATGCTAAAAAAATAAACTTTTATATTAAAATATTTGTTTTAAAAAACTTAGCATGACAATGTACTTGCATTTTGTAGATTGAATGGATGTATTCCAAACTTACCTAGAAATGTCAAAAATTATGCCTTGTAAGCCTAACACATTTTCCCTGAGGGCAAAAAAAATAATAGGACATGACCCTACCAAGAACACTTTGGCCACCATCCAGGCTCTCTTTGACAAACAAAACCCCCTTGCCTGAATGGTATCTTAAAATCAAGTCTGGAGATTGAATTCTTTTTAAATGCTCCGCCCCTACATTGGCATATATTTAGGAAATGGAACTCTCTAACACATATTACTCTCCATGCTTATAATATCATTGAAAAAATTTCTGGAATTCTTTACCATAATGCACTAAAGTATGGAAACTGTGATTTGTTCGACAACTATTTGAAAATTGCATTCTTTACGTGGCAATAAAGAAATACCCTTGCAATTTCTTTTGAAGACAATCCACTCAATTAACTCTTACTTTAATAATGACAAAAGATCTTTCATTTAACTTGGACAAATACCATGATTATGTGTCTCTAAATTCTAACAAGACATCCATTGCTTCTTTAAAGAATAAATGGTTCCTTTTTTTTTCTTCGAGAATTATGGAGCTGATAATATTTACTGACATTTAGATACTTATATTTCTAGTAGTTTCCTTCAAAACAATATTATAAGGAGATCAAATTAGTTACTTCCCTGTAAGGTTGAAATTAGCATTAATTTTCCAAGTAAAGGTTTGGAAAATTCCTGCAAGGCATTAGTTATTCCTCTAAGTATAGGGATGTTATACCTGTTTAGACTTATTTGCAACAAACAACATCACTGTATCACAATATTAAACCAACTACTAGTGACATGCACAACTTTGTCTTTTATATGAAAACCAAGCAGAAATTCCAGCAATGAAAGATAGGGAAAACTTAAGAATAAATATATAAGATCTTCATTTAAAAAATACATAGCCATGTATCTAATTTATTAACCACTAATAGCCTACTTAAATAGTGAGAAGGTTTCAAAATAATTCAACTAACACTTTAGATAGCTAAGCCATGAAAATAAGTGGAAAATCTTCTGGGCTGGTAAATAAAATACTAACAGCACAATTTTTACAAGGTTATTTTCAAAAACGAGACACAACACACATGACTTAGAAACAGTGTGTAGAAGTATGGCTATTTATTTAATATACTTGATGATCTGATTTCCCCTAACATCATTCAGCTGCTTCTATGTCAAAGCAAATAGCAGATTAATAACAGGAACTGCAGGCTCAGAAGGGGATTGAAATGCTGACACACTGAAAGGTGAAAGCTAACCACTGGTTTTCTGTATCTAGAAAAACATCCCCACACTAAACAGGTTAGGAACCCCAGACTACAGGTGCCAATAACTTCTTAAGCGGGGTTGCCAGATAAAATACAGGGTGTCCAGTTACAGTTGAATTTCAGATAAACAGTGAATAATTAGTTAGTATACATACCCCCCATGCAACATTTGGGTGTCATGCATTTTTATTTGTTAAATCTGGCAACCCCATCCTCAAGATATCAGCTACATGATAGCACAGATGATACTAGTTACCACCTAGGAGAATGTTATGCTGTGTTTCCTAGAAAAATATTACACTATATTCTCTAATTAATTTGTAGAACTGTAGTTCATATAATAAATTTTGTACATATTTCCATGTAAAATGATTTTAAAATTAAGATGTAAGAATTCAAAAGGAGATAAAATGTAAAAAATCAGTTATCTATTATCGTAGATGAACACAATCTTGTCATTTAAATTTTTTTGTATTATGATTAAATTTTAACCTTGATTTCAAATGAAGTATTTGTTTTTGTGAGGTAGATATAGCATATTTGATAAAATGTTCTTTCTTCTTTGCATAAGAACCATAATTTTAAATTATTTATTCTAAAATTTAAATCTAAATATACATTCTAATTTTAGTTCTATTCTAGAAACTCATTAAACTACCTCCCTCTTGGCCTTTCAATTTAATCTAGAATCAGATAATTAGAGATTTGAAAACCGATAAGCAGTGAATCAAACTCAGCTTTAAAAACATCACAAAAATGTGAAATTGTTAAAATAAGATCACTACCATGCTTGTTAAACATTAAAAATCATTTTAGTTATGTTCTAATTAAATGACAAGAGTTAAATCCTTACACAGTTATATTACATTCCATAACTTTAAACTTTGTGTTTGAGTAGGGTTTTTCCTAATTACTGCAAATATTTAACCACCTAATAAAGTCAATAAAAGTCATGTTATACATTTACTATCTATGAAAAGTATCACAATAAATCTAGGAAAAAGGTCAAGTTTTAAATAATTAACCTTTGTTAAGGCCAGTATTTGTTTAAATAATTAACCAGGTTAAATAGTATTGACAATGTATATTTATATATAATATATCTACATCATTATTAAAATATGACTAAAGTACAAACGTACCTACATGTCTCGTAATAAAGTTCTCACAGAACAAAATAAAAATGTTGTATCCTTGTTTTAAAAAAAGCATCTGAGATACTCTTTAGTTGCCACAATGCCATAAAGAAAAAATCTGAAAATAACTTGTGCAATACTGATGATAAACAAAAATACCAAAGGCTTAAAAACTGTTACATGAAAACCCCAGAAACCTGAAGGAAAGCCAGATAAATTACCTCTAGCCATAGTTATCCCATATTACAACAATCTCCTGCTCATACTCATATATCTACGGTGGATCCCACTTTATGTTCATGTATAAGATTACCTCATTTTTACTTAATGTTTATGTGTATGTTTGTGAATTATATGCGACAGACAACTGAAAAGAAATAGACTGTGAAATTAGCAGTTGGTGATATTGAAATATGAGGATTAAGGAGTTACTAAAGAGAAAGCAATCAATCAGAAAAAAATAAATAAATAAAAAATAAAAGAGCTAGTAGCAGTATATATGTAAGACCAGAAGAAAAGAACATGAAAATCAAGGAAGGTTGAAAGATGATGAACTCCAGGAGAGTGTATGTTAGGAGTGGAAATGGTTAAGTTTTGGGGGTTTGTTTGTTTGTTTTGCCATTCAGAGATTACTATAATTATATTAATTTATGTAAATTGGGAAGATGCCTAAATAACTAAGGAGAAAAAAAAAGTGCACTCGCTTCCTTGGTTTCAGGATGTTGCATTTATTGATTAATTGATGCAGTCTAATATGGCTTTATGGGTATTTACTTTGCTCCAGACAAAGTTCTGGGATTTGAGACTGTAAAATGAATACACATGGATTCTTCTCTAAAAGATTTACCAGTCCAATAGGCTAACAATTGTTTTATAGGATAGTTTAACAATAGCAATTACATATAAAATCTATAAGAAGTTACAAGAAGATTGTATATATCTCTTTGTCTGGGAAGGCTTCCCATTAAAGGTAAAAGGAGTTGAATCTTGATGGAGGAGTAGGAGATGGCCAAGCAGACATGGTGGGAGTGGTTTTTTCAATGAGAGAGCATTCCAGAGGGAGAATGGAATGTCAAAGTGCAAGGGCCTGGGAAAAACAGTGTATCAAGAAGCCTACAATCACTGAATGGCATGAAACTAAAAAATGCAGGCAGGGTTTAAACAAAAAACTTTTAAAGCTAATAAAAGTGTGAACGTTATTGCAGCCGAAACAGAAAGCCTCTCAAGATTTTTAAAGAGGAGCATATTAAAGTCAAATGTCTGTGAATATAAATAAATTCTCTAATTATTTGACAGTGGAAGCCAGACAGAGAAGTAGAGGGGTTTTCATTAATTTTGGTGAATTAGGAAGAAATGACTGGGTTCGGGGAATGCAAAAAAGAAAGTACGCCTGTGTCTTCTCACAGAGCCCAGTCGAGGATCCAGGGTTTATACTTTACACATCTGGAAATAGTTTGCATTCCATCACCCTAAATCTTCCAGAAGTGACAAAGTGTTCTGCAGTCAGAATGACTGCCTTGGATGTTTTGTGGTTGATAACTCAATTCTAAGGGTAATTGTGACAGAAAAAAAGCAGTGATACGAGCTGCTCAAGGAAGTGGTTCTATCCCACTGTCTCAAGCTTCAGGTTCTATCAGCAGCAATTAAAGCCAGGAACCCGGAGAAAAGATGGGACATTTTTTTCCACAAATTTTAACAAAGAAAAATAAGGCATATAATGATCACAAATATTAAATACACTGTATAAGATTTATATATGATTTATGTAAGATTTTTATATGAATCTTTTTTTTTAACTAAAATACTGCTTCAGGGTTTATTTTTTTCACAGAGAGACACTCACAAGTAAATCTCACCCTAGGAACATCTGGTCTGCAACTCACAGAAATGGTGAAGACACAGGGGCAAATTTAATCATGGCATTTAAAATAACGTATTTAAAGTGATTAAATGTCACATACATTTGATCAAATCTTTCCTATCCAAAAATAACTCCCGTTGTATCTCGATCTACTAGTATTTTTCAGTTACCATCTTCCCTAGTGTCTACTTTTCACTTCTAAAAATCTTAATTTAAAAAAGAAAGCACACTTGTTTTTTACACTGTCTCACAATTAATTGTGAGATTGGGGATGCAGTCTTCTCCCAATCATGCAGTCTCAAGACCTGAGAACCATCCTTGATAACTACTTTCTTTGCCTTTTATTCTTACATTTATAATTCTAATACTACAATTTTTTTTCAAAATGTCTCTGATCCTTCCCCTATCATTCTCCATCGGGCCCTTATTACCACAAAGATTGACAACTGCAGTAATGCTCTGCTAGTAAACCAAAAACAAAAATTAAACCCCATGTAACAAATCCTTACTGACTTCCTTCTAAATAGTCATAAAGATAAAAAGAAATAAGCACATATAATGCATGTAACTGGGCACTGGAACTTAGTTGTTAGGCCTCCTGTTTTCTAGACAAAATCATGATACCTATGCAGAACTGATGGGAAGGTAGAAGACAGAAAACAGAGAATCATAAAATCATGAGAATTACACCTGAGAGAGTTCAATGAATAAGGCATACACAAAAAAGTAAAATTTGGTCAGTTTTTCAGGCATTTCTCAAAAGGCCTTGTGACATCATTTGCTAGTTCTTTCTGACTGTGAAAGACAAAAGTATAAAAATATAAATATAAGGCTAACTGAAGAATCGGGTTTATCAGATAATAGGGTTTTAGGGAAGAAAAAGGAGGCAGGAAAATCTTTGGGCTTCTGCGTGTAAAGACTGATTTATGGCAGACATAGATATCTTTGGTATATCTTACAGAAAAACCCAATTTTCCACACTAATAGACTCTTTACATTTACTTTTTGTGATAATTTTAGGGCATTTGTGTCTCTCACACAGGGATATCAGAACTCTTTGGAGTAACAATATCTTGCCTAAGGCCAGAAGTTACTCTAAAGGGTTAGTACAATTGTCAAAATGTAGATTAAGTCAAATTGGATATGGACATCTATTTGTATCACTTTTTAAAAATTTTGACCTGAAGAAATAGTCTTTATTTTTCTACAATCATCAAATATAATATGCTGCTTTCTATATGAAATAAAAATCAGTTGTTTCAAAAAAGAGTATTCTTTGTCAGATTATTTTTACTGTTTACTGCTCATAATCAAATATCTCCACTCATTGGACATGCACAAGTTAAGTAAAATAATGAGAATACGAAATGTTTAAAGTTATAATCATGCTTCGTGACTAACATCTTATAAAACAAATAAAGCTTAGTCTTTACTGGGCATTATACCTTTGGTTCTCGTCTATCCATTTCATTGGTTTCACAGATGAAAAAGGAAAATAGGGATACTGTACTTTTAAAACATAAGTATTATGTGAAAGAATATATACTGCAGATGTAAAATAGTGATATATCATGAAAAGAACATTTGGAGTCTGATTTTTCTCTGGGAGTAAAAGAAAGCGTAATTAGTTCTATTTAAACGCAGAATTTAAATTTTCTCCATACTCAGGCTGATGTCATTGTTCCAATTTTAACTGAATATATGGTTGCCCTGAACACCTAATGAGTGCTTCCTTTGGGCCAAGCACTCACTGCTTTAAATATGTTAAATAATTTAATCTCCACAATGAGCTTTTGAGGCTCTATGTCACAGATAAGGAAAATGAGTTATGGGAAGATTAAAGAAATTACAGAGGTCACACAGCTAGTAACTGGCTCAATCAGTATTTGAACCATGGCAGATTGGCCGATTGGCTCTATAACTGGAGCCCTTAACTACACATCACTTCTCTGATGTGAGGACCAGTATAGAGACCCACTCTTGTAATTCTGTAGCAGGCTATGTGTCGAAAGGAAGTACATGCATACTTTGAGAACAAAATCAGAAAATGATGTCTTGTGAAATTAAGTGTTCCAAGCTATCGTAAAGTCAAAATGAATAAAATTAGTGATGCTTAGGAAAACCTATCCTGAAAGTAATGACTAGAGTCTTTTTTAAATATTTACTAAGGACACCACAATCCAAGTAGGCGAGCAGGTTGTACTCCATATACATTGTAAAGGAAGAGGAAAACTTTTCACTGGTATTGTAATATGTCCGAGGTTGGTTTCTTCATTTTTTTCAAAACTATTTCAAAGGAAGTTTGTATGAGGTATTATGAGGTATGGAGTGGAGGGATATCAATAATTGAAAATGCTTTTGCATGTTTCTAGCACGGCCCAGAGCAGATGACACTGAGATGACTTGATCCGAGTTATTTTGATCTGTGCAGGAGGTATAGTATCCTTATAGGATGAGGATGCCTGAGGCTTTGTATGATCGCTAGTAATGAAGTTGATCTGATGTCCTTTACACCTTCTCAACCAGAGTTCTCATAGTATTTCTATTTTTCCCCTGGATATCTCCAGGAGTATTTCAGTTGATTGTTATTACATCTGTATTTTAAATTAAGATATTGATCCTATTTTCACATCAGTCTGTGATAAGTTCATGAGCCAGAATCATTTTCCTATATGGCTGGCCTTGAGAACATTTATATAATCTAGATCTACGGCAAACAAAACTGAAGGCCACCATGCCTACAATATAGTATGTCTTCAATAATAAGTTTTCTTGAATGTGGGTCACACTGTTTTTGTCAGTAGCTTGGGAAGGTCTGTTTAAAGCAGCTGGTTAAAAACCTTTTTACAGTTTCAAACTACCATAGCACTACTTTACAATAAAGAATAGTATTATAAACAATAGTACTTATTGATATCTACCCCTCAGAATTAGAAAGTAGTTGAAATGTGAAAAACTTTAATAGATTTTTAAAGAGACATAGATTTAAAATTAATTTCAAAACAATATAATATACCCTTTGTAAATTATGTTAAATGCTTTTATTTAAAGCAAAGGTAATATTCCCCCATATTGGATATTTTAGCACACCTTTTATAAGCATTAAGAAATCACAGTTCCTATGAAGAATTCCTACAAGGCAAGCAACTTAAGTTCTCAAGGATTATGCTTCTAGATTTCGAGGTCAATTTTAAGTCTGAGAGACGAAAATAAAATTATTCAATGTCAAGTATTTGCCTAAAAACAATTCTAAAGTAAGCCTGCATTAAAAAAAATATACCTTTCCCAGTCACATTTCAATAGAGTCAATATTTTGTTGTTATAATTTGAGAAATAATTATCTTCCCACCGTTTCATAATATAATTTAAAAATATAGATTTCTCAAATCCTTAGCTTTAATTCAACTTCAAAGGAGTTAAAATTCACTCCAGTTTATCAATAAATGGCATTTCTACATTGTCTACTACCCAAAACCCCTTCGCCTATATAAAATTGAGTATATTTATATAATCATAAAATATTCTAAAACATTTCTAAAATTATTTACTATAATCTGAAATTCATAGAGCTTATTTCATGACCCTTAATTGATGAGAAGAACTATCACTTTGTAACACTGGTTGTGTATTTATGAAATTGTAGTGTGTCTTATTTCATCTTCTCATGCCTATAAAATAGGCACTCAGTAGTAGCTACTACTATTATTAAATCTAGCATTAATGTTTAGCTAACACCATTCCCCCATTTGATTATTTTTCCTTTCTTAAGCGTGTGATTAATTCATGCCTCCACTCTTACCAAGCTAATGCTACATTTTAATTTACTCTCCAAAATATCAATCCAAGATATAATGATCATATATAGCCTGTTTGCTATATCCTCCAAAATAATTAAGAAAGCACATATCACCACTAGGTTTAAGGAAAGTAGGCCACTTGACCCTGAATCACTAATGATGGCTGCTGCATTTTTATTTGTAAGTCATTTCACAGTAACTGACACCAAGGATTTTCCTTAAAATTTAGCAGAGGATAATATGATACCAAAATGGAAAATTCTTATTATAAGAGAAATAAGCCAACTCAATAAAGAAAAGATTCAATATTTGACAAAGATATTTAAAATATTTAAAATATCTTCATATAGATATTTAAAATCTATAGTCATGTCTTTATAAATTATTATTATATATAATATGAAGTCTTAAATCTTTAAGTTGTAATGCAAACTTTTAATAGACATACTCTATGGTACTTATTGCATATATAAAATATACTAGACTTTTTCATACTCAGCTTTTGCACTATATATATTTTCCCATATTTCCTTCTAAAACTAGGATTTTTAAATTTCTGTTCCTAGACATTTAATCATCCATTGCAATTCAGTGTGTGAGAGGGGAAAAAAAGGATTTAAGAAACCAAATGTTTCCGTCCCCAAATTCCAAAGTACGAAGATAAGAACTCATCCGTGTAGAAACAGGAAGGAAAGGAAATATATAAAAATCCAGGCTTTCTCAATTGCCTTTCCTTTTCCCCTAGTAAAACTGAGCCCCATCCTTCACTCCTTTAAACCAGCCCCAGTGTTAGAAAAACATTCTGTGGGAATACATCACAGGGCTAGAAAGTGCTATTCCACCAAATTACAGTTGGCATATGCATACGTTTGTAGTTTGTAAAGCTTTCTAGGTAATGTGCTTCCATTTCTCTTAGGAGCAAATACCAATGTCAAGGTCAGGATATTTATCTGTGTAATATTTGTTTAAACACTTAACATTTGTTTTGTCACCTCTCCCCTTTTCTTCTAAATTCACAGTCCCTCAATCCTTTAGAGTCTCTTCAGATACGTTATCTTCCACAATGTTAATCTCTTTATTCAGAGTCTCCTTTAAGCACCATAGTCTCCACTTTGCCACAATCCTCTAATCTAGGCTCAAAGAAATGTGAAATAGACACATTTCAATTTTTCTACTCTTGTTATAATCTGGTATTCAAATCAACATATTTAAGTATTTGTTTAGGTAAAACACCACTAAGTTAACAGAAGATTATGTTTCAATCAAAGAGAAGATATAACGACAAGTATCAAGCTTTTCTGAAATACTAGACATGATAAGAACTCCAAAGATAGTAAGAGAAGTCATATCCAAGGAGAACACATCCTAACTAAATTATCTTTTTAAGCTTACACACTGATATGTTTTAGCTATGATATTTGCTTTCCCTATATTATCAGAGAGACTAACCAGCTATTACATTTTAGTTAAACTCAAATATATTGCACTAGTTCATTTATTCAAACTATGTAAATTTTTAAAACCAGAAAAATTAATCTTTGGTCAGGGCCCAGGACAGTGGTAACACTTTGGGTGGTAGTAACGGAAAGGGGACAGAATGGTGGACTTTTTGAGATACTAGTAATGTTTTGGCTACTGGACACAGTACCCAGTTAATGTGGTCACTGATTACAGAGGTGTGCTCCTTTTGTGAAAACTTCTTGAGTTATACGTTTGTGATTTTTATACTTGTCTATATGCATACTGTACATTAATCAAAAGTTTTAAAATAAAAATGCGTTGTTATCAACAAACCTTATTTTAATCATGAATCAAATTAATTGTAAATGTAAATAACAGTTATGAGAAAATTATGGAAATTTGAACAATAACCAATCAACAATAGCAAGAAAATTTTTTTAGGAGGAATATTATTCCTGTGGTTATGTTCAACTTTATCTTTAATAAACATGCTGAAATATTAATGAATTAAACAGTAGGGTTTCTGGGTTTGCTTTAAAAATATGAAAGAAGAGGAAGTGTATTAGCTTTTGGATGAGACAAATTTGTCAAGAATTGGTAATTGTTTAAGCGGAGAGTTTAGTAAACTATTCTCTTTTTTGAATAAGCTTGAAATTATCCATCATTTAAAAAATGTTTAAAAATATAACTTAGTAGAATGTATGTGCTGTACCTAATATCATTCCCTATTACCATCGTTCTTACCAAAAAGATTGAGGTAAGTCAAGAGTCAATATATATTCACCAAAACAGAGCTAGATTTCATGACCTCCAATGTAATCATCTGATGAATAATTCTACGGCAAGTAAACCTTAAAACCACACTACTAGTGACTAGCAAGGGGATTGGTTCTGGCATCAGATTTATTAATAGTGAAAGAAAAAGGTACAATAATTTTATACTAATTTTACAGGTCAGTTTCGAGGTTTTCTATATATTTTTTTAAGAATAAAATGATAGCAACTGTCAAACTATAACGTTAACTCTCATACCTATGGACCTATTACTCCTACCACCATTTTGATTAAACCTACATGTGAAGTATTTTATTTTAAGCACACCATCAGGTGTACATCATCAAGACAACTTATTACATTTACTTTATCTACTGTTGCCATTTTTGACTCAGAACTTTTTACCAATATGTTGCCCTTTGAGACAAAGCCCAGTGATGTTTAGTTAGGTATGAGAGAAGCTTTCTGCCCTGGCTATTTCTTTATCCAGGGTGATTCAAAATTTAACCCAGGAAATATATGTTTGATATTGATTTTATTTATGTATTACTTCTTGGCTTAGGACTTTTTTATTTTTCCAAACACTTATTTTGACAAAAAAATTTACAGATATGCTTTTTATGGAATAATGTAGTAATTATCCAATTTTCAGCTGAAACATAGTTATTGGCATAAATATGAACCTTGGAACACTTGATGACAAACTAATGTCAATTTTCCAGTTTGTGTAAAATATACAATTAAATATCCAACACAAGTAATATTAGAATCTTGTGTAGGATTCCAGCTAACACCAACATTAAAAGAGAAAAAAAAGCCCTACTGATTACAACATTTTTACAAGCAGTAAAAATAATGTCTTCCTCATAATACAGAAATCTATTTCCTCTACAGTGTCATGGTTAATTTTGTTATATTATGCAATATGAACTCAGCCTCAAAAAGTACAACCAGGACCCCAAAAAATAAAGGAACAACCAAAATTGATCGTATCACTTATCTGTTTCTCAAAAAGCACCATATTATCATGTTAACAGCTTCCGATAATGAAGTAGCCTTCAGCTAAATAAATTTACTCTTACGTTAAGCATAATCTCTGTCTGTTCTTTCTCTGGTTAATTGACAGATATAATTAAAAATTAAACTAAATTAAAAACATAATGCTTCTCTATGTGTTGCATATATGCACAACAGTATCCATACAACAGAATCATTAAAATAGAACACAGAAAATATATTTATAATCACTTGTTGAACTCAATGATTTAAAAACTATCTTTGATAATTTAGACAACACTTAAAAGTACAGGTTATAAAAATTTTATTGAAATCAATTTCACATATAATCTTTTCAATCCCTACAGTTAAAAAAATGTATCTCTAGGAAAAAGAATATGGTTAAGTGCCTAGACATAATGCGTAAATATAATGTCATATACTGTAACAATTAAAAAATCAGAAACAAAATCCTGATTTTTATCTGTAAATTTTCCAGCTTACAATTTGTTTTTATCCATGTCCTTTTGTATGTAATTATATTTTGGGGTTCAATCTTTCAAATCTTCTATACTGTCCCCACCTAAACTGATGTAGTTAATTAGAAATCACTAACACAGTAATTAGGGAGTCTTATTAGACCTAGATATAAAACTTCCAAGATTTTTATTATAATTTAGGAAACATTAAATGGACTCACATTATGCTGAGTTTAGTCCTGATTCAGTAGTATTATTTAATCTTGAACAATGAACCTTATAGTTCAAAACAGTTTCCAAGCTATATTGTCTAAATGATACTAATTCCTATTAAAGGGATTTCAGAAGACGCAGACTCACTCAAAAACAGTCTGGCACGGTGAGTATTGAACAATGTTTAATAATATTTATAAGCAATTGAATTTGTATATTCCAGACTTATTTACAATATCTTTATAATTTAATGCATTTAAATTTTGACCCAAAAATCTTCAGTATGATGAGGCAGGAAAAATTCCCAAGCAGATATTCCTTTTCATTGAATAATTCTGTTTATATTTTAATTGATAATCTTCCTTTGTTAGGCTCACATGATGCACAAATGCTTATATGGATTTACTTCCAATGTACAAAATAAGAAAGAGGATGAAAATGATCTGTAATATAAAATGAGGTATATAAATAATATTAATATGCTAAATGTTAATTCAATAAAATGCAAAGTGTGCACAAAATAAACTGCTTTATGTAGATGAAGAATCATTTACTAAGCAGTGTAAAACACTGAAAAAGATATAAATTACTTTAACCAATTGTCTCCTCTATATGACCCTAAATGTCTTATTTAACCATGTATCCATGAACTCAAAAATGTAATTATTTAATAACATGCAAATAAATAACTCCTACCTGGGAACTAAATAAGAAATATAAGTGACCATAATGAAGAAAATGTATATATGTATATATATTAGCTTTATAAAAATGTGAAGGATGAGAGCTAAAGTATGAAAGCTGTTAGTAAATAAAACATGTAAAAGATTGTTTTACAGATCTGGTAAGAAAGGGGGGCAATTAATATTCTAAGAGAGTTAAGAAATTAAAAACAAATTTAATTCCCCCTTAGAATATGAAGTAAGTCCCTTGAATAAATCAAAAGAAGTTTAAAATCTTAAAGTACTGAAAAACACCATCATATTTCACAAAACATCTTGGTTAGGTGTATTTCAATATTTTGAATGAGTTCAATATCTATCTTCCCTCCTAAAACTTTGTAGGTACTATCTAGAGAGAAATACAACTAATTTAAAACATGTTTTTTTAATTGGAAGAAAAGAAGAGAGCTTGCCTAGAGATATCAAAAACTGTGTGTAGACGTGTGTGTAAATTAAAGTATGATGACAGCATTAAAGAAAGTTTGGGTGCTTTAAAAACACTCATTCGTCCATTAATTCATTTTCTATCACATAATTACTTTGCTTTTACAATATGCATGGCTGGGTAATGAGTCTAAGTATGCCAAGAGAGTATTGGATACTAACTAGTTTCAATGCACCCAAAAGCACAAATTTTTTAAATGATATGTGATAAGTCACAGAGAAGCACTGCTGTCTGAATAAGTAAAACACAAATTGCCTACAGAAATTGCCAGATGCATAGATGTAAAATGAACAGTTCTGTTTCATATCTGCACCTCAGAAAGATTTTTATAGCTTTCATTTAAATCCTATTAGTTGAGGAAGACCATTGCTCAACAACTAAAGGAGAAGAAACAAGATAGTCTTATGATATCTCATTTATCTAGAGTATACAAAGGTGCCAGTCAGCTGCTGCACCAGTTAACTGGGGTAATCACATAAATTGTGAATAGATTACCATTTTTCAAAGAAGTGAAATATTGCAAAATTCAGTGAACATTTAATTCTAACAGTAGATATATGGAGAATATGAACTGGGGTCAGGTTTTTTCTGATCCTGAGTTGTCATTTGTTTCCTGCTCAGAGTTGATGTGAGTAAACTATTTTGATTATGAGAGATTAATTCATAATTACAGAATAAAAGAATTTAATGGAAAAATAGAAATACTGGTGTGATTCAAAAACCAGAGATTTGTCACAAAGAGATAAACTAAAAAAAGTAAGAAAATTAGTTAGACTCACAAATCTAGAGGTATTCTTATAAAGACAAGTGAGAGAACAAAAATCTCAGAAATAGGATATTATTTTAAAAAAAAATAGCAGAACTTGGAGAAAAAGTGAACAGAAACAAACATATCTATTAAAAAAGGAAAAAATACTGAAAAAGATGTCCATTCATTTAGTAACATATGGACCTAACAGACAAAAATGTTAAAAGGCCACCTATAAAAATACTTTCTGTGGAATTTAATATTTGATAAAGTGATGCTATGCTTATGACATTAGAGGAATATACAAATTCCAAAGAAAACACTACACAAGGGTAAATAAGTATAAGGGTAATCTGTACCGGTAAGAAAAGTCATTTTATTTTGAATACTGTATATGCTCCTATACTATCTTGACTTCAACAAATTATGAAAACTTAGAGGGCCGACTAAGATAATGAAGGAATTGGAAGAGGTGTGACTCAACAAAACACACTCTACGATTTCAAACAAGTAAAAACTTGAAGTGTTAGGTAGAAATAATATAGATGCCAAAAAGAATGTTCCTAAAATGAGGGTTACTGAAAAGAAGTCTGTCTAAAGTGTCAGCAGCATTTTAAATGCAATGTTTCAAAGTTCTGACATCTTTTCTTACGTTATGATATGTATGAGTTGGGTTGAAATTTCAAAAGGGCTCAAAAGTAGGCAAAAACAAAGTTAGGTCAGGAGACAGCTGATTTTTTGACACACCTGGACTAGTCTAAATGTTGTATGCTATGAAAGCAGAATCAATTGTAACACTTTTCAATGGATGGTTTCCTACAGTCCTATGATTGTAGAAAATTTCATGGATTTAGGATTTAAAAATCATGATGTCCATGTAGGTTTTTTCACTTTATTCAATATAATTTATTATTGTATGACCCTTTAAGCAAATGAAAGAAAGATTTCACACATACATTTTAGATGAAATTTCATTGGCCATTTATCTTATGATTGTCTTCAATTCTTAGGGAATGACTAAGTTTTTGACAAGAAATCAACAGGTTTCCAAATAACAAATCCTCATACCTTTAGCACTGTATTGTTTAGGCTGATTTAAACTGAAAGATATGCTTGTTTCCAGACAAAAAAATCTGAAGAGATAATGTTCAAAATGTGAAGCCAAAATCATAAGCAAGAATGATTACAAAAATAATATTAAACATGTTGTTTTAACTTTTGGGCTTTTCTAAATTACATTAATGCTATAACTTTTACCAGTTATATTCTTGAACTTGAATTATTTTTATGATCTTTATTTTTTCAGACTATCTAGATGTTTTATGTATTACTTACTGTGTCAGTTGAAAGACTCAGTAATTTTAAATAACATGTCAGTAATTTTAAAGAAATTCTTGACTCCTGAATGAAAAATATAACTATTTTTAAACTCCAGAGAATATTTTTATTTCATTTTAATAAGTGTTGAAAACAATTATTGATTTTTATTAAGACTTAAAGTATTTTCATATTTTTTATTACTTTAATAAAAATTAAAGTTAAAGCTAAGCTAAAATTTATTAACATTTTAAGATAAATCTAAACACTATATTTTGACTATATGACCATATCCTACATGTTTAAATTTATTTCCTCCATCTTTCAGTGTATCCCTTTGGTCCTTATCAGAGTATTAGTAATATACAACATTATGACAAAAATAAGAGGAGGCATGCTTGTAAAGAGCTCATGACTAATGAGACAAGGTTTAAGAGATACGCTGAAAATTTCTCCTGATTAAAAAAATAAGTTCCATTTCATTAAATGCATTGTGTATACTCTTCATGGATCTTTTCTTATATATTAAAAGAAGAAGAAATATAATTGTATATAGGTATTTTTTTAGAAACACAAAGTACATTGTTTTTAACGTGCATACACGCACTTTTGCGTAAAAGTTGTTTTCTTACAATTTTTAATTTTAACTTTAGCAATCAGAGGTGTAGAAATGGAAAGTTCTTGGGTGTAGACAATGATCTCATTTGTATTATTAAGCGTATCACCATTTCTCTGTCATCATTTTATAAATGACAGTGGTAGCCTCATTAGGCTTTTTTTAGGGCTTCACAAAAATAACTAAATATACAGTTACTTTTCTTAACATCAGAATGTGCATTATGTTCATTAAAAAACAAAATGCATGTTTAGCAAAAGAAAAACTGCTGGGCTTCCCTGGTGGCGCAGTGGTTGAGAATCTGCCTGCCAATGCAGGGGACAAGGGTTCGAGCCCTGGTCTGGGAAGATCCCACATGCCGCGGAGCAGCTGGGCCCGTGAGCCACAATTACTGAGCCTGCGCGTCTGGAGCCTGTGCTCCGCAACAAGAGAGGCCGCGATGGTGAGAGGCCCGCGCACCGCGATGAAGAGTGGTCCCCACTTGCCGCAACTAGAGAAAGCCCTCGCACAGAAACGAAGACTCAACACAGTCATAAATAAATAAATAAATAAATAAATAAATAAATAAATAAATAAATAAAAGAAAAACTGCTTCCTCAATAATTATTTAAACATTCTGATTTTAAATAAAGGTAATTAGTGCTAATTTTTAGCTTCTTTAATTACATAAGGGACGTGCTTTTCAATTTAGAAGATGCGAATATTTCCATTCCTGATGATAAAGGATACACATATTAACAACTACCACCATGTGAATCTGGGGGGCAAAATTGTCAGGAATGGAGGGTTTTGGTTTAGCTTATACAGTTAGATTAACCATAAAATTGACTATGCCTATTAAATTAGAGCTAGGAAGTAATTTTAAAGATAACTGTGTGAGACTAAGATGACATTAAACACTAGAAGTTAAAAAAAAAATCAGACATGATTAAAGTTATATGAAGAACTGAGGAGAGTATAAATAAAAACAACAAAATAGCTATTTTTCTGCTTCTTTTTCATCCCGGCCACACTTTATCCCAAACCCTAAATTTTGAGCAGTATGAGCTGAGCTGGCTAAAACAGAAGATGGAAATTGTTATTCAAAATTAATTAATTATAATACACATCTGGAATAATATGCAAACAAATCTTAATTTTCTTGGTAAAATAATAGATGCATTCTTTGATTTCTAGCAGCACATATATCTGACAACATATTTTATAATCCCTGAAATCAGGGATCTAAGTGAAATACTAGATTCTTAAAAAGTAGAGAAATTTGTGTTAAAATATATGTAGCATCAATATTTTTATCAACAAAAATTGTTACCACGATTCTTAAAATTAAAAAGAAAAACTAGTCAGTAGAGAAAAGACACTTGTAGATGTTCAAAATTTCAGTTCTATAATGTAAGTGAAATTTCATCAAGGTTGGTACTCACTAAGAGTTAAAGAGGTTGAACTGATTTTTCACTATATTTGATGTAGATTTACCAGTTAATATATGCTAACAGGAAATATTTGTATTTATTTAGAAATACACATTTGAATTACTCTGAATCATATGCCCTTTGAACTTTTACCTTGAAATTATTGATAATGTACTTCTATAATGTATATTCTTACTTTAAGTGAAACACCAGTGAGAATATGTTGTGTAAAATTTGGAAAAGCTTGGTTTTTGATAATAAGTAAAACTTTAAATCCAGAAAGAATGAATAAAATTCTAAATCCAGAATTTAGTTTGAGGGGCAAAGACTGAATCGTAGTCCTTATTTATTAAAATTTGATTTTAGGCTACTTTAATAAATATATACTAAAGAATCTCAAAGCATTTTTGTTTTTCAGAGTGGTCGTATAAAATTATCCACTTCGAGACTATGGTCCCAATATCGAAAGAGCTGACTACAATTATCAATGTCTCAATGTTAGAAGAACCTACTATTTTTAATAAATGAATAATACTGCTGTGTTTATATGCTTTCATCATGTAGTTCCTCTGATTCTGATGAGCAACGTGTATCCATGCCAACATATTACTAAATCACGTAGAATGATCAAACTGATGGCTGCAATGATTTCTGAATTTAGCCTAACGTGTTTAATGTCATTGTGGGAAAAGGATGATTAAGTGATAATGCTGGTAATCAATAAGAAAACGAGATCTCTCGGTGACTTAACTGTGAAGAGATGGTTTTCCACCTTAATTAAGCCCTTCAAAACACATGGAAATCAAGTCAGCAGGTGAGCAGTATTCAAAGGAAATAGGAAGATCATTTGAAAAATGTTTTCAACAACATCAAAAATTATCTCTGATTGTTGCCAACAACCATGTCCTAACCCAGGAATTTGTCTTCTTGTTAAGTATATCCATTTTTCTATTGCAAAGTGCTGTCTGCATCCAAGAGTCACTTTTATCCTTGTTTCTGAAAACAACCTGAACTCTATTTTTACTAAGAAGAATGGCATGTTGAACTTTATTTCCTGAAAGGGAATACTTTGCTACAGCCTTTTATGGAATACTTACTCAAATATGGTGGTTTGTAAGGCGCTCGTGTATTAGACAGCAGTCCATCCAGCTCCTTCCTCTCCAGGGTGCTGTGAAGGGCCTTCTCTTTGCCGAAGGTGGAGAAGGACCTCTCCGCCCCAGGCTGGGCTTCTGGAGTTTCAAACACTTCGGTGTCTGGAACGGAGTCCATGCCAGGAACATGCAGATTGCTACGATAATCAGCAGCCTGGCGTCCATCAGAAGGGACAAATGAAGGCATCCAGCACCGATCTGAGTGGCCCAGGGCTTTACATTCCTCGGTGCAGTTGGAGAAGAGATCCATACCTGTGAGCAGAAAACACAGAAGCTACGGAGGGAGCCTTCACCAACATGACCAGCTACTTAGAAGTGAAAAGTTACAGGCAGCATAAAGAGTAATGGGTGAAGGTATCTTAACGAATTTTTCTTGTTTTAACCTGACAGGAGCCAAAAATCGCTTTACATTATTTTATAAAGGGTAAGACTCTTGGCAAAGAGGCCTCTCAGATAGATGTTTCTAAACTACTCAGGATATCGGGGGGGAAATGTTGGCTCTAGATTATTTAAATAACTAGAAAATAGTGAGAATGAATATTTTTAAAAATCTCTCGTGAAGTTCATAACAGAGAAAAAACCGAAGTGGAAAGCCTTGGTTATCCATAATCTATAATGACGTTAAGTCATCTGATATTTTTTTTCTTACAGACAAAAATGGAAGAAATATGGGAAGTACTAGTGATGACATTTAGATTACAAAATCTGGACATGAAATAAAAAGTGAAATTCAACAGAAACATGGCATACATACTGATACATCAGTAAATAACAAGAATAAAATAAGATTTCGTGAGCGGCCAAGAGCATGCTTTCTTAGGTTCCTAGAAAATGACTTCCTAAAAGTTATTTTTCAGTGACACTCTCATAGTCCATATTACTACAAACCACTTACCATTTACCACCTTAGACAAGCCCAGAACAAATGACTGTAATTAGTGAAACCAAGGTAACAAGTGCAATGTGAGTCAGCTGCAGATGCTATTGACAAATACTTTATTACTTGTTCTATATTGGAAAACACTTGTCCTAGACAACACAGAACTGTTTGCTTACTAATCCTAGATAGAATACCCAGATTTCAAATGACATCTTCAAGTTTCATTGTCTCCCATAGATTGACAAGAATATTAAACACGTTATTTATGACTCAAGAAAGCTCACTCACTTTCTTAAGAAAACATAACGATTTGGGGGCACTATAGAATACTATTTGTTATTCATTTTGATAACTAGCAGTAGGTCAAAAAATAAGTACATAAACAAAATCGCATTTTAACGTGTTTCTAAACAGAGCAACGCATTTATTAAATATGGTTAAAAACAGGATCAATTTGAAATAACAAAAGTGTGATTAGTCTGAACGTCAGAAACTCTCAAATGCATGAAATGCCTGGTGTGGAAAAACTAGGGATTATTTTTTTGACCAACGGAGTAATATTTATGTCATGAACACACTTGATTTGTTTTTCTTTAAATGTTATGAGTGATTTGAGCTCTTGAGCAAGTTTTAGTTTGCAAATTCCTAACGGTATTCTACTAGTACTAATTTACTTTTTTGTGTGTATATTTTAACACCTCTCTATATAATATAAAGAAATCAATTTTTCACAATTATTAACCCTCCAGATTATCCTCAAGTATTTTGGAGTTAAGAACAGTTAATTACATATATTATGTTTTAAGAAATAACACCAAGCTTCTTATCATATATTAATCTCACTTTCTAATGACTTTTAATTTTAAATTAAACTATGTATAATGCTAAGTCTGACTTCAATTCTAACATTCCATTGATAATTGATACGTAAGCCTGGAAGTAAATTACTGATCAGTGAACTGTTGAGGAATGTAAACATGAGCTGAAGCCGAGATAAGGAATCAGACTAAGAACAGCATGTAAAACATGTCAATTTTTCTCTAGACACCATGGAAGTTCAGTTTTCCTATTCCTGTGAGGAGATAGGTACTTAAAAAAAAAAAAAAAAAAAAGAGGAAGGGAAGGAGAATATCCCTGATGCACACTGACAGACGAGCTAGGTAGAAGCTATAGAACCAGAGAGATCTCTTTCTGAGGCACTGTACTCTAAATGCTCCCTATTTATAGTGTGATAAGGAATAAAAGGCCTTTTTGATAGGTGGAACTACCATTAATAGTAAATTATGAGCAATTATATATTTTAAAAATAAATTCATGTCATTAAATTTGAAGCTGATGAAAAAGATTCAAATTTTAAGATAGACTTGTTTTACTGGCTCCTGATAAAGATGGGTACTAATGCAAAATTTGATATTAATACAGTTTTTCATCACATAACTGATCAAACCCTTGCAAATATACCTCATGAGACCATTAACAATCTTTCACATCTGTTTGAGCACTGTACCCAAGTATTCATATAATTTTGAAAATGATAATCACAGAGAAAAATTTTAATAATCTAGTCTCTCAGCATTATCATTAAGATGTTTGCCTATGTTAGAGGGTACTTTTAGTAGAATTTGTTTTATGGGTAGTTTATATTCAATTGTGCCCATTTTCTTCTCTCGAAGTATATGTTTTTCTGCCTCTTTGACTTATTAGAGGCTGGTTAAAATTCCCTTAGGTGATGACGTAAAGTCCTCATGAATTGAGAACCTGTACAACAAAACATATCATGTGCATAACAAGAAAAGTGAGGAATATGATAAAGTTTTCTGTTGGAAGAACACTGTTACTTGCCTGAAAGGGGAACAACACTTGTAAATAATGTTCTTAATAAATTTATGAGCTACTCCTTTTAAAGTGGGATCCCCATAGTTGATAACACAGCTTTATATTACTACAGGGAAAGGGAATATGGCACACATTCTGCATGTAGATGTTTCACCAGTTTTACTGATAAAACAAGTGTACTAATTTCTCATGAGGAAAATATCAGACACAGAAACAATTTTTTAAAATCATATAAATAGTACATCAATAAATTTCAAATAAGTTTTAGAAACATTCGCTGAAAATGTATTTTTTCATTTGTCTTAGATACATAGTTTGAGAACCAAATATGTCTTGCCCATTTACTGGTCCTCACCTTAGGGAGCCATTGACTAAAATTATTTTAAAATTATTGTATCTTTTTTCATATATCACGAATCCCATTAAATATATTATTTTAATGACCAGATAAGCAGAGGCATATTTAAGTTTTGTGGTGATAAATGACTGCACGAAGGACAGGAATGTCAGTTATTTCAGTACATGGGACATTTAAAAATGTGTACCTTTCACATTGTTTTCGGAATTTTCTAACAGCTCAAATTGAAGTCCCAAGAGAAAATAAGTTTAACTTTTTTTTTTTTTCTTCTTGTTCAAATGCCCTTACTTTAGAACCTGTGGGATTTGTATAGCAGACAAATACAGGCCGAGCCTGAGTTTTGGTAATTCCTAAGAAACATTTCAACATACGTATTTTATTTACAATTTCTTATCCTAGTTATTTACTTTTTTCCACTTCTCAGAAATGTCTGTTCTACAAGGCATGACAGCTGAAGTGATAGACTGCCTGTTATGCAAAGATATATTCAGACAAATTTTAAAATACATCTTTTTTAACTGGCAAGTAACTTGATCCCTTACAGTCAGAGGCAGTGATATTACCACTGGGAACAAACTGATTCCGAAAATGTATTTGTATTCAATTTGTGCTGTTTTCTGATGAATGTAATACTATAAAATTACATGTGCACTTCTCTCATGTACCAAGCCTTCAGAAAAAATGTGGGTTTTTTTCCAAATATGATAAATAACTTAAAAAATCAACACTCAATTTTTGGAGGAAATTTCGAGTCTTCCTTTAATTATTTAACACTGGAGCAATTAGAGATATTAACTCTAACCATAAAAATTGCTATAATTTTTAGGAAAATTTGGTTTGAGAGCAGAGATTTAACAACATAATTCACCCATGAAAAAATTCAAAACATGCACATCAAAATTTTCTCCTTACTTATCTTTCAAAATGTTTATATTTTTGTCCGTTTTCTCTTAACATTTGTCTTACATTTTTTCCAATTGTAAATGTCTCCTCATTATCAAGTTGTAGCTCACATTTTCACCAGAAACCTTAACAGAAAGTTTTTGCTTATGCAGGCAATGGTATGAATTTACTGTATTTATAAAGCCAGAAACTAATTGCCAGTATCTAAATTCTTATTGGAGTCAGGAAAGGGAAATTTGTGTTTTATGATAAACCAAGAATTCTCTTATTGACATTGTAGTAGTAGTGCAGTGGCTTAATGCATTTCATGATATACTTTTATCTACTAGTATGAATATACCAATAATACGAATCACTTAATTTTTTAAATTTATAGCCAAGTTTTGACCATGTGTCATGTATAAATCTCATGATAATTAGTTAAGAAATTGACACTTTTAGAAGCTAAGTTCCCTTATAACTAAAAGGAAAATTTACAAGAAGAGAAACTTGAAAATTTTCAGGTAAATATAACAAGTAACATTAACTGAATCATCATTTATTAGGGTTTTCTTCTTCAATACATATTTTAAGAAGGCACAATTATTAAAAATAAATTAATAATTAATCCTAGTATGCACATTGTAAGTATTTAATAAATGGAAAAAAATTTCCCACAATTAAATAGATTGCCTTAGATCTACCTCCAATAATATTAAACTGTTTAAGAATATACAACTAAAAATGTTGTATCAGTATTTAAATTAGACAAAAATTCTATCGTTTAATCTAATGGTATTATAAAATTGAAAATATATTGGTTTTAAGTTCATTTTATTGTTTTTTTATCTTTTTTTTTTTTTTTTTTTTTTTTTGCTATTTAAGCTGTGATTAATCAGTTTCTCCCCTTGGGATGGTTTATGTAAGTGTTTACCACATCTCCTTGGACTTCTGCCATATCTAACCAATACATCAATAGTGCACTGAAAAAAACGGAAAGCACCTTGACAAGGCTATAGAAAGTAAGTGCCACAGAGCAGTGGTCAAGCCGAAGAATTTCACACATGGAGCCAGGTGCAGTGGAAAACTGAAAAAGCTTATGTGATTCTCTGTGCAGCTGCCTCCGTGTTTAAAGCCCTTCTATGAACAAGATTGGTGACTGCAAATGGCTTAGAAAGGAGAAAAGCAAGGGGGGGAGGGAGGAGAAAGAACAAAAAGGAAAACTATTCATAGAAGAATAAATAGAAGGAATATCCAAATAAATAAATACAAGCTAATGTTAACATAGAAGAAGAAAGTGGGAATAAATAAAAACTTAGGAAGTTTAAACAGGTGAAGCACTAAGCTAAACAGTGTATATAATGTAATATGAAATGAGGTACAAACTAAAGAATCCAGAATCTATTTCTTTTCAGTGCTGTTTTTCCCTGATAGTCTAACTTTCCCCCTTTATAACCTAGCTCAGTGGGATCTGCTTATTAGCACAAAAGTTTTTCATATTCTAAACCTGGAAATATATGTGCTATGAAGAATATTCTCTAAATATTACAAAATTGGAAGATCATCAATACCTGGTTTTAGAAGGAAATAAAGCAGATGTACTTATTTACCTGAAATAGGCTTAACTTTTTGGAAATACTGTAGCTACTTGGTGTAAAGTTTATAGTACACAACAAAGAATGGACAGGAAAAAGTCATTAAGTATATGCATCTTAATTCTCTTCATTTAGCGTTTTATACTTTACAAGGTAAACACTTCAAAATCATTTTTACAATAAAATTAGACATATTAAATCTGACTTAAATTCAGCACACAAAGGTATAATTACTTCTTAATATGAGTGTGTTATTACAATTTGAAAACATCTATCATTGTGCCCAGCATGTGGTGGCAGCTTTATAACTCCTAATGAAGTAGATTGTTAATTCTGTAATACTTTTACATGTTTAAGAATTTAAAGATAGAAAAAAGAATTTGCCATTTTGATAAGAAAAACTGCCTGCTTTTAAATATGTTTTCCGAACACAATTTAACATTTAAAATTTCCTTTTAATGTTTTGACATCTCAAATAATTTAAAAGAAACATTACCAAAATGGCAACATTGAGCGCCTGTGAAATAAAAGATCTAGTGGGAAGGCGCACTGATAAGAATGTATTCCCATCCATGTTCCAAATTGAACACTTTTTGCAGATGTTTATTCATTTCTCTTTCTTCGGTTAGGTTATTATGGCTCATTATGTCTGAGGGGACTAAACTAATTGAAATGTTCATTGAGATCGGAGTGCTACAGAAAAAAACCCAAAAAACTAAAAAAACAAAGTAGGGGGGAGTGGGAAAGGAATAAAATGCACCCAAGGAAACATGCAGCAGTGGATACTCTTCTTTTTTTTTAATATTAAACATTTTGTTTCAAAAGTTTTAAAAGGCGGACTGTTAAATTAGAAACTCTGAAAAAGGAATAGGAATGAGCAATTCTAAACATATACCTTCTAAAAGATAACAATAAATCATATGTCATATATGAAAGGGACTTTGTACTCAAATATAAACTTCTGGCAAGACCTGGTTTGTTGTCAGGTTCCCAGACACTAAATAGATGCTCTGTTCACTTAGCGTGAAGGCCCGCAAGGGGCAGGGACCTCCGGGGATTCTTGGCAGTTCTCAAGTCTCATTAGGTCTGCATATTAATGACTTGCAGCAATATAAAGAGACCCTTGAGCAGCCTTTCTTTCCCCTCCTCCTGCCTGCGTTTCGCAAGGCTAAGGCAGCCTCAGACACGGCACACATAAGCCAAGTGAGAGGCTTGTGGCCACCACTGCTGCCAGGCGACCGTGGGGCTGATACTGCCCTTTGACACACTGCCTCAGCACCGTTCAGAGGCCCAGGGAGCGTGTTAAGGAATGGGTGCTCTCGAGGATCAATGGTACCTTGAAAATGAGAACCCTATCACCCTGCACTTAATCACTAACCAAAATAAAGCTCAAAGCTCAAGTGAATGAAGTTGGACCTCGAGACAGTCCAATGATGGGCATTTTAGAAGTTACAAAAGTTAGCTTGCCTTTGCCTTTCTTTATGTGTCGGATAAACACAAAACTCAATTGAAAAAGAAAAACAAAACAAAACAAAATCCACATGCCCCCTTCATAGTTGAAATGCAAATTAAGTGGAAAGAAAACCCAAACCTTGTGAAATTGTTTTCATTATTTTAAGGTACATATTTTATTTCTTTTAAGTGTTTTCTTTAATTATTAGTAATTAGAGTTCTCAGGATCCTATAAAACTTAAAGGGTAAATTTATATAGAAAAAGTAAAGTAAGATAAAGAAAAACAAAGTAAAAAATACATATCACATTGCAACCCCCATCCGTGAATACCATTAAGCCCGCATACAAATATACCTAGAATTCAACTTTTGAACATGGATCCATTGAAAATATGAGGAAACCTAGGATGCTTCAGAAAATACACATTATCAAGTGTTAACTAGTGTCCTGAAGCCTAAGAACCCGGGACTGGAAATCCTGCTTTCAACCTATTCATGATTTTAATCACCATTCCTTCTCTCATTCAATATTCGTTGACATGTAAAATGCATTGCTCTGGAAATGGAGAAATTTGGATTCTGGTCCCCGATCATCCACTCATCCTCTTGTGACCTTGTGCAGGTCAACCAACTTCATTCATCTTCAGTTACCTCATCCGTAAGCAAGTCTAATAATATCGTAATTGACTGAAGACTGAGGACTGGACCCGGTGAGAAATCTATGGCTTTTGTATGCAATATAATTCCAGGAAAGAACATTACATAAAAAAGAAAGGTTTCATAGTCTAACATATTCCACAATGAATTTCTAACTTTCATTCTCTGAAGGAACATTAAATACTACAATCCTCTTTGAGTATACAATTGTCGACATAGGATGGCACCATTCTTCTGTAGATTTACTAACACTAAAAATTACCTAAACATCATCCTTTCAGGATTGATTTTTGAAAAACACTATAAAAGTCAGCATTGCCCTTTGATCACACTTACCAGCTGACTGGCCGCGGTTGGTGGCATCGTGATCACTATCTCCCTGTTCACTGTCTCCATGGCCACTGTCCTTAGAGCTTACTATGTCGGCTTCCTGGAATGCAGAACTAGAAGTACAAAAATGTGAATATTAGAATAAAAAAGGTGAAGAAACACAGAAAACATTCTTCTGCCACCACATGGTCACTGATGGTGCTGCAGATGCCTAGAGCTCTCAGGTGGCTTTATTTCTGCTTAAAGCTAGTTTTCATAACCTTAAGCCTAACTCTAAAATTAAACATTAGCAGTTAGTTGGAGCCCTTAAGGCATGTAAAGTTGAGCCATTATTCTGTGATTGGAACTAAGCATATGTTTATATCATTTTCATAGAAGATATATATATGTATATACCTGGAACAGCTAGGAAGATTATCAGAAGCAGTGTAGGAGTGTAAACTGACAAAGTATTCAAGTATACTTAGTGGTTGTATGTAAATGAAACACACCAATATTTTTAAAGTTTATTGTCTAGGAAACCTAACGTAATCAGTATTTATGTCCTGCCCTAATTGGAAATACTTTATCATTTTCTATTTTGATATTGAATAATATATCTAATTCCTACTTTTAGTAGGTAGTAATTTGTCCATACACCAAGCTAGGAAAAAAAAAAGGAGTCCATACCTGTTAACTCGGCGAGGTCTGTCAACTAGATAGCTGAGCTCTGCTCGCTGGTGTTTAGTCTAGAAAAAAAATAAATAAATCAAGAGCATTTGAATGCTAAGGGTTTAATTAACAGTCTGCTTTTGAAGTTAGGAACTAATTCTAGCTTAAGTAATTGTGTACATTTTTATGAATTTCTAAGCTGTCCTAAAACCTCAGACTAGCGATTGCTGGGTAAAGGCAAGAAGATATGCAGAGACACATCAATCTAGATTTTCAGTAAAGGTTAAAAAAAAAATGCAGAGATAAAAGGCCAATTTTAAGTGTGTGTGTGTGTGTGTGTGTGTGTGTGTTTTGAGGCGAGAATGCAAATGACCTCATAGCTGGGGCTCATAAACTATTGTCTCCAATAGGGTCAACCTAGTTATATATGCTGCAGTCTTTCTTTTTCAGTGGCCTAAAAAAGTGTTTAGGTGCATACTGGTTGACACAAGAAAAACAGCACGCTCAATAAGCAAAAAGTTTGGATATTTTATGGAATTATTTTGTTGTTTATTTTCAAAATGTGCTTAAGATACAAATGAGCTGTACAAATATTCATGAAAGTCAATTAATAATATCTAAGACTCAAAATAAATGAAATAACCTGCCAAGAAAGGAGTTCATAATCCTCCCTTCCCTCCTGGCCCCAATTCTTTTCCCCCTGCAAACACCCCCTGCATTCTCCTCCCCGCCTCCAGCACCCACACGCCTTTTCCGGTCCAAACTTTCTTTTACAGAAATCAACTCCGTTCTCCCCCTCCCTCCCTCCTTTCGACTTTGCTACTTCTCCATCTTATAAAAAGAAATCGGAATTGACAAGCCAAATTCTTGGATGAAGAAAGCCAACAGCAGTGATTTATCCAAAACGGTGGCAAGAAGGTAATTATTACCTAAAAGATATACTCAAGACAACAATTGTTTAAGCCTTTCGTAACTTTACTCTTACAGGGGTTTGTGCCAAAGCAACTTCATTCAAATTCACACTGTGTGGGCGTTCGGCTTCAAGAGCGTCTGTAAATGCTGTTCAGAGCAGAACTGAAGGCTTTTTTGCAACCCGAGTTCAAAGGACAAGGATCTGATAACTCATTCACTAAAACATGCATTCGAGTTTAGACAACTGTGCAAAGTTAAACAATCTATAGCTTACTTTTACACGCGACTGAAAGCATCGATAAACAAAGCAAAACAATGAACTTTATTAACGCTTGGGACAAATGCAAAGAGAAAAAGAAAACCTTTGCCAGCGCCAGAAGGTCCCTCCACCGCATTTCCCTCTCCCCCCGCGCACTTCCCCCTTTACCCCCAGATTTCTAAGAAGGGAAAAGACTGAGAGGGGGGTTAGGATTTTAAAGGAAAGATGCCAGAGGGAAGAGGGAAGGTCCAAGGTGGCAAAGCACCAAAGGAAGGGAATGAAAATAAACGTGGAGGGGTGGAGCGAGAAAATTAGGGACAACACGAAGTTTAAGTTACACACGAAAGGGTGGGAGAGGTGACTCCCCATTCCTGCCTCCACAAAGATACAAGTGAGCTAATATCCTAAAAATAAATACACAGTGCACCAGAGATAAAAGGGCCGGGCTAGAGGAGGCTTTCAGATGGAGGAGATGAGAGATGGTGGTCCTGGCGCTTCAGCCTTACCTCGTTGGACAAAATGCTTCCGTTGGAGATGATGTCGGGCTGCTGGTCTGTGTAGCCGGAGACGATGGCCCCGCAAGGGTTGTGCTCAGTGTCCGTACTCCGCGAAGGGCTGCAGGGTTTAAGGAACATCAGGTCGGTCTTGGCGGACTCGGGGGTCAGGCAGACCTGGTAGCAGTAATTCTGGTTGTGGTGATGGGAGCCAAAGCTCCCGGACTCCTCCACCGGCACTTGGGCCGGGTTACTGGGTACGTTGGAGCTTTGCACCAGCATGATGTCCGACTTGCTGAGTTTCTTCTTGCGCGCCCGGGCTTGGCGGCCGCAGCAGGTCGAGCCGCCACCGCTGCAGCAGCAGCAGCAGAGGCAGCAGTCGCTGGCCAGACACGTGTAGATGTTGAGCTTCTTCTCTTTTTGGCAACGCACGGCAAGCACGATCATGGCCAGCAGGAAGATGAAGGACACCGAGCCCAGCGCGATGATGAGGATGAGGGTGAGGTCCAGCGAGGTCTCCCCGCCGCCGGAGCGGCTGGGGCGCTGGTGCTCCCCTGACCCCCCGCCCCCGCCCCCGCCCCCGCCCTGGGGCTCGACAGCGCCATCCACCAGCTGCACCACCAGGGTGGCGGTGGAGGACAGGGGAGGTTGCCCGTGGTCGCGCACCTCGATCACCAGCTCGTAAGGCCGCTGGGGGTCGCGCTTGGCCGGCACCCGGCGCGCCGTGCGGAGCTCCCCGGTGCGCCAATCCATGCGGAAGAGGTTCATTTCGTTACCCCGCACAATGCTGTAGGTGAGCCGGGCGTTCTCGCCGTCGTCCGCGTCCACCGCGGCTACGCGGGTCAGCAGGTAACCGGGCTCCGCCGAGCGGGGCAGCACCTCGCGCGCCGGAGTCCCGTTGCGCCCCGGAAGGGGCGCCACTACGGCAGGGGCGTTGTCGTTCTGATCCACGATGAGGATGTTGACGGTGGCGTTGCCAGCCAGCGCCTGGGGGCTGCCGGCGTCCCGGGCTTCCACCTGGAAGCTGAAGTCCTTGAGCTGCTCGTAGTCGAAGGAGCGCAGGGCGTACAAGTAGCCGTTCTCGGAGTTGATGGACACGTAAGTGAAGACGCTCATGCCCTGGATCTGGCACTCGAGGATAGAGTAGGCTAGCTGGGCGTTGGCGCCCTCGTCACGGTCTGTGGCGCTCACCGCGTAGATGTAGGCGCCCGGCACATTGTTTTCGGTCACATACACGTCGTAGACCGGCTGGCTGAATCGCGGTGCGTTGTCGTTCACATCGGACACTTGCACCTGGATCGACTTACTGGTGGAGAGCGCAGGCTCGCCCCGGTCCCGAGCCACCACGGTCAGGGTGTAGGAGTCCCCCGCCTCTCGGTCCAGAGGGGCCTCGGTCACGATGGTATAGTAGTTTTTGAAGGAAGACTTGAGGCGGAACGGCACGTCCCCCAGCAGCTCGCACTGCACCTGCCCATTCTCCTCTGAGTCGCGGTCGGTCACGCTGAACAAGGCCACCACCGTGCCGGGCGCCGCGCCCTCGCTCACCGCCTCCTTCACGGTGCTGAAGCTGATCTCCGGCGCGTTGTCGTTGGCATCCAGCACTCTCACTATCACCTTGCAGTGCGCGGGCACGGCGTTGGGGCCCAGGTCCTTGGCTTGCACGTACACTTGGTACACCGGGCTCTCTTCGTAGTCCAGCTCGCCGCTCACCTCCAGTCGGCCAGTGCGAGGAGAGAGTCCGAAGAGCTCCCGCGCCCGGGGCGAAATGTGGCTGCTGAAGGAGTACACGACCTCGCCATTCTGGCCCTCATCTGGGTCTGTGGCGTTAAGCTGGATCACGAGCGTGCCCGGCGGCGAGTTCTCTGGGAGGGACACAGTGTAGACGGGTTGGTCGAAGGCGGGCACATTGTCGTTGGAGTCCAGCACTCGGATGGTGAGTAGGGCCGTGCCGGTGCGCTGCTGCTGGGGGAGCAGGCCCCCTCCCGCGCCGCCCCCTCCGCCTTCTCCTCCTCCCCCTCCTCCTCCCCCGTCCACCGCGGTCAGCACGTAGCGGTGCACCGCTTGCTGCTCTCGGTCCAGCGGCTTCTCCAGCACCAGCTCGGCGAATCGGTTGCCATCCCCCTGGGTCTGCACGTCCAGGGAGAAGTAGCTGTTGGGGGTGATCTCGTAGTCGCGCAAGGAGTTGGTGCCCACGTCTGGGTCGAATGCGCTCTCCAAGGGGAAGCGGGTGCCCGGCGTGGCGCTCTCAGAGATCTCCACGGTCTGGTCCGGCTCCGGGAAGGAGGGGGGGTTGTCATTGATGTCCAACACCTCGATCTCCACCCGGAACAGCTCCAGGGGGTTTTCCAGGAAGACCTCCAGGTGCAGGACGCAGGAGGGGCTCTGCTTGCAGATTTGCTCGCGGTCAATCTTCTCATTCACGTACAACACCCCGGTCTCCAGGTTGAGGTCCAAGTAAGGGGTCCGAGAGTTGGGCGCCGTTTGAAACCCGCGAGCCGAAAGTTTTGTAATGTCCAAGCCCAGATCTTCAGCGATATTCCCCACGAAAGTGCCATGTTCCTGCTCCTCCTGCACCGTGTAGTGAAGCTGGGAGAAGACTCCTTCCACCATCCAGAGCAAGGCGAAGAATAATAGCACAATCATCTCCAAAGGGAAAGGAAGCAGCTTCCCGCAGCCAGCCAGCCACCCAAACACCTCCCCAGCCACCACGAAAAAAAAAAAAAAATCCCAAATAAAAAATACAAATAAAAGTGCGCTGTGTGTGTGTGTGTGTGGGGGGGGTCTTGTGGCTTTCTGTCCTTAAAAATCTAATTCCTTTTGCTTCATTTTAGGGTTTCCCTCAGTTCAGCCTAATTTTTCAATCTTAGCGCAGGAAGGGTGACAGGCGTCCCCTTTCCTCATCTGTAATCTTCCCACTGACCAATTAATAAAAGAATACAATAGTCAGCGTCCTTTATTCCGACAGTCTTGGCGCAACGCGGTGCTGGCTAAGCCCAAGGAGGAAATTTCGATATTTCAAGACTGTCCTCGGTTTGTCTTCTTGCTGATGGGAGGAGAAGGAGGAGGAGGAAAAGGAGGAGGAGGAAGATGAAGAGGAAGAGGAGAAGGAAGAGGAGATGCTGTTGGCACCGCTGAACATGCCTCTTAATGTCAACGGCTGGCAAATGCAAAAGAGCTTAAAAACAGCGAGAGAATTTTGTGCCGAAAAAGCATAGAACGGTTCTGCAGCATAAAACTTTCATTCTCTTCATTTCTCCGGATGGATGTTCTTCTTGGCATTTTTTCCTCTTTCGCTCTATTTGTATTTTTTGGCTTTCATAGTCTTGTCTCTCTCTGTCCTCATCTCCACCGTCGTTTGCCTCTCTGTAAGTGTGATGAGCAGTTTCTTTTTTGCTGTTTCCTTCCCAAGCCTCTTCTTCCCTCTAACCTGTCTCTCTTCTTTCCAGTCCTTCCCTCCTCCTGCCTCAGCCCCAGAGCCTGCGATCTCGGCTGGCAGTTTCTGAGCTCCGAGCGCTCCGCTTCTCTGTTTTTGCGCAGCGCCCTCATTCTGCCAACCAATCGCTGAGGAGCACCACCCACCGAGCCACCGCTAATTGGCCAACCTGACCGTCAAGCAGGCGCGTCACGCAAGCAACCGGGCCGGGCGGGATGCAACCCGCGTCCGGGCTGCCGGGGTGAGTGTGAGTGTGAGAGCGACCACAGCCCGGCAGGTCCCGAGGCGCTAGCTGGGACGCTGCCACGGAAAGTTCCCAGTCCCCGGCCGCAGGTAATGGCGAGGGAATAGAGAGGTTCCCCTGTTTGCATCAGCAAATGCAAAAACATAATAGCAGCAGCGGTATCCTCTCCCAGGAGCGGGGTTTCCAATGACGCTAACATTCTTTTTCCTTTAAGGTATTTTCCTTGCTACTGATCGTGGAAGTAAGTCACCGAGAACAGGAAAAAGTTGCAGAGGGGCCACTAATTGGCAGGGGTTACCTAATTAAGGGACTCTGGTGGAGATTGGCAGGACTTTTAAAAAACAGATACGATAAGGCCTGTGTCAAACTAAGTGTGAGGGTCTGAAGGGGCCGTGTAGGAAGGAAGGGGTGAAGCTTAGGTGGGTCCTGAAAAGCCGCGGGATTCAAGCCCAGGGTTGAGGGCTGGCGGCTCCTATAGACGTGCGGCCGCGTTAGACTTACCTCTTCCCTTCCTAAACGTACATCCACAATATTCTTACCAAATAGATTAATGCGCTTGGGGACCCGGTTTGAGCTGTGAACGCTTTGATCAATGACTGAGGAGTTTCATCTGAGCTCCGCTTTGGAGCCCGCCCGCCTAACGCCGGCCTCGCGGGCCTCTGGCTTGTTCGCTGCAAGCTGCCGCGGATATCCCTGCGCGTCCCCCCGGCCAAGTGCGACGCCGCGGCGGCGCGCACAGGCTTTTTTCTGCTTATTCTGACAATTGGAGAGCTCCCCCCGCCGCCCTCTGCTAGACCGGAGCACCGATTCTTGCCCAGCTTGGGGCAAGACCGCTGGATGAGGGCAGCTGGGCGGCGGCGAGCGCGGGCGCGGGCGGAGGCGGGGGTGGGTGCATGGGCTGGGTCGCTGCACACGCGGGGCCAGAGTGTGTGCCGCTGCGGGTATCTGCGAACGCGCTTGCACATTCACGGTGCTCGCATCCATCCTTCCTGGTCCAGCGCACAGCTCTGTGTAAGCCCCAACGGGGCACCCTCCACACCTCCTCCCGGGTCCCGAAGGATGCGCTTGACGAGCTCCGAGGGCTCACTCCCGAGGCGCGGGGGCAAAGCGGCGCGTAAACGCACCCAGTTCCTGTGAAGTTGAAATAGAGCGCGAACTCTTCAATGCGAGAGAGTGGATTGAATGGTAATTCTCCAAGAAAAGATTAAAAAAAACCACAAAACATAATTGTGTGTTAATTAGTGGGCTGTAAGGGGTTGTTTATTCAAACGCAAGCAGCCCTTGTTCAGTTTCCTTCTTATGCCACAGGATGGGAAGGTCCCTTGGGGCTTCCTGGTAATGAATGACCTGAGAGCAACACCGCCACAACCTGCGGGAAAAGGAGAGTCGTTTTCCCGACCCCGAGGTACGTTGCCATTCCCTCCTGGCGGGGAATTAAGGAGGGCGAGTGGCCATGGGCGTGATTATAGACTGAGGCATGCCCCTGCGAGTCCCGCGAGCGCGTGCCTGCTGCCCTAGCCCCCCGCCCCCCTTGGCGCTTTCATGGAGATGGGTCCTGCCTTTGAGCGGTTAGAAGGAAAGGATGCCAGCAAAAATGGCTAATCCTTTTCCAGCTGCAGTAAATTGACGATTGGCCAAAGCCAAGCGAAAACCGCGGCAGTTGAAATGATTTTAGCATCACGTCTGCGGCTGCGAATGGAGCGTCAGTTTATAAAAGGACCTGTGGATCAATGAAAAGGAGATTATAGTGTATCTGAATATTAATAACGGCGTTGCATCTGTATTTTCTACCCCTCCCCCTCCCTGTTTTTTCTTTAGATCTGCAGGATTGAAATGACATGTTTTGAGGTCTTCAAGCTGACTCATCAGAATCCTGGAGCATTTTTTAAATGACGGTAATTTTCTCATATTTCATTTGTACATACGGAAACACTTGTGTGTGTGCCCGTGAGCGCGCGTGTTTGCGTGTGAGAGACATGCGGCTGAATGACAATGCAGATCCGGAAATTGTTTGCGGGAGACGGTTTGTGCTCTCAAGATGTAGATGAAGTTTGAGCCGACTTTGGACGTTCGCTGAGAGCCAGAGAGCTTCCCGAGGTGGAGATGAGAGCGTGGAGAGATGGCCAGATTTGCCTGTAAATAATCACTACATCCACTGTTAACACTTGGGCTGCATTTTTTTTTTTTTTTTTTTTTTTTGGTAGTTGTGTTTGAAAGGGGAACTCTCGCCGCAAACGTGGGTTACAGGCGTCTCCTAGCGGCGAAAGCAGCACAGGGCAAGCCGGAGAATTTCGCTTTGGAGCTCTCAGTCGACAGGGCTGGCCTGTTGGGGGCTCTTCAGGATTTCTTGGGTCGCAGAGGCCTGCATTCGCGCCGGCGACGCCGGCCGGGGTCCTCTAGAGGTCTCGCCTCTGACTTCTAGTCTCCGAGGCGCCGTGGTATCGGCGGGGTGACGACGGGGTCTTCCGCCTGGGAGAGCAGACGCGAGCCTGGCCGTCCGCCTCCGTCTGGGTAGCTCCGGCCAAGGGCAATTGCAGGAGCATTTTGTCCCGGGCCAAGATTCAGACGTTGGCATCAGCACCCTTACTGCCTTACTTGCCTCCTTACTCTGGAACCTTAAACAGCACCTCCCCGCCCCACCGTCACCCACGAAACAAAACCACACTTTAAATCTGCCTTTTAAAAATGCTTTTGAAATGAAACCCGTGTACTTTTTTCCTTGCTGTGTCAATCCAGCAGATTTCCCCCCCTCTCCTTCTTTTTCACTCGGCGGACCCCAGAATTTAGTGAGGCCGTGATTACATACATAACAGCTTCGGCGGGGGGGTGGACGACCTCTTTGAAGTGCAGAATATAGTGCAATGCAGCGTCCTTCGACCCCCTCCCCCCCAATTATTGAAACCGGCCGGGAGAACCAATTCCTAACATAACCCTCCCCCCACCCCACGCCCCCTCCAGGAGCGCCAACCATCTGGGCCCAGACAAATCGTATCCTAAAGCAGATGGGGAAAGTAGCTATTATTATTTGGAGGGGGGTTATCAAATTCAATTTTCGTAAAAAATCCTGGTAGGTGTGTGAGTGATTATGTACCCTCGTCTATTTCATTGTCCTCTAAGGGCAGCCGAATGGGGAGGGCGGCGCTAAGGATCTCACCGTCGCGTTTTATGTACATAGTTACAAACTTTGAAAGCAGCTAACCGGGCTGCTTTCTTCCCTACCCTTTTCTGTAAAAGGCGGGAGGGAAACAAGTTTGTTAACCAGCGTTTGGATGAATGAGTGTTTGCAGTGATTTAATTTGACTTGAAAGCAATTTGTTTCTAAATCCTCTTATTATTGCAGTGTGCCCAGAGCTTTGAGAGAAAAAAAAAATTTTTTTAAGAAATGGAAGAAAAAAATTTTAATTGTCAATAAGGAGTCTTTCAAATGCCAGGCCCCTGCCAGGGTTGAGCTGGGTGGTTTCTGGCACTTGTCATTCCTAGCAAGCACAGTGCAGAGAGCAAATGCAAAGTATCTTTGGAGTGTATTGCATCTCGAATGGGTAACCATGAAATCAGTTTATTTGTAGTAATGTAACCTAACTTAAGAGGTGGGAAGGCAAGGCTTTGGAGCCAATGCCACACTGGTCGTTCTTGTTCATCTACAGTAGAGTGAGTGTTGACTAGAGTTTCTGGAAAAGATTTATAGCATATACATGCTATTGTAAGCATTCAGGTAACTCTTTTGTTACTGTGTTCTAATCCTTTGGACCCAACAGAACAAACGAACCCACGTTTCGCGGGCTGAGAATACTAGCTCGTAAGTGTTACTTGATATTCGAAGTAGAACCGTTCTTCTCCATTTTGTTTAACCTTGTTAATATTGGTGTGGCTTCACATTTCAGTGTCTTTTCGGTTATCAGACAGGGCCAGCATTTTGTTAAACTCTAAACAGTGAATTAAAAGCACTGATGAAAAAAAAAAAAAAAAAGCACTGATGAGCTGAAGCAGCCCTTTAATGCAAAATGACAAATTGCACTTAAGCAATACATGAACAAGAAAATGATTTATGGATTTTTACAATGGTCTGAGCAAATGAAAGCAACATGAATTATACATCCTAAATGCTCACGATATCATTTTCTAATAATACTGTTTCAGTTCAGATGCTATACTCCTATCCTTTCTATAAGAGATATTGATCAGTAAGAAGTCCCGGAGTATTTTTAAATTAGGCAACGGTGTTTGATACTGGTTCCAAATACATATATTTTTCCTGAGTATGGGGTGGGTGATCAACATTGAGCACAGTAACATTCTTGTCGGCTCCCTCACATATTGTGTCTTTTAGTGACAAATAGGTAGTCCTTTGGAAACTTATGTTTTGTTCCACACCTTCTTTCAAAATGTAAATGAAGAGATCTGATACAGAATGACAATCTTTATTACATCATGACCTCTTTTTCTGAAAATCAAAATGCATTGCCTCATCTTATCCTTTTCTTAAAAATTGCTTTGGATAGTGAAATATCTGATTTCTCCAAAATGTCTCTTATCCTCTTCATATTGGTTTATCCTGTCTTTTGTTTTAGAGCATTGTTTAATTCCTTAGTGTGTTAAAGACACACCTGAGTGAGTAAAAATGTCACGTGCCTTAGTTTTTTTGGCATTAGTAGACAAAATAGATCTATGGCCGTCTTAAATTACAGAAAAATACTCAATCGGATAAAATTTTGTGTGGTGCCTGTCTGAAAAAAAATGTAGTTACTTCTGTGTTATGATGAGTGACTACTCCTAGCATTTTAATTTAATCATTTGTGGCTTATATAACTAAATATTTTGGGTGTGTGTAGAATTTTAAGTGAAAACATTGTCCTTACTGTATTACATACTCAACCAGAGGAAACTTCTAATTACCCAGAGGCCTCTAGAGTCACATTATTAGGCTTAATCTTAATGATCCAGGTTTATTAAAAAAAAAAAAAAAAATTGAATCCCAGCCTCTGCTTTTGACAGCATTAATAATTACTCTTACTGAAGATTACTGAAATCAATGATGTGATTAGGATTGTAAATAAGAACTACAAGACATCACATTTAAAAAGCCAGCTGCTTTGCTAACAGGGATGATGTATGGGTTTTACTGATGGGGCCCAGAGGTAGAAATGAAGCTTTAAACATTAAGGTCGATATAGAACAATTTCAAAAATTAATTGCAAGGCCTGATTAAGTTTATATGAGTAAGAGAAAAGATGTCTAGAAATCTCTCTTTTTTCTTCCCCAGGGAGTTTGCTTCTTATTTGACAGTGATACAGTCAACATAATACTAGTGTTTGTCTGGAAAGTATAAATTGTTTTCTTAAGGGGAAGCCCCTTGATTTTATGAATACAGAATGAGATTACTCAAATTGTGATTAGGGTTACAAGTCATAGCATTATTTTCTGAAGGGTTTGAAAAACGTTATTGGAGACAGGCACCACGGAAAGAATATGAAACGTAGAGTGAGAATTACATTAGTAATTAGAATTACAATAGTAAGCAGAACAAATAGTAAAGCAGATACTTCAGTTAAAAAAAGGTATCTCTCTCAGTTTGGCTGGTTACTATAACTCTTTCTATAAGAAACTTGATTTCTATGATGTCTTATTTCAATAGACTTGGCAATGCTATACTGTTAAATGCTTTATTTGATTGCAGTTTCTTGGGGTTTTTTAGGTGAAAGTGACTCATGGTTTTTAAATAGCTAGTATATGCCAAGCATTCTTAGATAAGTTGTGGTATTTTCCCCCATGTCTACAGGTAATATCATCCCGACATTATAGGTAAGGATACTAGGATGTTCAGAATTTAAATATCTCACCAAATTAATACAAAATTCGGATCCAGGCCTTTTGATGCTCAGGTTGACTCTCGTTTTACTACACCATGATGTTTTCCTAGCCTATCTGATTGAATTTACTTAGGAGATAAAACAAAAAATGAATTAATTTAGAGATTAAAGATGGAGTTCATCCAGTTTTTGTACTAACAGAAGTACTGATTTTATGCTAGTCAAAATGGCTGGTACCTTACTGAGTTGAGCCATGAAGGAATTCATGAATATATTTGAGGAGGGTTTTTTTTTTTCTTTTGAGGTTTTATTAGGAAACCAAAACTTGAATACATTTTCTTACAAGTGAAAGAGATTACAAACCATCCATCTCTTTCTCATGCTGAAGTGCCTGGCATGGGAATCACAGGGATTTTAATGACTGAAAATGGAAATTGATAAAACAAACATGTCCAAAAGGAAGGCACCTCTGCTTTATCCGTTCCTGAAACACACCATGTTGATCAATGGCCCAAGAAGTATTGGCCTGTTCATTTAGTTTATTAGAGATTGTTAACAGCTAGGAAGAACTAAGAAGTGTACCCATTTTACACAAAGCAAATATTAGTGTTTTTTTAATATATTTCTGAACTTGTCTTTAAAAGGGAAACAGCGTTTTGTTAAGCAAAATTTCTACCGTCATTTTATACTAATTTCTTCCATGTTGCTCTGAAAAATTGTTTTAATTTGAAATCGCTGAAAATTAAACAATTAAATTTATGTGACAATCTTGTGCCAGCAGGAAATGAAAGGAAATGACTTAAAAACATTTTCAAATATGGAAAGAAATAACCAAAGGAAGGTGATTATGGAATCTTATTTACTTACTGTAAGTAAAATATGTATTATTGTTTTGGTAATAAGTACTGACAGAAGAAAAACATCATATTTCTTCTAGAAGTGTGCCCAATTATTCAGAATATGTGTAATGTAGGCCCTGTAAGGTAGGTTCTATATCTTACTCATTTCTGAAGGCACCCAACTGTGGCAGGTGATGATAAATTAAATTATGAAGAATTAAACCAAATTGGGCTCAAATCCCTGCTTCTCCAAATATTTGAACTTGGCCAAATTACTTAACTCCTTTGAAACACTGTCAAAGTGTGTTAAACACTCTAAACATCTGTTAGAATTTGATGATATATTTACCTTCTTGAGTCATTGTGAGGCTTAAACTGAAATGATATATGTAAAATTCTCAGCCCATAGTAGACTTTCAATAAATATTAACTATTATCATAGCAAGATTTTTTTGAATGAGATAGTCCTTAACTAAGATATTTATTGAGAATAATTAGTATTGATTTTTCCTGGTGGTTTTATTTTCTTCATGAAACACAAACTAAAGTATTTACTTTGAGGACAACTTTACACTGTCCTTATTTTGCAGGAGATTATCATTTTAAAGAGAATGCAAATAATAAATGAAGAAGACCAATCTAACTAAATTTTAATTAAGCATCAAAACATAAAAATCAATGAGCTTTTCTTCATAATCATGTTGCTTTAACACTTTTATTTTCTTCTAGGTAAGTTTAAATTTTCTGTAAGGTTTAATTTATATGATAAAACTTATGTGTAGATTTATAAAATCATTTTGATGAAAACGTGGTGTTTCATTGTAAAATACCATTTTTTAATTTCTATATTTATCAAAATTTTAGGATTAAAGGACTCTTATTTGACATATTCATGATTTTTCCTCCAATTCCTTGACGTAGAGTCTTAGTACCTACTACTGTGTTCATGCTGATGAGTTCATGCTGATGAGACTAAAAGTCTCAAAATGAAAAACGAATTGGTGAAAATCACTTAAAGTAGAATGAATTTATTAGAATGACCAGTTCTGAGCCTCAAGCCTCAAATGTATTTGACTTTCTCTTCAGCATTCTCCTCTTTGCTATATTTCTGTCTAGCATTGCTGTTATTAGTATTCTCCTTGGCAGCTTCTTATACTTTTAGAAACAAAAACATGCATTGGTGCTCGTGTGATAGGAGCACAGCTGTAGGGATACTGAAAGAATGGAAAACAAGGTAAATCACGGATATATTTCTCCAGAATTCATCCTCAATTTGATAAAGAATATGCATTAAAATGTCTTAATAACTGCATTAAACAGCATGGAAAATACATTTAAACATATAATGACTATGAATGCTGAGTGCATGGGGAGTAAAGAAAAGACTAGAATAAAAACATTTAATTAAGCAAAGATTTCCAGAAAAGGGCAGTTTGTGTTAACGATTTTAAGGGCAATAGTACTACAGATTAGCAGAAAGAAATATCTGAAGCAGGTTAAAGGAACTTGCACAGTAAAGAAGTGAAAATAGTGATAGCAAAAAGCTTTTCTACGGAGATCATAAGAACAGCAAATTAAGCTTTTCAATTACAGGCCAATATCCTGACTTTGGACCTAGTTACTTAAATCTATGATGCCAGGCAGCTTCAATTTTGTTTCATTGGATTTATTACTCCCCATCCTCACCCACAAGAACTTGGTCAGATTTAAGGTCAGCAGAGATGGGTGAGATCCTCATTTAGCATTCACACCTGAGTAATACTTTTGGTATGGATTGGGCTAATGGCCAATGCTCAGCCTTAGAAGTATGATAAAACCTAATATCATTGCTTGTTCATTAGCATATATATCTGAGAATCTTGGCTGCTGCTTCTAATTTAATGGTGAAGTGATGATAGCTGCTTTTCTCAAAATATTTTTAGAATCTTGTCTGATTAGACTACCTAACCAAGTATCTAATACAACAAGAACATGTTTTCATTCTGCTGGGCAGAATAAGGGAGAGAAGTATTGCTTAAGCCCAAGGAACCTAACAAACATTCAGGTGAACAGTCACACTTTTGATAGATTTGTTGGCTGCATAATCAATGCTTAATAAAGACGTGCTGACTAAATGAATGAATGCTTGACTTTTTAACTTTCCACTATTATTCATCTTAAAAATATGTCTAAGGTATTATACTCAATTCCAAAGGCTATACTTTTAATAATCTGTATTTGAGAAAGGTCTTTTAAGTTGGTTATTTCAAAGAAACCTTACTTAAAATGGAAAATCCACTGTACATTACAAGTGTGCTCAAAACACTTGATCTCTCACTTACAACTCATGAAATGCATTCCTTCTCTCTCTGAACTGCTACTATTCAAAAGTGATGTACCATATTACAATGTTCTTTGTTTTCTAGTTTTCATCTTATTTCATATATACTATGTTGACTGTATAACTATGACCAGAGTAAGTACAATGGCCAGTATTCTGAATTGTTTTATTCCTTTTATAAGGTCAGAATGACAAGCTAAGAGGGAGTCTTCTGCGATTAGAATGTTAGATGTTAAAAGTAAATATGGCTGATATGGGAGGGCATTTGCTGCCTTAGGTAGAATCAGGAGATATAATTTAGAAGTGTTTCAGGGTTAAGTTAAAAAGAAAGGTTGATTGACTTGATAGATTCAAAGCAATGTCCTGAATTTTCAGCCAGAGGGGACACTGTCTTTTTTTTTTTTTTAATAAATTTATTTATTTTTGGCTGTGTTGGTTCTTCGTTGCTGCGTGCGGGCTTTCTCTAGTTGTGGCGAGTGGAGGCTACTCTTAGTTGCGGTGCGCGGGCTTCTCATTGCGGTGGCTTCCCTTATTTCGGAGCACGGGCTCTAGGTGCAAGGGCTTCAGTAGTTGTGGCACACAGGCTCAGTAGTTGTGGCTCGTGGTCTCATACAGCACAGGCTCAGTAGTTGTGGCGCATGGGCTTAGTTGCTCCGCGGAATGTGGGATCTTCCAGGACCAGGGCTCGAACCCGTGTCTCCTGCATTGGCAGGTGGATTCTCAACCACTTTGCCACCAGGGAAGGCTGGGGACACCATCTTGCTTCTGGTTACTCTGTTCTTCAGTTTCCTGAAATGAAGGAATGTCAGTTCCAAAAAAGGACTGTTGATCACCATAGTATACATATATTTTTCTTTTCTTATTCCCCAGTTTCCTTTTTCATAACCAACAGACCTGTATTGTTTGTGGTTTAGATATTATGGAGTTTAGAAATAATTCTGTAATTAGGCTAGTAATTATTTTATACATGCAGGATTAAGAGTAATCTGAGAGGTTTTTCACAGGCTAATAAAACCGGGATTAGTTGACCAGAATGAAAGGGTTTAAGTATAAATATAAGGTACACACACAGGTTCACACACGTAAGAAAAAAAAGAGCAGAGTAGTTAAAACCATGTTTGTCGTATAAGAAAATATATTAACATATCAGTGAAACAGGATAGATCAAAGTTGAAGGACCCTATATGTTTGCTTGATTTACAGGGGAAAAGTTCCATGTCTGTTGTGAAAGGAAAGGTTAAAGTTTTTCATCTTATACAATATACAAAAATGAACTCCAGATGGATTTGAGCATTAACTCAAAATATAAAACCATGGAATAACTAGATCTGTAATAGTATTTGGCAGCCTAAATGAAGAGGTAAACTGTGGCAAGCTTGAATTACCAGGAATTGAGTTCATTTGGGAATAGCAAAGGATTACAATTGGAAAACACAAACCGCAGCAACCTACAGGGATGTCTGTTGAGGGTCTGAAGCGGGACGCATTTACGAGCAAGGAGCGCAAAGAGCGGGAGTCCTGCCGGAGTCCAAGCTGTAAATTCATTGGCCTGAGGATGGAGTGGGATTGATGGCGGCTGTTCATTGGCCAGGAGATGTTTCCGCCTTATGCAAATCAGGCATTTATGGGAAATCGGTCTCTCAGTACTTATGTTCTGTTTTCCTGAGGGCACGTTGGTGAGACTATCCTTTTCATAACTTCCTTTTCCATTTAAGATACTTGCACATGTCGAATGTTTACACCCATCCAGACAGGTTTCTTAAAAGACCTTAACGTTGTGGTGTTCAGGTCTACTCCAGAAAGCAGAAAAAAAAAAAAAAAAAAAAAAAATTCCCTAACAAGTATCTGAGGGACGGCAGAAATGAGAAGCTCGTCAAGTGGAGAGTAGTCGGGACCTACTCCTAGGTAGCATACGTCAGCTGACACTGCTGATGGTGGCAACAGATGGAGAGTCTAGAAGGGGAAAGCCAGGCTTGAAAGTTTTGGACATCTATGTTATTGCAAGGTGAGTCCCTTTTGACATTGGTGTGGGAAGAGGAGGAATTAGGATTGTTAGCCTTTCTGTATAATCTTCACTAGCAGGATAAAAAAATAATCCTAATTTTCGGTATTGAGGTTCTAGAAACTCTAGGAAGAGGCTTCTTTCAGTTGGTGAGTCCTTAAATAGTGAGACCTGTTTTTCAGATTCCAAGTGGAGAGTCCTTTTGGAATGCTGACTTGCTTCTAACATGCATAGATAGTTTTGACAATCTCTTCTGATTGGAAAAAAATAAAAACTAAGTTACTGGTTGTCTTATGGTTGTTTCTTACTGAAGTTCACATTAGGATTTTTCTAAAAGTTTTTTGTTTCTAATTTATGTTTTAGTATATTGTTCCTTATTTGATCACTGTATTTCTTCTAGAATTAAAATATTTTAAGATTGTGTTTATCTCCAAAAGGTAGAAAGTGAGTAGATATCAACCTAGAACATATGATTTATTTTTAAAATCTATTATTCGTTATCCTGATTCTTTTTTAAAAGCACATCTGAAATAAGCTCTGTTGAGATGAGAAAATTTATTTACAATTTTAAAATGAATGCCCCTTTAAAAAACTGCTCCTTTTCTTCCTCCTTAAAGTGAGTCGTTTGGGTTTAGCTGGCATTCTCATAACTTATGTACTGTTTTTATGTTTAAAATAAAGACATGCATGGGAACATGAGATCTGATTCTCAGATCAGAGACTGTAACAAGAACTCCTCTATTTATTTCTGTGCTCTTAAATTTTGCCCACATATGAAGGTGAGCTTTAGATGTAAAGGCAGAAATGTTATTGCTGTTAGAGTTTTATTTCAACTTTAATAATTATGAATAAAATGGATAAAGGAAAAAATAAAGGCTATGGCATTTAAGGACATCATTTTAATATGGTGCTGCTGTATTAAATTGCTGATGGTTACACAGCCCCTGTAGAATTTTTATTGTGTTCAGGAACATCTGTGCGTTTCCTTCTATCTGAGAAGAATGTGTTATATTTCAGTGAATTATAGGTGGCAGTATACACAGCTAAATTCCATGTTTTATTGCAAGTATATAGAAGATATTTCAATTGGTTAACAATTTTATATTTAAACTTTTTGTCATTTTAGCCCCATTTTAAACTCCTCCTTCCTTTTTGTTGTTAATATAAGAACATCAAATAAACTCCCTTAGATAAGAGAGGGCTCTTGTGAAGTATTGTTAGTATCAGGTTTATTTTGAAACATTGTTAAGAAGTTTGTTTCTTTTTAATGTTATTAAATAAAGATACATTAGAAAGAGTATTCACTGACCAGTTGATTTAGTATTAAAATCAGAATTTTCAAGCTGAAAGGATTTTTAGAATTATATCTCAAACCAAAGACAGAGAAATTTTTATTCTGTCTCGTTACGTTTTCTGTTTTTAAAGTTACAGGCAAATATGATTTGACTGCTAAGTGGTAAAAATGCAATACTTTCTTGATTTAATGTCCTGAGGTGTGATAGCTATCTCTGAGAATGTTAAGTACAAAACTGCTATTCTTTATGCCTGCTATCTACTCTAAATGCATTATATTCATGAGAACAATAATACAATTATGAATGATGTAGCAAAACAATAAACGTTAACTTGACGATCGATAGCCATACTGTGGCATCTCATGGAGAATAAGAAAGTTAGGCATTACAGCAGTCCATTGAAACCATTCCTTCCAGAGACTTTCACAAGGTGCATCCAGGGTTTCCTGAAGGTTACCCACAGACAAGTGGGGGAGGGGTGGAGGATGGGCAGGGACAGTGGAAGTGAGAGCCCAAGAGGCAAGCAAGTTTTCCTGTTTTGTTTTACTTATTGAACTTTGTGAAATACCACACCCCTTTCCCTTTTAAACTAAAATCCTTTTATCTAATCCGAATTCTTCAGGTATAGAGGAGAAGATTGAAAGCTGAGTAGATTCAGACACTTACCCAGAGACATGTCAGTAATTATCAGTGTAGGGTTGACATTACACACTACTACCATGGATAAGTAAGCAGTCCTAACTTTCTATTTATGTTTTCTCCCATATTTCTTATTTGTTTGTTGGCTTTGTCCTCTTTGCCATCATAATTTGTTTATTCATCTGAATGCACTCAATTACTTTGCAATTATTGGCCCATATGTAGCTTATAATTTTATAATTTTATAATTTATATAATTTTTTATAATGTGCTTGCTTGCAGATGCTCACATTACTGCTGGCCAGTTGTTTTAGGATCATTTGGTTCTCTCAAGCTGATATATAAGCATGATTAATTCCAATATGAAATAAGCAGAAAAAGAAATTCAGATAGAAACTATTTCTTCAGATTTTTTTTTCCTGCCTTTTCCAAGGTCAATAAGACAAATTCTCTAAGCTTGAATGTTTTTAAAGTGCTTTCCAAGGAAATGTATTGTTTTTTGATGAGGTATAAGTTCTCCAGCATTCGGAAGTCTGAACGCTCTTAGGCATTTGGAGTTTAAAACAGGAATAAACCTTTAGAAACCCAAGGAGACTTTGGCTAAATGTATTGAGCTAAGTTCATCTTTAAAATAAAGTGAAGCCATGAAAATCTGCTAAAATAGGAGACTAACCCAAGGTCTCCTTTTGGGGTTGGAGAAATGCAGTGGGCCCCAGGTTTTATCCTCCCTATTTTTGAATAATTTACTCTCCTGATAGCTTCTGAGTGAAATAGCAAGTTAAGTATGAGTATCCTTTAACCTGAAACAAATATGCTTAGAGCTAACCTAATCCCACTGGATATGTCTCCCTAAAATGTTTTTAAGAATATATTGGTTGAGATCTCAATCCTTCCCACTATTGATGCTTAGGTTTAATAAAAAATAAATAAACATCTTCAAGATGTGGGTATTGCAATATAAGTACAGCTGACTTATTTTGCATATTTGGCTAGGGCCTAAGAGAAAAAAAATGATCATTTCTTTAGGTTGTGCTTGCATAGACCTATATTATAATCTAGATTTTAGACCTTTTTACTTTTATGAACTCACATTTATTAACTATAGGGCCCTCCAGAAGCTAATAACGTGTAATGCGCCATGTAACTTGAATTTGAAATGAAAAATGGCAAGAACTTTTGGTTGATTAATTCATTTATTCATTCAAGAAATACATATGGAATACCTACCCATGTACCTTAGTACTTAGTGCTTGGAGTACATTATGAATAAAATAGACAAATGTTCTCAACTTTGTGTGTGTATGTGTGTGTGTGTGTGTGTGTGTGTGTGTGTAATAAATAAATAAACAGTCTAGTATCTTAGAAGGTGAAAAGTTCCATGGAGAATAGGAAAAGTAGAACGGTTTAACAGGATCTCTTAATTTAAAATTAAGGACTTTTATCCCCTCAAATCTGTGAGAGTAATAGAACTCCGACATGAAGTAGAGTGGGTTATTAGTGAGTGCCCATGTTTGTTTTGCCATGAGAAGAGAGAACAAACACAACTTTATATGTTCTTTTTATTTATTTATTTATTTACTTATGGCTGTGTTGGGTCTTCGTTTCTGTGCGAGGGCTTTCTCCAGTTGAGGCGAGCGGGGGCCACTCTTCATCGCGGTGCGCGGGCCTCTCACTATCGCGGCCTCTCTTGTTGCGGAGCACAGGCTCAGTAATTGTGGCTCACGGGCCTACTTGCTCCGCGGCATGTGGGATCTTCCCAGACCAGGGCTCGAACCCGTGTCCCCTGCATTGGCAGGCAGATTCTTAACCACTGCGCCACCAGGGAAGGCCTACATGTTCTTTTTTAAGGTTTCCTTCGGGAGTTGCTTTAAAGTAGATTTCTCATTAGCTGCTAAACTCAATGTTTTCCCACTAGGCAGTTTGCCCCTAACACTGAATTAGTGGGAGAACCATTAAAACAACTCTGTCATTTAATGACAAGAAGGTTTTTAAAGTAAAGGTATGTCTACATGGGATGTCGAGTTGGTTTCAATTTTTTGATAGTTGCTTTTTTTTTTTTCCCCACCAGAAACATAAGGCAGTATTTAAGCCAGATGTGTTGGTGGAAGCAAAACTTGGATTTAGGATATTAAGTCCCCAGCAGGAGACTTTAGAAGAATTTCTTGGTTGCCTCAACAAAACCCCTATCTTCCATGGGGAATAGTTAAACAATTATAACAATAAAGAAATTAAAGCAAAGAAATGTCTAGTGACTTATTTGAGCAAGTACGTTTCACAGGGAAACCGATGATAAACAACTTTGTCAAATTTGACTGCTTTAAGAGCGTACCTCCATTGACCTTTGCAAAAATAGGACTTGCATTCAAGTTGTAATGAAAATGGCTTAAACGTGCTAAATGTCAGTATGATGGACTCTTCTAGAATGTGCTATCTGCTAATAGTATAGGTGTGCTGCCTGTACACACTTTATAGGGTTTCTCTCAACTCATTCAGTTATATAATTAGACGAAGAGTGGTCTTAGAACAAGTAATGTCCTCTGTCCTTGCAAAACCTGTAAGTGCAAAATGCTCACCCTTGTAGCGCTCTGGATGATTTTCTCCTGCTAAAATTTCGTTGTTTGATTTTTACCAGTATGCCTATCTGCCAAGCTTATTTATTTGCTTACTAACTTCACACATTTATTTACTCACTTATTAAGAAAAATATGAAATGAACTCCTTTATGTTTGGGACATTGTGCTAAGTACTTATAGACATCTGGATAAAAATGTTTTCACGTGAAAGGCGGGACTGTGATATTGCTAGTCACAGTATGCAACTTGAGAACCACTAGTTCCTTCTAGGTTATAGCTGTATATAGATTAGGAAAGGAGAGATGGATGATAGTGAAGACATAGATAGTAGTGTCACTAGGTTTGGAAGCAGAGAAGCAGAAACTGGATTAATTCAATTAGGTGCTACACATGTGACAGTCATAATGATGACAAAGAAAATGTTACATGCTGTTGCTTTTATTCCTCTTAATAAGGCAGAGGCATTTTAATACATTTCAGAATTATTTCAACACAGTGGTCCTTTATGTGAAGTTAAAAACAAATTACATTATTGATAATAATTGTTCACATTTATATATTCAAGTAGTTTGTAAAGTTTTTATAAAGTTCTTTTGTAAAGAAAATTACTTTGAATGGATGATTTTATTTTTAGACATGGATGGATAAATTATACCATTACAGATTTTATTCAATCTATTTTTTAAATTGTTCCATGTATATTTTATCTTACTGGTTTGCTGCAAACCTGTTTTCTTTCTGTAAAGAATTTCTTATACTTTATAGAGTTGCAATGCAATTAATTATCTAATCCTTCTAAACATTCAAAGAATGATGTGTAAATCATTCTTCCACCTGTATGCAATGAGTTCTACTTTTGTACAACATATATAGAATTATTTTATACATACTTAGCTGTGGATGTCTAATTTCTAACTAAATTTCATCCCATAGAGTTGGAATGTTTTAGTTTCTTCAGTTTTATATCGTATCTTCTATAGAATGATTGTGAAATTTCATATAATACCTTTCCGGGAGAAATGAAAGTAATTAAGAAGCACAAAGGTACCTTTAAGTTAATTAGTCTACTTGTATCCTCAGAAGAATCTTTAGTTGTGAAAAGTCTGAGGGAACTTGCCCTTAGTTAATTGACTCAGAGCATTTTCCACTTTTTACATTTCTCCTCACTTATTTGGTTTAGTTCTGTTCTCCAAAATGACTCACTAAAAAATTCCAGACTATATATTTTCTCCTAAGTAATATTTTATTGAAGACTATAAATCTGTGGTCAAATCTAGAATCAATATCAATCCTGTTTTGTTACCAGCAAGGCATTGAATGTATTTTTATGATAAGAAAGTATTCAAATATGAAAATATATCTTGTTGATCTTTAAGAGTAAGGAATTTAATATGCTGACATCTACTGAATAGTTCAAATGCAGTTTGAGAGCTGCTTAATCTTCTTTTCGTGTGGATATTGTAAACCACAGGTATGGAGAGCTTGGCTCACAAATAGATCCTTCCTTCCCTAGATGACTGTAGTATTTACTAAGATGAACTTTATCTGTTTCAGCTTAATATTTCTTTGAAAGGGCAGTCCTAATTTAGAAGCAAGTGAATAAAAGACATCATGCTTTTAATTACTTTTAGAAAGGAACTTAATTCTTTCCCCTTTGAATACTCTAAATTAGAGTAAACTTTTTGGGGAGAGACAAAGCAGAGGGGAGTTGCCAGTGGAGAAGTGTTTTGAAGCCAAAAGTAAGTTACCAATCCTTTTATGGAATAAAGGAAACTGAGAAGAACAGCAGCTGCCATTTCAGCTCAATAACTCCGGTACCACCTAGTGAAATCATTTTGAGACTGCTGAGTAGAAATAGTTTAAAGGTCTATTGTAAAAGAAACAAGAATTTTATTCATTAATTAGACTCGTCAGAGACTGCTTTGAGTTTTGCAAAAATGAATAACCTTTTATTCCCTGGTTATAGTTAAATCCTTAAACTCATTTGATTTCCTGTGCCCCATTCCATTTCACTTTAAGGTTTCACCTTTACAAATGCATTATACTAGGCCAGTCTCGGAAAGGTTTTCATTTCCCTTTCACTTTAGTAAAAACCAGAGTAACTTTGTAAAATTAACACACAACTGGGGGTATATACATTGCAGAATTGAAGTCTTTTGATAATGCATAAGTGATAGAGTGAGGGAACATTTTGTTTATGTTTCCTACCTCAACCTCAGATAGATAGTGAAGACTATTTTTTTTTTTTTTTTGTCTTAATAGTGATTGTTTTCTGTTGTAAAATATTGGACTTCTATGGAGATTATTTTCAATTTTGCTACTTTACAGTTGTGATTGTTTCAAAGGCAGAATTTATGCCAGCGTTTGGAATTTTGCTGTCTAGCATCTATCATAAATTAATCACACTTGATTAATTTAGAATTTCTGAAAATGTGAGTCTAACATTGAACTTTTTTGACACAGTGGAAAAAGGCATGCTAAACAAATAAACAGCATAAAAAGTTAGATAGGAAAAGTATACACACTTAGAGATCAAGCAGTTTTCAAAGTTTTAAAAATAGTTGAAAATGTTCAAAGCATTATTTTTCAATCACTTTGATATGACAGTTTCAACTCACTTATTAATTATAGCATTTATCTTCCTAAGAAATAGTTGTCTGTTTTAGATAACATATTTCAAGTTATTACAGTTTCTTAAAAATAACTAGTTTTTAATTTAATATTTTCAGTGTAATAAATTAGCATACATCTTAGCCAAATAGTACAATGTGCAAAAAATTGAGTTCTTCTGTTCCTACTCTCCCCGCCCAAGATACCCAATCATCAGGGGCAAGTATCTGAACTTTGGAAGCTTTTTCTTTTGGTATTTGTACTTATATATCTAAATGGCTTATTGATATTTCTATTTCTTGATTTCTCGGTTTTATACTATATGTATCCATTAATGTCCCAGAGTACAAGCTTTTTTAACAATCTGCTCATATCTATAAAAACACATATCCTCTACCTCCATTATTTCATTAGAGTTTTATCATAACTTTTAGTTAAAACATTATTCAGTTGTTACATTATTATGAGCATGTAAGTTCGTTTCTATCTGAGCTAAATGCTGTATACTATGAATATAATTGCTTTCTTATGCAATGCTTTTTATCTGGAGTTAATCACTGGTTTTATTATGTGTTTAATTTGTACATTCCTATCACTCCAAATTCTCCAAAAGTGCTATAACATTCTCTTATTACAAACACATTGAAATCTAAGTGTTTTTTTAAAACTATCAGCTTCTTATTCCATTCTGCAATAGCTATCAATCGAGAACTTTCTTTCATCATCATCCATTGTCCCCAAATCCCCTTTGCTTTTCTCTTTGATTTCTGTGTATTGATTTTGTTCACTCTTTTTCTTTGAGAGGGATATTTTATCTGTGGTGCTCATCCATTTAGGTTTTTTAAAAAATATTTTCTTTTTTTTTAAAGATTTTTATTTATTTTTATTTTTGGCTGTGTCAGGTCTTTAGTTGTGGCATGTGGGCTCTTTATTGCCGCATGGGCTTCTCTCTAGTTGTGGACTGCGGGTTTTCTCTTCTCTTGTTGAGGTGCACAGGCTCCGTAGTTGTGGTGTTCGGGCTTAGTTGCCCCGTGGCATGTGGGATCTTAATTCCCTAACCAGGGATGGAACCTGTGTTCCCTGCATTGTAAGGCGGATTCTTTACCACTGGACCACCAGGGAAGTCTCCATCCATTCAGTTTTAAATGCCGAACTAAAATGTTGATTTAATGCTCAGAATAAAACGGTTGACTGGATGCTCAGTGTGCAAAGGTCAGCGTGAGAATGGAGTACTTCCCTCACATTAAGGAGAGTCGTTTAGTTGGGGATTCTTAAGTATCAATGTCTAGAGATCATCTATCCTGGGCTAATTTTCATAGAGCAGAATCTTCTAATCTCTTGCAGACAAATGGGCTGGGGAATTCCCCTTTGACTATGCAGACTTTGAATTAGGCAGATCTTGGCATGGTTAACTGAGATATAAAATATAAGAAAGAAGTTTGGAGGAGACGAATGTTGAATTTGGTTTCGAATACATTAACCTTGAGGCTCTTTTGAAATATTAAATAGCAACCTGTAATAAAGGACTGGAGCTCATCACAGAGGTCTGGTCTAAATATATAGAATCGACTGGATTAGCCTATCTACACAGAACAGCGATACTCCCATATCACAGGTGCTTAAATAAGAAATGTAGTTCACTCATGTGGAAGAGCATGGTGGAAGGCACCTTAGGCTGAAATGAGCACTAAAACGTCATTGAGGAGATCTCCACTCTGCCATCCCGGGGTGTGGCATTCCTCCCACAGGAGCCAAAATTTCTGTTGTAGATGCTTCATCAACAGTGGTGTCTCCAGTAGCAAAATGGAGGAAGAGAGGAAGATAGCACAGCTCCTCCATTTGAAAGAGACGTAGTCAACCTCCAACCCATTCTGTTTACATCTCTTTCACCACAATTTAGTCATATCTCATCAAGCCCCCAGGAAGCCCTGCAAATGTGGTCTTTTATTCTGTGTGGTTACGTGGCAGGCTAAAAATTGGCTTTCTATATTTAAATAAAAATAAGGGAATGGCGGCTGGAGTATGCATCTCACAGTCCTAAATTAAGTCACTGGCATATAGATTGCATTTGGAAATATGGATATGTGTGAATCCCAGCGTGTATATTAAAAACCTATTTTTAAGTCAGATTTCTGTGGATTGAGCAATGAATGGTAGGTGAGGCGCTAAAGAGAAACAGAGACAAATCCTTCAAGAAGCTTGGATGAAAGATGAGAGCGATAGGACCGTAGGCCCAAAGTTTAGGTTTTGTGGGATAGGACAGTAAAGTGAATTCAGAAGGAGGTGAGTCGGGACTTCCCTGGTGGCGCAGTGCTTAAGAATCCGCCTGCCAATGCAGGGGACACGGGTTCCTGGTCCGGGAAGATCCCGCATGCCGCGGAGCAACTAAGCCCGTGCGCCACAACTACTGAGCCGGTGCTCTATGAGAGCGCGAGCCACAACTACTGAGCCCACGTGGTGCCTAAAACCTGTGCTCCTCAGCAAGAGAAAGCCACCGCAGTGAGAAGCCCGTGCACCGCAACAAGGAGGGGCCCCTGCTTGCCATAACGAAGACCCAAGAAGGCAGCCAAAAAAAAAAAAGAAAAGAAAGAGGTGAGTCAAAAATGAAGGACGTGATAAGACTGATGACCAATTAATATTTGTTAAGTGACGCTGTCGATGCTGAATTGAATGCTTTTATATGTTCTAACCATTTGCTGTACGTATTATTACCATCTTCATTTTTTAAGTGAATAAACTTAGGCCAGAAATATTAAATAACTTAAAGTGAGACACAGAGTTGCTAAATACCAGAGCGGAGATTAAAACCACCTGACAGTTTTAATCTTTAGAACCATGTTATTACACTAGAGGGTCAAATAAGTGTAAACTAGACTAGAGAAGCCCCTTTATTTCATGGAGTTAAGCCTCTGCTGGGACCAGTTGCTTGGTATTCCTGAAATGAGTCTAAGGCAAGTTAATTGATTTTAATTTTATAGCATCACTACAATTATCTAATGTGTTCATCTCCTCATACGATGGTCTTACCTGAAGAACAGTCCATTATTTGTGGCTCATTGTGAGGAGAGGGTATAAATGTGTGTAATTATGTGGGCCCTGCATATATGACAGTACTGAGCTTTTTAAATTACTTTTATTTACCCTTTACTGTGACATTTTCAAGTTGATAATAATATTCTCATTATACACATGAGGAAACTCAGGTTAAAAGGTACTATGAATTGTCCAAGGCTTGTAAATGGTTGAGTCAGAATTGGAACCAAGGCCAGTTCCACAGCCCGAAATCTAAAGGACTCACTCTACAACGTTGTCTGCAGAATGCATATATTTGTTTCCTAGGGCTGTTGTTAACAAATTACCACACACTTGGCGGCTTAAAACAACAAAAATTTGTTCTCTCACAGTTGCGGAGGCCAGAAGTCCAAAATCAGAGTGTTGGTTCCTTCTAACGGCTTCTGGCCTTTTCCAGCTTCTGGTGGCTCACAGTTTTCCTTTACTTTTGCCAGCATAACTCGAGTTACCAACTACATCTTTGCATGGCCGTCTTCCCTGTGTTTCTATGTCTCTCCTCCTTTTTTTTTTTTGTCTCTCTCTCTCTCTTTTTTTTTTTTTTTTGTGAACATTTTTGGTCCCCAGCTTCATATTAATGTTTAGATTTAGAAACTTGGAGTTTGATCTTCTTTTTTTTTTTTTTAGCATCTTTATTGGAGTATAATTGCTTTACAATGGTGTGTTAGTTTCTGCTGTGTAACAAAGTGAATCAGCTATACATATACATATATCCCCATATCTCCTTCCTCTTGCGTCTCCCTCCCACCCTCCCTATCCCACCCCTCTAGGTGGTCACAGAGCACCGAGCTGATCTCCCTGTGCTATGCGGCTGCTTCCCTCTAGCTATCTATTTTACATTTGGTAGTGTATATATGTCCATGCCACTCTCTCACTTCGTCCCAGCTTACCCTTCCCCCTCCCCGTGTCCTCAAGTCCATTCTCTATGTCTGCATCTTTTTTGTGTCTCTTATAAAGACTCTTCTCATTGGACTTAGGACCCACCCTAATCCAGGATGATCTCATCTCAACATCCTTATCTTAGTTATATTTATAAAACCCTTTATTCCAAATAAGATCACATTATGAGGTTCTGGGTGGACATATCTTTTGGGGGACCACTATTTAACCAATTACAGTGGTCAAGGATGAATTTTTAAAGCCTTTTAAAATTATGAAATATAAGAAAAGTGCAGAAAAAATACATAATATACAATGTAATTAATAATTATTAAGTGATCAGCGGAGTGGCCACCACCTGCATGGAGACAAAGAACATTCCCAGCACTCTGAAAATGCACTGTTTCCTTTAATAATCATCTCCTCATCCCTCTTCACTAGGATTATCTGGACTTTATGGGAATCACTTCCTCACTTTTCTTTAAAATTGTACTCATGTAGTAAAATAATACAGTTTTACATATTTTTGAATTTTATATAAATGAAACAATTATATATCATGTTATGCTTCCTTTAGTTAATATTATACTTATAATTATATTATATTCTTATATTATAAGAATCATATACATCACTGACGGTGGTTGTAGTTGGTTCATTTTCTTTGCAAATTGGTTATTCGTTTCGCTTTTGTTGCATATATGTGATATATATATATATTTTGGCTATCACAAATGCTGTTGTTATGAAATTTTTGTATATTCTAGTATAACTGCAGTTTTATGTGAGATATATGCTTATTAGATGATGACAGTTTTTCAAGGCAGTTGTAGCAATATAGCTCTCATCAGCATTTTGTGTGAGTTCCCATTGCTCTCACATGTTTAATAGCTCATGGTGTCAGCTGACATTTTAGTTATCTGATGATTTCATAGGTGTGCAGTCATATCCATGATAGTTTTCACTTAAGTATCCTTAATTACCAGTGATATTGAAAATAGTTTCATAGTTTTATTGGATTTATATTTCTTTAAAAACAGTCTCAGATTCCAAACTTTTGTACTAGATCCAAACCGGTGAGGGGAGCTACATGTCTAAGGTTATGAGATAGGCAAAGGAAGTGTTGAAAAAAAGTGGGAATATAGATCTTTTGGCCAAAGATATATTTTCATCACAAAGAGATAAAAATATAGTAATGAGCTGATACATTTTGAAGAAAATGCAATGTCTAGATGAATACATACCTTCAGATGACTGTGCTCACAGTTGTGAGATTTTCTAACTCCCATTTACCTTCTAGCTAAGGCTATGAACAATTTATTGTTTAATTCTTAGCAATTATAATATTATCCATAGAATACTGAATTTTAATGAAAATTTAATTATTCAAAATAAGATTGAATCTATCAGACTTGTATTAACCTACTAAGTGATAAGCTATCGTATACACATTCTCCTACCTATGGTCATTTTTTAGTATTATTTCTCACTTTGAAGATTTTTAGTAGTTCCTAGATTTGCAATCCTAGTATACATATACTTCTTTAAAATAATTTTTGTGCCTTATAATTATAATCACATCTCTTTCAGAAGAAGAAAAATAGAAAAGGTGGCCATTATGTGTCAGTCTCTCAGATGAACTATATTCTGTCATGCTGCTCTTGTCCAAATATATGTCTTCCTAGTAGATATAGATTGAAATCTGAGTAAATCTGTATTATCATTCTACTGGGTGTTGGGGGGTTCCTCTTAAAATCATGCTTCTCAATTTGCCTTGAGTCTCTTTGGCTCCATCTCCTGCTGTTGTAATCATTAGAAGTCCATAGAGAGTGGAATTTCTCAAAATATAGACAGTTTTACTCAGAACATGAGCCCTGCAGGCATTTCTTTTCATTTTTACCTAGCTTGGGATATACAGATACACCTTTGACTTTCATATGCTTGTTACAGAGCCTGAACACAATGTATGCTTCCTTCTGCTTTTGAGATACAGATGGCAAAAATCCTTAGTCTGCCAAGAAACTTTATTTGCTTCTAAATTCTGACTGTCCCATTATATGACTTTGTTATATTAAGATTTTAATAGTGCAGATAAGGATCAAGGCTTCTTTGTTGTTGAAATGTTAAATCACTCTTTGGCTTTCTTACATCTGACAGTTATTTTCTACTTCATCTTTAAAAGCGGAAGTTCACGAGCTTTTCATCCAGTGGAGTGGTTAGATTTTATTCTTGCTTAGACTCATTGAAACCTGCCAACCATATAAAAACAGTTGCCGATATGGGAGAAGTCTTCCTTGTGTTGTGATAGAAAGGGTTTCACTGTTGAGACATGACCCTAAAAAACGTATTCCTCCATTAAAAAAAATGTGACTGCTTGTCTCAGGTGGCTTTCTACAGGAAAGAGGAACAAAGTGGATTATTTGGTAACATCTTAGATCTTAGTTTATTTTTCAAACTATATATGTATGTGCTTACAAGCATATATTTTGTATGTGTGTGTATATATGTATGTATATGCACACACATACATATATATCCAATGTTAGAAACGGTTTCAATTTAGTGCCAATATTAAATTGGATAGGAACTTTCTTTGGACTTGTTTTTTGACAAACTAGGAAAGCAAGCAGATATTTTTCTTTTTTCTTTTTAAAATTGATGCATGTTTTTCAGGCCATAATTGAGATGCCGGCATCTGGATTTTAAAAATATTCAAAATGAGCTGATTTTTTGTTAATGAACGTCTCTTAGCACAAGTATGGTTTTTCTCCACCACCTGGATTCTTAACCAGGTCCTGTTTAAGACTGAGTTTCTGAGTAATGAAATCTGAATAAGGAGGACCTCTGGAACCCTTTAAAAATTAAAAAAAAGTGTATAAACACACACACACACATACATATACGTACACACACACACACACACACACACACACACACACTTCATTTTGGTGTTCTTCAGAAGTGTGTTGACGTTTCAAGTGAACCCAACCATTTGTTTTTCTCTTTACACTGCAGAGTCTACCTGATCATTCAGAAACGTGTTTTGCAACGATTTCCACCTGTAAATACATTTTAAATTGTAGTTTCCCAATACTGTAAAATATTTTTTAGCATTATAAACATGATACACATGTGTATATGTGAATGTACAGAGTGGGTTATATATGTACATCTCTTTGTCATTAATTCCCTATGCTGCTTTTGTGTTCACGCCGTGTATTCACAGAACCCCTAAATTTCCTTGTGCATAGTCCTAAATAGCATAAAGTCAGGGATTTTAACTGAACTATGGCTTTATTCTCCCAATGAAATCCTGAGGAATTGCTCTAAGAATTCACATAGAAGGTAGCCTAATAATACATTTTCTAGAACATCTCTAAGGGATTAGAAGTCTTAAACTCATCTTTGGTAGGTAAGGGCTGAGACTTCACTCCTTTATGGAATGCAGGTGCATGGCACATTCTTCAAGGTTAGTAGCTTAGTAGTATAATTTTATTATACTTAATATATATTGTTAATGTATAGTAAATGCATAAGGTGCATCTTTATTTAATAATTTTGAAAACAGTGAATTTGAACACCAAAACTCCAGCTATTGTGAGTATAAAATTATATGATTTGCTCTATAATTTTTGGATAATAAATTATTTTCTTGTTATATCAATAAAGCTTTCTTTTACAGATATCCTTTCAATATCCTTTCAGATAATTATTTCTTTTTAGCATGGTCATGATTAATTATCTTAAATGAATATAATAATTCTTTAAAAAATACACAGAGCAATCTGCCAAAGCCTTTAAAATGCATTCTGTGGTTCCGAATTCTGGTTGGTTCCCTTTTGGATGTGAATTGTGCCTGGCCTGATTAGTTTAGTCTTTATGCCTTAATTGTAATGTGTCCTAAAGTAAATTGAATATTTATAGGCTATTTATTACAGCTGAAGATATAGCATAATAAATCACTCTTTCAGTGTTTTTTGGGGAAAATGTACACACATGAATGAATACATACTGTCAGTTTAAAATGGTCTTTCACTAAAGACAGCGTGTGTCTATCATGGAAAATATTCTGCAGCAGTTTGCCCACAGGTGAAATGTGTTTGGAGTGTCCTAAATTTTGTTTCATGAATCCTTTCTGCCATTCTCAGACTAATGACACTCTTCATGGCAGGCCTGAGTACACTTTTAAACTCCAAAAGAAAAATGTGGCTAAATAGTGTATTGAAATACATACAGTTGAACCAACGGGAAAATGCTCATTTTTCTAAGCATAGGATTACTAACAGAATGCCAAAATTAAAGGTCAGTTTTGGAATGAACTCTCACTTGGCGATGTTTATAAGCCAGCGTGTATTATATGAGGACAGAAAAATCAATTGTGTATCAAAGTCGTGCCTTAAAAGAAGTATGTTCCGTTTTTTTTTTTAATTAAAAAAATGAACGTTTTTGAGCCCTAACCTATGGTTTTTCAGATTTTTTTCTAAATTCGCCCTATGTGAAATGAAGGAGAAATGAAACAAAAATGTTTTTAAAAGGAAATTAAAATGGAGAGATTATGTGAAAATATAGGAAAGTGAAGGAGTCCAAATAGGCAATCTACATATATTGAATAGAAGAGAAAATGGTACAAAATAACACTTGTGTTCTTGGGATCAAAGTCTTTATTCCTTGTGGTTGGTGGAATCTTTTTGGTTACTAAGTTCCCTCGAACAAATTCTAAAATCAAATTAAGTCAAAGTATGTGCAATTATGAAGCATCTCAGAGTACGATTTCAGTGTACTTACTGTCCTAAAATGTCAAAGAAATTATACAAGCTAAGTAATTCTCAAAGCACCACATAACGTTTAGGTATTTCTTTTCTTACAGAATATATGTTTTTCACTTTAGTGATATATTTGGTTATAAAATTTGACAGAAGCAACCAAGGAGAGAGAAGAGAGAAACCCCCAGAGACTGTTGCTTTTCTGAGGTGACAAATAAAAAAGAAGCATCACTTCTAGTAATTTTCTTCCTTTGCTATATTTATTCTGTATATGATCTGGCTGAGACCAGACAAAGAATGAAAAATATACTTCATTTGTTTCAACTCAAAGAAAGATTTGAAATGTATTTCCAGGTTATTTCCAGGGTAATTTTCCTTTCATTTTTAAATAGTAAATTTTCTGAGATTCAAAATCAACATCCAAACCATATGTCATAAATATAAAGTTCCGAATGGTGAAGGAGACGCACTGTTGCCCGTGTAGACAGTGAGTGATGAATGTGAGGATAAGGAAAGGGAGGATTCATATGAAGATTCCAAAACTAAGCTTGTGGGCCGTGGCTCTGGGTGATGCGAGTTAGAAGGAGAGGCAGATGTTTTACTACTGTGAGCATCATGCACCTTGCCCTGCTCGCATGTCTACTGATATGCTTGTAGCCCCGAGATTTTTGAAAAAAGGCAGGAGAAAGCAAGGCCTCTCCTGATACAATCCATTTCATTGCCATCAAAGAACAAGTGTTATCAAGTGGTAGTGACTTCATCAAGTTGCTGTCTTAACAGTGATAAACCACAGGTCTTATTTCTCCAAGGAGAAACTTGGCTAGTTAATATGATGCATATAGACATAAAAGATCGTAGTAATGGTATTAGTGTCCTAGTGAATACACACGACGGTGCTTAAGTGATGCTCAAATTAAGATGTTTGATAAACAAGAAAGAATTCTAGGTAGCCTGACCTTTGCATATACTTTCAATGAAGGAAGTCGTTTAAATATTTTAAATATTAGGTCATCTAGCACCTCGGGTCTCTTTGAGGTTACCAACAGACGTGATTCTTCTGCTGTTGTTCTTTTCTGTTCAACCTATGTGACGTTGCTATGAAAAGTCATAAAGAATCTTTTCCTTTCAGCTTTAGCAAAGCCGTCAAATCTGCATCACTGGTAGAAATCTTTAAAAGGTTTTGAGATCATAATAACTGTATCTTAAAGCATCTCATCATGTTAATTCATTTCAAATACCAGTTATCATTTTGATTTGCTTGAGAAAGATGAGTGTAGGAAGCTTTGTGGTAGTTTTTGTGTGAGGAGGAAAAAGATAGCATGCACCCATGTATGTCTTGGTACTCGTTTCAGAAAATAACAGTATTTTTTTGTTATAGCACATGGTAAAAATATGATAGAAACTATAAACAAATTAATTACAATAGTATTGCCCTCACAGATAGTCCTGGGTACATTATTAAGTAGCTGTGATCATTGAGGCAGTGACACAAGGCATTGTTGTTGGTTTTTTTTTTCCTTTTTTTAGAGTTGTTTGCCTTTACTTGGTTTCCATTTCTTGAAATTCACCCACGAATTGGGAAGAATTTTACTGCTTTCAGAATTTTGAAATCTATGTATGCAGCTCTAAACAATCTATATGGTTTGGTTTTGCCTGTTTAGGAACTTTACATGGCAGAATTTTGCGGTATGAATTATTTTGTATGGTGTTACTGTCACTAAATAACGTGTTTATAAAATTTGTTCAGGTTGTTGCATGTAGATTTAGCTTTTACCTTTTATTACTGCACAATAATCCTGCTATATGTATTATGTTACAGTGTATTAATCCATTTGACTTTGGGCCTTTTGGTTGTTTGTATGTTTACAGGCCACTTGGAAATTTCTTGCTGTGAAGTGTCTATTCAGGTGTTTTGCCCAGTTTTTTTTTCTTCATTGTGTTGTCTGTGTTTTCTTATTGATATTTTGGAGTTTATTTTGTATTCTGAGTATAAATCCTTTGTCAGTTTCACATGTTGCAAACCCTTTTTCTGTTCTGTGGTGTTCATTTACTTTCTTCATGTTGTCTTTGATGACCATTTTAAAGTGCATGAGCTTTTTGTGATTTTTTGTTGGTTTGTTGTGGTTTGTTTTGGTTTTGCTTTATGGTTAGTGCTTTTGTGTTTTATTTAAAAAATTTCCCAAGATTATAAAGAGACTCTCCTAGGTTACTATGTTATCCTCTTAAGGCTTTGCAGGGTTTTTGTTGTTGTTTTGTTTTGTATTAACATGTAAGTCTATAATCCACCTGGTGTTATTTTTTTGCCTAGTGTGATGGGTATGGTCCAATTTTGTTTATTCCATGTAGATATCTAATTATCCCATTTCTTGAAAAGTCTGATATTTCCCTACAATATTTTCCCCACAAATCTACAGTGCCTCTTTTTCATAAGTAAAATATCCATATCTGCATGGGTCTGTTTTTGTTTCCTTGGTCCTTGTCTATCTCTTTACCGGAACCAAACTGTCTAATCATTGTGGCTTTATAATACATCTTAATATCTGGTAGAGAAACTACTCAGTACTATGATTATTTTAAAATATCTTGCCTCTTTGATTTTCACATAAATATTTTAATTATATGGGTCCACACACACACTACACACACCAAAAACTATTAACATATCAATTTAGGACTGCATTAAATCAGTCTATACTTTTGGGAGAGAATTGACATTTCTACAGTATTCTTTTTTCTAGTCCATGAAAATACTGTATATCTGGATTTATTTGCTTATTTCATGTGTCTTAATAAAAATTTTAAAATCTTGCACATGGTTTTTAGATTTATTACTAGGAATTTGACAATACCTTATTTTCTTTTAATATTAATGACATGCAAAATTATTTTCTTACTCATTCACAATTCTAAAATCTTGCCGATTCACATAACTAAACTATAAATTATTGGACATTTTCTTTAAATACAGTCATATCATCTTTCTTAAAATTTGTGTACATTTTATTACTTCTTCTTACCTTACTACACTGATGGCAGATTCTAGTACAGTGTTCATTAGAAGTTATATTGGGCATCCTTTTCTTACTTCCAGTTTCAAAGGGAAAGCTTTCAAAATTAAATACTGTATCTGTGGAAAAGTGCTTTAGATAGTCTTCTAGATTTAAGGAATTCCTTCTTAAAATTTTCTCACATTTTTATAATGAACTAATACTGAGCATTAACAAGTGATTTGCCTGTCTGTATTGAGATGTTTATGTGTTTTTTTTTTCTCCTTTAGTGTCTTAAAATGGAAAAATACATAGATGGATTTGCAACATTTCCTTCTTGGTATAAATACAACCTAGTTAGGTATAGTATCCTTTTTATATAATTCATCTGTTGATACCTTTACAAACTTGCTAAGTATTTTCTCACGTGTGTTCATAGGTGAAATGGGTCTGTAAATTTTCTTTTTGATTTTGTTCTTGCCAGTTTTTGATACTAAAGGTGCGTATTCTCTTTTTTAATTCTTTAGACAAAATTATATAAATTTGAATTGTATTTTACTTGAGATTTTAATAAAAATCTCTAGTAAAGACACCCAAGCCTGAGGTTTTCTTTCTGGAAGATTTTTATTGTGATACCATTATTTGGTCAATTGATTGCTTGAATCATAATATAAATGAATGTATTCATGGTCATAGGAAGTTTAGGTATTATATTTTTGGAGTCAGTTTCAGGTAGGACTTTTCTAAGAATTTGTCCATTTCTTTTAAAATTTCAAATAGATTTGAATTTCTTATTCGTAGTAACTTATTTTTGATGCCTACAGTAAGTCATCTATCTCATTTTAAGAGAAAAATCCCTCAATAAATCTCACCACACCAGAAGACTCCTTCAATTTATGTGTCATTTGCTAGAATTTCTTCTTCCCAACCTCAAGCCGATCACCGTTTAAGGTAATGAAATACTATGATTGGTTTGCACTAAGGGAGACTTTGTTCCTTTCCTATGACTTTGCCGTGGAAATGTGAACACCTAAACAACTATGTCAGCAATAAAGAATGGAGGTTATGACTGGAGTTAACTAGCAACCAGCATTGTCTAATATAGAAAAACAGACAGAGACATATGGAGAGAGGAAAAAAAAAAAAAAAACGCAGAGAGAGATGGAGTGGTAGTATTATTTTTTACTTAAACTGATTTGAGTTAGAATTCTGACTTGTGTAACTGGAGAATTTTCCATGTAACTCATGTAACTGAAGTAACTGCCGTGAAAAATGGTGGGTCTTTATTTCTTATTTTGGTTATAATTTATCTATGTTATGTGGCTTGAGACCTGATGGATGTTTTTCATTTTCAAGCCCGTTTGGGACATTCTAGAATCAGTGGAAATGAGCATGTGATATTTTGAGGAAAGATATCTTATCTTTATCTGAGCTGTTTTGAAAGTGCTATGGTACTAGGATGAGACACTTGTTTCTTTATATTTAATGTTACATTCTAGGGAATGCTAGCGGCTGTAACAAAGAGGCCAAACATTCAGTGGTTAAAATAACACAGTAATTTATGTCTCTAAGTCTGCAGTAGATACGTGGGTACTCGCCCAATTTTACCGGAAGGTAAAAAAGACTGTGGTCTCAGGGGTCCAGAGTGGAAGGAGCACTCCTCACTTTTGTTTGCATTCCATTGAAATAATTTAGCTATGTGGCTGTGTCTTACTGCAAGGGAGGCTGGTGCATGCAGTGTAGTTGGACATACACGTACATAGTACTTCTGTTATTGCAGAGAAGAGGAGAATTTATTTTTGGTAAACAATGAAGTCTCTGCTACACTGTCAGTCATTGTTTAATGTCCATGTATATATCAGGGAAAAAAAAGAAATGTAATAAATCCTTAGAACAAAATGTTATGTATAACATTTATAAAAGTTTCTACGGCCCTAGAGGTTTATGAGAAGATATATTTAATAAGAAAGACGGTGTATCGCAATTAAAAAAAAAACGAAAGAAACCTCCCGCCAGTTTCATGCCTTAGTAAAAATCATGTCATTTTGCATTGTGTAAAGATTTTCTATTTCCAATTTGCTTTCAAATCTAGCATGTACTCTTGGCTTTGGTGCCAGTAGCAGCCATTTCATCACTGAGTGGTCACTATTCATGTGGTGACTAATACTGAGGAAACTGTTATTCATCAACCAAAAAATCCTTCGCCAATGCTGAGTCAGTTAACTGAGAGTTTTTTTAGGTTGTTATTGTTTTTGTTTACTTTTTCTAGTACTGGTATTCAAGGATGTATCAGTGTATTCTAATGTGGTGAGAATAATTTGGCAGAGTATAGATAAAGTAGAAACCATTAAAAAGACATTAGGAAATTGAAGCTATCTTTTGAAGGAAACATTGATTATTGAATGTGTTCACTGTCTTTTGTGAATTACATCTAAAGAAAATACCCCCTGAAGTACTTTGTAGACTTTGTATCAGGGGAGAAACGCTCTGTCAAAATGACAAGAACAGTGGAGCCTCATGAAAATATTGAAAACAAACAAACAACGAGAAACTATGTCATGAAACTCTCTTTTCCTTGTTATCACAGTGTTATGCACTGACTTTAATGTTTTCCTCTTTTAGATTATCCATCACCAAAGTAGGCTCAACTTTTGGGGAATAACAAAACGTGAGGGTTTCATTCTGTTGTTTTCACTTGAAATAACCAAATATGATTCTTAGAAGTATTTGTTTAAACAAAATATTATAGGATTATTATTATTATTATTTGCCTAAATTTGCCCTCTCTTTCTTAACACTGATTGTGAGTAAAAATAGTTCATCTTTCTCTCTTAGTTTTCTTATAATTTCCTCATTAATCCGAGGATGGCATTATTTCTAAGAGTACTGACTTTACTCTTTGTACTTACCAAGTTTTACAGCAAGATAACATGATTTCTAACATATCAGTAGTAAGTAAAACTAGGTTAAATTCCTTAATTGCATTAATTTTATATAAAATATTTTATAGAATAACTTAAGAGCATGTCTACAAATCAACAATAAAATTAACTCAGATTGTATATTCTCTCTCCTAGTTTTTGTTTGATCTTGGCAAGTTTTGTTTTTTATCATTGTGTTAGTAAATCCCCATAGATAACCATATTTGTTCCACATCAACTCAATTTTCAGTTTGCGTCCTTAATATCTGGGTTGTATATGACTTATTAAAATAATCCTTGAGTTAGTAAGCCATACAACAGATGTGGTCAGTATTTAGGATAATGATTTTCATATTTAGGATAAATATTGCTAAAATCATCATCCTAAAGGCTGGTCATATTTAGTAATAAATTATTTTTAAGACTTGACTAAACATCTATAGTAATGTTGCAATGGTATCAAATATTCAAACATTTGCTATGTCCTCACATGGGATTTCCTAACATAAACTTTTGGAAGAGTGTTTTTGACTTTAATTTATCCCACAAAATATTCATTTTGGACACTAAAAACTGAATGTTCCATTTTTGCTATTGAGTCTTTATAAGACACCCAGCCTAAAATTTATGCATAAAGTACTAATTAACCTGCAAAAGTGTAGCTTGTGTAAGTTTCTTTTTTCTTCTTCCTAGCAAAACTCATGTTGGTGACACTACTTTTAATAAAAGGCATATTTGCTTACCACCTGATTACGTTCCTTTTAAAAAAAAAATCTATTATTTATACTACCCCTCAGTTGCATTTTAAACCTATAACAACCACTTCCATACCCATCTTCACTGTTAATACATTGGCATCCATTGGCATTGCCCATACCAACTCTGCAGTTGTGGTTAATGACCATGTTGATTGTTCATGTTTCCCATTTTGTCATAATAGTTATTTTAGAAATACAGAGCCTATAACTTAGCCCATATTAGGTTTCAAAATGGATCTCCACAGTTTTTAGTCTCAAACCTTTTCATATGACTGAAAATTTTTGAGATGAACAACAAAAAGCTTTTGTTTGGGGGGGTCTTATCTAATAGTATTTACTGTGTTAGAAATGAAAACAAATCTATTCAAAACCTTTTAAAGTTTATTTAATTGCATGTTAACATCTATAAGATGTTATTATAAAAAATAATTTTAAAACAAAAAAATGAGGGGAGTGGCATTGCTTTACATTCTTGCAAACTTTAATGTCTGGCTTAATAGAAGATCACTGGATTCTCATCTCTGTTTCTGCATTTAACCTGTTGTGATCTCATCTGTCTTGTAGCCCCTGGAAACTTCCACTGAATTCCTGTGAGAGGAAAAGAGTGAAAAAGGCAAATAATGCCTTATTATTATTAGAAAAATACTTTAGACATTGTGGGCCCCCTGAAAAATTATTGGAATCACTAGGAGTCCTTTAGCCACACTTGGAGAACCACTGCTATTGAAGAATATTATTCTGCACATTCAGTGTATTTTATGGTTATCTCTCTGCTCCACATCTCTTAAAATCAGTTGCTTGTAAATTTTTATATTCCAGTCCTACACTAATGGATTGCTGATGGTATCTAGGTCAAAGTATGCTATTAAAGCTATCTCTAACTTTGCATGTGTTATTCCCACTGCCAAGGGAGCTTTTGCTCATCTTTCAGGTTTCTCAAATGTCACCTTCTCTGTGACACATTAATCATGCCTTTTGTCTTTCTTGTTATGAACTTCACATATACTTTTATTATTTTACAACCAGACCTGTAAGCCAAGATGTGTATGAAATACCACTTAATTTCCTTTAGAACTTATTTCACTATCACCCTTTAACTTTCTAACATTGCAGGAAATCCTATCTTCTTTGTGGTAGGTTCCCCTTCCCAACCTCGTGTCCCTCCAGAGTCTGAGAGGCTTGCTTGGTGCCCAGGGAATGCAAATGAATTTCTGGTTGCTGTGATGGTTCCTGCTGAAATTGCCAGTGCCCACAGTTAACAGTGGTGGTCTACATCTTCATCACTTTTTAGCTGCTCCCATATGCCATAGTTGGAGTCACAAAATATCTGCTGAAGCTGGTGCCCAGTGACACAGGTCACTTGTTCTTGCATCCCTCTTAGCCTCCTCTCTTGGAAGCCGTGGGTCACTGTCCCATCACTGTGTCTGTAGTTCTGCGCCCCCACCAACCTGAGAAAAAACTGTAATTTAAGGGGAACCCCAACTTGCCTCTTGCTTTTCTAAGACCCTTTTTGATTTACCATCAACACTATGATGCCCACTGGGTCTAGGATTTACAAAACAAAGGTTAAAGACTGTAGTTTTGTCTTAAAGTAAAAATGCCTGGTTGTGTCAGACATTTATGAAAGATAGTAAAAGCTAAACTTGAGAGTGTGTAGTAAGTTGTAGAAAGCTTGGGGGAAGTGAACTGTATTTGCCTTGGTTTACAATACTTGCAAAGAATGGGTTTGAAAAGAAAATGTGTTGAAAATTTGACCATATTAGATCAATTTTGGCAGATGTATTTATAAGAGGGAAAAGAGACTGGTGAATCTTTTACTATGAAATGTTTCTGTTCAAATGAGATCATAGTCTTTAAGGTGGGGGGACTGAAAGCCCTATGTCATGGCCTATTTGTAATGGTGATCAGCTCAAGTAAATGTTGACTATTAGGTGAACTATATTTGGCCAGTGGAAATGAAAATTGAAAAAGACTTTAAATAGTTAAATCCAAATGATTTCTCTGTATAAATGAATTATACAATTTAAAAAAAAGTCACACGTAATCACCCTTAAAAAAAAAAAAAAAGAATTCTGGCAGGCTCGTTCCTTTCCTTCCTCTACATACCTATTCTGAGTACATGAATCATGGACCTTTCTACTTTCTTGAAGGGGAGTCAGGAAAAAAAGGTGAAAATCTGGCATAGGGAAGAGACAACGCTGCTTAATCTACCAATAAAGTACCTAGCCATATATGTATTAAACATGGTTATTTTATTTATTAGGGTTTGTCTTTCCACCTCACTCCCCAACACACACACATATGAACACACACAACTCATGATGTTGATGTGAACGCCTCTGTGAACACCTATGTCATAGCTTTTAGTGTCAAGCATAATGACCAGCGTATAGTTGAATCTCTGTAAATGTTTAGGGCAATCTAAAAATTATAATTAAAGGAAATTGAAGATGATTCAAAGAAATGGGATACTGTCCCATGCTCTTATATTGGAAGAATTAATACTGTTAAAATGGCCATACTTCCCAGAGCAATGCACAGATTTAATGTACTCCCTATCAAATTACCCATGACATTTTTCACAGAACTAGATCAAATAATCCTAAAATTTATATGGAACCATAGAAGACACAGAATTGCCAAAGCAATCTTGAGGAAAAAAAAACAAAGCTGGAGGCATAACCCTCCCGGACTTCATACAATATTACAAAGCTACAGTAATCAGAACAGCATGGCATTGGCACAAAAACAGACATATAGATCAATGGAACAGAATAGAGAGCCCAGAGATAAACCCACAAACCTATGGTCAATTAATCTTTGACAAAGAAGGCATGAATATACAATGGAGAAAAGACAGTCTTTTCAGCAAGTGGTGTTGGGAAAGCTGGACAGCCTCATGTAAATCAGTAAAGTTAGAACACACCGTCACATCATACACAAAAATAAACTCCAAATGCCTAAAGACTTAAATATAAGACGTGACCCTATAAAACTCCTAGAAGAGAATATTAGCAAAACATTCTCAGACATAAATCATACCAATGTTTTCTTAGGTCAGTCTCCCAAGGCAATAGAAATAAAAGCAAAAATAAACAAATGGGACCTAATCAATTTCTTAGGGTAGGATCAATTTCTTAGGGTAGGATTGTATTGCCATAAACTTCCCTCTTAGAACTGCTTTTGCTGCATCCCATAGGTTTTGGGTCGTTGTATTTTCATTGTTATTTGTTTCTAGGTATTTTTTGATTTCCTCTTTGAGTTTTTCAGTGATCTCTTGGTTATTAAGTAGTGTATTGTTTAGCCTCCATGTGTTTGTACTTTTTACAGATTTTTTCCTGTAATTGATATCTAGTCTCATAGCGTTGTTTCTTGTGTTTGTTTGTTTGTTTTTTTATGTATTATTTGTGTGAAAAGTATTATAAACCTAATACAGTACAGTACTATATAGCCGATTGTGTTAGTTGGGTACCTAGGCTAACTTTGTTGGGCTTACGAACATATTGGACTTAAAAACACACTCTCAGAATGGAACTCATTCGTATGTAGGGGACTTACTATATTTGCAAATGTTGTGACTGACTTACTGTATTTGCAAAAGGGCTTAATTTCCAAAATATACAAACAGCTCATACAACTCAATAACAAAAAGGCAAACAACCCAATCAAAAAATGGGCAGAAGACCTAAATAGACATTTCTCCAAAGAAGACATACAGATGGACAAAAGGCACATGAAAAGATGCTCAACATTGCTAATTATTAGAGAAATGCAAATGAAAACTACAATGAGGTATCACCTCACACTGGTCAGAAGGGCTATCATTAAAAAGTCTACAAATAACAAATGCTGGAGAGGGTGTGGAGAAAAGGGAACCAACCCTCCTACACTGTTGGTGGGAATGTAAATTGTTACAACCACTATGGAGAACAATATGGAGGTTCCTTAAAAAAACTAAAAATAGAGCTGCCATATGATACTGCAGTCCCACTCCTGGGCATATATCTGGAGGAAACCATAATTCAAAAAGATACATGTGCCCCAATGTTCATTACAGCACTATTTACAACAGCCAAGATATGGAAGCAACGTAAATGTCCATCAACAGAGGAATGGATAAAGAAGATGTGGTACGTATTTACAATGGAATATTACTCAGCCATAAAAAAGAATAAAATAATGCCATTTGCAGCAACATGGATAGACCTAGTGATTATCATACTAAGTGAAGTGAGCCAGACAAAGAGAAATATCATATGATATCATTTATATGTGGAATCTAAAATATGATACAAATGAATTTATTTACAAAACAGACTCGCAGACATAGAAAACAAATTTATGGTTACCAAAGGTGGGAGGGGGTGGGGGAGGGGGAAATTAGGAGTTTGGGATTAGCAGACACAAACTACTATTTATAAAATAGATAAACAACAAGGTTCTAGTGTATAGCACAGGGAACTATATTCAATATTCTGTCATAAACCATAATGGAAAAGAACATGAAAAAGAATATAAATATATACATGCATAACTTACCACTTCGCTGTACACCAGAAACTAACACAACATTGTAAATCAACTGTACTTCAGGAAAAAAATTAAAAAATATATATATAATTAAGGTCTTTAATTACCAATATATTTTATCTTAATTCTCTTTGAAAATGAATCTAATCTATGCCTTCTTGTTCATCATTTGAATTGAAGAATTTAAGGCATAAGACCACAGATAAAATAACTGATAATGTTCTTCAAGGATTTCAATATAGTCAAAGTTCTTATTGTACTAAGAACATTTACTGAATATTAATGCCATGCAAATCTCTATGCTGAAGTAGTGAAAGGAGATATAAAATAAGTAGACAATATGTCTTCTGACTCAGAATTGTTTATAAACTAAAATTTTCTTTCCAGTACTAGAAAATTATAGCCATCTAATACACTGACATATGCAAACTAATACCTTTGTCTACAGGAATTTTTGTGAGCACTAAATGAAATGATGTTTTAAAGTAGCTAGTACAGGGTGTCGTAGGTTTTAGGTGCTGCTCAGTAGATGGCAGCTATTTACGTTGCTTTTTTATTTCTCTCTGACTATAGACCTTGTGGATCTGTAGCACAGCTATCATGCAGCTATGAGAATTACCACTTTTCTCTGCTGCCAATAAATTCTTTTTGTACCAAGAGGGAATCTAGAATTTTCTTACTTAATTAATGTGTGTCATAAAATAACCATTATAGTAGCAGAAAATGGAGGCCCAAAATGATTCTCTAATGTCTTAGGAATGTACTTCACAGGAGGCAATGGGGGAGAAATCTGAATATCCCAGTAGTTTTAAGATTTTTTCTGACTACTTTCTTTTTCTGTGTTTTATGACATGCTTATTGTCTGCTGTGTCCCCATAAACTCAAAGTATGTGTTGACACATCCTGCTCAGCTTCTTGAAGTATATTAATACGTACAACATAAGATCTCTTCCTGCATAAAAATTAGTCTTCATTATATAATGAAAGGAGAATTGCACTGAGTTTTTGATAAACATTTTAGAAAGGATGATTCAAAGCAAATTTACAATTTACTATAAAACTTCTGTAGACACCTGATGGATTTGCAGACTGGTAATGTGTTTGAATAATTTTGTCAACACAAAAATCCAATAATGTAAAATCTTTAACGTAAAAGGCTTCCTTGTGTTGGTGCTTAAGAACATGGGGTCTAACATCTGTTTTTTAATCGTGGCTCTACACTTGTCCTTGTGAGCAAATTCTTACATTTTCTGATCCCCAGTTTTCACATCTGAAAAAAATGGGTTAGAAATGGGAACTTACCATAGGTTGATTGTGATTAATAAGTGAATAATTCATGTAAGATGACAAAAGAGTGCCTAGCACATTGTAAGTGTTCATTAAGTATTAACCATAATAATTAACATCTATCTGTCCTCAGAATATATCCATATACATTGCATGAAATATTATTCAAGTTTTAAGAACTACTTTCATCTTTCATCCAGAAATATGCTGAATGATTATAATCCATTTGGAAGATAGATTAGTTCATGGAAATAGTCCTTACTTATTTTCTCGTCCTAGATTTCAGAAATTGAAGTTTGAATTTAGAAAAGAAGTTAATATTCCTAATTATAAATACCATCTTTATCATTTGATTTTACCATACAGATTTACTTGACATCCTTATTAACAATTCTTTTCATTTGGCATTAAATCAGAACAAATCCCCATCACATTTGTTTGATGGTTACATTAAATATGTGGTAAAAGTCTCCTTTCTCAGAATTTGGTGTAAATGTGCTTTTCATTCTTAGATGGCTACAGGAAGTAGGTAAGCTTTTCCTTTATTTTCTCTACTCAGTTCCAAGATTTGTACAGTGATAAGTATCATTGAAATTCTGAGATGTATCTCACCTTTACACTCACTGTTAACTTGCCTAACTTAGTTCAGCTAAGCTTGTGTGCAGGTCAGCATTGATGAGTAATTTAGAAAGTTGTCATATTTGACAGGAAAGCTTCTGTGATCATGGATTTTCTACTCTATTAATATTGTCAACTGGACTGTTTTCTGACATTCTAAAATAAATGGGAGCTGTATATTCGATTATTCAAAAGACAATCACTGGACTACTCTGAATGAAAAATATTTCATTGGCTAGGGGAATTTTCAAGACAAATGTTATAGTCAGAAAATTTAGTGAGATAATCATTAAAAATTCTCATTATTTAATGGAATTGGAGCGGCCTTTGGATATACTTAAATTTAGCTGCTGTGTTACACTTTCTTCAGGTAAATGAAAACAGAAATAATATTTTTAAATTCTCAAGTCTAGAGGATAGCTGCCTTTGTGTTTCCATTTTAAATTAGCGAATATTTTCTCAAAAGGTTGTAATATAATGTGAAAGCACCATGGGTGACAACCTCTCTCCCTCTCTCTTTCATGAAGGAGGGAATCTCTTGAGTGAATCTTTAAATTAAGCAAATATAAAGCAGAGACTTCTTCTGAAATGAAAGATTCTATCAAAGTAGTTCCAGGAAGTTAAACCCATTTGCAAGAAAATGGAAGCAGCTTTCTGTTAATTTACTCAGCATAGCCTAGTGGTTAAGAGCGCGTTCCTTAGAGTTAGATGGCTAGGGTTTATAATCTTGTCTCTACCACCTGTGACCCTGATCAAGTTACTTTACTTCTGGGTGCTTCACTTTCCTCAACTGTAAAATGGGACTAAAAATGATACCACCTCTTCAGGTTGTTATGAGGGACAACTGAATGTGTTTTTATTTTTTATTTGTAAGGTACTAGGAATTGTGCCTGGCAGGCATAGTAGACACTGTAAAAGAGGTAAATGTATTCATTGCTAAGATGGGCCAAGCACCGAGTTTAGAGAAACAAGAAAGACAGTCATGCTCCTGTTCTTCTGGAGATTCCAGCTTGGAGGTGGTAGGGGGTTGATATAACTGAGTAGACTGGGAGCGAGAGGGAGTGGGAGTGGGGAAAGGGAGGGGAAGCAGAGAGAGAGAAAGAGACAAAGACAGAGAGAAGGAGAATGTAAATAAATAATTATAAATTATGCAAAGTTCTATGAAGAAAAACAAAACGGGGTGCTGAATTACAGACTAAGTAGGGTATATGTCAGCTATAGAAGAAGAGTTTCATTAGAAGACCCAAAATTGAAGACTCAAAGATGCACTCTTCTTACTGTGTTATAGAAAAAAGATCATGGAGTGGCAAGAGTGAAAGCAGGAAGACAAATTAAGGAGCTGGTCTGGTCAAGAGATGATCGGAAGTTTCTTCTGTAAATTATGTTTGCTTAAGAGAAATGCTTATTTCCTAGTGACTGGCTGAGATCACAACATGCCTGAATAAATCTGGTTTTCCTCTGGAGTATTCTGTGTTGCAATTCAAGCAGTTTTTCATAGGAGTTATGATCCAAATATGGTTGAAGAGGTGCCTCCTTCTGTCTTCTTCTGGAGAAAAGTCTAAAAGATCAGAACCAGAGCTGAGTCATTGATTTCACATGTATATTAATATTTCATACAGAATGACAGCCTTTGGGAATATATAGGTGATGAATTGCTGTGTTCTGATGGACTATCTTTTCGGAGAACCTATGACCAAAACATTCTCATGTGGGTCGGAGGGGTGGTTCTCTTAAAAGGAAATAATATGTGCACAATCAATACTTTTTAATAAAATAAAAACAAAAAAAACCAATCTTGAGACCAAAAATGAGAACGAGGAAGATAAATCTTAGATGAAGTACAACGGCCACTTTGCATATGAGCCCAGTGAGCTAGTACTGAGGTGTTTGGGTAAGAAACTGATTAGCATTCATAGAACATGTTATTTTTTTCTCTTCTTCAGTGGGTCTTCTCCATTGGACTGTGCAGTAGAGGATTAATCTTGCCCAAAGAGAGGTTTGGCCTTTGTTTTCTGATCCTGAGAGATAACCTCTAAGCCCTTGGGATGTCCTGTTTCATAAGAATATCTGTTCACCTTGGGGCCAAGCCAGATATGCTAACACTTTACTTGTAGTGGGGGCCTTAGACCACACAGTTTGACCTCTGGATTGGCAGGAGACTGTGGTCAACCACGGGGCAGTCAGCCATGTCTATGCACGGGAACAGTCAGCCATGTCTATGCAATTCAACCCCCAATAAAAATTCTGGACTTCCAGACTGGGGTGAGCTTCCCTGTTTGGCAGTACTCCATGGGTGTTGTCAGACACTGTTGTGAAAAAAAGGCACTGTGTGAATGACTTCTCTGGGAGAAGACACCTGAAACTTGTGCTTGGTGACTCCTGGGCCCTGTTAATATCAATATGTATACTTTTGCTGTAATAAACTGTAACTGTGAGTATAATGCTATTTATGAGTTCTGTGAGTCCTTTTAGTAAGTTATTAAGCCTAAGGGTGGTCTTGGGGACCCCGAAACATAAAGTTGGTGTGAGAAGTGAAGGTGATCTTGAGGACTTTGCATGGCCATTCACAGATATCTTCATACTCTGTGTCATTCTAAAAGTTTCATGCATACCTCTCCTTCAGAACTCTTTGTTACCAATCTTCAGACCTTTCCTTTCCAATTGTATGGACAGCAGCTAACCTCAGCTCTTGCCCATGAGTGTGAATGTAAAAAAACAGAAACAAAAAACTTGTGAGCTTATTGTAAATGGATACAGTGCTATCCGCTTTTTAGTATGTCCCCTCAAGCCCAGCTTCTTCCGTATCTACACACACAGGATACTCCCATAAAAACTATAGGGATGAAGTGAAATGATGTCTTCAGTAGCTATTTACTGGGTAACCCCACTCTGTGATACTGTTCTTTTCTCATGAAGTGGAAACAGACTTCTATACTCCAAACCTTGAGATGTCTCATTTAGACTGCATCCTGATTAGCCAGAGCTCGTGGTCCAAAGCCTGTTCCGTGGTGTGTGTGTTGCCATTTAACCACAAAAGGCTGGAGAGCAGGAGTGCAAGATAGCCCAGGCCAAAATGTGTCCTGTGGACTGACTCCTTCACCTGCCATTTGCAAATAGTGTCCTCTCATGCCAACACAACTGGGATGGATTTTGAAAACCGTGATACCAAGAAGTTTTTTTTTTAAGTGGTAGTAAAAAACTAGAATTTTTAAAGTGCCTTTTAATTCACTGCTATCTATGAACTTTAAAAAACAAACCAAACTTCTTTTCAAAGGTTCTTTTCTTCTGTGAAGGGTGGACGACCAGATATACTGCCTGAAGTTCTACCCTCTGAAGGATTTCCCTTACCACTAGTCCTCAGTAATGCAATAATCCTGTGGCTATCGCCTTCCCACAATCATTTCACCTCCTACTAACTGGTCATAGGGAATTTCCCCCTGAGGCCATAGTTGTGGGTTTAGGAAGAGTTGGTGATCAGCATGAATAGCCATCATGAGATTTTGAGCCAACAGCTTATACAATTAATTGCCTGTTCTTGACGAACTTGGGCTCAGTTTCATACTTTCCATTTCCATTTAATGGTGGAGTAGCTATACCCCAGTTCATGATGGGCAATTCATGCTGCATAGTTACTCGGCGTTCTTTAATTAGACATTCAGTCTTTACCAGAGCCCAGAAAACTACCAGGAGTTGCTTCTCAAGTATAGAATAGTTTTTGACAGAAGAGGACATAGCTTTACTCTAAAACTAATGGCGTCTTCAATGTGATTCTCCTGTTGACACGTAACCAGATACCCTACACGCCTTCCTCATTTGTCATGTATTCTTCCAGTATTATTGGACCTGTACAACCTGATCACTTTTATGTAATAATCTGTAGTTATTTTCTAAGACCTATCAGGCTTTTCCATTTTCAAACAGATAAGGTAACGATGGGTAAGATAGGAATCACCAGCCCTGCACTTTTCAGATCTTTAATAGTAGTAAAAAAATCTTCACGGTTCCCTTACAGATGTGGTGTTGTTTTTTATTTTTTTATTTGCATATACGGGGGAGTTCTAAGAGCTCCCTCTTAGCTTTCATTACCCTAATACTGGGAAACATTATGAAGATTATAACTATGCATTCAGGAACTGAAAAAATAACTGTAGGATGGTTTGTGGGCCCACAGGAGCCACTGAGAGACATAGGCCAAGACCTCCCACTTTGACAATTGGGCCTCAGATATATTTCATGTTCTGGACTTTAGTATTAGTTCAGAGCCTATATTTAACAAGCCTTTGGAAATTTGGCTATTTCTCTTTCTCCCATTATAAGTCACCCAAATAAATGGCTATAAATTGGTACAGCCACTATGGAGAACAGTATGGAGGAAATGCATATATGTGTGCATTTTTATTGGGTATAAAACATACGTTTATTAAGTTACATGGATTAGTAAATGCTGCCAAACCGTTTTTCAAAGTGGTTGTTACTAATTTATACTTTCCCCAGCTGTGATGAGAATTTCAGTCACTCTGTATCTTTACCAGTACTTGTTGTTGTGTGGGTTTTGTTTTTTTTTTTAACGTAATTTTACCTTCAGTCTTTCTGTGTCCTTAGTTTTACATAATGTCTCTTGAAAGTGGCAGATATATGGGATTTTTTTCTTATTCCAGGTTGAAAATAATATTTAATTAGATATTTTTTCCCTTTATATTAAATATAAAAAGTGATATAGTTAGGAATATATTTGTCACCTTACTCTATGTTTTTTATTTATTCTACTTATGTGTTCCTTTTCAATTTCTTTCTTGCTTTCTCTTGGATTAATTGCATTTTAAAATTATTTTGTTTTCCCTGTATTGCCTTTTCAGTGCTACATCCTTTTTTTTAACACTAGTTTTGAAAAACTTTGGGCCATTATCCCTTCAGATTTGACTTCTGCCTCATTCTCTCTCTGTTTTCCCTATTATGATTTCATTAAAAATGATCCATGAAAAAAGTGGCTAGTTCAGCCTGCAACTAAAAAATCACATAACTGATTCTTTCTGAGTTAATGTATTTTAGAAGAGGGCAGAATTGGTTTATGAATAGTTACATTATCATAAAGAAATTAATTTTAAGGGTCAAGAATTAATAAAGTTATTACCCTTTACTACTTCATCAAGTGAAAATGACATTTAAAAAGTTGTGATTGCATTTTAATTGTAAGTGCCAGCTATGAAGAAAACAGTGATACAACATAATGAGCCCAGCTTGATGCCAATACCATAATTTGCTCTAAGGCACCGACACTTTTATCATTGCTTTGTGCCTTTGGCGCAAATGCCAACAAAATGAAAATGGTAAATAGCACCTTAGTATTATTATGAAAAGATTTTCCACCTTTGTAAACTACACTTTAAGAAATATTGCCTTGGTCTTCCCTGGTGGTGCAGTGGTTAAGAATCCCCCTGCCAATGCAGGAGATACGGGTTCGAGCCCTGGTCTGGGAAGATCCCACATGCCATGGAGCAACTAAGCCCGTGCGCCACAACTACTGAGCCAGTGTGCCACAACTACTGAAGCCTGTGCTCCTAGCACCCGTGCTCTGCAACAAGAGAAGCCACCGCAATGAGAAGCCTGTGCACTGCAACGAAGAGTAGCCCCCGCTTGCTGCAACTAGAGAAAGCCCGCGCACCGCAACGAAGACCCAATGCAACCAAAAGTAAATAAATTAAATTAAAAAAAAAAAATATTGCCTTGAACTAATCAGGGATTACTAACTTGGGGCAAGTTTGGGTGAACTTAAAGATAAAGGAGCCGTTACAAAAACTCCATTCTCTTTGAATGTAGCTAGCCAGGTATTTCAATTAATCTGGAATATTCTTTGGGTCTTTTTGCTTGGTGGGCACTGAAGTTAAATCCTCAGTGCTATATAATCTGTAATTCGTTCTGGGTGATTATATCACTGGAACTTCCAGGTCTCTAATTTTTCTTCCCAAAGTTAAATTTATTATTTTATTCTCTATTGAGTTTTATTTTCAATACAAAATTTATTTTTTATTTTTAGAAATTATGTTTGTTCTTTTAAAAGTGATTCTGTTTTTCAGTGTGTCTGTCATTCTTTAAATAAGGTATCCATTTCTTACCCTCTAATCACTTAAATCATATTTATTGTAAAGTCTCCATTTTAAAAATTGTTTATAGTTGTGGAATTTCTAAATAACCCAATGGCTCTGTTGAATGACACTCTTGTAGTGATTCATTTTCTTAAGTAAATATTGATGTTTTCTCTATGCTTTTCATTTGGGTGTTTTATATCTGGTAGTCCTTTCGTCATTGGATGGTGAGAACTTTAGTAAAAAGTTATTTTTTGCCAGAGTCCTTGGTTTCTCACCTTTCCCAGACCCATTTTATATCACTTTCAAAGACTGATACTTCAGCTTCAAAAATGTATTTAAAATGAAGACTTTATACTTGTGTGTGGGTCAAGGCCTGCATCACTTTCTCTCAGATATTTTTTAAATACCTACTTGCCTAAGTAAAAGTCAAGAAAGGGCATTAAAGTATTCCCCACCTTTTTTTTTTTTTTTTTTTTTAATAAGGAGAACTTTACTTTTAGGCTTTGTGTAAATCTCTCAGATTCAGTTTGCAGTCTCATGCCTGTTCAGGTTAGAACCTCTCATCTTTATGAGCACTTAAAACACCATTCAGTATTTTCTAAGGCTTATAGGTGAAGTCACATGGGCTACCATGGAGTCAGGTCCTTCTCACTTAGAGCCTCTGAATTTCCTCCCTACTCCTGGCCCTTGTTAATTTCTTCTTTTTTTTTTTTTTCCTTTTTTTCTTTTTGTCCTTTCCTTTTTCTTCATATCTTTCCGAATTCAGCTATGTATTTTAACACTTTTTCATATTAAATTTTATTCAGAATATATATCTGTTTGCATTTGGAGTGGGGGGAGACCTTTTCAAATTAGCTTAGTGTATGATGTTGATAAAAAGTCTTATTTACAGCTTAATTTCAGTATAAATTTGGCATATATCATGTGGCTTTGCTGGCCTGAGGTAGGCTGCCTGTATCCCAATGTACTATTTTTACAACACACTGTTGGCATATATGGAAAATATAATCTGCAGAAATAACTCCTCCTAGCATTTCAGTTTAAGTTCATTTCATAATTTTGTAATAGTTTCCAGAAAGCAATGTTATACTGATTGTTGTAGGCAGAATAATGCTTCAACCCCAAAACATAGACATGTCCAAACCCCTGAATATGTTAGGTTACATAGCCAAGGGGAATTGATTGCAAAAGGAATTAAGGTTGCTACTCAGTTGACCTTAAAATATTATCCTGATTATAATGATGGGCCCTGTGGGATCACAGGATTGTTTAAATGTGGAAGAAGGAGGCAGAAGAGTCAGGAAAGAGGATGTGGTGAAGAAAGCAAGGTTAGAGTGATGTGCGGCAGGTACTCAACCAGCCAATGCTGACTTTAAAGGTAGACGAAGGCCATAAGCCAAGGAATGTAGGCAACCTCTAGAAGCTGGAAAAGGCAACAAATGAATTCTCTCCCTAGAGCCTCCATAAAGGAACACAGTCCTGTCAACACCTTGATTTCAGTCTAGGGAGACCCATATCAGACTTCTGACTCCAGAACTGTAAGATACTAAATTTGTGTTCTTTTAAGACATTATCATGGCAGTTTGTTATAGCAGCAATAAGAAAATAATACACTGCCAACCCCCAAATACTGTTTTTACTTAAAATATTTTAAATTTCAGAGAAGTTATATATCTTCATGACACAGAAGATTAAAAGGTCATTCGTTAGGGATGGGCAGTGTCTTCCTCAAAAACTGACCACCTACAGTAACAGAACGCTGCCGGCTTTTTAGAGTATGATTGCTACAGTTTAAGGGTTTGTGGTTGGTATGAAGACAAGACGGTGAGGGAAGGATAAAGTATCTTTCTATTTTCTTTTGTGTTGAAGAAGCTGATCCATTTTGGATGTGAAAGGGGTTGGATTTTTTTTCTTCTTAATGAAATTCTTAGACATTCTAATTAAGGGACACTGCTCATATGGTGACAATAGTCTTGTTTTTCAAAAAAGTAAATCTTCATGTCTTTTCTTTCTTCTTTCATAGGTATTTTAGTGGGCATTTGGGAAAGACTGTTTCCTTATTGTAATTTTAATTGTGAATTGAATATTTCACTCATTGAAGGAGCATTTAGGTGACATCAGTATGTGCTTATGGATTGGTATAAACTGTCAAATGACAAAAGTAAAACAGTTTAGTAATGAGTTTGGTGTCTTTTATTCAAGGGAAAACAATCCATGGTTTGGGGCAGCACAGGGCCTCACAAGCAGTGGAACATTCTGCCGGAGGGATTTGGGACAAGAGAGAGTTTTATAGAGTGTTAGAAGCAGCAACAGGGAAACAGGGCATGAGTGGCTAGGAGGGCAGGGATTTCCTTAAAAGGCTGGTGGGTCCTATTTTCTTGGGTAAGGTAAGCTGGCCAAAGCTGAGCTGGAGAACTCCGATTGGTGTGTGTTAGGTTTCCTTACCGGTGTTTCCTGAGAGTGCAGGCTGACTTTGGTTTAGATTTGTGACCTGGGCTTGGCCACTGGGGTGGGCTCCACTTTGTGTATCCTGATATAGGAATTAACTTTATCAAAGCATATATTTTATCATAACCCTGGCAAACTAATCTGCATCAGTATATAATCAGAGTCAAGGCTTGTTTTAATTTAGATTCTGAATGAGATAAAATTCGTACATAAATTCTGACCTAAGAGTGTTTGCAAGTTGCATTATCTCTTTTGAGATACCAAAGCATTATTACATATTTATATATCAAACAGTTTAAAACAATTCTGACACTTTTATGTCCCTCTACCTGGAAAAACCTATAGCTTCTCCTGAAAATACTTGATTATTCTGTCTCTGTCTCTGTCTCGCTCTCATTTATTAAGTGACTTATGAACGACTTGGGCATGGTCCATCACCTCTACATATGTCTGTGGAGGACATCCATCAGTTACATTATTCCGATTAAATGTGTGCCTGGAGATTGGAGAAGAAGAATGTTCTTTATTATTTCTAATGCTTTCCTTCCTCGTGTTTAAGTACAGAGTGAGGTTCAGACCATGGCTCTAGAGCATTTTTATTTTCTCTTTTAAAAAGGTAGGAAAACAAACATATTTTTGTAATATAAATGTTATATCTCTTTATATGTGGAACATGGTCTTTTAAATTGAATGTGTCCAAATGAATTTAAATGCTGGAATATTCTAGTTTGTATTATTAATTGATTAGTAGCCCATTCAGCTATTACTTTGATTATATTAATGACTCATAAGCATTGCCCTTTCTGCATTCACTGGCAGCAGAGCTGACTTTTAAAAGACTATTTCTGGCTTCATTGACATTTGTAGTGACCACAATTCCTTTCAGTCACTTGCTCCCTTTGATGATTCTTTCTTTCTTGGTTCAATGAGGAACAATATTTTCAGGATTCATATTTGAGTATTATGAACACAGACATTGGAGCCATGGCCCACTTCACATGCTTAATTATAATCAGTCATATACTAAATGATGACATTAAGTTTTAAATTGAGTTTTCTGTTTATGAGTTCAACAGGATCTTCTTCCACCTTAAGGGTAAAGTAGAAATCCTGCCCCCTGCACATATTTTTTCAAAAAATAAAAGATCAAAAGAAGAAAACAGCAGCTTACTTGGCCTTAAGTTGATTTATGTTTTGAGCCAAACATGAATAAACAGAAGCAGTAATTATAGTTCATAGATTATTCAAAACAAAGTAAACATTATTTAGTCTTGCTTTCCAATTTTGCATTTTAAGATTTATATTATTACCTGCTGATTATTTCACAGTCCTACCACATTAGTATACTTATGTTAATTCTCATATTAAAACCAATTAAAATGTATGGATCAAATTTTAATTTCTATTCTAGTTCAACTGAACTAGGGTTCTGAAAAATCTTCGTGTTTCCTTTTAAAATAGAACATTAATCTCAGCTACCAAATATTAGTTTATAAAACTTCAGCAGTTTAGAAATTTTCTAATCACAAACCAAATTTTTTTCCACATTATATTATTAGGAAAATCATTCAAATAATATTTTAGTGTGTTGCAATTTATAGAGATTTATTATTAATTATGGCTATCATATCTGTAAAACATAATCCCAGAATGTCAATGTTGCTCTGAAATACAAATCCCTATAGGTAACTGTTCATATATTGGAAGTGAAGGTATTTTTCTTTTTTAAATAGACCCAGCATTAAACTCATAAGAAATATTGGTTGGTGAATAAAACATTTGGAATTATCTTTATTTACAGAAGCAGAGGATGTATTTGTCAGGTTCTTGAGTTCAGAAAGCAACTCCGGTTACCTTGAATAAAATAGTAATTTTTTAAAAAGTGTCTGCTAAATCATGGGATTTCAAGGAGTGCTGTAGAACTAGGCTTGGACGAAGATCAACGCCAGCATGACAACCCAGAGAAATTGCTTGGTCAGAACCTCATATTTTTAATTGACTGTTATTGTTGCTGCCGCTGCCCCTGCACACTTGACTCCACCAGTTGACAAAATCTCTGATTTGACACTGTATCTTTGTATAAATTTCTCAGACTTCAAATTTCAGAACTTGAGCCAGGAGAATCTGAGTGGTCAGTCATGGGCCAACGCCCCATCCTCTACCCGCTGAGGACAGGGGAGAAGGAATATCTGCCCTCCTTAGATCTATAGTTCTGTCCATCTCTCCTTCAGGTGAAATGGCCAGCCACGTGTATTGCTTGAATATCTGCCCACAGAGACGATTTTCCTTCTCCGCTTCTTCTAGAGCCACCTGAATGGGGTGGAACTTCTGTGGCAGTTTTACATCTGGATTATACCAATATGTGGCCCCATCTGTAAGCTGGGTTTGAATTTGGGGACTCACGGGACCATAGCTGTGATTCAAGGGAAAGAAGGCAATGCAGTAAGAATAGATGGAACTGAAACTGTGGGCCAGCTCCTCGTGCAACTTAGCTGTGCCTGCAGAACCTGCTTGGGTTCTATTCTATACGTACTACGTCACTTGGTGTTGAAGTATTGCTGGACGTGCCTATCTGTATGGCAGTTGAATCTAATGACACCTAATTGATGATGGATAGCTTTGCTCACATAGCCCTTGGTCACATCTCTATGGAACAAGGAACTCAAGAACTGATAATTAAATCAAAATTATTTGTCGTAGGGATGTGGCTTTGCTCTGGCAACTAAGTTCCATTTGTCATGATTCTTTCTTGCATGTGTAGGTTTGTATTTAGGTACAGATATCCACTGTGAAATTACGAATATGTAGCAAGGACTAAGTGTGAGTTCTGCTTCCATCACAGCCTGGATGACTGAAGACGCTCCTCTTGCGTTAGGATCCTCCTAATACTTTCCAAATAATATAACCCATGTTATGCCAATTAAGGTTTTTAACAAGTAATATCATTAAAAGACTTAAACACAAGTTTAGTCAAAAAATCTAAAGCATGTTTATTTTTAGTCATTAGTTATTAATTTGCTAACTGACATTGACCAATTAACTTGTCCCTATAGCTTTATTATTAAAGTGAGTTTTCTTATCATATTTCTGGCTCTATCAGGATTTTCTGTATTTTTTTTTTGTTTTTTTTATACATTTATTTATTTATTTTTGGCTGCATTGGGTCTTCGTTGCTGCACGCAGGCTTTCTGTAGTTACAGCAAGCTGGGGCTACTCTTTGTTGCGGTGCACAGGCTTCTCACTGTGGTGGCTTCTCTTGTTGCGGAGCATGGGCTCCAGGAGTGCAGGCTTCAGTACTTGTGGCACACGGGCTCAGTAGTTGTGGCACGCGGGCTTAGTTGCTCCGCGGCATGCCAGATCTTCCCGGACCAGGGCTCGAACCTGTGTCCCCTGCATTGGCAGGAGGATTCTTAACCAATGTGCCAGCAGGGAAGTCCCGGAAATTCTGTTTAATCATTGAAAACTATTGTGCAGTTCTGTTCTTTATTACTGTCATTTTTTTCCCCCTGTTGACTCAGGTAATTAGAGAAAATAGTTATTTGAACACAGCTTTCATATTGATCAAGACATTTCTGAGAAAGACAACTCTGAGTAAGAGCACAAAGCGAACAAACTGGGTTGACTTAACTTGAGGTGCTTCCTTAAATCTATAGTAAATAAAATGGAGGCTTTAGGAGCTGCTTGATGATTTTTAAGTATGTATTCTCTTTAGTCAATTCTATAAGTAAAATTTTATTTTCTTCAGAGATATAATTTTCCCTTAATTTATTTCCCTTTTGCATTTCTCCTATGATTTGTTGGAACCACTCTAGATTTATGTTAATATCTTAAACGTATAGAAAGTTTTCAAGCATAAGAGAACTCTAATCTAAAGGGTAAATTTCAGGGAGATGCCCATGGGATTTGGTAGACAGATCAGTAGGAAGCAGTAGCAGTTTTTCATAACTATGTATCAGAATGACTGCCTTTCTCTATAGGATAAATTAAGTCTATAGTGGAGGCTTGAGAAAAGAGACTGTCCTGCTGAGCTGAGAAGGGTAAATGCAGAGGAAATTAAAGAGTTTGACTCCCTGTAAGTGAAATTAGTGGTTTACAGTGTGAAGTTGGTCAAACATAAAGATAAAAATACTTGCTGTTTGGGTAACACAAATAGATACTAGTTATTAGTATCAATCCAATGTTAATTTTCTCCTAAGGACAAAGAAAAGCCATTTTAAATCCGAAGTCCAAACTTAGAACTAATTAGAGAATACCACTGGGAAATTAAAAAAATATAAATAAAGGGGAGAAGGATTTTCTGAATGCCCAACATAAATGAGAGTTCTTGTCAGAAACTGAAATTTAATCAGATAAATAAAGAACAAATGGAGCATGTAATGAAATAATATTGAGACATATGTATGGCATATTGCTGGGATGAGATAACTTCAGTTTTATATCAAATAGCCAAATCAATTATTTTATTAGATATACAATGACATCAATTCTATCATCATGCAAAACTATAGATAATCAACTAAGTTTAGGTATTTAAGCTTCACAATAACATGTAATCAATGCATCAATTTGAATATGTCTTGAAAAAAAATGGCAAAGGGTAATGTACTTTGAAACAGTTTAAGAAAAATAAATCATAGCTTTATTCACTCAATGTGAAAATTACTTCACTGTCCAACAATGCTGTTATTTTGAATAACAGCTTATTAAAATTATGTATCCTTTGAAATACGTATATTGAACATATGCTCTCTCTGATTTTATGCTTTCTTAATTTCTCTGTTCCCTCCTTAACACTACAAGCCCTCAACAGAGTGAAATCTCATGTGTAATATTTCATACAGACCAAGTTAACATCAACATCAGTAGCAACAACAGAACAACAGGCAATATGTGTTGAACTTTTTACCAAGTTCCAGTCTCTGTGTAAGTGCTTCATAGGAACTCTTCTCTTCACTTCTCCCAGCAACTCCACAAAGTAATTTCTATTGCAACTGAGACTCAGAAATGGAATGAATTGTGAATTGACCAAGGTCATACTACTGTAGGTCCAAGGAGTAAAAACAGGAAGCCTGACTCCAGAGTCCTGTTCATTTTCAATCACAGTTGAACTTTTACCCTCTATTTCAGTCTCGACATCTGCATAGCACACCATCCCTAAATTTAGTGGTTCTAAAAACAGTATGATTTATTATTTCTCTTAATTTTGTGGATTGACTGGTACTATAGGCTGAATATTCATGTTTTCCCCAAATTTATATGTTGAAACCTAATCCCAATGTGATGGTATTAGGAAGTTGGGATTTTGGGAGGTGTTTAGGTCATGAGGATGGAGCCCTCATGAATGGAATTGGTGCCCTAGAGAGTTCCCTTCCCTCTTCTACCAAGTAAGGACACAAGAAGAAGATGGCCTTCTATGAACCAGGAAGCAGGCTTTCACCAGACCTTGAACTTGCCAGTGGCTTGATCTCAGACTTCCTAGCCTCCATAATTGTGAGAGAGAAATTCTGTTGTTTTTAAGCCACCTAGTCTGTGGTATTTTGCTGTAGTAGCCTGAGCATACTAAGACAGTGGACTCAGTTAGGCAGATCTTCTGCTTCACATGGTGTCAGCTGGGACTCTAATCACCCGGAGGCTGAACTAGACTAGAACATCTAAGGTGGCTCACTCACCATGGCTGGTAGTGGGTGCTGGCTGTTGTCTGGACACTTAGCTGAGGTTGTCAGTGGGGGCACCTTAACTGTCCTCCACATTGCCTCCCTATCTGCTTTGGAGTTCTCTCTGTGTAGTGGGTGAGTTCCAAGAGGAAACCTAAACGTATGAAAGCAAGAACTGTAGATCTCTTAAGGCCCAACCTCATAAGTTATATGGTTACTTCTGTTGTGTTCTAGTGGTCTAGGAAACTTGTGGGTCCAGACCAGAATCAAGGGAAAGAGAAATAGACTCCATCTCTTTTTGGGAGATGTGGCCAAAATATGTGGCCATCTTAATCTACCATGCTACTAATTTATTGTCCTGTAGATCATGTTGATTTCAATAAAAATGAACTTAGTATTTATATTTCAATATAATTAATTTAAAATTCCCTTATAGTTATATTTTAAATCATTAACTTCTGTTTTTTGTGTACTATTTGAATCACAAATGCTGAAGGTATATAACATTAGTGTATTAATTAAGCTTTCTGTGACTGTGTATTTAATGGGATGCTTTGTTAGCCTATGGAATGAAACTTTTTTTTTTTTAGTGTGTGATATCTTTATTGATTATAAGATTTTGGGGGCTTACTTTTTTTTTAACATCTTTATTGGAGTATAATTGCTTTGCAATGGTGTGTTAGTTTCTGCTTTATAACAAAGTGAATCAGCTATACATATACATATATCCCCATATCTCCTCCCTCTGGGGTCTCCCTCCTATCTTCCTTTTCCCACCCCTCTAGGTGGTCACAAAGCACCGAGCTGATCTCCCTGTGCTATGAGGCTGCTTCCCACTAGTTATCTATTTTACATTTGGTAGTGTATATATGTCCATGCAACTCTCTCACTTCGTCCCAGCTTACCCTTCCCCCTCCCCGTGTCCTCAAATCCATTCTCGGTGTCTTTATTCCTGTCCTGCCCCTAGGTTCTTCAGAACATTTTTTTTTTTTTTTTAGATTCCATATATATGTGTTAGCATACTGTATTTGTTTTTCTCTTTCTGACTTACTTCACTCTGTATGACAGACTCTAGGTCCATCCACCTCACTACAAATAACTCAATTTTGTTTCTTTTTCTGGCTGAATAATATTCCATTGTATATATGTGCCACATCTTCTTTATCCATTCATCTGTTGATGGACACTTAGGTTGCTTCCATGTCCTGGCTATTGTAAATAGAGCTGCAGTGAACATTGTGGTACATGACTCTTTTTGAATTATGGTTTTCTCAGGGTATATGCCCAGTAGTGGGATTGCTGGGTCGTATGGTAGTTCTATTTTTAGTTTTTTAAGGAACCTCCATACTGTCCGCCATAGTGGCTGTATCAATTTACATTCCCACCAACAGTGCAAGAGGGTTCCCTTTTTTCCACACCCTCTCCAGCATTTATTGTTTGTAGATTTTTTGATGATGGCCATTCTGACTGGTGTGAGGTGATACCTCATTGTACTTTTGCTGTGCATTTCTCTAATGATTAGTGATGTTGAGCATCCTTTCATGTGTTTGTTGGCAATCTGTATATCTTCATTGGAGAAATGTCTATTTATGTCTTCTGCCCATTTTTGGATTGGGTTGTTTTTTTTTTTTATATTGAGCTTCATGAGCTGCTTGTATATTTTGGAGATTAATCCTTTGTCCGTTGCTTAGTTTGCAAATATTTTCTCCCATTCTGAGGGTTGTCTTTTCGTCTTGTTTATGGTTTCCTTTGCTGTGCAAAAGCTTTGAAGTTTCATTAGGTCCCATTTGTTTATTTTTGTTTTTATTTCCATTACTCTAGGAAGTGGGTCAAAAAAGATATTGCTGTGATGTATGTCATAGAGTGTTCTGCCTATGTTTTCCTCTAAGAGTTTTATAGTGTCTGGCCTTACATTTAGGTCTTTAATCCATTTTGAGTTTATTTTTGTGTATGGTGTTAGGGAGTGTTCTAATATCATTCTTTTACATGTAGCTGTCCAGTTTTCCCAGCACCACTTATTGAAGAGGCTGTCTTTTCTCCATTGTATATTCTTGCCTCCTTTATCAAAGATTAGGTGACCATATGTGCGTGGGTTTATCTCTGGGCTTTCTATCCTGTTGCATTGATCTATATTTCTGTTTTTGTGCCAGTACCATACTGTCTTGATTACTGTAGCTTTGTCATATAGTCTGAAGTCAGGGAGCCTGATTCCTCCAGCTCTGTTTTTCTTTCTCAAGATTGCTTTGGCTATTCGGGGTCTTTTGTGTGTCCTTACAAATTGTGAAATTTTTTGTTCTAGTTCTGTGGAAGACGCCATTGGTAGTTTGATAGGGATTCCATTGAATCTATAGATTGCTTTGGGTAGTATCATCACTTTCACAATGTTGATTCTTCCAATCCAAGAACATGGTATATATCTCCATCTGTTTGTATCATCTTTAATTTCTTTCATCAGTGTCTTATAGTTTTCCACATACAGGTCTTTTGTCTCCTTCGGTAGGTTTATACCTAGGTATTTTATTCTTTTTGTTGCAGTGGTAAATGGGAGTGTTTCCTTAATCTCTCTTTCAGATTTTTCATCATTAGTGTATAGTAATGCAAGAGATTTCTGTGCATTAATTTTGTATCCTGCTACTTTACCAAATTCATTGATTAGCTCTAGTAGTTTTCTGGTAGCATCTTTAGGATTCTCTATGTATAGTATCATGTCATCTGCAAACTGTGACAACTTTACTTCTTCTTTTCCCATTTGGATTCCTTTTATTTCTTTTTCTTCTCTGATTACTGTCGCTAAAAATTCCAAAACTATGTTGAATAATAGTGGTGAGAGTGGGCCACCTTGTCTTTTTCCTGATCTTAGTGGAAATGGTTTCAGTTTTTCACCGTTGAGAACGATGTTGGCCGTGGGAATGAAACATTTTTGTTTCTGGGAAATAGAGATATTAAAAACCGTTTTTTTTGGCATCATGTTCTTTACTTTTAGTATTGTTTTTCTAATATAATATATTATTTATATTAAACCACTACTTTATAGTTTTTTTCTTTACTAATGATTTTCATGTTATATTTTTAGAGTCCTTTGGCAATTGAAGTTTCACACAGCTTCCCTTCCTAGGGCTAAGGAAATATAGTCCTATTACTTTTCCATGAAAAAGAAAAAAATTGACCACATTTTGTTTCACACATTTGTCTGATTGTATCCATCAAAACAATGGCTGAAAATATGCATGAATAGTTATTTAGTAGTTGTGAAATTAATGATAGGACTTTAATCTGCAATTTCATTATGACATTAAATTTTATTTAATTATTATATATTATTATTTATGACTATTATTTCATGATAGTGCTCTTGAATCATTGAAAGCATTCCAGTAAAATTGGGAGCTAATGAAATTATTAGTGGGTAATTAGTATGATAAAAAATGTAGATATATAGTTATATAAAACTGTAATCAGTATAAAAAAATCACGCCCTTGATCTAAGTATTATTGAAAACATATTTGGAGAATGAAAATGCTTGTAATTAGAGCTTAAACTAATCAAATTGATGTTAGGCAGGCATGCTGTCGTAACATGGACTGGTAATTTTCTAAACTGGGCTTAGTGCATTCAAATTCTTAAGCAACATATTGTCTTTGAAAGTCTATCATATTGAGACATAACCAATTTTTGTCTATTTAATTCTTCCCAGAAATTTATGCAAGAACTGATTGTCTGCAACTTCCCTTTAAAATGTGTTAAAGCATATAATAATATTTAAAATGTACTGGCCATGCAGTTTTACTGGCTGTCTGTTGGGAGTTTTGTATTGATCATTTAATATACACAAAAACCTCAAGGGAGAGCTGTTATTAATTACACCCATTATAGAGATGAGGAAATCTAGGCCTAGAGAGTTGAATAAATTACCTAAAGTCACACAAATAAGAAGTGATGGAGGCTAAATTTGATCCTCTAACTTCCTGTCTCTAAGCCTGTCCTTTTTAGACTATAATATGGTGTCCTATATATGTAATTAAAAGAGTTAACTGTGGTAATTCTTTCTACAGCACACATAATATTTATTTATTCACTTACCTTCTATGTGTCAGGCATTGTTCATGGCAATGAGGAAACAGTAAAGAGCAAAATAGATGTGATAACAGGAAATGGAAAGTCTTTCCATATGAAAGTTCATTTGAGCAGAGATCTGAGAAAGAGAGTTTAAAAAGATGAAAAGCAGGGGTGGCTTGGGATGAGTGCCAACCAGTGAGAAAAGCATATTAAAGCCTTACTTGACAGAAAGCAATGTTCAGGTAATTTAAAAAAGGTCAGTATATCTGGAATTCAAAGAAGCAGGGTATATAGATGGTCCACAAGTAAGGAAGGGTAAGATGATGTTTTAAATCCTGCTAAATATTTAAATTTTAACCTGAGATCATTGAGAAGCCATTGATGTGTTTTCAGGAATGAGTTGGCAAATGAGACTGGCATGTTTAAAAAACAGCACACTGGCTCCATTGTATAGAACAAAAGAAGTAAAAACAGATGATTAAAAAGTTTGAGGTGTTTTTATATATTCAAGTAGACATGGATGTAGAGGACTAGAATTCAGAGGAGAGCTCTAGGCTATGAAAAAGTATTATATTTTGAAATAATTTGGAGTGTAGAGATGCTGACTAATATAAAGAGGGTTGAAGATTAAAAGCAGAAAAAAGTTGGGAGGCTTTGTCTAATTCATAGGAACATGGACGTTTAATGAATGGGTTAAGAAGACCGAGCCAATTTTGGAGAATGAGAATGGCCACAGTGTAGATGAAACCCCTGGTGAAATTTTTGTTTAGTAGCAAAGCAGAAAGAGTGTTTGAAGAAAAAAAGAAGGTTAAGAATGTTGAATGCTGTTGAGGAGTTCAGTGAGACAGGAAATGAAAAAGTAATTTGGATTGAATAATAGAGAGGCCATTGGTTACTTTGGTGGGCACAATTTTGACAGAAGCTTGGGGTGGAAGCCAGATTGGCATGGATTGAGGAGTGAACACAAGGTGAGGAAAGAAATACAGGAAGAAAAGACCAACTCTTCCAAGATACAAATCTTAAGAAGAGGATAGCGAAAGTAGACTAGTAGGTAAAAGAACATGCCCTGGCAAAGATTTTTTTAAAGATCTATAGAGGTATAAATGACTCACGATAAACTGTTCATATTTAAAGTGTATTTTTTAAATTTTTATTTTATATTGGAGCACAATTGATTAACAATGTTGTGTTAGTTTCAGGTGTACAACAAAGTGATTCAGTTGTACATATACATGTATCTATTCTTTTTCAAATTCTTTTCCCATTTAGGTTATTACAGAATACTGAGCAGTGCTCCCTGTGCTATACAGTAGGACCTTGTTGGTTATCTGTTTTAAATATAGCAGTGTGTACATGTCAATCCCAAGCTCCCAATCTATCTCTCCCCACCACCCTTCCCTCCTAGTAACAATAAGTTCGTTCTCTAAGTCTGTGTTTCTGTTTTGTAAATAATTTCATTTGTATCATTTTGTTTTAGATTCCACATATAAGCGATATCATATGATATTTGTTTTCTCTTTCTGACTTACTTTACTTAGTATGATAATCTCCAGGTCCGTCCATGTTGCTGCAAATGGCATTATTTCATTCTTTTTAATGGCTCAGTAATATTCCATTGTATATATACCAGATCTTCTTTATCCATTCATCTGTTGCTGGACATTTAGGTTGCTTCCGTGTTTTGGCTATTGTAAACAGCGCTGCAGTTTTGAACATAGGGATGTATGTATCCCCCCAAAAATACAGTGTATTATTTGACAAGTTTTGAACTACGTATATCCTTGTGAAATTATCACAAGATGATAAATACAGCCATCAGTCCTCAAATTTCCTGATGCCACTTTTTAGTATCTTCCTCTTGCCCTTCGCAACCCTTTGCTACACCTCAAGGCAGGTGCTTACCTGCTTTCAGCCATCAATAATTACTTTTCATATTCTAAAATTTTATATAAATGAAAACATATAGTATGTTTATATTGTTTATCTGTCCTCTTGTTTATCTGGTCTGTTTCATTTCACATAGTTGTTTTGAAAGTTCTGGTTTTGTGTATATCATGAGTTCATTGCATTTATTCCTGGGTAGTATTCCATTACGTGGATATACCACAATTCATTTTTTCACCCACTTATTGATGTGCATTTGGACCATTTCCTTTTGGGCATGTCACATACATTCTATGAATATGCATGTACAAATCTTTGTATAGACACATGCTTTCTTTGTCTTGGAGAAACTGCCAAACTTTCCAAACTGGTGGTGCCATTTTCCATTTCCACTACCAGTGTATGAGGGTTCTAGCTGCTCCACATCCTTACCAATACTTGGAATGGATAGCCTTTCTAATAGATGTGTTGTGATATTTCATTGTGGTTTGAATCTTCATTTTTCTAATTATGTTAACATCTTTTTATGAGCTTATTTTTCATTCCTATATCTTCTTTGGTAAAGTGTCCATTCAAATATTTTGCCCATTTATTTCTTGAATTGTTTGCTTTCTTATTAATTAGTGTGAGTTCTTTATATATCTTGGACACAAGTTTCTTATTAGATATATAGTTGCAAATAGTTTTTTCCATACTGTACCTTGTCTTTTCATTCTCTTATCAGTGTTGTATGAAGAGCAGAAGTTTTTAATTTTCATAAAGAACAAATTATGATTTTTTTTGATGTCATATTAAGGAAATGTTGGCCTAACTCAAATTCACAAATATTTTCTCCAATGTTTTTTCTAGAAATTTGAGTTTTAGGTTTTATATTTACATATAAGATTCATTTTAATTTAACTCTGTGTATGATGCAAGGTATGGATTTAAGCTTTTCCAGTAACATGTGGTGAAAAGATTAACCTTTTTCCTTTGTGATGTCTTTGTAACTTTTTCAAAAATCAGTTGACCGTATATGTGGGTCTATTTTTGGTCTCTCTATTCTATTCCATTGATCTGTTTTTATAACTGAGTGAGAGTACCACACTGTGTTGGTGTTATTTCTTCTTAAATATTTGGTAAAATTTTCCAGTAAGGCCACCTGGTCCTGGGATTTTCTCTGTGGGAAGATTTTTAACTACAGATTCAATTTGTTTAATAAATACAGATGTATTCATCTTATTTATTTCTTATTGACTGAGCTTTGGTATTATATACCTTTCAAGGAATTTTTCCACTTAATCTAAGTTGTTGAATTAAATGGCACAAGATTGTTGACAATATTTTCTTATCTTTTAATCTGTGTAGATTCTATAGTGATGTTACCTCTCTCAGTTCTGATATTAGTAACTGGTGTCTTCTCTCATTTTTCCTGATACATTTGAAATTAATTGATTTTATTCATCTTCTCAAAGAACCAAATTTGGGTTACATTGACTTTTTCTAGTGTTTTTTTTTTTTTCCCCTCCATTCAGTTCTTATTTTTGTTTGTTTGAATGTTCACTTTTATTTATTTACTGGTTTAAAAAAAAGACATAATTTAGGAATACTCTGGGGCCCATCTTGCATCATAGGGAGTTTTCTTTTAAATCTTTAGGAATTAAACCACTTTGGGTAGGATCCTATTTTTTTACAGTTATAAATAATAACTGTAGATATAATTGAAACATAACATTGTATTAGTTTAAGGTATACAACATAATGATTTGATACCTGTATATTTTGCAAAATAATTACCATAATAAATTTAGTTATCCATCACCTCACAGTTACAATTTTTTTCTTGTGATGAGAACTTTTAAGATTCACTCTCTTAGCAGCTTTCAAATATACAACACTGTATTGTTAATCATTTCTTGATCTTTATTATTTCTCCTGCTTACTATGGGCTTATTTTCCTCTTATATTTGTAGATTCTTAGGGGAGAAGCTGAGGCTTTTTATTTGAAACCTCTCTTCTTTTCTGACAGGCATTTAAATTAAAATTTTCCCCTGAGTACTTCTTTAGTGGCATTCTACACATTCTGATATGCTACATTTTTATTTCCATTCAGTTAAAAAATAATTCCTAATTTCCTTGTTTGTTTTGTTTCTTAGATTCCAAGTATAAGTGAAGTCATAACGAGAGATTTTTATCTTGAATGGGTGTTAGATTTTGTTAAATGCTTTTTCTGTATTGATTAATATGTTTATATAATTTTTTCCCTTAGCTTGTAGATGTGAGAGTTTGTACTGCTTTATCTCTGAATGTTGAAACAGCCTTGTTTGGCAGAAATAATTCCTACTTCTTAGTGGTATGTAATTCTTTTTGCACATTGTTGGATGATATCTTAATATTTCATTATATGTATATTTTACCTATGTTCATGAGAGATATTGTTCTGTAGGTTTTCTTTCATGTAATATATTTAACTGTTTTTTGTAGTAGGGTAATGCTGGTCTCATAAAAAGAGTTAGGGAGTTTTCTCTCCCCTGTTTTCTGGAAGAGATTTTATAGAATTGGCAATATTCATCTTTAAATTTTTGGTGGCATTCATTGTCAAAAATATCTGGGCATGGTGAGAATTTATGTTAATCTGGCTAGAAGTTGGAGAAGTTGGGCGATTTTTAACTTTTTCTGTAGTTGTAGATCCAGGGCCTTCAGATTCCTCTACTGTCCTTGTTTTTGTTTCCCCTGTGGTCCTTGGGCTTCCTTAATAACACCTCCTTCCATAGAGTTTGTGTCACGCACCTCTTTTAGCTCTAATCCCACTGTTACTACACGGAAGCCCTGTTGGTGTGGTAGTAAAAGGTGAGGGAGGGGAATGTTCCCTAATCTAGTGTTTATGTAGTTTTCTTTCCCTTCACCCCATTTAGGTGAGGTAGGAAGCCTAGAGGATTCTGGAATTGGGGAAATAACTTTCCCCTATTTAGGATAAAACTCTAGTAAAGTCTTTTCCTCTGGAGTATAGATCTTGGTTATGGAGAACACACTTAGATTATTCCAAAATATTTACATTTCCCCTGCCCTTGCCAGAGCCATGGGGGCACATTTCTTGGCTCTCCACCGTGAGAACTTGGGGGGGGGGGTGTTCCTGGAGGGGAAACCCACAAAAATATGTGGGCTTCTCTAAGACTTTGTCCCCCAGGATTTTCTCGTTGTCATGCTAATCAATAGTCAGCTTCCAGCACGCTATTAAAATTGTCATTAGATACTGTATCAATTTATGTCCAGGAGAGCAGGTCTTAGCTGTGACTCTCTGGATCTGTCTCTCTCTCCAGATTTCTCAGTGCTTCTTGCCCTGCTACTTCAGTTCTCTGAGGTGTCCTAGAAAAGTCATTGTTTTTCAGTTTCTCCATCATTATTGTTGTTGTGAGGGCAGGAGTGACAACTTCCAAGCTGTCACTCCTGCCCTCACATGCTTTCCTGCCTTCCTGCCTTTACATGTCACCACTGAAGCCAGAAGTTCTGTGGCGTGATTATTTCAATCTTTAACTTACTTAACATATTTCAGTATACAAGTATATTTCAATCTACAAGTATGTTCTTCCCTATATTATAGAGACCTTCATAATTGAAGAAAAAGATAAAGCTAAAGAGATTATTGTAAATTTAAATATTTTGAGCCTATATAGTATATTCTAAGTGTAAGAAACTTAGTACTGGATTAATACTGCATTTTATATTGAAAACGTTGGAGTGAAGTCTGTTTCTATCCTTTCAAGATACGTTGCTATTAGCAGAAAGTAATAAATGTTCTTTGAATATTGTCATGCATGGTAAATTCACCATTTTGATATTTGCAATTTCAAAGTGGTTGGCAAAGTACATATCAGATAAAGATCCCATCAGAATGAATGAACACTGACTAAAAGAGTGCACTCCATTTAAGCATCTTGCCAAGGGACTTCGATTCGGTTATAAACACTTCTTGTATTAAAATTTTTAAGCAGATTTATGCACTAAATGGAAACCTGGATTTGATTCTCTCAGAGTGCTCTGTCAAATCTAAGAGAAGATATGTTGCTCTTGGTTAATTTCAGCTTGAAATTCTGTAATAATTATTTCTGGCATTTTGGATGGGCTGAAACCTCCAACTTTCGAGTTGATAGCATGAAACCCCTTTCTGTCCCCAAAAGCTATATGACACATAATTATTTTAAGTGTTTAAAATTCAAATTACGGTTATTTTAGAATTCTGTGAAACTCCTTGTGATAATTAGAGATCTGTTTGAAGCAAAGTGACTACGTATCTAACGATCAGATTTGGGAGCTGGTAGAGGCAAGCAAGCTAGGAAAATGACAGTGCCTTCTTCCTCTGCCTTCCCAAATATCCGCAGTATATCCTCTGAATATAGAACTGGGCTTTAACAATGTCAAAAAGAATTTGTCTTTACTGGATTCGATTTTTCCAACCACAACAAAACAGAGAAGGGATTTTGAGGTCCAAACTATTTGCACACTTGCTCTGCAGTATTCATGATCTGAGATGCCTGAGTTTGAATCCCAACTATTACTTAGCTTTGAGACTTTGGGCAAGTTACTCAATCGTTCTGTGTCATTTTAAAGTTAAAAAAATATTACTTTTTGACTTTTATAAGGGTTGGATTCATATATAAAGTGATTTGAACACTGTGAACATTGTCCATACATTGTCCATACTTAAGTGTTTACTAGTATTGTTAAGGTTTTGCTGTAATAATTCACAAATCGTACTATCAAATTTACACCATAGTTTATTTACAAAGATTTCCAGAGAATTGGTTTGGATCGTTAAAAATAAATGATTGCAATACAGCAATCTTCTTTTAGGGCATGTCAAAACCAGTATTGGAAATCACTGCATGAACAAGAAAATTAATCAGTTTTCCAATTCAGCCCTTTCTTTTATCCACATCTTATTTTTAGAAATATGACAAAATCTTGATATTTTCTACTTGAAGTAGAAATTAAAATATTCATCAATCAAAATATGAACCATATTCCCCCTGGTGTTTTTGCTTACTAGAGAGACTCAAATTACAAAATGGTTCATTTTTAACTCTTACTAGGATAGATTCAGAATACATAGTAGGAAAGGCAAAACATATCAGGTGATAATTAGATATGTTTCATGTCATTAACAGCCTAGGCTGGAAATGGCTTTTTGATTAATTTCTGTGTTATTTTATCAGAAGTCTTATTCTTGGCAGTGTTTTATATGCCATTTGGATTTAAGTTATTATTTTCTCATTGTAGGGTTTATAAGTTTCCACTTTCCATATCTTTCTTCTCTGTAATTAGATATCTCTTACTGACTCTCTTTTCTTTTTAGATGTCATGTTTGTTTGCTATTGGTTTTGCAAAGTCTGCTCAGCAGGCGAGTCCCTAAAATGAGAGAAACTGCAGAAGTTGGGGATAGTGATTCAGACTTTTGTAGGTGGGCTTTTGTCTACTGTCAATACTTATTGACAACCAATACACTGGTTAGGAGATGAACTCTATTTTTTTTGATCATTGCTGGTTGATTAAAAGAAAAAGAAGTTTCAGTGTTTTTCTGTCAAGGATAGCTTTTGTGATCACTCATGTAATAAAATAATTAGGATTTCCTCAATACTGCTGTGAATATGGGAAGATAGCACATCATTATCTTTTTATTCTTCGAAAGATGAGCCTTCGGGATTCATGGTAACTTGAAATAATAAACCTTTGCCTTTTGGCAGCTCTTACCTTTCATAGGATTCTTGGTTTCACCATGCAGTCAGTATGCACCTCCAGCTGACTGTTGGCACTTTTGATTGAGAATAGATCTAGCCGAGTGCTTTATAATAAAGAAAATATTGATAACGTTTTAATGTCCACACAGCCTCAAGGATCTCTATTAGACTGTTTTAAGAAAGAAGAGAGTATTATAGACCATTGGTTGTCAACCTGGATACACATTAAGAGTTGTCTGGGGCTATTTAGGGTTTTTTAAAATTTATTTTTTTTTTATTTCTTATTTTTTGATATATATATATATGCATATATATAACAGCTTTATTGTGATATAATTTACATACCGTAAAATTCACCCACTTTAGTGTACAACTCAATGAATTTTAGAATATATATATGTGTGTATATATATATATATATATATAATTTGTGTCGAAGTATAGTTGATTACAATGTTGTGTTACATTTTTGAAAAATACCAAAGCCAAGGATCTACCTCCAAAGATTCTCATGTAGTTAGATATGGATGGGACCTGGGAACTGGGATTTTGAAAGTAACTCTTATATACAGCCAGTATTGCAAGACAGTGGGTTGGAGAATCCATTCACTATATACTAAATATGTCCCTTTAGATTGATATCTATGGCCCTGAGTTCAAAACTCAGGGTTTATTTTTTACCCCCTTTGGAGCAGCGTGCTTAGTTTTGTCAAACAACAGTAATGATGGAAAATATTGAAATTGCTTATTAATGTAATATCATTGCTGAACTTATTTTTTTCCTCTAGATGAGCACAACTGAGTGTTTGAAACAGAAAAAGGCCCACAATTAACTCTATTATTTACAGCCACTGTGATTTGACAGCAGAGTCTAACACTTGCTGGGTCAAATGGTGTCTGAAGAAGTATTCGTCATTTATTTTTTCTGCTTGATCTCTTTGTGTTGAACAAATGTACATTGACTGATGGGTCATGTTACTATGCATTCCATGTAGCTGATCCTTTTGATAAAGTTGCAAAATACTTTTCTCAATTTTAGAGCTTTAGAAATGAAAACTGAAAAGATTTTTCTCTGAACATTAATGTTAACATCAATGTTAAACCAGAAGGTGTTAAAGCAGTTAACATATTGATCCATAAACCTGAAATTATGTATTTGTTTTTAAAGAATAGCATGCCATTTACTTCAATTGATTTCTAATTTAAGCTTAATTCCCAGAGTTGTATGTGTTAGTCCAAGTATATATACCGGGGAATCTTCAATTCTCTGATAGTAATGATGCAAATCAATTGTGAGGTGTCTGATTGCTTGAGTCTTTTCTTTAAGATTAGTTGATGCCAGTTATACATATGAGTCAGTTATAGACTGTTCTATCTATATTTTAAGCAGGTAGGAGAAGTAAGGCTATTTCCAATGTATACTTTTAAATTAAAGTATAATGTAATTTAATTGTGCCATCCATAGGGTGGTTATGTAATTTATAAGAAAGTTTATTTTGTAATGTTCTAAAAACCCAAATTTAAACCAGAATAATCAACATCTTCTTCCAATAATTTCACTGTGTAACCACATAATTTTGTTTGGAGAAAACATTAAAACTAGTTTTGAGATCCTAAAAGAACATGTAACTCTTTTTTTTTTTTTTAATCCTATAACCTCAAACCCAGAATATGCTTTGCATACAAACATTATCAAAATTTTTAATTTCGCCACCGAAATCAGATATGATCAGATCAGCTGTCTACGTTATGGTAAATGAAGTGGTAGTTATGGAGGGCTTCTCCGAGCTGTGCCATATCAGTGATGATATTTTTCAGTTCCTTTGGAAATGTTATATGAGATAATTCACTCTCATCCTCTGTCTTGTGCTAATGTTAAAAACATAATACTAAAAAGCCTAAAGATATGCAAACTTGATCGGTACCTAGAGCTACTTAATGTCAGAGGTAGGAATAGGAGCCATGTATTTAGATTTAAGTTCAAGACTTTTTCACCTTGACAACTACCTCTTTCTCAAATGACTTCTTGACTTGAACTATGCATTTAGTCCAATATTTTGTAATGCCAGACCCATTTATTATTTAATGTATTGTAATAGATATGCCCCTTATATTCTGATCTAGATTTTAAGTTACTTCTACTACAAGATCTTGTCCCAGAATCGTTCTATGCTCTGCAGGGCTTAATTGTACAAAAACAATCTTAATAACATCTTTTGGATTCTTAAACTTAGCATTCCCCATTGACCTTACCTTCTTACTTATAACATCTATAGTTAACTCCAGTCAAGCCTCTTCCTGTTTCATGCCAATAAGGACTTTACTGGATCACACGTTGCTACAGTCTTTGAGTGGTTGTTACTGAAAAAAATGTTGAGTGGGTAAGATACATATTTTTCTTTTTCCGCTTCACCTGTAATTCACAGCAGGGGTCTTATTTTCTTTAGATTAACTATAAAAGAGAGCCATGGGGAATTAGACAACTGAATTTAGCATTCCTCTAAGTACAGTGAATTAAATCTTATTCTACATTGCCTTTCGCTTAAGAGAGAGTGGAGAAAGTAGTATTATTCCTGAATTTCTGTATTGGATATTTTCCATAAGACTACTAAACATCATTCTTCATCTGATACACAGTCAGATGCAGTACTATTTTTCAGATGATTTCTACTTCACATATACATATACCATTTTTAAAAGATATATTTAGGGAAAAACTTTCTAGTAGTCCCAGTTCTTATACTGGGATTTAATAAACATAAAATCACCTCAGAGTGACTACATAAGAATAAGGTAAGTGCTTTGACTAAGTCAACAAAGCTAACAAATGACAGACAGGGATGTCTGAAGTCTCACAATGCCCTCTTTCCCCATCATTTGCTCCCCAAAGACAGGGAGCTGAGCTTTTTAGAAGAAAAGATAATTTAAAACAAGACAAAACGAGCCATGTTCTCATCACATGGGGCTTCTCCTTCCTTAGAAATGGCAAATCAGGAGCACATTTATTTATATATTTAATTAAGTTAAATACTCTGGAATAGTTAAGGTAACTTCTTTTCCTGTGATTACTGCCCTTGAAGAATCTAGTTTCGAGTAGTTCCTTGAATCTTTAACGTATAATTTTAGTAAAACTGTCCAGAAGGTAAAATTGACAAATTAATTCTCCTTATTTTAGATATGGTGGCAAATCTGAGGTTAAAATTTTGATATTATATGGGGATTACTTTTATTGTTGTTGAAATTATATATAAACATGATTATATGATGAGCAGCAGTGTTTTCCAGAATGGTGTCATCCATACAGTAGCCACTTGAGCATTTGAAATGTGGCGTATCTGATTTGCGATATGCTTTATGTGTAAAGTGTACAGTGAATTTTGAAGACTTAGTTTGAAAAAAGAATGTAAAATATCTCTTATTTTTTATTTTGATTTCATGTTGAAATTGTAATATGTGTGATATGTTAGATAAATAAAACATTAATATTTAATTTTAAGTATTTTTTACTTTTTAAATGTGGCTGATAGAGAATATAAAATTATGTTTTTTACTCACATTATATTCTTTTGGACAGCAGTGTTCTAGAGTGATAATCAAAGTACCTTATAAGCATAAATAACATTAATACATATCTTATAATAAATAGATAATATAAATGAGACATTGCATGTGATGTTTTTATGGAATTTTATACAATTGTGTTCAATTTGTTGGCTCAATAGTAGTTATATTAATCCAATAATCTGTCTGGGTTTTAGATTTTAAGTGTAGCAATAGCTCCTATTTAACTTAGTATGTGCATAAAATTGATTAGGCTGTCAGGAGGTTCTATACAATTCAGTAATAATACAGAATTGTTATTTTTAAAAATCCTAGAGGATATAATTAGTAGATAATATTTTAAAACCTCACTTTTTAAAAAAAATTTAATGTTATTTCTATAAGTACATAGGCCTTAGGATTTAGTTTGTTTTTTGTTTGTGTATTTGGTTTTCTCTATTAATTCAACTAAAGATGAGGGAAGATCCAATTCTTAAGATTCTATTCTGTTTCAGGCATTGCATACTAGACCCTTCAGAAATGTTATCTCATTTATTCTTCGAAACAATCCTGTGATATGATCCATCATAAGATGAGTCTCCTTTGGCAAATGGTTTTTACTGTTAATTCACCTGGGTAGTCCACTGGCGAGCAGCTGAGAACCTATGAGGGCCACATAGTGGAGACCCTAAGAGCCTAGCCTCTATCTAAAATGTGACCCAGTCTCCTACCAAAATTACTTAAACAATAGACACAAAGCGGGACTTCCCTGGTGGTGCAGTGGTTAAGAATCTGCCTGCCAATGCAGGGGACCTGGGTTTGATCCCTGGTCCAGGGAGATCCCACATGCCACGGAACAACTAAGCCCGTATGCCACAACTACTGAGCCTGAGCTCTAGAGCCCGCAAGCCACAGCTACTGAGCCCATGTGTCACAACTACTGAAGCCCATGCACTCTAGGGCCTGCGTGCTGCAGCTACTGAGCCTGCATGCTGCAACTACTGAAGCCCACGCGCCTAGAGCCCGTTCTCCACAAGAGAAGCCACTGCAATGAGAAGCCCGTGCACCACAACGAAGAGTAGGCCCCACTCGCCACAACTAGAGAAAGCCCGTGCACAGCAACAAAGACCCAATGCAGCCAAAAATTAAAAAAAAAAAAAAAAAAAGGCACAAAGCAAATCGCATACAACAATAAGGAAAATTAAATTTTAAAATATCATTTATATAAATTGGATTAAGTCAATAAAGTTATCACCTTCTCCCCATTGGTCTTAGTTAGTGGTACAGTATTGTTTGAATTATACAAGTTAGAGATCATAGTGCCGTCTTTGAATCACTCATCTTTCTTAGCCTCACATTTAATTATATCCAAGTTCCATTTTTCTTGAATTTTGTTCCTCTTTTCAGTTTTAGGCTTATACCTCTCCCAGCCCCAAAGTCCAGGCATCCATGATTCCTCACATACTAATACACTAGCCTCTAAGCTCCGATATCTCCCCAAACAACTGTGGTCCATATTTCTACCAGTTGTAACTTTTTAAAATAAAACATAGATCTGATTATTAACTCCTCCTTAGTAAGCAAACATTTGTAATTGTCTCCAAATAAAATACAAATTCCATCCATTTCAGATATATCATTCTTCCAGTTCCCAACTCCTCTTTTGTCATGTGCCATACATAGATCCAATTTCATAGGACTATTTGGGAGACAAAATAACATAGTGATTAAAATACGGACTTTTAAATTAATTTTGGTGGTTGAGGGCTGACTTCATAACTCTACTTTCTCTGTGACTTTGGTAAAATTACATCTATAGAATCAAAATTATACTATTAACTATAAGCATAGTGATTGCTATTGTGAGAGTAAAATGTTTAATGTATAAAACATGCTTTATTACCGCTTAATATGTGTTAGCTTTTAAATTTTGGGTTGCATTGTGTCTCTCCAAAAAGATGTATTGAAGTCCCAACCCTCGTAACTTCAGAATATGAGTTTATTTGGAAATAGACTTGTTGCAGACCTAATTATTTAAGATGAGGTCACATTGGAGTAGGGTGCATTTCTAATCCAGTATGACTGGTGTCCTTATAAGAAGAGGATCATGTGGAGATACAGAGATACATGGGTAATACCATATGAAGACTGAGGCAGAGAATGGAGTGCTGGTCTACAACCCATGGAATGCCAAAGACGGCTGGCTGTCACCAGGAGCTTGGAGAGAGGTATGGAAGGTTCTCTCTCAGAGGTGTCAGAAAGATCCAGCAGTGCCAAAACATTGGCATTAGACTTCTAGACTCCAGAACTGAGAAAATAAATTTCTGTTGTTTTAAGCTACTTTGTTATGGCGGCCACAGGAAACTGATACATTTTATTATTTCATTTTTTAATTACTTATATCCTCTTATCTTTATTCCTTTGCTCTCACTTTACTAGTTGGACTTTTCAATGGTTAATCCGTGTTTATCACTTCAGTTCTTTAATTTATGTCTGTATCTCTACCATCCACTCCTTACTCTTAGCTATTAATTCATATGTATATACCTTTACTATTGTCCTTATCAGAATATTATTTTATTGTTTATGTAGATCTCCTTTGCTTGAGTATAAACTCCCAGGATTCAGAAACTACAATTTATCTGCTTTCAATTCTTTGTTTACCCAGTAGCTTTCACAGTGCCTTGCACATAGAAGAATCTCATGAAAGGTTTTTGAATTTAGAATTGCTTTTTGTTTTTTTGTTTTCAGTAACTATGACCATGACTGAGTATTGTTCCTAGAACTTCTTTTTAATGCTATTTCTAAAATGTATAGAAATATTAAAAACTTATAAGAAAATATATTAAATATATTAGACAAATATGCTAGTGAATTTATTTCTCTATAATGATCTTCAATTTATAAGACTAGAAGCTAGGTACATTGCACATTAAACTTTTAACATTAAATTATATTTTTTCTATCAGGATATTTTGTTTGCAAATTAGAGAAATGCCAAACTCCTAAAGATTTCTTTGTTAAAGGAATACATATATTTAAAAGTTAGATTTTATCAAGTTCAACTTGTAGATATCAAATTTTAGAAACTTAAACTATTAGTAGAAAGTTGAACTATTTAAAATTAGAATGTCACAATCATAATTTACCTTTGAATCTTACTTTCACACTCAACTCTAAAGTCAAAGCTCTAACATTTCTTGTTGTTTAACTAAAAGCAAGGTATATCACATTTCATATCTATCACTTATTTTACTATAGCATGTTAGATATGTTTATAATGATAAATAATATATTTTTAATTTTGGCAATAAGATACCTCAGGCAGACCTGAATCCCGGGTGGCAAGGAAAAATTTGAGCTTTGATGCAGTCTACCTTACAGTAAACACCCAGGAATGTGCTGAGGTAACGACAAGTTTCATACACCAGGAGAGTCAGAATTATTTTCAACAGTTGACAGAATTTGTGAAGATATGAATTCCAAGGAAGCTTGTACCTCTGGCTAGAAGGCTGCTTTGTTTGTGGTTTACAGAGCTAAGTTTTATGTTTTACCTGTGTCTCTTAGCATCGTTCTGTCAATTATATCACCATCAGACTTGTGACAGGCATACATTTTACAAGTTGTGGTACTTGGCCATAAAACTAGCTTTCTCACACATTACCTAATATAGTGGTTGACATGGAATTTGATTTTAGTTTTTAAAAACAAAGAAATACAGGGTTCATTTTCATTAAAAAATGTTCACACCCTGAGCATAGGTTATATTATATGCGTCTAATTTCATGGTTTATACAGCACCTACAGATAATTCTATACACTTGGTCCAAGTTTTCACTGGGGTAAGCACTAAGAAAAACGAACCAACTAAAAATGAGGTCTGGAGGGTTATATTCTTCCTGATAAAATTTAGTGTCCGTCTGTAATTGTGGTAAAAATGTTTAGGAAAATTCATCATCTGCTTACAAAGTTGGATAGCATTTTTATTTGCCTCTAGAACTCACTTTTCAAGATTGATGAAGGCTCTTACCTCTTCAACTAACGTTCTTCATATTTCTGATATTAACAAAAACCTAACACTCTGCTGAGGACACTACTTCCCTGCGTCTCTTCCTGGTGGAGTTTGTGCTTTCTGCCACACTCTGGGTACATCACCGCCCAGACGTATGGTAAGTGCTTTTCTCAGTACCTCGGCAGCTTCCCTGCTGTTATTCCTTGATCTAATTTTTGAAAATTCTTGCCCATTTAAGACCCACATTATTAGAGTAAAATGCCTTTTACCCCTATACACCAATGGTACCTACCATTTTATTAGACATTTTGCCCTATGGGTTACAGTATTAATACTGTTCTTGTCAATCGATCCATCAGTCTGACTCCTCAGTTCCTTGTCTTTCTTGCCTCTAACAACGTATCTTCCGTAACTCCTTCTTAACTAGAAGGACCCTAGACTGCACCCTAGAATTTAGCACCTGCGACTGCTGGACTAATGAACTAATACATTGGTACATCCCTCTTCAAACAGAACTTCTTTTCCTAACAACTGATTCACTCCCCTAATTTTTTTCCCCTCCACCATGTTGGGTGTTCAAGTCTGTCTTATTCCTCTAATTTCATCTAGCTTTCTATACTCTTTTTTGATAGATTTTTCTAACACTGAGGGTGACCAACTGTCATAGTCTACTCTGGACTGAGGGGTTTCTGTGGACTCAGGACTTGCAGTGCTAAAACCAGGGCAGTCCCAGCAGGATCAGGGCAATTGGTCATGTTACTTCAATTACTGTAACCCCTATATTAACTATCCTTGCTCTGGTTCTACCAGCCTGGTAAAACCATAACCTAATCCACTGGAGAAAACCTCTCAGCTGGTTAGATCAGCTCTACCATAAAAGCATAGTTTGTCCCTTAACACTAGCTGAGAATCCAATATTATTTATGTCAACAACACTTTTCTTGGCTTGTTGTAGTAAATAATTAACTTTCATCAGTGTCCTATACTTTATGCCTCTTAACTGCCATACTGCCCTCCCTCTACTTCCCTGAAAAATAGAAACTATCTAACAGATTCATTACATTTTTTGCCAACAGGACTGAATTTCCACCTCTCGCATCTCTATCATCTTTTACTTAGAATGGAAGACGAATCACTTCTTATCCAAAGCTAATCCCTTCACTTACAGTCTGGGTTGGCTTCTCATGCCCCTCTCAACCATACCTCCAACTGGCCATCAAATCTGATTTATTCTTGCTTCACAATAGTCCTGAAACCATTCCAGTTTTATCCACCTCCAGTGCCAAGACCCATATCTTAACTTGACTATTATGAAAGCTTCAAAGCTAGTCATCAGTCTCCAATATATCTCCTTTCCGATTAATTTATGACATTAAACTCCAGTGATCTTTGAAAAATGCAAACTGATCATATCCTTGAATCAAAATGATTCAAAGAGTTTTCATTATGCTTAACATAAAACTTCAGAGCATTAACATAGCCTACAGAGTCCAAGGTTCCCTGTCCAGTTTGATTTCTGCCTCTTTTATTCTGTGCTGCACATATACCTAACTTTTCTTGTATTTCCTTGAACAAACCTGCTGATATTTCATTTTGAGATTTTCCATAAGTTGTTTCCATTTCTCTCCAGTCCCTCTTCTGTAGCACCTAATTGTTACTCATTCTTCAAATTGTATCTTATATATTACCTTTTAGGAATTATTTCATGGAGTCATAGACTGGTGAAGAACCCCTATTATTTACTGTCATAGCACCCTGCAATTCCTCATCAAAGTATCTGTCACAGGCTTAATATCTGTGTTCTTTACTTGACTATGAATTGCCCAAGAAATCTTGGCTTTCCTTTCTGCAGTTTTATCCAAGACAGCTAGCTCAATACTTGGGTCATAGTGAATGAACAGTATACATTTATGAATAAGGTAAATAAATAATTGAATTTAATTTTAAAAATTCTCTTTTGATATCTGGTTGTATTTATTACTAGAAATATATTATCAGGTAGTCTGTGAACATTGAAAGTGGCTTGCAGCCACTCAGAAAGATAAACCAAGTGCATGCATTTTTCTTAATAGACAAACTCAAGACAAAGAAATATACATGGTCCTATGAGAAAATGTTTATACATATGAGAAGTTAAAGAGAGAGTGGTTTTAGAATCATTGGATTGCTGCCACATGGTTGTTTCAAGGAACAGTCAGAGTAAAGGGAAGATAACTACCACATAGAGAGAGGTCATTGTATGACAGATAGTCAGCAATCCATTTGATGTATCTCAGATGTTATGGTTATACTACCCTGCTCTTAAATGTCTGCTGTAGAAGAAGTAAGGTGTTTCAGAATATGAGCCAGTTCCTTAATTTTTTATTAATTTACAAATGGACAAAAGACTGCTGACAGGTCAAATAAACCACATGTTGAGGGGGAGGGATTGATTTATGTTTTGCAAACAGATAGGTTACAATTTGGGTTACAATTCAGAGGGGATAGGGATTTTCTCTCTTCTGTTACTCCTGTGTTTTACTTCCTATTGGATCTAGGCTAATTCATAATTTTAGACCAGGATTATTTAAATTTATCAACAGCAAGCATTTTGACTAAACTCTCTTAACTGGTTTTATTTCTCACTGTTAATTCCATTATACTCAAACTCTCCTAACTTGATATCCATTTTGGACATACCTTTTCGTTAGTAGGAGTGATATCATTGTTTAGTCTCTGTATCTAAGAGAATATCTTTCTGTTTCCCTCTTTTAGGAGCGTGTCCTTATTGGAATGTTTCCATGATATTATAGATTCTTTTCAAACAGATTTAGGATTAAAAAAAAGCATGGAAAAAAGAAAAGGAATGAAATCCTTAAAGTATTATAAAGAAACTCAGCAAATTTCATATATACATATATGTACACATCTGTTACATATGTTATTATGTACCATCTATATCTACCTATAATGGAAAATATATAAGCTCTATTTTTAACCTTTTATTTATTCAGTTATCTTAATTAAAACACATTTTATGAATATAAAAATGTATAAAGTATATAAATATGTGTATTTAGCAGCAGAAAATCACCATAGAAATCTGAAAGAAACTCAATACTCACCTACACCCTTGCCATGACATTTTAATTCCATAAAATCTGTAGGGTAGGAATACAACCTTTTGAGTATGACTTTGGCAATCAGAATTTTCAAGTGATATTTGTGGCAGCCACATGAAACAGGGAGGCAGTTGGATAGTTCCGAAAGACTGCTGCCTTGGATGGTTTCAACTCTGCCATTTGCTAGCTTTGTGACATTGTGCTATGAACTTTATCCTCTCTTGCTCTACATTTCCTGTTTGTAAAATGAGCGATAACCACAATTGCTCAATGAACCTTAGTTACTAGTTTATTACAAATATCAAATTAATATGCTAAAATAATGAATCATAAGCAGTTTAGGTCTCTCGGTTACAACTTCCATGGAACTTCTTCCTCCTACAGATTTGCTGAAGGTAATGCAATCCCTGCCAGGCTTCTGGTAATGTGTGGTGGAGCCGATTAATTTGGTTTATCATTACATTAAAGGGTGCCTTCAGGATCCTGCATTTATGGTGGGATCTCCCTTCCACAGCCCATGTGGAACATATCCGGCATTTGGTTTCGGGTGTTGTGCTGCCATAAGAGAAAAACCTGGAGTTCAAGTTCCCAGGGTTAGGAAATGCTGTCATGGCAAATGCAACTTGAGGAATAATCAATTCTTTGGGTTTTGCTTTCACTTGGATTTGAGCCAAAAAATTCTATTTTATCATCTCTTAAGTTCATTTTTAGTGATTTTCAATGAAAGAGGGAGTCCTAATACCTAACCAGCCATATTCCATTGACCATCAACAAAGCTACCTCTCAGCCATATTCCTGGAAATGGAAGTTTCTGTGTATGTTTTAACTTTTGTTTTATATTCCAAAAATAACAAGACTGATTTGAGAATTCTACATGAGCCCATATTTTATAGTATAGAATATGTATATCAGATTAGGTTAAGACAGATAATACTCCGTATATTAAGTAATGTGTGAACTCTGTATGGAATGAAAACCATGAGTTAAATAGGTGAAGAAGTAGGAAATGCCGGAGGGAATAGTAACTTTGAAGTCAAAGGTATAGTTCAATAAAATGTTTTGGGAAATTAGAAATAATTAGTACCTTAAATGATCTAATCATAAATGGGCCTACTTTTTAAAATTAAGAATTGGAATGACACTAAAGTATTTTCATACGTTCAATAAATGTTTGTATTGCTTCACATACTGCTTTAGGAATTCAGAACAGGTGATGAATAAGATACCTGATCTCCTAAACATTACATTATATTTTGAGGCGATTATAAACAAGTAAACAAATATGTTATTTAATATGTCCATTATTTTTAGGTACAGTAGTCCCTCCATATTCACAGGGGATATATTCCAAGACCCCCAGTGGATGCCTGAAACCCAAGGATAGTACCAAACCCTATATGTACTATATGATTTTCTTATACATACATACATATGATGAAGTTTAATTTATAAATTAGGCACAATAAGAGATGAGTAATAATAACTATAATAAAATAGAACAATTACAGCAATATACTGTAATAAAAGTTATGTGAATGTGGTCCTCCTCTCTCTCAAAATGTCTTGTACAAATTTAATGCCTTTTCCATGTTAACTATGTACATATCATTCGCTGTGGCCCTAACATTTCAAGTTTGAGCTGCGACACCAAAACTGGCATGGATTGCTTTTTCCTCCTTCATTCACAGTTTTAAGGATAGAAGATTCATTCTTACCATAGATTTCAGCATCCTTAGCTTTTTTATAGTTTAGGGGGTTTTTTTTAATAGTTTTTTATAGGTTTTTCCCTTTCCTTATTAAGTCAAGGACTTTCATCTTTTCACTTAAAGGAAGCACTTTACAGCTTCTCTTGGCATATCCAAATTGCCAGCATCACCACTCTTGTGCTCTGGGGCCATTATTAAGTAAAATAAAGGGTTACTGGAACACAAGCCCTGCGATACAGGGACAGTCCATTTGATAACTGAGTTGGGTACTAAGCGACTAAAGGGTGGGACACGCCGGACAAAGAGATGTTTCAAGACCCGGGTAGATGGAGCAGGATGGAGTGAGATTTCAACCTGCTACTCAGAACAGTGCTCAATTTAGAAATTATGAATTATTTAGTTCTAGAATTTTTCACGTAATATTTTCAGACCACAGTTAACCATGGGAAAGTGAAACTGAGGGTAGGGGAGGATTACTGTAGTAAAAAAATGCTTTGTAGAAAAGTAATCAGGGCAGGTTTAATAGAAAATGACTAGAGGAAAAGTCTAGATTATAATGGGTGAATTATGCAATTTGTGAGCTGAACAGCAAAGAAGAGCTAAAGAAGTGAATATCTTAAAGGAAGTAGAAAGCCCTGAAGCTGACTGTTCTAGAGGATTAGATAGAGAACCAGAGTGCTGGGATGTGGGGAGCTGGGAGAGAGAGTACAAGTTGAGAGGTGTTCTAGGACCACTACATGTAGTCCTCTGTAGACTGTCTTAAGAAATTTAGTGTTCGTTCCAATTACAGTGGATTGTTTCAAGCAGACAAGTATCCAGATTTAATCTGTGATGGAAAAAAAAATCACTCACTCTTAGGTGGAAAATTAATTGTAGGGAAGAAAGTTTGGAAGCAGAGAGACTAGTGTTTAGGCTGCTTCTGACTAGAAATGATAAGAGCTTAAAATGAAGCAGTATCAATGGTTTTCTTCACAGTAGAAGGAAGACTGTTTGAAAAAATACTGAATAGAATCCATAGGAATTGTGTACAGATTTATATCTGGAAGAGTCCATATGATTCTCCGATTTTTGGCTTGAATGATTGGGTGAAATGCAACACCCTTCCCTGTGATAGAGGAAACATGAGGAGGAAGTTTGCATTTATTTGAGAAGGAGAGGAATAGAGATGATAGAATTACTTTTGGAATTGGGCGGTTTAAATTGGACATCTAAGACATCCCTTGGTCATTTGGATATAAAGAAGTGACCTGCCTTGGTAGAAAAGCATGTATTTGTAATCAGACTAAGATTTCAATCATGGCTTTGTAGTTTACAAGCTGTGCAAACTTAAGCAACTCAAATTATCTGATCCTCAACATTTTTTCCCATTAAAGCAAATTATTAATACCAAAATATTGAGTTGATTTGGATTGTACAGTGCTTTACCCTTAGTTGGCATTTGGAAGTTGTTTTATCATGATCCTTATCATATGTGGTCTGGACAGTGGGAGAAAAGTTATGTCATTTAGGGAGATATTGGCATATAGTTTTCTTTTTTAAAAAAATCTATGGATTTGAATGAGATATAATGTAAAGACTAAGGGGGAAATCGTATGATGGAAGGAAAGCCACATATCCAAAAGGGCACCTAAATGGTGTTGGTAAAGTTGATGCTGAATAGGAAAGGAATCTTGTGAAGGAGAAGCTGGGAAAGAAACCAGAAAGGAGGGGAAATGAGAGAAGGGCATTTGAGAAGGCAACTTCAGTCAGTTGTTGCAGAGAAGGTAAGAAAGGAGTAGAAAAGTATCAGTGGGATATAATAATAATGGTGGTCATTATAGATCTTGTCAAGAGTTGTTTCACTGGGTACAGAAACCTTGGAGGAGGGGGGACATTTTTCCATTCAGAGAGGTGTAAAAATATAATAGTATGAGCATATTTAATTTAGCTTGTTATTTGTAGAGACGAAGTTGAAATAAATATTTCCTTAGGTAGGACACAAAATCATGTACTTGCAATGGGGGTGAAAGGATTTGGGTAGGGTATGTGATAAAAGAGATGACAGTTGGAATGACTTCTGAGGGTAACAACTTCTCCAAAATCACATGCTAATAAGAGCATTAGAAATCCTAAAGGACTATTGGAAAATGTTTGTTTACATTAAAAAATATATATATCTGGCACTATATTCTTAAGTCATTGACAGTAAGAATATGACATTAAGGTACATTAAAATTAAATGTAATTCAGTATCTTCTGTATACAATATATTGTGGTTCACACATTTTTACCAAAAATGATCTACTCCAAAAGAAAGACTATTTTTATACATTTCTGATCCAGAAGACTTGCTGTTTTATTAATTAGTGTACAAGGAATTGTTAGGTTAGATGATTATGTTCAATTAAGTATAATGAATATAATTAATGTAGTTGATATTTTAGGTTCTTGAGTTAATAGTGCCATTGAATGCTGCTGTTTCTGTTGTGGTACTGATTATTATTATAATAAAACAGCAAACTTTGAAATCATAGGGAAGCTAATTTTGACTACTGTTTTATAGCAAGTTTATATAGACATTTTTATATATATACATGGTCGTTATTTAAATAACAGATCATAACTTAAATATACAATGATTATTTAAGTCAATACATTAACCACTTTCGAGTACTTAGTTTTATCTATTTAAAAAAAGTAGTTTTCAAATTGAAATATGAGTATGAAATTATAATTGGAAGATGAGTATACATGCCTTTTGATTATCTGAAATAAGAAAATATGCATTTAGTTCCTATACAAATTTGTTAAACATCTTCAACATGCCAAATATTTTAAGTAAGGTTATTTTTCCTTATTAAATGCTTTAATATTTTACTTTTATGTAAAAATAATTTCCATAATATTAGCCATCAATAACAATGCACAATAAAATTTTAATAATAAGTGTAATTTGTTTTCTCATCTACTTGTTCTATAGGCGATGTTAATGAATATTTAAATACTGATAAATGAAAATCCTTCTTATAGCTTGAAGCAGCTGTAAAAAGCACATGATCTATATTTCTTGGATTATTTACAGTATAAAGAGCATAATTAAATAAAATGTTTTTAACATAAGTTAGAAATCTGTCATTGGTTCTAAGCTATAGTTGTATTATATCACATTGGAAAAATGTGAAGGAATTCTTATTAAAATTATTTTTTATGTACTCATTTTGGATATGAACATGCATAATTCCATGTGCTTTATTTTCTGTCATTTTAGTCACGTAAGTCTTGCCATGTGGCTTCTGTTATTTGTGTTAGCTGAAAGTTCCTACTTATGAATGTTTTGAAAGAATAAGACACACCATTAATATTTATTTACTTAACTTTAAAAAGCATGTTACACCATTTTTCTAGTAGTAAACATTTGTAACTTTCTTTCTTTAATAATGCATTTTTCTTGTTGTTTGAAGTTTTAAGTGGTATTTTAGCATCCGATTTCACAATTTATTTTCTGTAAAATGGAGATGACCCTCCTCTGTGTTGGGTATTGAGAGTGATCTGGAGTTCCTTTAGCAACACATAAACCTTTCTCTGTTGGGGAAAAGGTGCTGTTTCTTTTATCTATTTATTTATTTTCTCAGCAAAAATAGACAAAGACTAAATATGGGTGAGATAACCTTAATTGACAAGACTTTTGGTGCAATATTTTGAAAAGGCACTGTGCTTAGAATCATTTAACCTCATTGATATTTATGACCCAGTTCTGTCTGAATTCTTTACCCACAAAGCACTTCTAAATATCCTTTCACATAAAACAAAAGGGTTAGACCAAATTTGTATTTTCAGACTATGCTCTTTCAATTCAGGGCCACTGCGCATTGTTGTGTTCTGTGTAAATGCAGATGGGTGCCACTGGCAACTGAATCTGCTCACAGGACTTGGGTTCTGAGTGTAACTCAGAGGGGAGCAGGCAATAGGCCCAAGTAGTTAAGTTTGAGAACCCCAAGCTTCAGATTCAATCAGAAAAGATATGTTATAAATGTTATACTTGGTAGAAATGACCAATTGCTTGAATTTACTCACTTGTAAAACCCATCTAGGCTTTTTTCTATGTGTGAGTGTAAAAATAATTAAAATTATTGACAATTTTTTTGTTTGTTTAATACTATTCAGGTTTTTATTTTTTCTTAAATCACTTTTGGCAAGTTATTTTAACATTTTAAAATTCTATTTAAAATTTCAACAAGGTTTATGCAGTTTCTTCTATTTAATATCTGCAGTATCTGTAGCTATTTATGATATGTATTCCTTTGTTCTCTTTAGGTTCTTCATTGATATTGTCAGAGAGTTGTCAAATTTATTTGGTTTTAAATATGATTCAATTTTTTCTTGCTGAATCTCTTTACTGTATATTATCTTATTTTAAAATATTTATATTTTATTCTTTATTTTTATCTCATTAAGTAGTATTCTTATATTTGTTCTATTCTTCTTTGTGCTTCATTTGTATTTCCTCTGATTTGTTTTCTAACTTTCTAACTTTAATTTTATGTATTTAATATAAGCAGATTATATAAATTTCCTTCTATGTCTAAATTTATGTGCATTCTCCAAGTTTTCATAAATATTATTGACACTTTTGATTTCTTCTTTGGCCAGTAGATGGGAATTTTTTAAAGTTTACATCACTATTTTTCAAACTAATTACATAGTTACACAGTGCTCAGAAAATGTATTGTGTTCGATGCAGCATTTTTGAAATTTATGACACAACACATCGTTGATTTTCTCAACTGTCTTATATACTGTAGCACAGGTGTGTGTTCTATTTAGATACATGAAAAAAATACACAAACAGATTGAATAAAGTATGCTAATTGTTTTCCTAAAATCTCCCACATATTACAATATTGATAATCTGCAAATATTATATCTTCTTGACATATTTAATATTTATAAATGTATGATTTTAACATAAATGTATACTTTGTGGAATTGTCTATTTTTATTACAATATTTTTTAATTTTAAATTTTCTTATTTTTGTTTGAATTGATTATTAATAGATTCTATGTTATTAGATTACAAATATAGACGTTTTATATCCTCTCGTGGAATTGAGCCTTCTATCACTATGTAACAAAACTCTTTTATTTTTGACTATTTTTGACAAATATATACCAGCTTTAATTTGATTCACATTGTCCTTCTATTTTTTTTCCCTCCCCACATCTCTGTTTCTAGACATGTATGTATATACATGTATCCACATATTTATATTATATTTATATATATGTAGAAAAAGAGGTACATACATATACTCACAGAGACACACACACACACACACATATATATGCATATGTGTACATACATATACATATGGGTATTTTATTGAGGTATAATTTTATACAATGAAATAAACAACTCTTTAAGAGTATGGCTTAAATACATGTAAATTTTTACATATGTATCGTATGTAACAACCAACCAAATAAAGGCAGAATGTTCCTTTTATTGCAGAATGTTATTACATGTATCAGTAAGTTGGTCTTTTTTTTATTATTATTACTTCTTGGTATTCCTTTGTAGGAATATAACCCAATAGGTTTCTTTTTCCATTTTCCATGTTGTGGACATTTGTGTTGCTCCTAGACTTTGGCTACAGTGAATAATGGGGCTGTAAACCTTGTTGTACAAGTATTTTTCTGGTCATCGTTCTTCCTTTCTATAGAAGTAGAATTGCTGGATCATGGTATATATGTATTTTTAACTTTAGTAGCAACTTCCAAAAAGTTTCAAATGTGTATGTGTCTGTTTAACAACTTTAAGATATATTTTATATACAATATTCATTTTTATTGTGTATAATTTAATGATTTGAAATATGAAACTATAACCACAATCAAGAGAATAGACATATCTATCTCACTTTCTTCCCCTCAAAAATGTTTTCCTGACCCTTTTGCAATCTCATTTCCACAACCTTGCCCCACCCAATCACACTCCATTATACAAAAGTTTCTGTTTTATTTTTAATTTTACATACAATACGTATTTTTAAAAAAATCTTGTTTCTTTCACCAGCATAATTGTTTTGAGATATATCCACGTCATTGTGTTTGTCCGTGGTTCACTCCTTTGTATTCCTGAGTAAAGTTCCATTACAGGGAAGCACAATTTGTTTATCCATTTAACTGTTGACAAGCATTTGGGTTGTTTTCAGTTTTGGGCTATTGCAAATAGGGCTGTTATGTTTATTCATGTGAAAGTATTTGTGCAGACTTATGCTTTCATTTCCCTTGGGTAAATAGATAATAGTGGAATGTCTGTGTTATATGGTAGGTGTATGTTTAACTTTTTAAGAAACTATAGAATTGTTTTCCAAGGTGAGTGTACTATTTTAAATTCTTAACAAAAGTATTTGAGAGTTACAGTTGCTCCACATTTTTGATAACACTGGTATGATCAAACTTTTAAATTTTAGACATGTTAATAGTTGTACAGTAGTATGTCGTGATTTTAATTTGTGTTTCCCTAATGACTAATTCCAGCATGGTTTTAGTATTTTGGTATTTTATGGTTTTAGTATTTATTTTAGTATTTCATACCAGTAACGTGTAAGAATTTTATTTGGGATTGTAAATAGTTGTGATTATCCTATTTGGGTGAGTGTCTAGTTGTTTTTGACTGGTTTAATTTGCATTTTTCTGAGGAGTAATGATGTTTAACAACTTTTCATAGGCTTAAAATCTATTTGAATATTCTACTTTAGGAAATAATTTAAATCTTTTACTTATTTTTGTTTTTTCTTATTAATACAGTTATATATTTTGAATATGAAATCCTTGGCAGATATATGAATTGCAGATATTTTCTTTAATTCTTTGGCTTACCATTTTACTGTCTTAGTAGTGTATTTAATAAGTAGATTTTTAATAATTTTGGTAAAGTCAGATTTGTCATTTTTTCCTAGTTACACTTTTCGTGTTCTATTTAAGACATCTTTGCCTAACACAATATTGTGAATATATTCTCAAATATTTCCTTCTGGAATCTTTATAGTTTAACTTCATATTTAGGTTTATGATTCATCTTGAATTAATCTTAGAATGTTAGGAGTTAAGGGTCAGGTAAATGTGTTTCATTCTGGATTTCCAGCTGCTGCAGCGCCATTTGTTGAGAGTATGTTCTTTCCCCCATTAAATTGTTTGGATGCCTTTATCCAGTGGCTGTAGTGGTGAGGGTCTACTTCTGTGCTCTCTGTTTACTCATGTGAATACCACACAGTCTTAATTAATGTAACTATATAGTAATTTTTCAAGTGACAGTGTCCATGTTCATATAGATCTAAATGTATACTGAATTATTCAAATTGTCTTTTTTTTCTTTTTCTGAGTTTCATTAATTTGCCTTTTCCCAGACATGGTTATTTTATTTAAATTGTCAAATACATTGATATAGTGATGCTTATAATATCATTTTAATCTTTTTAGAATTTGTAATGATGTTTGCCTTTTTTTACTAATTGGTAAATTTTTTTATCCTGTTTTATTTTCCTGATCAGTCTTGCCAGGGAGTTACACTTTTATTACTTTTTCAAAAAAAATGAACTTTTGATTTCCTGATTTCATCTATTTTAAATGTTTTCTATTCTATTCTTCCCTTATATTTATAATTTTGTTCCTTCTAATATTTGTGAGATGAATTTGCTCTTTTTGGTCTGGTTTTCTGAGATAGTTCTTATCATTGATTTTAATATGACTTCTTTTGTAATACGTAATTTAAAGTGGCAGATCACTAAGAGCAGTGCTTTAGATGCTTACCACAAACTCAACTGGTTGTGTCATTCAATGGTTATCATTCAGGCCAAAGGTTTTGGATTTTATTGAGAATTGCTTAATGAGTCAGTATACTGTCTACGTTGGTGACTGTTTCACATGTACTTGAGCACAGTATGTTTTCTGAAGTTGTTGGAAATGGTGTTCTATATATACAAATTAACTCAAGTTTGTTCAAATTTGTTCAAATCTTCTATAACCTAAAGTCTTGTTAAATCTTCCATAACTTCACTAATTTTTTCCCTCTACTTGGATCTATCAGTTATTGAATGAGGACTGTTATCATCTTCAAATATGATTGTGAATTTGACTTCTCCATTTAGTCTTATTTCTTCACATATACTGATGCTATATTATTAGATACATTCATATTTAAGGTTGTTGAGTTGGCTCTTTTATTATTATAAAATGTCTTTATTCATCTCCCGTAATGTTCTTTGTATTATGGCTTACTTTGATATTAATATATCGATAACAGCCTTATTATCCTTAGTGTATGCCCAAACTCGTGTATCACCCATGTGGTTGCAGTAGCACCCCTCTCTCAGCTGGCTCCAATGGCCATATTGGGGGATACTATGTTGAGGGGGAGTGTCACGGACGAAGGAAAAGGAAAACAACTGAGCTTCCTATTTGAATGGGTTGGCTCAGTATTTTGCTACAAGCCAAAAAATTGACAGCAGCTGCTTTCCAGCCATTTAGGGGTGGCCTTGAAAGACAGTAGCAAGAGAAAATCTTTTAAATGGACCAAACAGTGAGTGATGCACCTGGTCTTCCACTTACGATGGAATACATACTGATCAAGGTAAGGATGTTTGTGGACTTATGGACAGTGGCAGATGGCCTGGCTGGCTATTTAAGTACATGAAAGGAAAAACCTGGAAAAGAGAAGACAATGGGGCCTGAGGTAGACATGTAAATGGATATATCAGAAATGGCATGAGTGTGAAGATCTTTGTATCTCATTTTAATGACCACCAGGAAGTATCCATCGTGAAAAACTATTGAACGACCAAGTAGACTCAACTTGTTGCATGACCAACCACATGGTGGCACATTGGCTACATTGGGAACCTTCTATCCTGGAAGGGTAAGTGATTTATTCTTATAGGAATAGATACCTACTCCAGTTATGAGTCTGCCTTTCCTGCATATAAAGCCTCAGTCAGCATCATTATCTGGAGTTTACAGCATGCTAAATCCATAGGTATGAGATCCCACATAGTACATAATCTGACAGAAGGTCCCAGTTCACAGCAAAGAAGATACAAAAGTGGGCCAATGACCATGGAAGCCACTAATTACATTTCTTTTTTGTATCATACAGAAGCTGATGGCCTGGGAAAATAGATGGCCAGCTAAAGCACAGCTGATGTGTCATCTCAGAAGCTGTATGCCATCCAGGATGGTAGTATTTATACTGAATTAGACACCCCCATTTGAGGCTGTGTCTGCAATAAAAACCAGGGAACCAGGAGGTAGAAGCAAGTGTGATAGTGAATTTTATATGTCAACTTGACTGAGCCAGGGTGTCCAGATATTTGATTAAACATTATTCTAGGTGTTTCTGTGAGTGTATTTTTGGGTGAGATTTACATTTAAATCAGTGGACCTTGAGTAAAGCAAATTGCTCTGCAGAATGTAGGTGGGCCTTATCCAATCAGTTGAAGGTCTGAATAGAACAAAAGGCCGACCTCCCTGGAGTAAGAGGAAATTTTGCCAGAAGACTGCCTTTGGTCTTTATCTGCAACATCAGCTCTTCCTGTTTCACCAGCAGACTGCCTTTGAACTCAAACTGCAAGTCCTTCCTCACTCTTTAGGCTGCCAGCTTCCCCCATCAGATTTTGGACTTGTCAAGCCTCCACAATTGAGTGAGTCAACTCTTTAAAATAAATCTCTTTCTCTACATGTACACATCCTATTGGTTTTGTTTCTCTGGAGAATTCTGCCTAATATAGTAAGCATAGGCCTAATTACCATCACCCAAATGATCCACTGGAAGAATCTGAGTTCTTATCTCCTTAACTTTGGCTCTAAGTATTTAGAGGTCTTTGCCCCAAAGAGGGTGCACTCTTGCCAGGAGACACAGCCATGGGCCAGTTAATCTTCAAGCTACAGTTCACACCAAGGTACATTTGAAGCCATATGTCCAGCTACCAGAAGGAAAGAAGAATCATCATCTTGACAATAGTACTTCACTCCAATCAGAGGGAGGAGGTAGAACTACTCCTACACAAATGGCAAAGAGAGGAGTACGTGCGGAACTCAAGTGATCTACATGAGTGCCTCCTGGTAGTTTTGTTCCCAGTTGTGGCTGTGAATGGACAAGTGTAGCAACCGTATCTTGAGAATAGTATGATTACTGTAGGCTCAGAACCACCACGAATGAGGAATTAAACCACAGCACCAGATAAACCGCAAAAATTAGCATGGAGAGGCTATGAATTCCAGTTGCAGCCCTAGACCAATTGCATAGTGGACTGTAGTTAATTTCATTAACATTTATCTACTGAGTTTCCCCTGAATAGGAGGATCTCTCGTACATTGGAGGACCCAGTCCCTGAACATGTATGGACAAATGGATCTGAGTAGTACAAGGCATGGGCAGTGGCAAACATGGAAGGCATCAAAAGATACCGGTTCTATGAGATCAGTGCCACTTACGACCTCATTCAACCTTGATTACGTCGTTAGAGTCCGCCATCTCCAAATACAGCCACAATGAGGTTTGGGGATTCAACATTGAATTTGTGGGGCGGGGCACAAACATTCAGTCCATAACACTTACATTTTTAACTCAGTTTAATGTTGCTCCTGAAAGGTCCAAGTCTTGGAGAGTCTTGAAGCCTGTATCATGCCTGATCTGATCCCCAAGCACAGAATGAAGAAGTACCCACCTCTTTGAGGAAAGAAGCACTGATACCTGCAAACTGAGGTATGCTCTTCTTTCTATGAAGTTGGTTTGTTTAGACATCTCTGCATTCACAGTTTGCAAGTTCACACTGATATTTTCATTCATATATAGGAACTGATATTTTAAAATCATATAAATATTAATATATAATATGTTAAGTATACATTATAATAAAGAATTAAATCATTTATAAAGTAAAAATCATAAATATGAATTTATAATGTACTAATTATGTGTTATAACATATAATTTATAAATGATTTTTTAAATTTACCAGCTCCTTTTTTCTTAGTTATTATTGCAGTCCTTTATATACTGTTTACGTGGCTCTGTTTTTGGAGGTATTTTTTTTAAACTGCATGCATTCGACTCAGACTCATCTAGTCCATTTCCATCCCCATGTATTGCAGCTACTAATATATTTAGATTACTTTTTAACTTTTTTTTTGGTTTTCTTCATCCCATTTTATTTTATTTTGCTTTATTTTACTCTTTTCTAGCTTTCTTTAGATCTAATTAAAGCTCTTCTTCTCTTCATTAAACTTTTCTCCTCCTGGTTTAAAATATATATTTTCTGCATCTCTTCTAGGTTAAAAGTTAGTCATTAATACTTTAATCATGGGTACTTGAGTTAAAATCTATAGTCAGTTAATTTTTTCATATGCCAGGCAAAAAACAACAACAAAAAAAATCAAGAAGTTATAATTACTGCCTCCCCAATTTACATTTTACTATGTCTAGTAATTTAGCTCTAGTGTCTCTAATGAACTGTGTTTAGGCATGCTCTATGTTTGTTTATATAAAAAATCTTTAATTGCCCTCATTTTGAAAAATAGCTCAGTGCAGTTACATTTCTATGGTTTAAAGTGGTTTCCTCTTAACATTTTTATTCCATTTTCTTTTGACTTCCATTGTTGTTCTGGAGAAATCAGTTATCATTTAATTCTTCTTCCAATTGTAGAAAACGTTTTTCTCTATGGCTGCTTTGTGACTTTCTCTTTACCTTCACTGTTTAACTGTGGTTTAACATTTAAGTGACTAGGAATGGACTTATTTTTATTTATTCTGCTTCAGGTTCTTTAGACTTTCTGAATTTGAAGAATGGTGACTTTCATTAATTGACTGCTTTTTTTTTTTTTTAATCTATTCCTAGAAACTCTATGACAAGGACCTTGGATATTCTATTTTTTTTCAATTTATCTCACTCTGTATTATGTGTTTTTCATATAGTGGTTTCTCTGTGCTCCATTCTGTATACTTTCTTTGTTTCTAGTTTCAATTTTACTAATTCCTATTTTAGCTCTTGTCTAATCTGATGTTTAACATCACCATTACATAGAATTTGTGTGTGTATATGTGTTTGTTCATTGTCTCTAAAATTTCCATTTTACTAAATGTCAAGGCTGCCTAACCATTTATAATAGTTTAGGGTTGTCAATTTTTACTTTGCTTTCCTTACTTTACTTCTTTAACATAAAAATATAATAGTTTTGCATTTAAAAAAAACACATTTAAGTTTGGGAGTACCTGTGGAATTGGTTCTGTTGTTAGTTATTACAGATGACTCTTACTATTGGAAGCTTTTTCCTTATTTATTTTGTAATTTTGGATTGTGAGTTCATCACTGTTGTCATTCTATCTGTGGTAATTCTTGAGGATGAATTGCATGGCTGTTCTTACAGAAGAAATTGTGTTTGATCTTATCAGGTTCCTGGGAGCACTGCAAGCCCAGTTCCTCTTAAATTTTAAAACCTTGAGTTGGCACTGTAAATTCGGACTGAAACCTGTTACTAAACCATTGTTAAAGTGCCAATTATATCTCAGAAGGGATTTATTTATTTATTTATTTATTTATTTATTTATTTATTTATTTAACATCTCCAAATACCAAAGCAGGTTTAGAATTTTCTTTATGGTCTGCTTCTCTTTGGTGCAGTTTTCTTTCTTTCTTACCTTTTTTCAGGCATTTACTTCATCCTAAGATTAGCTTTGTGTGTGGTATTCTCCAGTCCATATCCCTACCTTTCACAAGCTCCTGATCTTTATGTGGAAAAGAGCTAATACCTGGGTTTTTTCTATTCTGTGGTGGCATCTGGCAACTTCATTGCTTACAACGTTTCTAGAACCACATTCCATTATGTTCCCTGGCCTCTGCTAATTTTCTTCAGACCTATATATATCTGAAAGCATGTTAAATTATTTTACCTGGCATTTTATATTTGCCATAATTAGGTTTTCACATCAGACATCATCTGAATAGTGTTGATGCTATAACATTTTTAATAACACTGGAATATATAATTTTAATGTCCGTTCTAATCCCCTGCAATTTATGATGCTTTCACGTTTTGTAACCAGTCATTAATATATAATTAATTGTTTATGGTATAAAAGAAATACTTTAAGAATCCAAGTATACATAAATAGCAAAACAAATACAAAGTCCGTACAAGGCAGCCTAAATTATTAATGTGTGGATTCATTCACTATAAATATTTGTTTCCCTCATCTTTACCCACCTTACCCCTAGAAACAATTATGGGTTTTTCTTATTCTGGAAGGATGCCTTATACTTTTGGCTCTATGATACAAAATAATTCTCAGATAGTGCAATAACTCCTTAACTTGATGTCTGAACTATAAACATGAAAATCATTATAGTCTGTTGAGTCTTGATAATAACATTCAACTTTTACTTTGTTAGTGTGCAAATTTAACTACTTTCTGAGGAAATTACAACATAGTATATGGAAAATTTTAAGGCATTATGTGAACTTTAATAAAAAGGCTACCAAATAGTCAATGTATTAATTTAGGTGATCTTAATTATTGACCTTATATTAAACTCAATTGAATTGTGTACAGTATTAATGATATTTATGGTGGCTTTGTAATATTACATTTTTATATATTGTCCAAAGAATATTAATATTCATATTTGAAGAAATTGCCTGTAGAGCAACTCAGAATAGTATATAGGATACTAAGATCTCCACCAGTTGTTTTTTTTTAATATCTCATTTTCTCTTCTTTCTATTTGTCCCTACTCTTCCTTCTTCCATCTCTCTGTCATTCTTTTTTCTCTTTCTCTGTTGCTTTATCTTAGTATCATCACTTGTTACCTAATGCCCTGCCCACTTCAAATTCTTTTTTCTGAACTGCCAATATTTATTTTCCACCTTTACAAATCATTGCAGAAAAGAGGCCAGCAACACTTCAAGGTAACATTAAACTTTTCATAATTTAATGTTACAAGCCTACTCGTATCCCCATAAAAATTACATACTTCTAACCCTAACTTTGAAAACTCACCTGTCTTGAATTCAAAAAGTATATTCTGAACAACGTTTTTCTTTGTTTCCTCTATCCAAGCCCTATTCCCATAGAGTTGCTTTATATTATTATTGGCACTATTGTCTGAATGTTTGTGTCCTCCTCAGATTCATATGTAAAAAAACCCATTGCCCAAAGTGATGATATTAGGAGGTGGGGCCTTTGGAAAGGGACTGGGTCATGAGGGTGGAGTCTCCATGATTGGGGTTAGTGCCCTTACTAAAGAGACCTCACAGAGATTTTCTTGTTCGCTCCATCATGTGAGGGCACAGCAAAAAAGTGCCAACTGTGCACATGAAAGCAATCTCTCACCAGATACTGAATCTGCCAGCATTTTGATCTTGGACCTCCTATCTTCAAGAACTGTGAGCATTCAGTTTTTGTTGTTTATAAGCCACCCAGTCTATGGTATTTTGCTAAGGCAGCCTGAATGGACACAAACAATCAGGTACAATTGTTTAATGCTTTCCCTAAGTTCTATTCTTTATCTTAGCCATTGTGGGTACAAATATTTGCCTATGCTAATACAAAAACATGAAACCAATGAAACCAATTATTTACTTTAAACTAATATTTGAATAGCACCTTAAAACTTATAAAACAATTTCATGTATATTATTTTAACTTTGTATGGCAGATAGAATTATCTGCATTTTATGGATGGAGAAACTGACAATGAAAAGGTTAGATGATTTACCTAAGAAAATAAAACAGAAAATTTCAAAGTTTATTGGAGCTGTATTTACCTAGAACAGTTCCTGGTCTACTTCAGATTATTAGTAAATGCTTGCTGCATGAATAAAATAATAAGGCAGGCGTAGGTTTATATCAAACTCTTGCTTGCTAGCTATGTGATTTTGCACAATTTCCTTGACCATTCTGAACCTCAAATTGTCTGAAAATTGAAAATAATAGTTTCTTTTTAAAAGAATTGCTGTGATCATGAAATAGAATAGCATATATGACATAATTAACAGTATGTCAGTTAATTTAGCTTTCTTCCTCTTTTATCTAGAGTCATAGTTTTTAGCATTCCAGGATGTGGAAAATCTGTAGAATTCTGGAGCCTATCCTTTACCTAAACCAGGCATTTTTCTTCTCTACTACATTCTTTTTTTTTTTTTTTAATCTCTGCAAATTGTGTTACTTATCACCTTCAAAGTGAAGACAAAATATGGAACCTTTGGTAGTAAAATGCAGCTACATTTACATTTATGCAGATTATACATCTTTATTTATTTTAAGATCCATTTCCATGAAATGGCTATGACAAATTAAGTCCAAAGCTTAGTGTTTTATTTAAATTTAAAAAGTAAATTCATTTAAAAAATTGATCTATTTAGCAACCACGTAAAACTTCATATTCCACACGATAGGCATATTCTTAAAATGGAATTGGAGACAATCACAAGAGAAAATAAACTGCAGAGGTATTTCCGCCCTAAGATCCAACTGGAGGACTATTGAAATCTCTCCAGAAAATGTGTTCCTCTTCCATTATCACTAGCATTTACCGAAACATATCTTATTCTAGGAGACAGACATATTTGATAGTTTATATAGAAAGACCACTGCTACATTTCAAGAATCCTATTCCCTTGCTTGAGCCTTCTTATCCAACTATTTTTTACCTGTATACTTAAACACAGATTGAATATCAGACTCAGACCCATGCTGAACTGTTGAAATCTTTTCTTGGTGGTTTACTTTCTAGTTCAGATTTCTGAAAGCTGACCTCCAGCTTGTGTTGTGTAAGAAGTATCTTGCCTCACCTCTCGAGGATGACTTGGTTTTCTGCACAGCATTGTTTAGCTTGTACAGATTGAACATAGCCTTGCAAAAATCCCTGGTTGGGTACCTAGTGCCAAACTCAAAATTGTCTACCTCTCAAATATGTCTCCATCTCAAACTTAATTTTATTAATCAACTTGTTAATAGTACTGGCTAGATCTAATCTTTGCCATGTATCTTCAAGCACTTCTTATATGCTATATATACATCCTTGCATACATTATTGAACTGCCTTGGCTGAGAAAGGCATTCTTCAGTCTCTTCTTTAATACTTATAATTATGTGGCATGTACTGGCTAGACATTGGAGATACAGAAATAAAGACATTGTTCTTTCCTGAATGTGCTAATGAATAACAAACTCTTAAAGACTTTTTATTTTCATTTTTTGATTCCTTAAGTGTTTGGGTATAAAAAACATATGTTCAGACATACTTGTGACTTTTATAAAAAAGACAGGCCATGTGTCCTCTAGAAATTGCCTAATAACTTGGATATTTACAATAGAAGAAAATGATTTGCATAAATAACCCAGGAACTGAGATGAACTATACTTTTTGTGCAGTTCTCATTTCATAAATAGTTCATTCTTGTACAGCTGAATTAATTCTAGAAGGTCAGAGGGTTGGTAAAAGATAAAATTAATCCACATTACTGATAAAATAAGAGCTTAACTTGCTTAATCATAAGACACTGGAACACTTTAATGTTGTGAACTCACATAGAAAAGTTTCAGAGAGCTGCTATCGTCCATCTCATGCTTAAGACTGCAGTAGATTGAAATCAAATGAAAAAATGTCTTAGAACCAAGCATCTTAACACTTTATGTCATTAATAAAACTGAGTCAACTACTTTTCTGATGGCACTCTTAGATTACTCTTCAAAGTGAAAAGAAAATTCCCAAGATGCCTCTATTTCTAGGGAAATTGTAGGTTTAATGATGTAAAGTGGGATTTCCAAAAAGTCATTATTGTACAGTGCTCATTCCATGAGCACAGGTCTACCCATCATCTCAATTACATACATTTTTGCTCTTGCTTTTCTTGGAACCAAAAAAGTTTTTTACTTTGGGAGCTGAAATTTAGGCCTGTCCTCTGACACCCTCTTCTTTAGGGAGAGGTGTTGCAGATGACTTCTTATCTTCTTATTGCCAAGGAAAAGGCAATTATTTAATAATTCTCTTTACTATTGACAATATATTTTGAGAGATACATTTTTCTTTTTGTAATCTTCATCCTTTGCCTCTTAATATTTCTGTACTTTCTGTACCCAAATGACTTTATATTAGATATTTTCTTTAGATTTCTCAGTAAGTAACTCAAACCTGACATGTTAAACTGAACCAAACACATTTGTTTGTTAGTTAGATTTTGTGATAACAAACTACCCCATTTCCACATTGGATTATAAAAACTAATATTTCTTGTTTACGTTGCATAAAGGGCATACATCAATTGTGTCTCTGCTAAGCTTGACTGGAGTCTGCATGTCTTCTAACTCTGGGACCACTATCTGGGTGTTGTAATTGCAGATGGTAGGAATGCAATACCTCAAACCATATTTCACAGTAACATTTAAAACTTGCTTGGATGAGATCATGGTAAAATCATGTCCACTCACATTTCCTTGACCAAAACTTGTCATTTGGCTAAGCTCAAAGTCAATAAAATTGGTCTTATATTTCTACCCCTGGGCAAGTGATAAAACAATGAGTGGAAATGCATGACCCTATTACAGAGAGAAAGGGTGAGCAGCTAGGAGCATTAATTCAATCTACCATAATGTCTCCAACCTGATCCTTTCCCTAAATGCCCACCTTGTTGATCATGCTTTTGAACATGATATATTAAAGTTGGTAATCCTCCTGAACTCCTGTTTATTTCTCAGCAGACACAATTAATTGACCACCAAGAATTTCATGATGCCATCTTTTCAAGTGTCCACTACTATTTCTTCATCTGATTGCTACCTCCTAAGTTCTAGCCATCATTATCATTTGAGTACTTTCCACTATTTCCTTTCTAAATTAACTGATTTAAGATGTTCCTTAAGTCCCTTTTCCCACTGAATAAAATTTTCATTTCCAAAAATGTATTATGGGATATCATTCCTCAATTTAATATTTTCTGTGGTTCCTATGACTTTGTGGATAACGTCTTTAAGCCAGAACATAATGACCTTCTGGGCCTTTTTTGACATGAAGCTGGCTTAGTGGTCGGGCCAAGTTTCCAACTTTCCCACTCTTTCATGCTATATTTTGGCTAGTTCAACATTGTTGTTTCTCAGATAGTACTTTGGCTTTGAAGTGGTTTTCTTTCCTTTGTCTACTCTGTTCCTTCTAAAAGGTGCTGATATAACACCATACCCGGGGATGATTTCAAGGCTATCCCCATAACAACCACAGGTTGTTGTTTAAGTGGTCTCCACTGTGGTCAGTATAGGTCAAGTATAGGTCAAGAAAACCACAAGCGACTAGTAGGCAACTCCTCACTCCCCAGGGGAGAAGATTGGCTTGTATTCTTCTTGCAACAAAAAGTTCTGAGCCCTTGAAACCTAGGCTCCTCTGCTGTGGCACAACCCACCTTGTGTAGGGTCTCCATTTGGGCCCATTTTGTGTCCTTGGGACGCTGGCTGGGAAAGGACTGCATTACCACACTGATGATCCTGCTGTTTGCTTTGCTGTGGGTGATAAACTAGTTTGCTGGATCCCTGGAGTTTTAGCACTCTGGAGTTGTGGGAAGCTTACCTGCTAGCTTCTTAGTCATCTTAACTACTCGCTCTTATCGTTGCAGGTTGGGATTCTTCCCTGCCAGATTTCCCGTCTTTCTAGTTCATTGTTTCTCATATTCAAAGACAGCCATAATCTCAATGTTTAATATTTTCTCTTATCATTTAACAGAGGAAACCACCATATGCAATATAAAACATCAGGACTACAATAAACAATACTTTGATTGCAACTGCTGATTTGCAGAACTTCTTAAAACTGGATTCAGTATTCAAAGGTGTCCTTCTTTTAGATTTTTAAAATCTTTGGTTTTTCATAATTTGAAGTTGTGCTTCATTATGTCATTAAAACCTATTCAGTATAGTCATTGATATGATTACTCTGATTTTTATCCGTTTGAGCCGAAATAATCATTCTAATGTACCTACGAAAGTTGGAACGGGATCAAAATAAGCTTATATATTTTTCTTAAAATAAATTGTTTCTTTAGATATCAGTTAAGTCTATAAGAGCCTTTGTTTCCACTGTTTCTCTTTATCTTATGTTTGTGCTTCTTCCATGTCTATAAACCAGCATTTTTGTAGGTGAACCACTCAGAGGTGTTTTATGATCAAATATGTTTTTACTGCAGGACTTTTTCAAACCTTTCTAGATTCATGCTAAAAATTTAAAAGTGAGAAACATAGTGTATTTTTGGTTTACCGTGAAACCCCTACTTCCCACCTCCAACAGAAAAAGGTAAATAGTGACACTTTGCAAAGAATTTTTCCGAAAGAATTGTGTGCCACACCTCCTTGGTGACCCATACTGCAAATTTATAATTGCAAACGACTTGTATCCCAGAGTTCTGTATGTTATTGTGGGTTGGTGGGAGGATGAGTTTCTTAGCTTGTGCAAATTTGACAACATAATTTTTTTTTTTTTTTGCTTAATTTCATTAATTTACTTAATTTGTTTTTGTGGTATAGTTACATGACTAATTATAACCAATTTTATGCTTATAAATATTTAAGGAAAACATAATAAAACAAATTTTTTAACAGGGATAGATATATTACTTGATACAGTTCATTGTTTTGCCTTCTGCCTTCATATTTAGTCTAAGAGAGCCAACCTGGTCTACACTCTTTAAGACAGCCTTGTGAACCTCTCTGACATACTAAAGCTGAGGGTTTGTTTTTTTTTTTTAACATCTTTATTGGAGTATAATTGCTTTACAATGGTGTGTTTGTTTCTGCTTTATAACAAAGTGAATCAGTTATACATATACATATATCCCCATATCTCTTCCCTCTTGCGTCTCCCTCCCTCCCACCCTCCCTATCCCACCCCTCTAGGTGGTCACAAAACACTGAGCTGATCTCCCTGTGCTATGCGGCTGCTTCCCACTAGCTATCTATTTTACATTTGGTAGTGTATATATGTCCATGCCACTCTCTCACTTTGTCCCAGCTTACCCTTCCCCCTCCCCATATCCTCAAGTCCATTCTCTAGTAGGTCTGCGTCTTTATTCCCATCTTGCCCCTAGGTTCTTCATGACCATTTTTTTTTTCTTAGATTCCATATGTATGTGTTAGCATACGGTATTTGTTTTTCTCTTTCTGACTTACTTCACTCTGTATGACAGACTCTAGGTCCATCCACCTCACTACAAATAACACAACTTCGTTTCTTTTTATGGCTGAGTAATATTCCATTGTATATATGTGCCACATCTTCTTTATGCATTCATCTGTTGATGGACACTTAGGTTGCTTCCATGTCCTGGCTATTGTAAATAGAGCTGCAATGAACATTGTGGTTCATGACTCTTTTTGAATTATGGTTTTCTCAGGGTATATGCCCAGTAGTGGGATGGCTGGGTCGTATGGTAGTTCTATTTTTAGTTTTTAAGGAACCTCCATACTGTTCTCCATAGTGGCTGTATCAATTTTCATTGCCACCAACAGTGCAAGAGGGACAACATAATTTTTTAAACGACATTTTAAATTATAACTTTCCTAAATGATCAAATGAAAGATTGATGAAATACTTTGTAGACCTCAATATTAGCACTGATTTTCTTTATCAAATCCCAAACAGGTCTTTTCATTAAATTAGCATAACTATTATTATTGTTGTTATTAATTTAATACATTTATTACTAATATAAAATATACAGTATATTGAATAAATGTTCAATTAAAGGAAGTATACAAATGTTCAACTAAAGGTATTATACAAATGCTCAGTTAAAGGTGTTATCTATATCTGTAGGTGGGTAACAGATTCAGAGGATTTAGCAATTGAGCAAAGTAACTAAGAGAACCCCAGATTCAAGCTGGGTGTCTCTGATGAGAAAATTGAAATTATAAACAAACACACACTGTACCACCTTTAAGAAAAATAAGGCACGTATTTGGATTAGCTACAGATAATTGTGGTATTAGAAAATGAATAATATTGGCAGGAATTGTAGAACTAATAAAATTCTCACATAAACTTTTAGTTTTGAACTTCTCTTACCATTATAGCAATAAGCAAATAATAGGATAGATGAAATCCAGCTGTAGCCAGGATTCTAAAGAGTGCGTGTCCATACGTATTATTCCTTTGAGTTTTATTCAGTTTATTGCCTGGATGCTTTTCTGCATTTTAATTTCTATTTTAGTGTCTATATAAGCCAATATAATAAGAAATCATTGTGGAGAGTTAAATTTGAGTAATTAAGCAATTCAGCAGATCTGGAGCCCCAACCAAATAGTTTTTAAACATGTCTCATTATGATCTATAGACATTTCTTATTGTTTGCATTGTGAATGGCCTTAGACATACAGATGGCATCTTGTGTATGTGAAAGAATTTGTGCTTCCAAGAGCAGACCAAGCAGCCCTCTCTGTCTTGCAGCCATTGTTTCTTATTTTTATCCTAATCATACCATCTGTGATCTTTAGAGTCTGCAGGGAAAGGTGTTCCTGAGGGCACTTGAGCTTGGCAAATTAAATGAGCATTTTAAAGTGAGCAATATTTAAAATATTTTAAATGAGCATATTTAAAAATGAGCAATACTGGTTTTGGGAACATAAAATTAAAACCCAGTTTAAAGACCAGCTTGTTCCGTAGGGTGAAACTGTATATAATTATATGCTTTAAGGGATTTGATTTATCCTTCTGTAAACCTGTAGCAGTGTAGAAAGTGACCTGCTCTGATTTTCCTATAAAGAGAAAGTATTATAAACATATTAATTTTAAATTAAGCCAGATAACAAGATCTACTTCTGAAAAGTGGGATTCCCAGTTTCGGGGAAGAATTACAAAGAAGGTTTCAATGAGAAAATATTACTTATCCTAAACAGAACATGTTAGTAAAATGCTTAAACCATGTAATTTATAACACTTTGATCATATTAAAATGTGGTGAATGAGAGAAACTTTATAATCTTTGGGATATTTAGAGGTTTTCTAATTAGATAAAGCAAGCAATTAAGTTCACCTATAAGGGCATCCTAGGAAGGATAGATAAATTATTTTATTTTTTGTAGCTTTCACTGCACTGTCTAAATTTGATTTTGCCCATTTTACTTTCCAATTAAGTTCAGAAATGGCAAGATGTGTTGTTGCTTATAAATGTCATTTATTCATTTTTTAAAGTAAGCAATGAATTATTAAGCATCTACTATTTCTGCTGTCCTATGTTCAAAGCACTGAGTGCGTAAAAGGAAATAAAACACAGCCCATTCTCTCAAGTATTTCAAGTAAGAAAAAATTCAATTAGCTTCTCTGTTAATTGCATACTTTCTTTGCTGGAAAACTTGTTTCGTGCCTCTAGTCATTATTTGTCTATGTTAAAAGTAGGACTTTAGAGTCTTCAGATTTTTTTGTCATTGTTGTGACTGTGTATGGAGGAGTATTTTATGTATTGTTAGATAAAGGAAATGCGTAAACGTAGATTCTGTCACACCTAAAGCAGGACTAAATCATTGTAATTTAGTGGAATAGTTTATTCCCAGTGATGAAGTGGACATTCACATGTCCAATCACGAAAGTTAGTTCACATTTCTGGCGTATATAGTCACGTGCGTGCATCCTCTACAAGTAGTTGTACTTTTGTGTGCTTTACTGTAGAGTACTTTATAGAGTACAGTAGTACAGTATCTTTATTTCAAGCCCAGGATGTCCAGAAGCAAGAGTAAAAGCAGCGGTGATGTAGCTGGTACTGCTAAGAAGCGCCAGGAATTGGAGGCCCAGAGAAAGGATGAAAAGAGACAAGAGGAAGAAGAAGTAACTGAAGAACCGAAGAGATTCACGACGCAGGAAAAGGCAAGAGGGTTTTCTTTATTTGAGGAGGCACTGTGAGTTTTTGAGGCACAGGACCCGAACGTAGAACAGTACTCAAAGGCTGCAGCAGCCGTTCGGAATGCAACCCAGCACTACCATGTCATCTATGACGAGAAAAAAAGAGCTCCTACCCAGACATCACTGGATCGTTTTTTTCAAGAGGGTAGATAGATTTGAATCCAACAAGGGACCAGAACCTGTGCCATCAACGTCAGGCGTGAGTGAAATTGCAGCCTGCCCCCATCTCCTATTGCTGTTGATCCTTCAGCTCTACCGTCTCCCACCTCCTCTCCCTCCTCCAGTCAGTAACTCTTCTTGCCTGTTCACTCAATGCCAGCCCCTGTATGCCATTGTACTGTACTACTGTACTTTTCAAGGTCCTGTACTGTAAGATAAAAAATGTTGTCCTCATTTTTTGTGTGTTTGTTTTTTTGTGTATTATGTATTATTTGTGTGAAAAATATTATAAACCTATTACAGTACAGTACTACATAGCCGATTGTGTGAGTGGGGTACCTAGGCTAACTTTGTTGGACATACGAAGAAATTGGACTTACGAACGTGCTCTTGGAAAGGAACTCGTTCCTACGTAGGGAACTTACTGTATATTGAAAGTGATGAACTTCTATTATTTGCTTAAGCCATCTAAACTAGAGCATCACCAACAGCTTCAGATAATTTGGGGCAAAGTTTGACAGTATATGTTACTTTAAAAAAGTGGCACTTTGTGGGTTACCTAACGGTATGTTTCATTTGGTCTACATTTTCTGACAGCGGATATTCTTTTCCCTACTCTTCTCTACAAACAATTTAAAGTTGAGCTCCTGCCTGTATTTTACTGTTGGAAGCCCAGCACACTAAAGTATTGGATTGTTCACCTGTGGTCCTCTTTTTATGATATCTAATCTTGAGCTATTCTAAGATTTCCGCTTACTGTGTGTAGAAGGGCAAGTGGGGTTAAGCAAAGGAAAAGAAAAGTTAGCAAAATGAGAAAAAATGTTTCTGGATGACACTATAGCACTGAAGGGTCAGTTCTATTTACAAAAGGGGTTTAGTATTAGCTCACTGAACATTTACAATTCAGATGACAAGAAGATACTTTTAAGAGCTGATTTACTATTCTCAGGCCAGTGTTCATGCCAAGTGAGCTAAGGTAACTTCACCAGCTGAGCTAGTAAAAGGACTTAATATACTCATCTAAGATCTCCACAAGAGTGGCTTTTTGGCTGCAACAACAGGGCCTTGCAGCTGTCAGCTTTCTCCGCTGTCACCAGTAGAGATCACTGCAGTCAGTTAGAATGACTACAGAGGATTTCAGACAGAGACACGTGCATCTTTTTGTTCTTGCATAGGCAGTTGCCCAAAGGTCACTAATCCATGACTGGAGAGAGGAAGTCTTGGCAGTGATCGACTCTTGCATTGACTGAACAGCCATAATCATCTGTCCAAATGTCTTAGTGAGATCAGAGATCAGACTGATCTCTCAACACAGTGAATTCAGTTTCCTTTTAAAACCCATATGATAGAGCTTAGTATATTTAAACAGGTTAACCCTAGTCCAATGGCAACTTTCCTGTAAGTTGAAAATGATCATTAGGAAAAGGGAGAATGGAAAGGAATATGTTAAATGTTTACACTGTAACTATTTCCTAAAATAATAATAACAGTAAACTTGGTGGTGAGTTTCTTCTTTTCAGTGGTCTTCAGTAGTGAAGAACATTTGGAAATAACTGTTTAATATAAATATAAATAATTGTATAATCACAATTTTGCAATTTAAAGATTTTGGCAAGTATACAGTCTATTCATTTTGGTTAATTATTTAATTTAAATTATATCTTAAAATGTTTCAATATTTTTTTAGATTTGTTTTAGATTCTGAGCTTTCAGAAGGCATGGGTCGCAGTAGCAGAGAATAAGTTTTGTATACCTGAAGTTATATAATTATTAGAATGTAGTCAGAAATACATAGAAAGCAAGGGAATATTTCAGAAAGTGATATGAAATTAATATTGTGATATAAAATTAATGAAATTAATGTCACAGCCAACCCTTAATTCATTTCTTATCATAAGATGCTATATAGTTACTGTCAAAGTAATTAATTCTAGCACAGTCTTTTTGAGAAAACGTTTTATTCTAGGTATATAGATATGTTTATAACTACAGCACAAAAAGAAAACCACATCCAAAAAATTTATAAAGTAAGTAAAGTATTACTTAGGTTGTGGAAAACATGATTTTACATTTATATCTGTATAATACAAAAGGAAATGGAGTCTTAGCACTAATTTTATAATTTGGTTCAGGCAATTCTCTTACCTGGATCTGTGGAAATAATAATTTACGCAGAGTTCACACGTAACTAATTCTAGGGGAAAAAAAGACAAAATTTAGCATTTGCCTTAGTTATCCTCATATTTTATTTGAAAACTCATTAGCTTATGAACATGTATTTTAGGTTGTGTTTTGTATATGCTTTATGTGTATATTTCAAATTTTAGCTGTCTTCACATCCCAAGTGGTAACAAGATGGTGCCGCAACGCCAACCATCATGTTACTCTTCACTGAATGAACATTCAAAGCAAACAGTGAGGAAGGTCTTCTCACACCTCTCTCTTTTTTTTTTTTTTATCAGAAAGAAAGTCATTCCTCTTCCTGTTTCATCTCTCTGTACAAAACTCCAGCTGGAAAAGTGCTGAGGAGTAATATCCTGGTAAGGAAGAAAGAGGAGAAACAAATTTTGCTGGTTGAGGATAAACAATGTCTGTCACACTCACTATACTTACCACAAGAAAGGACATTTTAAAATCCTTATATATATAAGGGTGGAGTGAGAGAGCCACCCTATTTGCCTTATGTGTGGGCTGGTAATCCTGGAAACTAGAAATGCAGGAATGTCAGCTTTCAAATTTTGTAGTCAGTGAATAACTGGAAAATCACAAAGATAAGAAAGTAGTCTCCTTGATGTAGAAGATAACTGCATTTGAATACCCTTGGTTACAAACTTTATCAGTTTGACATCTGTCTAGAAAATTTGTGTCATAATTTTGAATAACTGATATTTGTAGAGTAAAATTTTTATCAATAATAAACAGAATTGATAGGGCTTGTTTTTCAATTGTATAATCTTTAGTTTTGTGCAGTTCTCAGGAAAAAATAATGAAGCTACAAAATATGAGTAAAATGGAACCTGGGTAAGAAAATTTTTTAAAAGTCTGATTAAGTCTGGGACTGATTTATGACTGACTAGACAAAACTATTATACTATAGGACAGGGAAAAAATACTGTCCACCCAGACACTTGTTTTCCACTTAAGATTAGGGAAAATAGAATTGGGGCTGGTATTTAGTGTCATGAAAAATCCATGCTATTTCCTTTCTATTTTGAGATTTGCTATTTGACATACTGAAATAGAAAACTGAGAGAGCAAAGGACGGGACTTGTTTGAGGAAAAATTAGAAGTAAATCCTAGAGCTTTACAAAAGGACATGCTACTTGAAAGATTTGCATTGAACTCTTGCCAAATTCAAAGCTCTGTATAAATAAAAGTTCAGTGAATGGAATATTTTTAAAAAACGGTTACCTTTCGGCTCTAATTTGTTTCTAGTAAATGCAAAAGCATTTTAGGAGAGTAAGAGCTCTCCGATAAATATCACTCTCAAAAAGTAGGGCATGCTTTTATATGGAACTTAATCTTGAATATCTACATTGACTTCCCATAATGTCCTGAATTTTTAAGGCAAGCATTTTTCTTGCATAACTGTATATTTCAATATTGTTTTTAAGTTTGATTGTTTTGGGGAATACTGCTGTCATCTAGCTGCTGATTTATTCACTGAATACGGTATTTGAAGAAGCACCTGGCAAAACATCATGTGTAAATAGGCCCATAGCATATGCATTTGTGAGTGATGGTGATGATGAAGGCAGATTATAACCAATCCACTCTTATTGTCCTTTTATTCCTTGGAAAATACTGTCTATACTAAATCACTGAAAAAGTCTTATTCATTATTATAAGTAAGATAATAATACGTAATTCACAAATGTTAAGGTGGTCTGTTTAGATAGCATAGAATTTTAAGTTTATAAATAAAATCGAGTAATACATCTCACTAACTAATGAATTTTAAAAGTACTTGATTATCTCAATACAGTGTGGATATATACTGATTAATCTATGAAGATAGAAACAAAAATAAAGTGTTCCAGGAAGTGGTTCCTATAAATCTTATATGGAAACAAGGAATCTATTGAGATGAATTTTAGTACTTTTTATTCTCCATTTCAATTAAAAATCTTTTTCCAACACAATTTTTTTAACCAGGCTATTCTTTTTTTTTTTTTTTTTAAACATCTTTATTGGAGTATAATTGCTTTACAATGGTGTGTTAGCTTCTGCTTTATAACAAAGTGAATCAGCTATACATATACCCGTATCCCCATATCTCCTCCCTCTTGCGGTCTCCCTCCCACCCTCCCCATCCCACCCCTCTAGGTGGTCACAAAGCACCGAGCTGATCTCCCTGTGCTATGTGGCTGCTTCCCACTAGTTATCTGTTTTACTTTTGGTAGTGTATACCTGGCTCTTCTTAAAAGCTTTGTCCTTTCGTTGTTTAAAATATATATTTATTGAGTACCGACTCTACGCTAGAATTTTTTTTAAGTACTGGCGATGCCCAGTTCATGCTTGTCTCTCCTGATGTCTCATCCAAAGAAATTGTATCCTTTTAGTGTCCTGACTTAGTCATTTCCTGTAGTTCTCAATACACTATCTCGCCTTAGTATGTGTTTCTTGTATATTCTCTGATACAGAAACTGGACTTGGGGCCCAAAGCAAGTATAGTTTCTAGAGAAGGCCTTTACCTAAAAAACATTTCAACAGCTTTTCGATCAAAATATGTAGAATTTGCAAATTGTCTTCTCTTTTTACGAAACACCATCAAATATCTGCTCTTTCTATACAAAATGCTTGTATTTGACTGCACATGAAACATGTACTCACACACACACAGAATCAGATTTTCAGGAAAGTGCTTCCACTCTTCAATTTTCTCCTTACCATTAGAATAGAATTAAACGTCTTTGGGCTTTGTGGAACCTGGTGTAGTAGATGAAGCCTTAGATGGGCGGTAAGATCGTTGGTTCTAGGCAATGCACTGCGTCTTATTATGACCTTAGAACATTACTTAATCTTTTTATGCCTCGATTTCCTTTTGGATGTTTAATGCTTACCTTGCTACCTCACTAGAGAAAACTATATATATATATATATATATATATATATATATGCATATATATATATGTGTGTGTGTTTGTATACATATATATATGTATATATATGACAGTCTTTTGTAAAATAAAATCTAAAAACCAGTAAAATTTGTTTCTCTAAATTTCTCTATTATAGATACAAAATCCAGTTAGATATTTTTTATTCTTTAAGAAGGTATTTTATTGCTTTAAAGTTGATCACTATAGTTAATATACTATACCATGAACATTTAATCTAAGCTAATATTTTAACTTAGTATTAAGATGATATCTCATAGAGCATAAAATACAAAGAGCCATTTCACACAAATTTTTGCTCTACATATTAGGCTTTAAACTTTTAATTTAATCATTCAGATTAACTAGTGGAATATTGATCATTTTTACCCTCAACCCCATTGTCCTTTTTGATCTCCCAGTTATTTAAAAAAAATTATAATGAAGTATTGCTAACAACAGGGACTATTTTGTTGAAGTTTGACAGGAAGAAATATAATTTACTCCATAAATCAAAGACATTTTGATTACTAGTAAGACCAAAGCAAACTTCTTTCCTTGAATTAAATATTCTTCTTTCAGAGTTAAAGATCATAAATTTGGGGCCTCATATGTGTTATGCACTTAGTAATAACAGAAATACAAATTTATGAGTCAATATCATGAATCGTTACAAAATATGTTTAACACATGTGCAGTTGAATTCATTCACAGTTCTACAAGAAAAGTGTTCTCAGAGATCGCTTGATAACACTTTAAATAGTTTTGGTATAATACAAAGTGTGACATACAGCATGAAATAAGTGTTCAGCACTTAGCAATTGTTTTATGAAGCTTCTTTTTGTTTTTGCTTTTTGTTTTGTTTTGTTTTCTTTTCAGGGGCATGAGCAAGTACAAAAACTTTACAACAGATTAGGTTCTTTGAGCTCAGTGTTTTTTGTTCCAGTCAAGATTCTTTTGGTTACAGAGACTGGAGACTCACTGAGCTCCTCCAAGAGGGGCAGAGTATTAGCAACGTCAGTGCTTCAGTGTTCAGAGGTCTTCCAGTCTCAAAGACAGGAAATGAAGAAGCAGCATGTGAGCCGTAGATCTGGGAACATGTAATCAGGGGAGGCTGCTTTTTCCATCCCTCTCTCTTCCAGTTCTTCCTGCTTCTTCCTGTATATTTTCTGCTGTAATGAGGGAATGGAAGGGACAGTCTTCTTTCTCCATGGAAATAGATTTCTCAGGTTACTGCACTTTCTACACATAACCTGAGTTTATATGATCTTTCCATTTCAGTACCAATACCTAACTGGTTAAGACTTTTAGCTCCTGTAGCACAACTATAATTAGTCTAGCCTGGATTAGCTCCCTAAATGTGACTTGTTTGTCTGGATTTTTTTTTTAATGCTTAAGGAAATTGTACTTTTATTTCCTTTACTTTCAGCGTCGCCTACTAACAGGTATATTTCATGGAATAAATGTTTATAATACCCATTTATTTGAATAAAATATTTTAACCATTTTTTAAGTTGAAGTATAGTTAACTTACAATGTTGTGTACATATATATTTTTTTCAGATTCTTTTCCATTATAGGTTATTATAAGATATTGAATATAGTTCCCTGTGCTACACAGTAGGTCCTTGTTGGTTATCTATTTAATATATGGTAGTTAATCCCAAACTCCTAATTTATCTCTTCCTGCTATCCCCTTTGGTAACCATAAGTTTGTTCTCTACATCTGTGAGTCTGTTTCTGTTTTGTAAATAAATTCATTTGTGTCATATTTTAGATTCCACATATAAGTGATATCATATGGTATTTGCCTTTCTCTTTCTGACTTACTTCACTTAGCATGATAATCTCTAGGTCCGTCCATGTTGCTGCAAATGGCATTATTTCATTCTTTTTTATGGCTGAGTAATATTCCATTGTGTATATATATCACATCTTTATCTATTCATCTGTCGATGGACACTTAGGTTGCTTCCATGTCTTGGTTATAGTAAATAGTGCTGCTATGAACATTGGGGTGCATGTATCTTTTCAAATTAGAGTTTTCTCCACATATATGCCCAGGATTAGGATTGCTGGATCATACAGTTATTTTATTTTCAATTTTTTGGGGGAACTTCCATACTGTTTTCCTTGGTTGCTGCTCAATTCACATTCCCACCAACAGTGCACAAGGGTCCCTTATTCTCTACATTCTTGCCAACATGTGTTATTTCTAATCTTTTTGATAATAGCCATTCTAACAGGGATGAGGTAATATCTCATTATGGTTTTGATTTATATTTCCCTAATGATTAATAATGTAGAGCATCTTTATCTCTTCTTTGGAAAAATGTCTATTCAGGTCTTCTGCCCATTTTTAAATTGGATTTTTTATTTTTGCTATTGAGCTTTATGAGTTTTCTTAATATACTTTGAATATTAGGTTTCTTATTAGATATAAGATTTGAAAATATTTTCTCCCATTCAGCAAGTTGCCTTTTTATTTTGTTGATGGATTCCTTTGTTGTGCAGAAGCTTTTTATTTTGACCTAGTTCCATTTGTTTATTTTTTCTTTTGTTGCTTTTGTTTTTGGTGTCAGATTTAAAAAGTTATCACCAAGACCTATGTCAAGGAGCCTGCCGCCTATATTTTCTTCTAGGAGTTTTATGGTTTCAGGTCTTATGTTCAAGTCTTTAATACATTTTGAGTTAATTTTTGTCTGTGGTATAAGGTACTGGTCCAGTTTTATTCTTTTGCCTGTGGCCGTCCAGTTTTCCCAACACCATTTATTGAAGAGGCTGTCTTTTCCCAATTGTATATTTTTGGCTTCTTTGTTGTAGCATACAATATTAATTACTGTAGCTTTGTAATATAGCTTGAAATCAAGGAACATGAAGCTACCAGCTTTGTTCTTGCTAAAGATTGCTTGGCTATTTGGGGTCTTTTGTGATTCCATACAAATTTTAGGAGTGTTTGTTCTATTTCTGTGAAAAATGCTTTTGGGATTTTGGTTGGGGCTGTACTGATTCTGTAGATTGTTTTGGGTAGTATAGACTTCTAACAATATTAATTCTTCCAACCATAAGCGTGAAATATCTTTACATTTATTTGTATCTTTAATTTCTTTCATTAATGTCTTGTAGTTGTCAATAGACAGGCCTTTCACCTCTGTGGTTAAATTTATTCCTAAATTTTTTTTTTTTGATGCAAATGTAAATGAGATTGTTTTCTTAATTTCTCTTTCTGATAGTTCATTATTAGTGAAGAAATGCAACGGATTTTTGTTGCATTCCACCTTGCTGAATTCATTTATTAGTTCTAACAGTTTTTTGATGGAGTCTTTAGGGTTTTTTATATTTGATATCATGACATCATGTTATCTCCAAATAGTGACAGTTTTTCTTCTTCCTTTCTATTATGGATGCCTTTTATTTCATTTTCTTGCGTAATTGTTCTGGCTAGTACTTCCAATACTATGTTGCATAACAGTGGCAGTAAGTGGACATCCTTTGTCTTATTCCTGATCTTAGAGGAAAAGCTTTCAGCTTTTCATTGTTGAGTGTTATGTTAGCTGTGGGCTTGTCATAAATGGCCTTTAGTATGTTGAGGCACATTCCCTCTATACGTACTTTATTGAGCATTTTTATCATAAATGGAGGTTGAACTTTGTCAAGTGCTTTTTTCTACATCTATTGAGAGGATCATAGTATTTTTATCCTTCATTTTGTTAACATGGTGTATCACATTGACTGATTTTCAGATGTTGAACCATCCTTGTGTCCCTGGAATAAATCCCAATAGATCATGGTATATGATCTTTTCAGTGTATTATTGAATCTGACTTGCTAATATTTTGTTGAGGTTATTCATATCTATGTTCAATATGAATATCGGACTGTAATTTTCTTTTATTGTGGCATCCTCATTTGGTTTGGGTATCACGTTAATGCTGGTCTCTTTAAATGTGTTTGGAAAAGTTCCTCCCTCTACTTTTTTTTTTTGGAAGAGTTTGAGAAGAATTGGTATTAATTCTTTTTCAAATGTTTGGTAAAATTCACCAGTGAAGCTATCTGGTCCTGGACTTTTGTTTGTTAAGAGGTTTTTGATTACTGATTCAATCTCCTTCTTAGTAATCTATCTGTTCAGATTTTCTACTTAGTCATGATTCAGTCTTCCTAGGTTGTATGTTTCTGGGAATTTATCCATTTCTTCCAGGTCATGCAATTTGTTGGTGTATAATTGTTCATGTCTCTTATGGTCCTTTGTATTTCTGTGGTATCAGTTGTAATATCTTTTCTTTCATTTGATTTTGTTTATTTAAGTCCTGTTTCTTTTTTTCTTGGTTAGCCTAGCTAAAGGTTAGTGAATTTTGTTTATCTTCTCCAAGAACTAGCTCTTAGTTTCATTAATCTTCTCTATTGTCTTTCCAGTTTCCATTTCATTTATTTCTGCTCTAATTTTTGTTATATCCTTTCTTCCAATAACTTTGGGCTTTGTTTATTCTTCTTTTTTGCTCTTTGAGGAGTAAAGTTAAGTTGTTTGAGACTTTTCTGGTTTCTTGAGGTGTAGGTACCTATTGCTAACGGTTCTCCTCTTAGAACTACTTTTGCTGCATCCTATAAATTTTGGTGTGTTACATTTTCATTTATCTCTAGGTATTTTTTTAACTTCTTTTTTGATCCCTTCTTTGATCCATTGGTTGTTCAATAGCATGTTGTTTAATCAGCATATATTTTTGAATTTTCTGAAATTTCTTCATGTAATTAATTTCAGTCACCTAGAAAGGAACTCATACCCCTGTATGGTCCCTGATTTTTGTGACTGCTGCTGGGGACACTTCTACATCACCTGACTCTGGTGGCAAGTGGGGCTTATGCTTGTGGGTCCCACAGGACTATTATCAATGGAGAAAGAGCTCTTAAACAGCTCCCACCCTTAGGGCACAGAAGGATGCAACAGACACGGGAGCTTGGCCTTTCTGTGAAGGAGGCCTGTTAGCTAATCATCATGACTGTGACCTGAGGGGCAGATTGCTAATTAAGCATGCATCTAAGGGCTGACTTCCCAGACACCTTGGAGGGCAGGTGTTATTCTCCCACTCATATCTGCCACACTCCAGAGAGCTAGTGTCTCCTGGAGGAGAGCTTTAAATGGTCTGGTGCTTGTTTTGGAGGGTTGACACCCAAAGGACACCCCTTTGTTACCTGGCTCTGGTGGCCAGGAGGCCTTGCATTCCTGGGTAGCATGGGACTGTGCCCATTGGAGAGACAGTTCCTGGCAGGCTACCCCCCTTAGGGCACTGCACAGGCAGCAGACAGAGGCGCAGACCCAGTCTTTCTGTGAAGGAGGCCTCTTTGCTTGTCCTGGAGTGTCAGCCTGAGGGGCAGGCTTCGGGTTTGGCACACTTTTGGTGGCCTATGGAGTTCCTCTTAAGGATCGTATGCCATGGACACCATCTTGGTGCTTCCCTTCTGCCTTGCTTGGCTCACTGGTATCTCCCAGAAAGGAGCTTATACACTTGCCTGGAGCCCTGATTTTTGTGATTGCCATTCCGGGAACACCTCACAATCACCTGGCTCTGGTGGCCAGTAGGGCTTACTCTTGCAGCCCCTCAGGACTACATACTAATGCATAGTTTTAAAAGCTGCTTCCTGAGGTCTGGCTTCCAGTTATCCTGAATCTGCGTGCTGAGATTCTCCCCTTTGGGTCACTAGCAGGTCTTGGCACATCCTCAACTACTGGGAGATAAAAATATAATCTGCTGGGATAGGTTTGCGAGCTGACCAAGAGCTGGGGCAAGGCTGAAGGAAAAGGTTCATCTGCTACCTGAGGCCATTCCTTTAAGACTGAGAGAGGTGGTTCTTTCATCTACTATATAGAAACCAACACAGAAAGTCAAGCAAAATGAAAAACAGAGAAATATGTTCCAAATGAAAGAACAAATAAAGCTTCAGGAAAAAACCTTAATGAAATGGAGATAAGTAATTTACCTGATAAAGAGTTCAAAGTAATGGTCATAAAATGCTTACTGAACTGGGGAGAAGAATGAGTGAACACTGTGAATTTTTTAATTGCAGCTGACATTACTGTAACTCAAAAAATGACAGAAAGTTATCACAATAATGGCTATTGCATTTTGAGCACTAATTATGTGCCAGACATTGTTCTAAATACCTTGTACATAATTAACTTAATCCTCACAATAACCATATAACATAGGTGTTATAATTATTTCCATTTTTACAAGTGAAGACCCTAAAGCACTAAGTTGAGTATTATGCTAGAATTAATGAGCTTAAAAGCTTTTGAACTCAATTTTGAACGTAGCTATTCTGATTCTAAAGATCTGCTTTGAACTGCAAAGAACTACTTCATAAAAAGTGGCTTAAGCCCCATAACAAGTTTTTGGTAAGTATTATTGTTATCTCCATATCTCCATTTCCAAGTGAAGAGTGACTATTCAGATGAGGAAACTGAGGCTCTAAGAGTTCCAGGGGCTTCCCTAAATCCACATAGCCAGTTGTTTCAAATAGAGAATGTGAATTCAAACAGAGTTTGGCTCTGTATCATGGACTTTAAAAATAGCGCCTTTAGTTATTATGCAAAATAAAAAAAGCAATCAATTCTGAAGCATTTGTTTACAGAGACTTAGCTATAGATGGAACTGTCTTTTGTAGCCCAGATCTTTAACAGAAGAATTTGATAAAAATATCAGGTATTTATAGTCAGAGCAAACTAGGTCAAACTTTCATTCTATTCATTGTGTGACTACAGCCAAATTACTTAACCATTCTGATCCAAGTACTGATTCATAGATTATTATTACCTGAACAGTTTCCAGGCACAGTGCCAGGCATGTTGGATTTCGTTGTCTTGGTAGATTGTGTTTTGTCTGTACCACCCAAGGACCACCCTTTACCTATTTTGTAATTTTGCTTAGGTTTTGTTCGGTTATATTTTCAGAGTGTATTGATGATTCATTACTAACGTATTATTTAAATGTAAATTAAGCACAACAATGTGAATATACTTAACATTATTGAACCGTATATTTAAAAGTGGCTAAGATGGTTAATTCTGCTATATATACGTAACATAATTAAAAATAGAAAAAGAAAAGTGTGTAAATTAAAGTGTATTATATGTCTAAATAACTCAAGTCTGCACAGATACAGTCTTGACTATACTCACATTGTACTACTTACAATACTCACATTAATTATGATTGTGTATATGTGTTCCACAATATTTAATTTAGTGAATAATAGCAGATGAAATATATTTATAAGTAAACAAATAACATTTTTATCATTATTAAGAACATTGAGGTCATTTATATCAATTAACATTTCCTGCAACAGCATAGTTTTCCCTAAGTATAGAATGACCATAGAATTTGGGCAGTTTTGAAAGTGAATGGGAGTACAGAAAACAGTCAGACCAAGGATGCAATTATAAACTGTAACTATCCTGGGCAAACCTGAACCTAGAGTCACCCTCTGTGTGCAAATAATGAAATAGAAGTCCACATTGTTTAAGTGCTAGGTCAAAGGAAGTAAAAAATGAATAAAATTAGCATTTACTTTCTTCGAATTTATAACTAATTAAATTTTATTACATCTGTTCTCTTCCAAAGCAATCATTCTTGATATGAAACTTGTAAATTGTGAATTAGTTTCCATATTAAAACTTTGCCATTTAGACATACAGGTAAATAAGTTAAAAATATTAATAATTATAACATGGAAATTATAAAAGTACTTTGTACATCTATTGTGTTATCAGAAGTATTACAAGCTACATTTTTTCAAAGAACTAAAAATCATGATGAAAATAATCTTTTACTTCTAATTAGAAATTATACAACAGACTTCTTTTGCTCTGTTGGATTTGCCTTTTACAACTATAACATGTTATACAATTAAGAATTATTAAAAAGTATATCAAATGAAACTCTTAAATATTTTTTCAGTCAAACCAAAATTCATTTTGCATTATAAGATTTAATGGTTGTATTAATTTGTTACAAACAATTGATATAGCAGAGTAGTGTAGTGATTTTTCAGTAGGCTGTATATAATTTACTTTTAGTCAAAATACCAGGACATTCTAATGAAGTTTTTAATTTAAAAATGATACAACATAATATATCTAGAGAAATGTCTCATCAGAATTAGTAAAGAATTATTGAGGTACATAATTCTGAAGAGAAATAGCTAATATTTGACTGTCACTTAGTCATTGCTATAAAGAATGTATAGCTCAAAGTCCGTCAAGTAATTAATCTAGACAAAATTAATAACATACTAGATTTATGCTAATGTTTTATATTAGTATAACAAGTTAACTTTTCAAGATTGACATATTGACGTTCCAACACATTTTAAAAATTACATACATAAGGGATTTTAGGAAATACAAATTGTAATAGATGTTAAACTATTTAATAGTAAAAAGTAAAATTAAGTACTATTTATTTTTTGGTTTAAAAAACAGTATTAAATGTACCTACATTTCCTAATGACGGTAACAGCCAGTATTTTACCATCACACTGATATCATTAATCAATTAGTGTACGAGCCACTAGTTTATTTTAATATATAATCACAAAGTCTTGATATGGATAATTGAAATAACATTCAGGGCATTTTAAAAGTGTTCCTTTGATTTAAACTATACCTACATATAATAGTCAATAAATTTGAAGAAAAATCATTTAGTTACTATAATTACCAATTTTTCATAAACATAAATTTTCATAGGTATGGTTTTAGGATCTAGGGTTCAGTCATATTCTGAGTTATAATTTATAGACAAAAACTTCTATGAAGAAAACGTCTATAAATAGTAAGATTTTAGGGGGTGAAAAAAATATGAGTAAATATTTTGGAAGGGGAGTCATGAAGACCTGATTACAATGAGGAAAGAAAGTGTGCCATTAAAATATATGGAATAAAAGAATTTCAGGTAGCGGGAAATGTAAGTGTAAATGCCATGAGGTGAGAATAAACACTGTTTTCTAAAGAAACAGGAAGGCCAGACGGAGGATATTCACTGTCCAAGAGTCACAAGGAATGGGCTGTCTTGTGACCTTGACTAATCATTTCAAGTCACTGAGCTTCTGTTTCCTAAACTGCACAATAGAGACATAAATCTGCCTACACTACTTCAGGGTGGGGAGGTGGTAATGTTTGTCAAAGCATATTGGAAATTGTAAAGGGCTACAAAAATGTAAGTTATTGTTTTAGAACTATTTTATTATATGATATAACTCAAATAGTTTGGACTCCTGTGCCTAGTAGATGTTGCGCTAACTGGAAATGCTTACTTGGTGAGGTGGGTAGGAGTTAAAATGACTTAATTTATCACATAGTTTAAAAGACATTTTTACTATGCAATCATTTCTACTCCCCTTGAATTTCTTTTCTGAGTCTCAGCTTATCAATAAAAAGGAGTAATAAAACCTAATAAGGTTTTGGTAAAAATTAGTTGCGCTAATACATACAAAGTACTCAGCAGAGAGCCTAAGATATGTTCATTACCAAATGATAAATTTAATAGCTATAACTGTCCATTTATGATAATTATGATCATGAGATGTACCAAAATATAATATCTAATCTCATATAAAGTCATATGTAAAGTTCTTAATCACTGATGGAGAGCATACAATCATACAATAAAGCAGTCATAGGTAACAAAATAAACACTCAAACTATATTTGGAAGTCAGTAATTTTATTAAATAATTAAAGTTTTGGAATAGTAGAGGCACTGAACTCATAACACTCACATTTTTAAGAATGTTTTGATTAACCAAAATAATTAAATACACACACCATTGGCTTTTAATTAAAAAAGACAATCATGTTATTTCATAGACCTCTTGAATCGTAACAAGCATGGTGGTTTTATTCGTCCAATAATATTGTCTGAAATAAAATATTTTAACAGTTAGAAGCATAGTATGTGTTTGCAAAGTGTACAAAAACGAGGGATAATGTAATGTGACGAATGTCTATTTAGCGCCTTGTCTGTGGATATAGTGGTGAAACAAAATTTCTTCCACCATCAATATCACCTTCTACTCTGGGGAGAATTGCCACAGACACGAAGTTATGATTTTATGTAGTAAGTTAAGTGAAAGTGGGGTATGCATAAATCAGGTTGTGGTGTGAGACTAATTAAGGATGGCATTTTGAATGAGGGAACTATAAGCTAAGGCCTCAAGGTCTAGGATCCAGCCAGTCAAAACGAGGATTTGAATGTTATAGGCAGAGGGGAGAGTATGAGCAAAAACAGTACCAAGAGATATGAAGAAATGTTTGGAGATGATGCATGTGTTTATTTTCTTGATTATGATGATGATTCCATATGTTTATACATGTATCAAATCTTACCAAATAGTGCATATTATGTGCAGTTTATTATATATGAATTATATCGCAATCAAGCTGTAAAAACATTTAAAGAGGTCTAACAATGAATGGGAAGTGAGGATGTAGGTTAATAGTGTGGGGGGGGTCAATCTTTAATATCCATTTTTTATTCTATAAAAAGTTGAATTTTTAATTAAAATGTTATTTCTAACATATGTGTCATCCGCAGCTTACCTCGCAAGATAACTCACAAAATTTTTTGAAGAACAGATAATCCCCATAGTCTTTTCACATTTCAGAAATGTATACAAAGGCTCAAAATTTTTGATTTTTTTAAATTATAATTTTGAAATAATTTTAGATTCACAAAAGAGTTCCAAAGATAGTATAGAGAATTTCTGTATACTTTTTATTCGGTTTCTCCTAATAATGACATTTTGTATAACCAGGGCACATTTGTCAAAGCTAAGAGATTAGCATTGGTATATTATTAAGTAAACTACAGACTTTATCTGGATTTTACCAGTTTTTCCACTAATATATATGTTTTCTTGTTGCCTGCTTGAATCAGAGCCTACATTATGTTCAGTTTTCTTGACTCAGATACTTCCAATCTGTGATGGTTTCTCAGTCTTTTCTTGTCCTTCATGAGTTGGAAATTGAAGATTGCTTTTAAGGAATTTTGTAGAATGTCCTACAACTTTGGTTATTTTAAAATTTTCTCATTCAGCTGAGGTTGTGAATTTTAGGGAAGAATACCGCAGAGGTGAATTGTCTTTTACATCGTATCATATGGAGGGGAACAGGATATTATTGTAGCTTTCTACCCATGATGTTAATTAAGCTTGATCACGTGAATGAGGAGATATCTGCCAGGTTTCTACACTGGGAATCCCCTCCTCATTTGTAATTAACAAATATTATGAGGAGCTACATTGAAACCATGCAAATATTCTGCTTTGCCTGAAATTTTTAGTCACTAATTTTAACATTCCTCAGTGGATCTGACTGTGGTGTTCTAATAGTGACTTTTTATCTCCTCATTCATTCCACATTTCTAAATTGAATAAATGTATTTATTTATTCAATTAATTATTTATATCAATATGGACTCATGGATATTTATTTTATCCTTTAGTTCAAAACCATTTCTATCTTTATTTATATTTTTCTTCAAATTGTTTAAGCTTCACACCTGGGAGCACTTTCAGACTGTCTTGTGTGCTCCTTTTGACTTGCCCCCATCTTTTTGTGACTGTTGTTGTTCTTTCGCATCTCCCACAAGTTGTTCCAGACTCATCTTGTAGTTTACCTTCCCCAGCCTTGGAAGAAATGTCAACTGTTTTCCCAAGGATCCTTTGTTCTTGCTATTGGAGAGTGGTACTTAGAAACTATGATCTTGGTGCTAGGTATACTCTTTATTATTGGGGTGTCATCACTTCTGGGCCTACTCAGTAGATAGAGCTAGGAAATGTATGTATGTGTACTAATCCATGTGTACCTAGATTTCCACATTTATTTATGCACCAGTCTTTGTGTATGTGTGTGTGTGTGTGTGTGTGTGTGTGTGTATGTATATATATATATAATATATATCACATGCATATGAATAATATGTAATACACACAAATGCGTATACACACCAAAACAAAATGTGAGTTCATCCTGCTATCTCACTACAGTACAGCACCACAAGGTTCATTCTTCACTCTCCTTTCCTTCTTTGAAACTTCTTTCTCCAACAGTAAGAAAATTTGCTCTTATTATCTATAATGAATTTATTTATGCAACCCTAATATACATATAGTTTCAGAATTGCTAATCCAAATCCCTACCTGGAAGAAATTTACTAACTAGTGTACAGTGTTTTGGTACAGTTCTCTTTGTCTTTCTCTTTGCACTGTCCAGTCAAAACACTCTTTTCCAAAGTACGTACATCAGCTCCTTTACTCACTCCCTTCAATATGGTTATATCATGTATTTGTATTATAATTAAATTCATTCCTATATAGCTTGCATTCCATTCTGGGACCCCCTGACATCATGTTGTTGTTGTTGTTATTGTTTTTAAACGTGCAAGTAGGAAAGTTCACTCTGGGGGTACAGATGGGTTTTGATAAGTACATAGTCATGGATCCACCACACAGTACTATACAAAACAATTCTATCATCCCCAAATCCTTCTACCTGCTGCCCCTTTGTAGATAACCTCTCTCTCTACCTCCTCACCTAGACAACCATAGATCTATTTTCTATCCCTATTGTTTTGCTTATTCCAGAATGTCATATAAATGAAATCATACAATATGTAGCCTTTGGGAGCTGGCTTCTTTCACTTAAAAAAATACATTTAAGATTTATTCATATTGTTGCATGAATCAATAGCTTAGTTTCCTTTTATTGCTGAGTAGCATTCACTTATATGAAAGTTTGTTTATCCATTCATCTGTTGAAAGATATTTAGTTTGTCTCCTGGCTTTAGTGATTATAAATAAAGCTGACATAAACTTTTGTATAGACTTTGTGTCAACATAAGTTTCCAAATCACATGGGAAACTCCTAAAAATGAGATTTCTAAGCCAATATGGTTAAGTATTCATTTTTTGCCAGTTCCTTTTTTCTTCTTCAAACTCTTTTTGATTGAAATAAGATTTAAATAGAATAATATGAATTGTATGAGGTTCAGTAAGTTTTGAAAATTCAATTTTTCATGTAACTAATACCCAAATCAAGATTTTGAATATTTCGATCATCCCAGAAAGTTCATGCACGTTCTCCAGTCAAAGGCCCCTTGCCAAACAAAGACAACCACTTTTCAGATTTTTATCTCTTAGGTTAGTTTAACTGATCTGTGATATCGTCAAACAAATGAAAATACGCAATGTGTATTTGGCTTCTTTTATTCAACATCATGTTTTGATGTTGATTCATTTATTTTATGAATTAATATGTAATTTCTTTTTATTGTTGATTATTTTTTGATAAAATAAATTTATCACAATCTGTTTATTCATTCAACTATTAATGGAAATTTTGTTTTATTCCCCCAGTTTTTTGGTTAGATGAATAAAGATAAAATTAACAGTAATTGTATACATATTTTCACTTCTTTTGGGTAGCTGGAATTGCTGGGTCATAGGTAGGTGTATTTTTACTTTGTAACTGATAAACAGTATTTTAAAGGACTTGAATCATTTTACACACCCACTAGTAGTATATTGGAGTTGCAATTGCTACACATCCTAATGCTGTCTTTTTATTTCAGCTATCCTAGTGAGTGTGACATAGTGTCTCATTATGGTTTTAGTTTGCATTTTCCTGATAAGTAGATGCCTTAAATACCTTTTTATTTCTTTATGGAACAATGGCACATCTTTTGTGGAGTGTCTGCTCAAGTGTTTACTCGTTTTACAACTACAGAGTTTACCCTTTAATATTTATTTATTTATTTTTATTTATTTTAATATTAGTAGTTGACTTTGTTTTTTTTAAAGATTTATTTATTATTTATTTGTTTATTTTTGGCTGCGTCGGGTCTTAGTTGCAGCACGCAGGATCTTTGTTGAGGCATGTGGAATCTTTTTCGTTGCGGTGTGCGGGCTTCTCTCTAGTTGTGGCGTGTGGGTTTTCTCTTCTCTAGCTGTGCTGCCCAGGCTCCAGGGCACGTGGGCTGTGTAGTTTGCGTCATGCAGGCTCTCTAGTTGAGGCGCGTGAGCTCAGTAGTTGTGGCACATGGGCTTAGTTGCCCCACGGTATTTGGGATCTTAGTTCCCTGACCACGGATCGAACTTGCATCCCCTGCATTGTAAGGCGGATTCTTTACCACTGGACCACCAGGGAAGTCCCCCCTTTAATATTTATTAACAAGAATTCTTTATATGTTTCCTATAAAACAGCGGTCCCCAAGCTTTTTGGCACCAGGGACCGGTTTTGTGGAAGACAGTTTTTCCACAGACCGAGGTGGAGGTGGGGGAATGGTTTCAATATGATTCAGGTGCATTACGATTATTGTGAACTTTATTTCTATTATTACATTGTAATATATAATGAAATAATTATACAACTCACCATAATGCAGAATCAGTGGGAGCCCTGAGCTTGTTTTCCTGCAACTAGACGGTCCCATCTGGGGGTGATGGGAGACAGTGACACCGATGTGTGTTGCTTATGTCCAGTCTTCTCCATGATCTCATTTTTGTTGCTGTCCCTGCAGAAAACCCTGCTTCACAGAGATAGGATGTTGGAAATGGAAGCAGGCTTTTCAGTGCTTTTGTGGAAACATCAGGATATTCCGCCATGACTTTAATCCAGAACATACAGAGATTTGAAGTTGTCTCAAACATACTTTTAAGGCCACCATCATTTGTGATCTCAAGCAGTTGATCCTCTTCTAGCACGGACAAAGTCGATTCACCTGGCTTATTCATAAATGGGTCGTGGATCCATTTCGTCCCAGTTCTGGGGTCTTTTGTGGTTGGGAAGTAATGCTCAATGTCTTTTGAAAGCTGAGATAGGTGATCATGCACCAGCTGGGAGAAAGAAGGCCCTGGCTCAGTCTCTCTCAAAATCTCTGCTAATGTTTGAAACATGTCAAAAATCCCAATGTTCACTCGTCACCCCCATAATTCCAGTTGGGCTTTGAATGCAGCCACTTTATCAGCCGACTTGAATACAGTTGTCATTCTCCCCTAAAGTGACAGATTGAGTTCACTGAGCAGGTTGAATATGTCACACAAGTAAGCAAGTTTTGCGACCCATTCTGTGTCACTGAAATGTGCTGCCAGTGGTGACTGTTTTTCTAAAAGAAATCTCCGGAGCAGCTCTCGTAACTCAGAAACTCTGGCCAGTGATCTACCTTTAGAAAGCCATCTCACTTCTGTGGATAAGGGAAGACATGTGTGCTCTGCGTCCATCTCCTCACAGAGCTGTGCAAACAGATGTGAGTTAAGGGGATGTGCTTTAATGTGGTTGATCATTTTAATCACATCCTGCAAAACGTTGTTGAGTTCAAGTGCCATTTTTTGGCTAGTCAGCACTTCTCTATGGATGACACAGTGCGTAGACTCACATTCAGAAGTGACCTCTTTGACCTGAGTGGTGAAACCAGAAAGCCGTCCAGTCATGGCAGCCGCTCTGTCCATGCATATACCGACACAAAGTGACCAATTCAGTTTTCTTGATATGTAATCATTCGAAGACTTGAATAGTTCTGCAGCCGTGGTGTTGGTTGGCAACAAAATTGCACATAACAGATCCTCATGCACATCCTCCTAAAAAATATATTGCACAAAAACAAGCACTGTTGCTTTATCATCAGCATCGGTAGACTGGTCAACCTGGATTGCGTACCATGATGACTCATTAATCCTCTCTAACAATTGTGCCTCAATATCCTCTGCTGTTTCATCAATTCATCTAGTTATGGTGCTAGCCGAAAGAGGAACAAGTGCCACCTTTTGAACAGCAGCCTCTCCTTAAAGTTCACGACAAATGTCCTTAGCAGCAGGCAGGATCAACTCTTCACCAATAGTAAAGGGCTTCTTAGCTTTAGCAATGTGGTTAGCCACTAAGAATGATGCTCTTAGTGCAGACACATTTGATGAAGTAGTGGCCTTCAATAATTGCTTCTGTTCTTCGTGTTAACGTTCTTTTCTTTTGAAAAACTCCGAAGTCTTGTCTTTTAATACAGGGTGCTTCATCTCCACGTGGTGAAGCAGTTTTGAAGGTTTCACGGCTTCATTGGCTAGCCGGACGCCATGTATTCTACAAAGCGGGCTTGGAGAATGTGAATCACATGTTGCAATGAACCCGTAATTTAAGTAGGACCCTTGGTATTTTCTTTTAAACGCAGCTTCCTTTTGTTGGCAGTCTTAGAGCCTTCTGCTGTCTCATCATTGGGTCTTTCCCTCTTTTCAAAGAAGCTCTCCAGCGACGTTTGTTTTTTACTCATTTTGGCTGGGGTTAGCTTGTGGGCTTACCCAAACTGTGACTGATGGCCAATTAATTTTTCCCTTGTAGATAAGTTCAATTTGGGTCGTATCTAAGAAATTTTTACTTTTTGCATCTAAATCCCTAGAGGATATTGATGTAAAATTTTCTTTTTTAGTAATGTCTTTGTAAGGTTTTGACAAACAGATGAAATTAAATAGTTAAATAGTATTCTCTTTAGTTAATCAATGAGTTTGTTTAAATAGTTGAAGGGTTTTATTAATAAAAGTATTTGACCATTCTTGTGGGAAGATTTCTAATTATAAGTTCATATTAAAAAAAAGATTTAGGCATATTCAGTGTTTCTATTTCTTCTTCTGATAGTTTTTACAAGTTGTACTTTTCAAGTAATTGTGCATTTCTTCTAATTTCCCAAGTATTGTCGTAAATTTATTCATAATATTTGTTATTACACATTTAATATTTATGGAATATGTAGTGATGGTTCCTCTTTTATTTCTGATGTTGAATTTTTTTGTTGTTGTTCAGTCTTGCTACGTGTGTATCGAATCCATTAATCATTTTAAAGAACTAACTTCTGTCATTGATTTTTGTTTGTTTTCTATTTTATTGATTTTTGTTGTTATTTTGTTTTCTTTTTTCTAAATAATTTAAATTTATTTTGTACTTACATTTTCCTTAATATAGTCTTCTAGCTTCTTTAATTTGCTCTTATAATTTCTTAAGTTGAAAACTTAACTCACAGATTTTAAACCTTCCTTCCTTTATAACATAAGCATTTAAAACTATACATTTTCCTCTACAGACATATTCAGTTTCATCCCCTAATATTTTTGATGCATTTTAACTCTCATTTGGTTGGAAATACTTTCTATTTTCTTTTGTTATTTATTGTTTAATTAATAGGCTATTTAGGAGTAGATTATTTAATTTCCAAATATTTGGGTAAATAGGTATCTTTTTGATTTCTAATTTAATTTTGCTAGGATCATAGATATTCTGTAGGATTTTAAGACTTTGAAACTTATTTAGTTTGTTTTATGGCCTGGCATTTCTGATAGCTGTGTAGTCTTCTATAAAGATTAATTAAATTAATTTAGTAAATTGTGTTCAGATTTTCTGCATCATAGTTTTTCCTCTTGCCTTATAAATTACTGAGAAATGGAAGTTAAATGCTCCACTATGATTGTAGATTTATCCTTATTTTAACTTTAGTGCTGTCAATTTTACTCTCATGAATTTTGAAGCTCTCTTATTTTATATGTATTTAGGAATATTCAACTGACTATTGTATCTTTTTTGAAGTGACCCTCTTTAGCTGGGGTAATACTTCTTGTCCTGAAGTCTAGTTTGTCTGATGCTAATGAAGCGACATCAACTTGTTGTTTAGATTTTTCATGCTATTTCTTTTCCGTCATTTTGTTTAACCTTTCCATGTCTTTGTATTTAAAATGCATCACTTGGAAGCATGTAGTTGTGTATTACTTTTTTTTTTTTCATTTTGACAACTTCTGTCTTTCTTTTTAACTGGACTGTATAGTTTATTTACATATAATTTAATTATTGTGTTTAAAATACATCTATCTTTTTCTACATATTTTCTAATCATTTCCTCTCTTCTGCATTCCTTTTTCCTTCCTTTCTGCCATTGCTTGTGTTAATTGAACACGTTTAATTTCCAACTTTGTTGTTCTATCTAGTTTATTGACTTTTTGTGTGTTTGTTATACTTTTATTTATTTTTGCTCTAGGAAGAATGGGGAGTTTAGCTGTAAGAATAGAAGTACTAAGCAGTATGGCATTATAAATGTAAGATTAATGTATTGTAATGAACAGTGGCCCCCAAAGATATCGAGGTCCAAATCATTAGAATCTGTGAGTGTTACCTTATATGGCAAAATTGACTTTGTATTTTTTTGGGGGGGAGGGGGAAATGAACAGCCTTTATTGATGTTCTAACTTCTTATCTGAAAAAAACTGGTTTTGTAGATGTAACTGTTAAAGATCTTGTGATGGGGAGGTTGTCCTGGGATTATACTAGTGGGTCCTAAATGTAATCACAAGGGAAGTTATTGGAGGGAGGTAGAGGGAGATTTGACAACAGAGACAGAACAGAAAGGACAATGTGACCCCTGAAGTAGGATTCTACCCTGCCAGCTCTAGAAGCTAGAAGAGGTGAGACAACAGGTTCTCCCCTAGAGCCTCCAGAGTGAGTGCAGCCCTGCTGACACGTTGATTTTGGCCCAGTGAAACCTATTTCAGACTTTTGACGTGTAGAAGTTTAAGAGAATAAATATGTATTGTTTAAAGCCCCCAAATTTGTGGTAATTTTTCAAAGCTGACATAAGAGACAATTGGATAGGACCTTATATTTGGAATATAACCAAAGATAATAGAGCGTTAAGCTTTCTAGTGTTCAGCAGCATCAGAGTACAAGATTAAAATAGAATTTTGATTAATCATGTCTTATCTTGAAAGGTCATCTTAGATATTTGCTACCAATGTAACGGTGTGAAATCATCAGAATTCATCATATACATGAGAAATACAAAGATTTGTTGTAGGAAGAATATGTCCATTATATTTTATAATTATATTTTACTACAAAAAAAGTTAACTTCAGAAGGCAAAGGTGATTTATTATGTCGAAACAAATTATCCATTCTGTTAAACTCACTGCACCAACAATACTTACAATGTGGATATTAGTCTTTGTCATCTCTCTAACCAAATTAATCTTAATACCGTGGACTTGGAGAGTGACAGAACTAGAAAGGTTTTTGGCCAGTGCCCTCATTTGAGAGAGGAAATGCGGGCCTAGAGATATTAAATTAATCACTGATTCTAAGGTAAGAAAAGCCACAAATCAGTTAGCATAATTTTCTCTCAAATCCTAGAAGAATTATTTGAAAACTTTACACCATTTGAATATGTATATTGATATTCTTCATTTAGTTGAAAAGTGCTATTTCAGTCAGGAAAACAATAGCCACTCTAGGATTTTGGAGAAGAAAGGACTTAATACAGGCCATTTTAGGTTTGCTTTAATCATTGTTGGAAGGGTAAGGTGAAGACGGTCAGAGAAGAAATTCCTAAAAGTGGTTGATTCATAGGCCTCACATGGAAGCCGCAGTGAATTTCATCAATCTCATCAGGATATTGTCAGCTGTTAAAGCAGGCTAGTGTCCCGACCTGTCTCTGAAATGATGGTGGCCCTCAGCATCCTTGGTGAGACCTGTACTTCCATTCTCAGCTGCTGACTGCACCAGAGCATATGAATCTCAAGGCTCGCCTTTGTGCAAGATCTGCTTCAAGATCCCAGAGATGATTTCTCTTTCCACTTTCTAAATCTGGCACAGGTGTCTCACATTGGCTGACCCTTCTCCCTGCAATACACAGGGGACCCTAAAGAGGATAGCAACAATACTAAGTTGAACACAGAGGTTTTTTTCTTTGAATTCTTTAAAGTTTTTGAAATTTCATTTGTGTTAATTGATGTAGCTTTTTAATAAAACATGGGAGATTGGCCTTTGCAATATTGACTGTGCTGTTGGTTTTGTTGTAGTGTATTTTGCCTATGACATTAATCTTGTGGTACAATCTGAATTTCTTGAGGCCCCATCAGCCAGAGGTATCTTAGTGTCATGATAGCAGTAACAATAAAGTAAATATAAGTTAACTTCCAAACGAGCCATATTGGATTCGTAATGTGTGCTTAAGTCTGTCAGGAACCACACTCTTTCTCAACATGTCAGCATCTATTATTTCATCTTTGATTGCTGGTGACTTATCAAACATCCTTAGTACTCTTCCTCAAACAGAGCCTGTGTCTTGTAGCTTTTTCAGCTGTAATCCAATTTTTCTATTTGAGTCCTGTTGGCGTGGTGTTAGGTGTTAAGGAGGAGGCTTCTATGACTTTCTGATTTATCTCAGTCTTTCACTGGACCTGTGTCTCTGGCCGCTGACCTTTATAATATTTTCTTCTTGTACAGTTTTCTTCTCTCCTTATGTGAGACAGGAAGTCTGGAAGGGGCTAAAGTGGGAGGAATGACCTTCTCTCAAGACTCTGGGACAGGACTCTGTTAGAGTCTTCCCCAGGATTGCAGGCCTTTGTTAGAGGGAATGCTTATGGGGTACTGGTATAATTAACAAGGATTATGTCTTGCATCTTCACCATGAGAACCTGATGGCGTTCTTGAACATAAATCCCATGAAGGTATGGGGATCCTCTGAAGACTGCAGCCCTGAAAAGTACCTCACGTTCATCTAAGGCCACACTCAGTCTCCAACAATTCATCAAAACTACCTTTTAATTGTTCCTCTCGGTTTATGGCTCCAGTGGCTTCTTCAGGTAAGGAGATCTAGACTATGGCTCCAGGTTCACTTGTTTCTCCAGGTCTCAGGGTGGTACTTATCCTGGGACTTCAATTCTCTGATGAATCCCAGAAAGGTACTGATTTTTAGTTTGTTCAGTTTTTGTTGTTTTCTTTGGAGGGAATGGGATGAAGACTTCAAAGCTCTTTGCATTGGAGCTGAAACTAGAAGTCTTATTACCGTTGTCTTTTGGAGCCACATGAGAACATTTCAAGTGTATCTTAAGGGCGAATTTCTTTCCTACCTGGTATCCTGTGAAGGGGTTTTGAGGAGCAAGTTATGGATAGATTCTTTTTCCAAGGTGGCTTAGAAAGTCTTAATCCTGGAAAGCAACTTCTAATCTCAACTTCCCAGTTATTCAGTAGTTTAGGGGTCTTCCTGGTCTTACCACAGTGAAGCATCCCTATTCTCACAGGCTTGGAATTCTCTGTGTGGTTCTCCCTACGGCACACTGCTCTCAAAAAAAGAAAAGAAAAGAGAAGAAAAGTTCTAAGTAAGAATATTTATTTATGGTTACAACTTGAAATTGCTTTGAAAATGAAAGCCAGTATTCAGTAAGATGATATTTTGAGAGATAGAGCCATCCTGTTGAAGTACAACTGAAATATTTTATGGAGAATACCTCATTTTTGCAGTGTGGATGGAGTAACATAAAGTCATATCCCATCTGAGAGTTTAGAAAGAGATTTTCTGCAAAATCATGTACCAAAAACATGCACTTGTAAGATAATTAAGATCGTGTCTCACTTGACAGTCTTACATCAGATATCATTGTTGTGTGTGCTTGTAGTGGGGCCCATGCAGAAACAAAGACAGTACTGTCATGCTTATTGTTTTTAATCAAAAATACATTTTAAGTTATTACTGTTTCCTTCACTCAATTGTCTGATGTGTGCAGAAGATTTTAAATGTAACATTTCATCTCTCCTTTACTTTAGCCCATTTACTTTGCCTTTTTCTTAGAATGATTATTTAGAGTCTTAGTATAGTGTTCTATTTATTGATGGTATTTGTAGCTTTATATATCCCCTCTGAAAGCTCTATCTGTGGGACACAGAAAGACTGGAATTGCCATTAGGTCATCTACCACCTGTAAAATGATTTTTATTCTCCATTGCATGTATTTCACATTAGGAGTAGAAGACATTTTTTGCCTGAAACAGATACAAAAATAAACCTTCTTCCTCAAAAGTGTTCATTTTTCACAGAATCACTAGGTTACCCACTGCCTACAGAGTGATATTCTGGGAATCCTTTTTTTTTTTTTCTTAAATATTCCATTACAAATTTTGCTACAATACACAGCTTATTTTTCCACACCCACACATCCACTAGCATTAGTTTTCCGAAGTGTGAAACAGGACTTCCCGGTGGCATCTTCATGTTTTACGTAGTTTTTTGTTTTTGTTTTTTTTTTTTAAATTTAGTTATTTATTTATTTTTGGCTGTGTTGGGTCCTAGTTTCTGTGCGAGGGCTTTCTCCAGCCGCGGCGAGCGGGGGCCACTCTTCATCGCGGTGCGCGTGCCTCTCACTACCGCGGCCTCTCTTGTTGCGGAGCACAGGCTCCAGACGCGCAGGCTCAGTAGTTGTGGCTCACGGGCCCAGTTGCTCCGCGGCACGTGGGATCTTCCCAGACCAGGGCTCGAACCCGTGTCCCCTGCATTGGCAGGCAGATTCTCAACCACTGCGCCACCAGGGAAGCCCTACGTAGCTATTAATGAAGCCACTGCTGACACTGGGTATGTCACTGTAAAATCCTGACACTTTTTGGAGGAAAGAAAAGTGTTATCCAATTATTTTCTCAAAATATAGCGCCGGCAAGTAACTGAGAAGGTAGCATCCACCTAGTATCAGCTTTTCAAAAATCCATGGCCTATCAGTTTGAGGCAATTTCCTTGTTAAAAGCCTTTATTAGACAAGTTAAAAACTATGAATTATAGAGTTTTGCTCATTTAGGAGACGAGAAGGAACTATCTACTCAGCAAAAAAAAAAAAAATGAGGAGATATGATTTAAATTGGTTGGCTTCACAGTTGGAATTCAGTAGATGGTTGCAGAGCTCAGTGTGTGGGGGGTAGTTCTCAACTTATTGTGCTCTGAAAGAATTATTTTGCAAGCATATCTGAAACAGCTTTAGAGTGCTGCGCTTCTCTGGATAATTCAGGACAAAAAATTGCTGTAGGTTGGATTTCTCTCATCATTGAGGGGAGCTGATATTTCTTTGTTATTCTTCATTTATATCCCTACAGTCAGTTGTAAACCCTCTATTTCTATTTACAGTTCTAGACAGTTAATTTTAAATCCTTTATTTTGCCAGTTAAAATGGTTGATGTCAGATCTTGATTAGAAAAGAATAATTTTCCTCTAAATTAACCAAACAGGGAGGGAGAAGAAATCCTTTATGTGAAATTATAATTTTGAACAGAGACAAAATTGAAATTATTTCAGTTTATACAAAAAAAAAAATGATTGTGCTGAAATGCAGGTGGTTCATGGGTTATTGTTATATTTCTTTTCCCTGTTCGTGTGGAGAAATATAAACTACATAAGCAATGTGGAATTGTGGCATTCTTAATAGAAAGATGTATATTTTTGATTTGTCTTAGCCTGGGTTTCCACGTGCAGACTAAAGTGAAATATTTTGAAATATTTTCCAGCTCTGTTGCTGTGAATTACACATTTAAGATAAAAATCTTTTTAGTCTATCATTATAGGGGTAGTTGATTAACGCATTATATATTGTTAGTACAGACTAAGACATATTTTAAGACAGTGAGTAAAAAAGGGAAATGTAAAGTAAAAAAGGGACCTTCCAGTCCAAAACCTTCCAGTTTCGGATTGGAAGGTGGTTCCATTTTTCACAAGCATTTTGCATAAATATGTTAATATTTTGAGTAGTAATGATTCTAAAGCCGGAGTAAGGCATTTTCGTGTACTGTGATATATAGAGATTACTACTCTTAAATTGCTTTTTACCTGAAAATATTACGGTTTTAGGATAATTTGGATATCTTCCTCCAAGTATTTTGTGTATCTTGACATTTATTAAAGAGAGGGTGAGTATAAGATTATAGATTCAGATGTAACCTGAGAATAATGGAAAGTTGATTTGTTCTGTTTTGGGGGCAGTTCAAATCATCTTTTTCTTGAGAAACTTTGTGTTGTTGTTACTAAATAAGCATCTACTCAATAAATACCTAATTTCTTAAAAAAAAAAACCTTTTAAATATTCAGTATGCAAACTTAAATCAAGCATATATCTTCATCAAACTAACTAAACATGTCAAGTACAATCAGAGATGTTGTTTGTTAGACTGATATCAAATCAAAGCTTTTTTAAAATAATTGAAAATTATTCTTTTTAATATGCAAAATTGATAAAAATTGGAAATATCCAATTGAATAATCATAATCACAGTGGGGTTTAGGTGACATTTAAATCCCCAGACATCTGAAACACAAAAGTTCTATGTATAATGATAGTGTAGTAATTTAAAACTACATCTGAATATGAAAATTATTTTGATATCACAAAATTATTCATTCTGTTGTGACATTTAGGAAATAAAACATAAATAGATCTTGTATTTTTTTCTTTATTACGTTAAAGGATTTATACTACTCACAAGCATAGCTTAATTGGACACCATTTGAGGTACACCATGTATTTTTCTTTATTATGAGATGTATGTGTACAGTACACAAAGGATATCGTGTTTAAAAAACTCTTAAAAATCTTGTCCAAACAGTTTTTGTAAACTAGACGTGTGGCCTGTATCATGATTATTGCGATTTAAATTCCTGCAAATGAACATCCAAACACATAGTTTGACCATCTAAGTAGATCCAGGTATTCAGCATGACCGTCCTTATTGTGAGTTCACTAAAATTCATACTAGGTTGAATAGTTTTTTATGGTTCCACAGAAATGATGCAGAGCAACATATCAAATATACATAAACATGGCTTGTTCCACTGGTGGAAAAATAAAGTTACATATGAAGACAGCTGCTTGGCTGTTATTCAGGGAAACATCCAATATCTGAGTGAATGACTGACCATGAATCTAGAAAAATTCTGTGTGTTGTGCTGTTCCTTTGCCTACTCACTCATTCAATCATGTGAATCATATGACTAATTCGATCTATTAGAGTGAGATAGAAATGGGTCAAAGTATCTGTTTATTGGAAGAATTGTGTGAGATAATTAGTCATTTTTGTGACTAAGGATTTTCTAATTTTAAGTGAATATTTCATGATTATTGAGAATATTTCAAGGACTCCTATAGAATTTTTTTCTTTTCCTAAATTTCACCCACATGGACAACTATCTCATCAACATTTCCATTTTCCCTTAAGAATTTGCTTAAGTGAACCTTCTACTTTCTCCCTGACAAATTCTCCAATTTTCCATTATTCCCAACCTCAGGGAATGGTATCACAAATTGTGTGATCATGAAAGTCAGTAACCAGAAAACGGACCATAATTCTCTCTTTTCCGAATCCTACGTGTGACCATCACTTCTAATCTACCCCCACTAAAGCACGTATGCCTATTCAGTCTGTTACATTCCCATAACTGGTTGCATTAACTTCAGGGTTTGGACAATTATAGTAATTATTCAACTGGTCTCCTAGATTTGAGTATTTATGCCATCCAATCCACTGATCACAATTTTTATATATTTATAAAATATAAATATTCCACTACTTGCTTCAGTTACACATGCTTGCCTAAAGAAGGAAAACAAAATATCCAATCAGCTCAATATTGCCTAAGATGTTAAGTTCTGCTTCTATTCACTTTCCAGCATCGTCTCTTACTGAAGTCTTTCTCAGATATCACCATCAAGTATGAAAATTCTTTCAGTTCTTGGTTGTTGTTTTTTTAAAGAATAGTCTCTCTGTTTAAAGCGTTCCTCGCCACTGCAATTGCACACCCTCCCACCCCATCACCACGGTCTCCACACCACCTTAACTTTGCAGTTAAAACCTACTCCTCATTCATGAGTAAACTTATATAACCTCTGTGAAGTTTTTCATGGATGGTAGAGATAGAATTTACCACTCCTTTTTTGTACAACTGAGCCCTTTGTCTGCTTCTGCAATGGCTCTCAAATCTTAATATTGCATTAATAGTTTATGCGGCAGTTTCTCCCTAATAGAGCGAAAGCTCACTGGGGTTTGAATCATGCCTGATTTAGTTCTGTTGTCATACTGTTCAACCCAAGCCTTCATAAGATCGTCGTTGATGAATGAACGAATCATAAAGCAACAAAACAAAATGAAATGTATATAGCACTTGACTAAACACAAAGAACTTTCATATCACATTCTAAGAAATAAATAAAACAAAATATAGTAAAAATCAAGATTTTGATTTTACATATGAAAAACTCTAAAATACTGGACTTCCCTGGTGGCGCAGTGGTTAAGAATCCGCCTGCCAATGCAGGGGACATGGGTTTGATCCCTGGTCCAGGAAGATCCCACATGCCGCGGAGCAACTAAGCCCATGTGCCACAACTACTGAGCCTACGCTCTAGAGCCTGTGAGCCACAACTACTGAAGCCCATGCGTAGAGCCCGTGCTCCACAAAAGGAGAAGCCACCGCAATGAGAAGCCTGCACACTGCAACGAAGAGTAGCCCCTGCTCACTGCAACTAGAGAAAGCCCGTGCGCAGCAACGAAGACCTAACACAGCCAAAAATAAATAAATTTATAAAAACAAAACAAACAAAAACTCTAAAATATTTTTTCCCCAATGTAACATCATCAGTATGGGAGTGGAAATTTGAATGCAAGACTGCTGATGGAATGCCTTTGAGTTTTTCAGATAGAAGGTGTTATTTAAGTATCCTGATGGTTTGGTAAATCTACATAATTAAGATTACATAAGAATTTGGGTTGTGTTTCGGCTCTGTCATTAGAAGATATGGGGTCCTAGGAAGTTATTTACCTTCTCTGGAATTCAGTTTTCTGAGAGTAGGACCCAGTGCCTTCTAAGTTCATATTTTGCTCTCAAAAACCTATGAAACTTTATGTTCTGGTTATGGAGTTAAGTCTTGATAATAATCAAAATAACTTTGTACTTTAGTAATGTGATTGATGACTAGGACTTAACAGTGCAATGCAAGCTTTGCTCAGGTATTTCCTGAAAATCTTTCTGCATGCTCAACTTTTTTTTTTTTTTTTTTTTTAAGTAATACTCAAAACGGTTACCTAGTGACTGTATTCAGTTTACTGGCTATTCAAGATACTTCACACTCTATTTTTCTGTAGAAGTGATTATTTTCAATTAAAAAATAGTTCATTTATACTTGAGAGAAAACATATCTGCAGTGTTACAGCAAAGCTTATACTTTGCTCTGGTACCATCAAAATTAGATGTGTATTTTATTACACGCGGGGGAAAATGTACAGATACTGGCCATCACAAATGCACATTAGCACATAACCACTTTGCACCCTAAAAATTGCCTGAGTAGCCTGTCCAGCTGGTCCAAATGTAGTTTTCAAAAGAGATGAAGTCTTGACCTTTTCCTGTAAATTACTGACTCAATAACAAAACCCCAACACATTATCCTTATTTTGTACAGTGCTGCCTGAAAGCATAAACCTGGTAGCCAGAATTCAAGGACACATTCAAGGGAGAGATTCTCAGGGATTTATTTTATTAAATTTACAGATATTCCTTTTTTTTTTTTTCTCTCTGGTAAGATTTGTTCATGCCCTCAGTTGCAACTGCTGTTCCTCAGAAAAATTCTCTATTTCAACTTGTCTGGGCTGTTTCGTTTTATGTATCAGAAATCTCTTATTTCTCTGGGGATATTAATCGCTTTTTAATTTCTTTTATCTTTTCCTCTCTCTATATTTTTATTTTATCCAAAGTCCATTATTTTTCTTTTTATTTTTTGGTCTGTCCTTCACGTTAGATTTTCTTCAGATGTCTGGCAATCTTTTGATGCCTCTTCATATTTGAGTGGGAGAAATTGAAATGCTAATTGGAAGCTGCTGTGTGTTGGTGTGGCTTGCTGAGCATTCCACAAGAAGGTGTGTAGCTGATTAGAGGCAGGGAGCCCTCTGTCAGCAACTGGAGGCCTTTTTTCTTGTGCCTGTGTCTTTTAATGACCCTCCTGTAAAAAAATAGTACATTGTTTTACACCACCATATATAGCTACACTAAAGAGACAGTAGTTGTGTCAAGCAAAGTGCCTTCTGGGGAGATTCAAATTGCCATACTGAGGTGTTTTTGATCAGAGAGCATCCTGTTTATATCATGTGCTCCCAAGTACCAATACGAAGCATATTGGAACTTTCAAAGTTAATCAGCTATAAGCTGGCTTTCTATTACCTTTAAGGTAATAGAAATTGAAATCTATGTTATCTGGATAAAAATTAACTTTACCACCCAGTTCCACTTACTTAAGGATTTGAAGGTGTGAAATTAAGTGGAACCAGATCGTAAAGGGCAAGAAGCAAAAATATACCATACTATAATGATTTTCTAGAAGCCGTGAGGCTCTAGAAAATGTGGCGTTAATAATAGAATAGTATTATCTCATGGTTACTATATGCTGGGCAGTCTTCTAACTTATACACTTGAATTTCTTCAATTAATCCTCACCTTGATGTCTCTCATCCAGAGGCTGACTGTATAGAATATATTGTGAGCTCCTTAGTGCTCTGGATTTCAGTTGAGTTCAGTCATGAGAGACAAAGAGAGAGGGGAGATCTCGGGATTTATTCTGCCTGCTCTCTTCTCTCCTACAGGATCTTCTCAAACTGCCTGCTTCCCTCAGCCAGAAACCACAGCTCTTTTAAATCATCCCTCTCCGCACAGACCTCTCCCTCCCTTCAGGAAGCTGGCAGCCATTACCTCCCCTTGTTTTTCAGGCCAAGGATGATTGACAGTTTCCACTATTCCTGGGAGGTTCCCTGTTCCCTGCTCATTTTTAAACAGTCCTTTAATTAAATTTTCCTTTAATTATCATCACTTGTACATACCATCTATTTTCTACTGGAAACACCCTGTCTACTGACTAACAGCACCATCTCTGAGAAAAAAATGAGTATAGTGAAACATTCTTTCCTATTGGAAAAAAAAAGATAACTAATAGCTAATAATAATAAATAAATAAAATAATAGCTAAACTTTATTGAGCACTTACTTACTAGATACCAGGAAAGAATCTGAATACTTTTCATGCATTAAGTCATTAATCTCTCAGAAATTAATGTGCTATCTATTATTGTTATCTTCATTCTATAGATGCGGAATCTGTGGAACTTGCCCAAGGTCACACACCTACCACATGGTTAAGGGAGGACTCAACCCAAGGATGATTGACAGGTACTCAAGTGGCATTTGTTAATAGGAAATAGCTAACTGAAGAGAGAGTGCTTTCACTAGACGTGGCTCTACCTGTCATGTCATATATAACTTGGTTCTCATGTTGCCAGAACTGATTTTTGAAAGACACTGGATATATAGATTTTTTGGTTTAACCTCTCCTCATTCTAAGCTTAGATGTAAGCTCTTACAAAAATAAAAATAAAAAACAAACAAAACAAAACAAAAACCCAGAAACAACAACAACAAAAAATAACCAAACAACCCACTTTTTTGTGGGCCGAATAAAACTTTCTACTTGCCAAAAAATGGCCCATTGACCAGTAATTTACAACCTTCTGAAAGACTAAGTTGAAAGTCCAATTTTATGTGAGTAACGTAACTATTTGTGCTTTTTCATTAATACATTTATCTTGCGGTAACTTTCAATAACACTGTCTTCAGAATAGCTTCAGTTTCATAAGTTGAAGTTTTTCCAATTCTTTAATTTTCTGTGTTAGACACAGCTCATTGACACTGTGACAGCACCATTAGTCTTATATTTTCTAGGCAGTGGTCTTGGAGTAATTCTGGAAGATTATATTCTACACATGGAAAAACTCCTTGATGTCCTGGCTTGTTTTCACTTTCTTATGAATAAGTTTTTGTATAGTAGTAAGTTATTGACTTTGGAGTTGGGTAGATCTGGTTATAGATAACAGCTTACAACTTATTAACTCTTGACCTAGGAGCTCTGTTACCTCATCTGTAAAAACTGGAATGACAGTATCTAATTCGTAGGTTCACCGAGTATTAAATGAGATTATGTGTACAGAGCACCTAGCACATAATGAAAGTAGGAATGTCCAGTTAAAATCCTAAAACAAACATTAGTTAGCTGTTTTATTTGTGTAAGTTACTTAACCTCTGTATCTCCCACTCCCCTCCCCCTCTTCAGTGGTTCTCAAAGTTGAGTGTGCATTCGAAGAAACCCAGAAAGTTGTTAAAAGACAAATTCCTGTGCCTTACTCCCAGTGTTTGTGATTCAGAAGGTCTGGGTGGGACCCAGTAATTTGCATTTCTAACACGCTCCCAAGTGATGTTGATTCTGTTGGTATGGGGACCACACTATGAGAAACACTGCTTTACGTAATGCTGTTAATAATTCCTCCCTTTTTTCATAGGATTGCTAATGAGTCTTAAAAGATGTAATATCTATAAAACGTTTATCCCCAACTGCCTAATAATGTAAAGTTCAAGAAATGCTACCTAGTTGCTATTAACTATCCTTATCACTTTAAAACATCTGTTTCCCTATTTTCTTTCAAAAATGTACTTGAGAATGTATCTATAGAATTCCTCTTGATATCTTAATTTTTTCTTTGAAATGAGGATGATATTTTTCCATTCATAAGAATGATATTTCTTCATAAAGGAGGAGTGCTACTTCTTCATAATAAAAAGACCCCTTCATCATCCACAAGTTTATGTATAGAAATACAGTAGTTAACTATAGCTGCAATAACGATGCATAACTCAAGGCTTAAAGCAATACACGTATTTTCTGGCTATCTGTGCTGTGAGTCATCAGGAGCAACTCTGTCTTAAAATTGGATTGGCTTCAAGCTTCTGGTTCAAGGTCCGGCCTCACTCTACTCATCCATTCTGAGGCCCAGACTGAAGGGACAGAGCTACAAGGGGCATTCTCCTCTCACTGTGCTTGCGGAAACACAAGAGGGAAGCGAAAGCACGTAAGCACGTGTAAGCACCTTGTTCATGTCACATCCACTAATATTCCACTGGCCAAAGCAAGTGGTTTGTCTCCACCCAACATTAATGGTATCAGGGGTACTCTCAATCACTCTAATGGGAGGTACAACGAAGTCACCTGGCAAAAAAAGTTTGGATACAGATAGAAAGTAAGGAATTGAGAACACCGATCCAGCCTACCAAAGGGAAGGGTATTTAGAATATTCCAGACACGAATACTCTGGAGAGATGCGTGTTCTCACATACTGCCGCCACTTCCTTTTGGAAATTAAACGTTTAGATTTTTTTCTGGGAAATGACCGTGGGAAGATGGTGAAAATATGGCGCATATTGGTAATACGAAGGGAGACTGGCTTAGATTGAAAAGTAGTAACATTTTACCCACTTCTAATAACACTTTTGTAAGACTGAAGGCCTGCTTAAACTGATGATAATGACGATGATCATGATGATTATCCAGAATAAGAATTTACATACATAAAAGAGGAAAATTAATCAAAACTACAATGAGATATCATCTCACACCGGGCAGAATGGCCATCATCAAAAAATCTAGAAACAATAAATGCTGGAGAGGGTGTGGAGAAAAGGGAACACTCTTGCACTGTTGGTGGGAATGTAAATTGATACAGCCACTATGGAGAACAGTATGGAGGTTCCTTAAAAAACTACAAATAGAACTACCAAACGACCCAGCAATCCCACTACTGCCATAATTCAAAAAGACACATGTATCCCAATGTTCATTGCAGCACTATTTACAATAGCCAGAATATGGAAACAACCTAAATGTCCGTTGACAGTTGAATGGATAAAGAAGATGTGGCACATATATACAATGGAATATTACTCAGCCATAAAAAGAAACGAAATGGAGGTATTTGTAGTGAGGTGGATGGAGTTAGAGTCTGTCATACAGAGTGAAGTAAGTCAGAAAGAGAAAAACAAATACAGTATGCTAACACATATATATGGAATCTAAGGGAAAAAAAAAAAAAAAGGTCATGAAGAACCTAGTGGCAAGATAGGAATAAAGACACAGACCTCCTAGAGAATGGACTTGAGGATGTGGGGAGGGGGAAGGGTAAGATGTGACAGGGTGAGAGAGTGGCATGGACATATATACACTACAAAATGTAAAATAGATAGCTAGTGGGAAGCAGCCACATAGCACAGGGAGATCAGCTCAGTGCTTTTGTGACCACCTAGAGGGGTGGGATAGGGAGGGTGGGAGGGAGGGAGACGCAAGAGGGAAGAGATATGGGAACATATGTATATGTATAACTGATTCACTTTGTTATAAAGCAGAAACTAACACACCATTGTAGAGCAATTATACTCCAAAAAAGATGTTAAAAAAAAAAGAGGAAAATTATGTTATTTTGATGTGCTACTATAATTGCATTTAAGTATTCTGCATACATCTGTGGAATTTTCATTGCAGATATATTGGACTTTATCAAAGTGAAGAACTTCTGCTCTGTTAAAGACACTGTTAAAGAGAATCAAAAGGCCTCAAACTTGGAGAAAATAGTTGCAAACTACACGTGTAACAAAGGACTAGAGTCTAGCCTGTAGAAAGAACTCAACAATTAGAAAATAAGCAATAGAATTTTTAAAAAGCAGACAAAATTTTAAACAGACACTTTAGCAAAGAGTTACAAATGAAAATATATTTTTAGTCATTAGAGTGATGAAAATTAAATCCACGATGAACTATCACAGTGTACTTATTAGAATGTGTAAAATTGAAACATCTAATCATATCAAGTGTTGGTGAGGATTTGGAGCAATTACAACTCACACACACAGCTACTGGGAATAAAAATGGGACAAACACTTTGGAAAACAATTTGGCAGTTTCTTAAGATGTTAATTATACACCTGTTATATGACTCAGTCATTCCTCTCCCAAGAGATATAAAAATAAATTTCCATGCAAACACTTACACCTGAATGTTCACAGCCATTTTATGTGTAGTAGCCAAAAACTGGAAGCAATCTGTTTATAAGTAAATTGATAAACAAGTTCTATGTATATACAATGAAATACTACTCAGCAATAAAAATGAGTTAACTTTTTATGAGGGTAACAATATGGATGAATTGCAAAGTAATTATTCTGAGTGAAAGATGCTAGACCGAAAAAGGTACATACTGTATGATTATATGTATAAAATTTTAGAAAATGTAAATTAATATGCAGTGACAGAAAGTAGATCAGAAGTTGCCAGGGATTAGAAGAGGGCTGGGAAATACAGAAGGAAGGGATTATCAAGGATCGTAAGGCAACTTTTGGTTGGGTTGTATGTGTTCATTATCATGATTTTGTTGGTAGTTTCACAAGTATATACATATGTCAAAACATATCAAATTATAGATTTAAATTTAGATATTATTTAAATATCTATAGATTATATGCTGTTTACTGTATGCCAATTTTGCCTCAATAAGGCTGTTAAATTTTTAAAATAAAATCAAAGGGCATGATTCATGCTAATTTTAATCTTATTGGTTTCAAAACTCATTCAGTGATATTACAGTACAAACACCGTTTAACAGATAATGACTTTTATTCTTTTTGGTCTATTCTTGTCCAATGAGAGTGAATTGTGGGATTCTCTTTTTTTCTTCAAACATAGTAATGATTTTCAAGATACCTTTTTTACTTAAGTCAGAGGGCAAATGACTTTTTGTTTGTTAAAATATCACCTTTTCTTTCTACCTATACCAGTTGATCCTGTGGTTAATATAATAGATTTTGATCGGTCCAATAAGGAAAGGGTTATTTTTTTTCCCTGAACATACAAATTTATAATACATTTTCCTATCACAGTCATAATATTTTAAGAATTCTTAAAACTCTCTGAACTAGTCCGTAGTTAGTGATAATCAATAGAAAACAGAAAGAATGGCATGCTCTCATTAATCAACTTACTATAAAAATAGTTTTCATAGCACAAATATGAAACTCTTGCTTGTTTAGTTCCATTACATTCTACAAGATTACTAGCAGATAATGAAATTCAAAGGAGAAATAAAGTTATAATCCTGAGAGCATATAGATGTAGAAAAAATAATAATTATATTTGAAAATGTATCTTGCTGAGGCAGCTCTCTATCATTATATTAAGACATGGTAGAGTATGCATCCATTAATCCAGAAAACCAACAACTAAAAATATAGAATTATTATTCTACCCCATAACATTTTGTAGCTAGTTTAATTTTACATTGGAAATGTACTTATATAATCAAGCTCCAAGCTGTGTCCAAGAGTCAGTAACAATTCAGTTTTCTTTTTAACAATTCAGTTTTATTAGCTTCACCTTCTACTCCTAAATGTCATACAATCACAATTATTTGTTGATTAATTTAGATCAGTGACATACTTTAGGTAATGAATGTATGAACATGTGTGTATTCTGAAGAGAGTCGGAATTATATAGCAAGGAAGAGCCTTAGGGTTATAATTCCGATGTCAAGTGCATGTTATTTTATTCTAGTTCTTTGAACACTGTTAATCCATGTATGATATATTTGACAAATGTCAATTAACAGGAATGTTCAATTAACCAAAAGACCCAATTTTCTGATTATTTTTGGATAAATGGGTGCTTACTAAAATTTCTAAAATGATTTCTATAATAGTTGCCGTAAATATAACTTTCATTATTTATGTACCCATGCCTAATGAAAATTAAAAGATCTCTGACCTGGAATTCTCTCTGTCTCTTGATAAAGTTTCCTCTGATGTCTTGAGAGTCAAAATACAGACTTCTGGCAAACACAGGATTTACAATAGAGATTTTTATAACATTTTATTCATTAATTAGTAATGCTTTATGATTTTAAATATTTTTTTAAGCTTCATAGTTGCATATTGTATATATTATTAAGCTATTGTCTTTCAGGAGGGTTACACTGCCTCTCGTTTGAACAGAAGCCATTAGTTGCAGCCTCTAGCTTCTTGTCTCATCAGAACCAGCCTAATCATGCTAGTGTTTCAGGGCCAGCTTGCTGAAGCCCCAACCCAGTGTTCTGAACAGCCACTCTATAAAATCTCTTCTAGGGTCTGATAATCCCAGCATATTCCCTTGTTCTTCTAGTTCTTCAGGCAGTTGTTGTTCTCTCCAATTATTATCTCTGTGATAATCTCATTTGTACGTTTGTGCTTTAAGCTTTCCAACACTTCTGTAACCAACTCCCTCTATAAGTTTCTCTCTGTTGAAATACCTTATATGATTCCCTTTATCCTGACTAGACACACTGTGTAGATGAATATGCTTCCATATGACTTTAAAAAATCATTTTCAATAATCAATTTGCTCTATATTCTATATTAGAATTATCATTAACGTTATTTTATGATGCATGAAACTCTAGAAAAAAACCTATTTTAGAGATTCAAATGAGTTTAATTATGTATATTATTTATAAAGAAGTCAGTGCCAGTTTAATTAGTGCTCATCCCAGTGAAGCCTTGCCATTACTGCCATGCTCTCCTATGAATCTTCAGTCATTTTAAGAAGGTCAGGATTTCCAGGCCACCAGTTTTCCCTTTTCAGATTTCATCTTCCACCCCATTTTTGAATTGTCAGCTGGAATTGCCATATTTGATAATTCCTTTTTCCTTGTTATCCTTTCTTCAATTAGCTTCTAAGACAGCACACATGTAGCTTTACTCTTACCTTGCTGGCTGCCTCTTCCTATCTGCTGTATTTTAGGTTTCTCCTAATCTACCTAACTTACAGGATTCTCTCTCTCTCTTTAAAATTTACACTCACTCACTCCTTTGGAAAATTCATCTAATCTCAAATGAATCATACACCAATCATTTGCTGTTGTTACTTGGTGTTTGTTTGTTTAGTGACTTTCCTGGACTAATTGTCTAACGTGTACTGCCCTCTAGGTATGGTCATTCAATCACTACTCAGCCCTGAATCAATAGTCTCCCATTTTGTCCTTACTGCTGGGCTCTGTGTATGTGTTGGCTCTTGCTTGCCAGCCTCTAGCAGTTTGTAACTCTCTCATAGCTTTTAGTTCTTGCATGATCTCAGCATCAGCCAGAATGGAGAGATTCCAGCCTCCTCCGGTCTTTTCTGGACATGCTCACAGCCCTGCACATACAGGTGGCCTCCTAGGTTGTCCAGGAATATGATGGAGCTTTTGAAACTCCTTAAAGACACCTGATTCATGAGATCGTTTATGGTTTTTGCCAACCTTTTTTTTTTTTTTTTTTTTTTTTTTTTTTACTATTTTTGCCACCTCGGGTAGATGTGATTTGAACAATCACGACTCGTTATTTTTGACAAATGCCCTGGGGTTAAAGCTTTTCAAACTGAAGGAGATAAAGGCAGGTCAAATAATGACAAGTCTGGCAACTGAGGTGTTTCCATGGAGCTGACACATGCGTCGAATACTGAAAACACACTGAAAATGGGGCTTTTTGGAGAGACTTAAGTCCATTCTGCCCACTTCATTGGCTGCTCCACTGTTGTTTTTAACAGTTACTGTGGTTGCAAGGCAGCTGATTTTTGAGGATAACATAGAACTGAGAAGATGAAGATGGTAGTAGAGCAAATTAAACTGCACAGAGTCCACTGTTCTTACAAAGATTCAGCCATTAAAAAAAAGCTTATGGGGGAGACCTTCAAGACGGCGGAGAAGTAAGATGTGGAGATCACGTTCCTCCCCACAAATACATCAGAAATACATCTACACGTGGAACTGCTCCTATAGAACACCTACTGAACGCTGGCAGAAGACCTCAGACCTCCCAAAAGGCAAGAAACTCCCCACGTACCTGGGTAGAGCAAAAGAAAAAAGAAAAGACAGAGACAAAGGAATAGGGACGGGACCTGCACCAGTGGGAGGGAGCCGTGAAGGAGGAAAGGTTTCCACACACTAGGAAGCCCCTTCGTGGGTGGAGACTGCGGGTGGCGGAGGGGGGAAGCTTCGGAGCCATGGAGGAGAGCGCAGCCACAGGGGTGCGGAGGGCAAAGCGGAGAGATTCCCGCACGGAGGCTCAGTGCTGACCCGCACTCACCAGCCCGAGAGGCTTGTCTGCTCCCCCGCCGGGGCGGGCGGGGCTGGGAGCTGAGGCTCGGGCTTCGGTCGGATCGCAGGGAGAGGACTGGGGTTGGCAGTATGAACACAGCCTGAAGGAGGCTAGTGCGCCACAGCTAGCCGGGACGGAGTCCTGGAAAAGGTCTGAACCTGCTGAAGAGACGAGAGACTTTTTCTTGCCTCTTTGTTTCCTGGTGCACGAGGAGAGGAGATTCAGAGCGCCACTTAAAGATCTCCAGAGACAGGCACGAGCCGCGGCTATCAGCGCGGACCCCAGAAACGGGCATGAGACACTAAGGCTGCTGCTGCCGCCACCAAGAAGCCTCTGTGCGAGCACAGGACCCTCTCCACACCTCCCCTCCTGGGAGCCTGTGCAGCCCGCCACTGCCAGGGTCCCGAGATCCAGGGACAACTTCCCCGGAAAAACGCACGGTGCGCCTCAGGCTGGTGCAACGTCTCACCGTCCTCTGCCACCGCAGTCTCGCCCTGCATTCCGTACCCCTCCCTCCCCCCTGCCTGAGTGAGCCAGAGCCCCCTAATCAGCAGCTAGTTTAACCCCATCCTGTCTGAGCGAAGAACAGATGCCCTCAGGTGACCTACATGCAGGGGCGGAGCCAAATCCAAAGGTGAACCCCAGGAGCTGTGCGAACAAAGAAGAGAAAGGGAAATTTCGCTGGGAAGCCTCAGGAGCAGTGGATTAAATCTCCACAATCAACTTGATGTACCTGCATCTGTGGAATACCTGAATAGACAATGAATCATCCCAAAATTGAGGAGGTGGACTTGGGGAGCAACGGTAGACTTGGGGTTTGCTGTACGCAACTGACTAGTTTCTGATTTTTATATTTATCTTACTATAGTTCTTAGTGCTTGTTATCATTGGTGGATTTGTTTATTGGTTTGGTTGCTCTCTTTTTTTTATTTTTAAATTTTTTTATTTTAATACTTTTTTATTTTTTATTTTAATAACTTTATTTTATTTTATTTTTCTTTCTTTCTTTTTTTTCTCCCTTTTTTTCTGAGCTGTGTGGCAGACAGGGTCTTGATGCTCCAGCGGGCTGTCAGGCCTGAGCCTGTGAGGTGGGAGAGCCGAGTTCAGGACACTGGACCACCAGAGACCTCCCGACCCCATGTAAAATTAATCAGCAAGAGCTCTCCCAGAGATCTCTGTCTCAATGCTAAGACCCAGGTCCACTCAATGACCAGCAAGCTCCAGTACTGGACACCCCATGCCAAACAACTAGCAACACAGGAACACAAATCCACACATTAGGAGAGAGGCTGCCTAAAATCATACTAAGTTCACAGACACCCTGAAACATTCCACCAGACACGGTCCTGCCCACCAGAAAGACAAGATCCAGCCTCATCCACCAGAACACAGGCACCAGACCACTCCACCAGGTAGCCTACACAACCCACTGAACCAACCTTACCCACTGGGGGCAGAAACCAAAAACAACAGGAACTATGAACCTGCAGCCTGCACAAAGGAGACCCCAAACACAGTAAGTTAAGCAAAATGAGAAGACAGAGAAATACGCAGCAGATGAAGGAGTAAGGTAAAAACCCACCACACCAAACAAATGAAGAGGAAATAGGCAGTCTACCTGAAAAAGAATTCAGAGTAATGATAGTAAAGATGATCCAAAATCTAGGAAATAGAATGGAGAAAATACAAGAAACGTTTAACAAGGACCTAGAAGAACTAAAGAGCAAGCAAACAGTGACGAACAACACAAATGAAATTAAAAATTCTCTAGAAGGAATCAATAGCAGAATAACTGATGCAGAAGAAGGGATAAATGACCTGGAAGATAAAATAGTGGAAATAACTACCGCAGAGCAGAATACAGAAAAAAGAATGAAAAGAATTGAGGACAGTCTCAGAGACCTCTGAGACAATATTAAATGCACCAAAATTCGAATTATAGGGGTCCCAGAGAAGAAGAGCAAAAGAAACGGACTCGGACTGAGAAAACACTTGAAGAGATTATAGTTGAAAACTTCTCTAATATGGGAAAGGAAATAGTCAATCAAGTCCAGGAAGTGCAGGGAGTCCCATACAGGATAAATCCAAGGAGAAAGATGCCAAGACACATATTAATCAAACTATCAAAAATTAAATACAAAGAAAAGATATTAAAAGCAGCAAGGGGAAAACAAATAACATACAAGGGAATCCCCATAAGGTTAACAGCTGATCTATCAGCAGAAAGTCTGCAAGCCAGAAGAGAGTGGCAGGAAATATTTAAAGTGATGAAAGGGAAAAACCTACAACCAAGATTACTCTACCCAGCAAGGATCTCATTCAGATTCTCCAGAGAAATTAAAACCTTTACAGACAAGCAAAAGGTAAGAGAATTCGGCACCACCAAACCAGCTTTACAACAAACACTAAAGGAACTTCTCTGGCAGGAAACACAAGAGAAGGAAAAGACCTACAAAAACAAACCCAAAGCAGTTACGAAAATGGTAATGGGAGCATACACATCGATAACTACCTTAAATGTAAATGGATAAAATGCTCCCACCAAAAGACATAGACTGGCTGAATGGATACAAAAACAAGACCCATATACATGCTGTCTACAAGGGACCCACTTCAGACCTAGGGACACATACAGACTGAAAGTGAGGGATGGAAAAAGATATTCCATGCAAATGGAAATCAAAAGAAAGCTGGAGTAGCAATTCTCATATCAGACAAAATAGACTTTAAAATAAAGACTATTACAAGAGACAAAGAAGGACATTATATAATGATCAAGGGATCAATCCAAGAAGAAGGTAACAATTGTAAATATTTATACACCCAACATAGGAGCCCCTCAATACATAAGGCAAATGCTAGCAGCCATAAAAGGGGAAGTCAACAGTAACACAGTAATAGTAGCAGACTTTAAAACCCCACTTTCACCAATGGACAGATCATCCTAAATGAAAATAAATAAGGAAACACATGCTTTAAATTACACAGCAAAGAAGATGGACTTAATTGATATTTATAGGACTTTCCATCCAAAAACAACAGAATACACTTTCTTCTCAAGTGCTCATGGAACATTCTCCAGGATAGATCATATCTTGGGTCACAAATCAAGCCTTGGTAAATTTAAGAAAATTGAAATCATATCAAGTATCTTTTCCAACCACAACACTATGAGACTAGATATAAATTACAGGAAAAAACTGTAAAATATACAAACACATGGAGGCTAAACAATACACCACTAAATAACCAAGAGATCACTGAAGAAATCAAAGAGGAAATAAAAAATACCTAGAAACAAATGACTGAAAACACAACAACGCAAAACCTGTGGGATGCAGCAAAAGCAATTCTAAGAGCAAAATTTCTAGCAATAAAATCCTACCTTTGCAAAAAACAAGAAAAATCTGTAATAAACAACCTAAACTTACACCTAAATTAATTAGAGGAAGAAGAACAGAAACCCCCCAAAGTTAGCAGAAGGAAAGAAATCATAAAGATCAGATCAAAAATAAATGAAAAAAAAATGAAGGAGGGGGCTTCCCTGGTGGCGCAGTGGTTGAGAATCTGCCTGCCAATGCAGGGGACACGGGTTCGAGCCCTGGTCTGGGAAGATCCCACATGCCACGGAGCAACTAGGCCCGTGAGCCACAATTACTGAGCCCGCGCGTCTGGAGCCTGTGCTCTGCAACAACAGAGGCCACGATAGTGAGAGACCCGCGCACCGCGATGAAGAGTGGCCCCCACTTGCCGCAACTAGAGAAAGCCCTCGCACAGAAACGAAGACCCAACACAGCCATAAATAAATAAATAAATAAATAAAACCCAAAGTTTAAGAAATGAAGGAAACAATTGCAAAGATCAATAAAACTAAAAGCTGGTTCTTTGAGAAGATAAACAAAATTGATAAACCATTAGCCAGACTCATCAAGAAAAAAGGGAGAATACTCAAATCAACAGAATTAGAAATGAAAAAGGAGAAGTAACAACTGACACTGCAGAAATATTAAAGATCATGACAGATTACTACAAGCAACTATATGCCAATAAAATGGATAACCTGGAAGAAATGGACAAATTCTTAGAAAAGCACAACCTTCTAAGACTGAACCAGGAAGAAATAGAAAATATAAACAGACCAGTCATAAGCACTGAAATTGAAACTGTGATTAAAAATCTTCCAACAAACAATAGCCCACGATCAGATGGCTTCACAGGAGAATTCTATCAAACATTTAGAGAAGAGCTACCATCTATTCTTCTCAAATGCTTCCAAAATATAGCAGAGGGAGGAACACTCTGAAACTCATTCTATGAGGCCACCATCACCCTGATACCAAAACCAGACAAAGATGTCACAAAAAAAGAAAACTACAGGCCAGTATCACTGATGAACATAGATGTAAAAATCCTCAACTATATGTTAGCAAACAGAGTCCAACAACACATTAAAAGGATCCTATACCATGATCAAGTGGGGTTTATCAGAGGAATGCAAGGATTCTTCAATACATGCAAATAAATCAATGTGATACACCATATTAACCAACTGAAGGGTAAAAAGCATATGATCATCTCAATAGATGCAGAAAAGCTTTCCACAGAATTCAACACCCATTTATGATAAAAACCCTCTAGAAAGTAGGCATAGAAGGAGCTTACCTCAACATAATAAAGGCCATATACGATAAACCCACAGCCAACATTGCTCTCAATGGTGAAAAACTAAAACCATTTCCACTAAGATCAGGAACAAGACAAGGTTGCCCACTCTCACCGCTATTATTCAACATAGTTTTGAAAGTTTTAGCCACAGCAATCAGAGAAGAAAAGAAATAAAAGGAATACAAATTGGAAAAGAAGAAGTAAAACTGTCACTGTTTGCAGATGACATGATACTATACATAAAGAACCCTAAAGATACTACCAGAAAACTACTAGAGCTAATCAATGAATTTGATAAAATAGCAGGATACAAAATTATGCACAGAAATCTCTTGCATTCCTATACACTAATAATGAAAAATCTGAAAGAGAGATTAAGGAAACACTCCCATTTACCACTGCAACAAAAAGAATAAAATACCCAGGAATTTTAGGTAGGAATTGTCTCCTACCTAAAGAGACAAAAGACCTGTATGCAGAAAACTATAAGACACTGATGAGAGAAATTAAAGATGGTACAAACAGATCTAGAGATATACCTTGTTCTTGGATTTGAAGAATCAACACTGTGAAAATGCCTATACTACCCAAAGCAATCTACAGATTCAATGCAATCCCTATCAAACTACCAATGGCATTTTTCACAGAATTAGAACAAAAAATTTCACAATTTGTATGGAAACACAAAAGCCCCGAATAGCCAAAGCAATCTTGAGAAAGAAAATCGGAGCTGGAGGAATCAGGCTCCCCGACTTCAACCTATACTACAAAGCTACAGTAATCAAGGCAGTATGGTACTGGCACAAAAACAGAAATATAGATCAATGCAACAGGATAGAAAGCCCAGAGATAAACCCACACACATATGGTCACCTTATCTTTGATAAGGGAGGCAGGAATGTACAATGGAGAGAAGACAGCCTCTTCAATAAGTGGTGCTGGGAAAACTGGACAGCTTCATGTAAAAGAATGAAATTAGAACACTCCCTAACACCAAACAGAAAAATAAACACAAAATGGATTAAAGACCTAAATGTAAGGCCAGACACTATAAAACTCTTAGAGGAAAACATAGGCAGAAGACTATATGAAATAAATCACAGCAAGATCCTTTTTGTCCCACCTCCTAGAGAAATGGAAAGAAAAACAATAATAAACAAATGGGAACTAATGAAACTTAAAAGCCTTTGCACAGCAAAGGCAACCATAAACAAGACGAAAAGACAACCCTCAGAATGGGAGAAAATTTTTGCAAACGAAGCAACGGACAAAGGATTAATCTCCAAAATATACAAACAGCTCATGCAGCTCAGTACCAAAAAAACAAACAACTCAATCCAAAAATGGGCAGAAGACCTAAATAGACATTTCTCCAAAGAAGATATACAGATTGCCAACAAACACATGAAAGGATGCTCAACATCACTAATCATTAGAGAAATGCAAATCAAAACTACAATGAGGTATCACCTCATGCCAGTCAGAATGGCCATCATCAAAAAATCTACAAACAATAAATGCTGGAGAGGGTGTGGAGAAAAGGGAACCCTCTTGCGCTGTTGGTGGGAATGTAAATCGATACAGCCACTATGGAGATTAATATGGAGGTTCCTTAAAAAACTAAAAATAGAACTACCATACGACCCAGCAATCCCACTACTGGGCATATACCCTGAGAAAACCATAATTCAAAAAGAGACATGTACCACAATGTTCACTGCATCTCTATTTACAATAGCCAGGGCATGGAAGCAACCTAAGTGTCCATCAACAGATGAATGGATAAAGAAGATGTGGCACATATATACAATGGACTATTACTCAGCCATTTAAAGAAATGATATTGAGTTATTTGTAGTGTGGTGGATGGACCTAGAGTCTGTCATACAGAGTGAAGTAAGTCAGAAAGAGAAAAACAAATACCATATGCTAACACATATATATGGAATCTAAAAAAAAAAAAGAAAAAAGGTTCTGAAGAACCTAGGGGCAGGATAAAGACCCAGACGTAAAGAATGGACTTCAGGAACTGGGGAGGGGGAAGGGTAAGCTGAGATGAAGTGAGAGAGTGGCATGGACATATATACACTACAAAATGTAAAATAGATAGCTAGTGGGAAGCAGCCGCATAGCACAGGGGGATCAGCTCAGTGCTTTGTGTCCACCTGGAGGGGTGGGATAGGGAGTGTGGGAGGGAGATGCAAGACAGAGGGTAATGGGGCTATATGTATACGTATAGCTGATTCACTTTGTTATACAGCAGAAAGTAACACAGCATTGTAAAGGAATTATTCTCCAATAAAGATGTTAAAAAAAAAGTTTATTACAGTAGATGGTTGAAAATCTTTGGTTAATTTTGAGAGGTTTTAAAAACATTAAATTTGACCTTAATTTTGGCAGAAAACCACAGAAATTATTTCTCTCACAGTTCTGAAGATGTGAGGTCCAAAATCAAGTTGTCGGCAGGACCATGCTCCCTTGATAGCTCCACAGGAGAACTCTTCTTTGCCTCTTCTTACCTTCTAGTAGTTGCTAGAAATCCTTGGAATTTTTTGCTTAGAGCTGCATCACTCCAATCTGTCCCCATTGTCACATGGTCTTCCTCTTTGTGTCTCATCCGTGTCTTCCAGTCTCCTTCTCCTTATAAGACCACCAGTCATATTGCATTAGGGCTCACCATAATCCACTATGACCTCTTCTTAACTTGATTACATCTGCAAAGACACTATTTAGAAATAAGGTCACATTCACAGTTACTAGGGTACCCAGTAATTTTGAAGGGGACCCAATAAGATCTACTACCTTCTTTTTAATTTTTGCGGGATTTGCATTTGTGACTTTTTTTCCCCCTAAGCACTGTTTTAGCTGTGTCTTAGTACGTTTTGTTATTTTGTATTTCCATAATCCAAATCTCCTGATTTCAATTGTGGTTTCTTCTTTAGCTCATTGGTTTCTTAGAATGTATTGCTTAATTTGTAAACACTTTGGGATTTTCTGATGATCTTTCTGTGATTGACTTTCTGCTTCATTCTTCTGTGGTCACAGATCATACTGTCTATTATTTCATCCTTTGAAATTGGTTGAGAATTGCTTTATGGTCCAGCATACTGTCAACTTGCTATATATTTTATGTGCACTTGGAAAAAATATGAGTTCTGTAGTTTGGGAGTATGTGTTCTACATATGTTTTAATTAGGTCAGTCTTGTTATATATGGAGTTCAAATCTTTGCTATCTCTGCTTGAATTTCATGTTTCCTTGGTCTATCAGTTATTAAGAGAGGTGTCTTAAAACCTTTTAATATTTTTATGGAATTTATTTCTTCTTTTAGTTCTTTCAGTTTTTGCTGTATTTGGGGCCATATATTTGGCACATGAAAGTAGAAAGAATTTTGACAATTTTGCCAGGGTTCTGTTACATGTCTGGAGGACTAGATCTTCAGAGGTCCTTATTCTAACCATTCCAAAGTCCTGTCTCCCAAACCTTATTTTGATTTCTTAAAATAATGACATGATTGAAGTTTCAAGATATCAAGAGACTTCAGATACCATGTTTCTGTGGAAGAAACTGTGGGTTCCTGATTACATCCAGTTACATCTTTGTTACATGTATTGGGACTCCAGTGACAGGTTTCTCAGTATTCTCCTATGGTAACATAGGAAGTAAGCCAAACAAATTTATAAACATATAGAATTATTTAATAATAAAATGGAAAAATTACACCTTATATCCTGGTGTTGTATCTAGGCTCATTTCTGGAAAGGCTACAAAGGTATTGATATGATTTTCTAGGAATAATACACATTCATCACAATCTTCTAATTACAGCTGCTTCTAATGAAAATCAAGCAGTATTCTCAATATATTATATCTGTGAGTGTGAAGTCACCTTTTGGTCTAATATAGGGATTTTTCTGATGGTCTGTCATTGGCCTAATAAGGTGGAAATTCCCATAAAAATCTGAAGTGGAACCAGGTACATATTCAGTAATAGATAAACAATGATGCAGGCAACTATCACTTTGTTTAGATCTGGTTTACTCTAAAGTAACGTAGCTCTCAAGAGTCACCCAATCCATATCACCACGTTTAAGAGACTAGGGCTTTAGGACTAAAAATACTGGTGATAGTATGATATATTCATTCCCCTGGAAAGGCTTCTCATCATATCTTTCTTAGGGCCACTAAGAGTTTCTTCACTCACTCTGAGCTGACAAGACCAAGATTTCATGACATCTCACCTAGATTACTATGATATTCTACTCATTGGTCGTCCTGTTTCCTGCTGCATCCAAGACATCAGTCTGTTAGACAGATGAACAAGAACAACTAGAACATTTGGGGGAATAAATTTACCAAGAGTCTCTTTATTGTTACCAAGAGTTTGTGACTGTATGCTAGATGTAGTTCTTCTTTCGTATGCTGAGCTGAATTCTGTTGCCAACCTTAGAGATCTTTTTCTCCAAATCAGATTTTTTAAAATGTACATGAAGTTTGTTTTTCTTTTTATTAAAACCCCCTCAATGGCCTTTCACCATATTCAGACTGTAATCAAAATTACTTTTCATGCTTTCTAAAACCCTTCATTATCCAACTTTGACCTCATGTCCTAGCTCTTTCTGCCTCTTTCACTCTGCCACATGACCCAGGTTGGCTTCCTTGTGGTTCATGAGCAAACCAAGCTAATATGTGTTTTGCCTTCTCTGCTTCCTCTGATGGATCATTCCTCTCCAGTAGCCTTATGTGGCTTATCAACTCACCTCATTTTGGTCCCTGCTTAAATGTCACTTTTTCTAGAGGTATTTCCCAGCCATCTTATCTAAAATCGGTAGTGGTCTATGTAAAAAGAAAATGAGTAACACTGGGTGCTGAGATAAAGATTTTCTCAGTCTGTGAGGAGATACTGTCTGGTTGGGATGTAAGGTAATATTTAAGCTGAGAATTGACTGACAAGGAGGAGTTAGCTTTGTGAAGATATTTTACAGATACTGTTCGAAGAGAGGGTAGACTGCAAAATAGGCCACTGCCTTAGACTTCGACACCATATTTCTCTCCATATTAATTCTATCTAAAATGCTCCTCTTTCAGGCTTGCCCATGTATTACCCAACTTTCAAAATCCAACGTAAATGTCACCTCTTATCTGAAGGATTTCATAGCCCTTTTTCTTAAAGGTCTGTTCTTTCCTGTGCTCCCAGGGCTTCCACGTCTAATATTTTGTTGGGTGTAGTGTTTAAATGGGGTATATGTCTAACAGAGTTATGTGGAAACTAGCATGGCTCTCATTTTTATTGATCAAAGGTGGATTTATTTTCATGTTCAATCTGAAACAGAATGATTTTCTTACACTGAAGTATTATGCAACATCTTCATGTATAATTAAAAATAAAATAAGTTATTAAATAAATTTAGGCAGGTTCAAGAGTGTTCTGACTTATCCCAAGACAACAACATCTATGCTTGTGTGTGTGTGTGAATGTCTGTGTGCATGTGTGTGAATAGAGAGATTTCATAAAGTCTGAAAATATAGACTACTATACATAATATCATTGGAAATTATAGTATAAACTGTAAAAAATTTAAATATTATCTGTATTTCCTGATTATGTGGGCACTTGATATATAATTTACTTTGAAAAAATGCATATATATGTGAGTGTGTGTGTGAGAGTGTGTGTGTGTGTGTGTGTGTGTGTGCGTGCCAGCATTCTCTCTGGCTTTGCTGGTATCCTGAACTTAGTTTGACTGTTGGGGAATCTAACATGACAGATGTTGATAGATATACAAAGAAAACAAAGATGAAGGGCAAAGCAATCAGAAGGAGATTACTGTGGGATAATAAGTAAAACAGTCAAACAATATTTTTAGTGTTTGATGATAGCAACCTTCCAGAAGAAGAATGATTAAGATTGAAATTTCAGCATTTCATATACTTGCAAAGACTAAAAAGCCTATTGCAAAAAATGAAAGGAACATAAGCAGAGGATGTAGTCAAAGTCAGTTCATATATTGTGAATGAAGAACAGCACAAAATATGTACAGCACTTGAAATGTAAGATTATATGAAAATTCAGAGCAGACCAGTATAGAGACATTTTCACTTAGAATACTGATTTTCAGAGTCTTACCAGTTTCTTAAAGATGAAGAACTTGAATTCTATGTCAAAACAATTCCTGCATATACCATTTTATATCATTATATATGTTCATTCTTAAATATACGTACTGTAGTGTTAAAGTCTTATCTAGCAATTAGGTTAAAACATTTTTAAAAAAAACTAGTGGAGAGAAACATGATTCTTATTATTGATAAAAATGCTTCCTTTTACTATCCACAGACTTCTAATAACTGTAACTCCAGGTCAGGACTTATGTAGAAATATTGTTTATTCATATGGGCTTGCTTTTTATGTGAAAATTCTTATTTTCTTTGTCTCTTAGTTGGGAGTGCCTAGATTCCAATTCACTTTCTAGCTATGTGACAGTATACAAATAATTTGTTTCCTAATTTTTACTTTCCTAAAAATTAAAGGATGAGTATCCAAAGTAGCTAAAGCCTTATGGTGTATTTGTGAGGATCAAAGATGATAAATGATATAAAGTGTTTGCCCCAGTGCCTGGCACATAGCAAATTTTCAAAAGTATCATTATCTTTATGCTATTATCATATGTTCTCATGCTACTTATTCATATGTAAAATGAGTTCGTATTTTTAGTTTAAGTAAGAGAATATAAATGAATGTGTTAACGAAACTATTAAATACCAAACTAAGATAATTCCTGAAGGAAATCTTTCTGAGCTTTATTTATGATTATAGGCACAGTGCTTCACACAATGTCTTGTACTAAAATGTTTGCTCAATTGGATATAACTGAACAAAGCTGCAATTCTATGGATTCTTAAAACAATTGCATACCTAAATATTTGGTTTTTTCCTCAGAAAACCATATTTTGCTTTACAAAAAGTATTATTCATATACCTGTTCAGATTTTTGCTTGCTTTGAATCTAAATTCAATTGATCCTTACAGCAACTTACAAATTCCATAAATTATAGTTTTATATTTAATGCACATACTGTTCAATTTTTATGCAAGGAAGAGTTTTCTTCTATATTTTCAATGATGTACAGCTGTTTTTCATGTTTATGTGGAGAATGTAGAAGAAGAATCTTGTGCTAAGAGTCAGTGGTCAGTAGATTGTAGAGATTGTGTGTCAGCATTTCTCAAGGCTTGTAATTACTTTAAATATAATTCCAGCTTTCCTATGCCTTTATAATATTGATATTAAAAACTAAAATTAAGCATTTATACACTTAGTTTTGAAATAAAAGTAAAAATTTATTTGTAAAAACATTCATCATTTAAATTTATCAGTAAAATATTCCAGGTGAAACCATACATTATGGATTAATCGTGAACCATAAATAGATATATAGATAGATAAATAAATAATCAATATCTAACTCCATAGAATGCAATAAAGAGTATCCAAAAGTATTAAGACAAATGATTAATATTCTGTAGATGCAATCCCTTCTAAGAAGAAATGACTGATAATTTTAAAATGTGCTTTTAAGGAAGGCTTCACAGAGGAGGCTGATTTGCACTGGACACACGAGATAAGAGTGGCTGTGGTGGGGAGGGAGAGACATCTGTGCTAGGAGAATCACTTAAATGAGGCATTGAAGTGGGAAAACAGGAGTTGTATTCAGATGACAATGGCAATGAATATAGTGATTTACCCTGTATAAAGGATTGGTTTGTGAAACGATGAGAAGGAAGGACAGTTTAGTACCAATTAACGGAGGGCTTGGATTCCAGAATAAGCGATGTTTATGTTGTTCTGAAGGAAAATAAGAGCTTTTGCAGTTATTTGTTTTGGTGTTTGTTTTCAGCTGATCTTACTGTACTCCCTTCTGCCTCAAAGGAAGAGCTACCTGTTCTCCTTCCTAAGGCAAGTCACTCCACCTACGCATTGTCCATTGCATCACTGCCTGTCATCTCTGAAACAGTCTGACATTAGTTACATCTTCCATCTCTGTGTTCTTCAATTGATTTCTTGTTATTACTTCTTTTCCTTCTTCCTAAAATGTATTACTCAATTTCTTCAGGATAAAATAATTTCCTTTGTCTTGGCTTCAATTCCTACAATTTTCCTTGCTATGAGCTTTCTTATGAATAAGCCAAGCATTTACTTTCTACTTTCTCACCTTTCTTTTAACTCCTCCTCCCTCTGTACCTGACTTCCTCTCCTACCACTGTATGAATATCAGCCTTACCAAGGCGTCCAAACGTCAAATTTGATGACGTCTTTTCAGACATTGTATAGCTCAACCTACCTCCATCACTCAGCACTGTTGATGAGTATAAACAAAGATGTGGATTTTGAAAACACACATACCTAAATGATCTTGATCAAATATGTAACCTCTAACATCCTGAATATGGTAGTGGTATGTATCTAAATGAAGCTATTGTGAGAATACAATTAGAGTATGCACAGGCTTTATCACAGTGTGTGACGCAGAATATACACCACATAAGCAGTAGCTAATATTATCTTAAAAGAATTGTCTCTCCTCACTGTCCCTGATTTGGGTCTTTTAATATGCTTTAATTTAGCCTCAAATTCCAGATACAAGAGTTTCTCTTTACCTTATGTTAATGATTATGAGTAACTTGGGTATAGAGGGGAAGGTTTCCTCATAATGTCATTAAGTGGCGTGGAATGCTCGGACGTGAAATCCCACCCTGTTAATCATATCCAAAATTAAATGGAAATTTGGTTGCAATGTACTGAGGCAAAGTAGTGTTGTTATTATTATTAATCATTATTATTATTATTAAATTTTTTTGATCCCACAGAGAAACTGCCATAATAAATTGTGTGAGGACTTCTATGCTGGGTTCTGTGGGTGAGTTGCAGGCCAGTCACTTGAAATGGTGGTCCTCAAGGAGTCTTTCTTCCAGGCCACTGGGTCTGGCACTCTATAGGCAAGAACTGCTAAATATGGGCCCCAGCAGCCATACCTCAGTTATAAGGCCCTTCCCATCTACCCCTTCTTCTTCTTCCCTATTACAATCCCCTACCGATACCCTCACTCAAGAGTTTTTCATTTAATTGTGTTCATTCATACATTGAAGCCTGATTACTCATTTGAAAGAGATGATAAGAAAGACTTTTAGCTACCATAAGGTTTATATGAAATTACTTTTTCTCCCTACCCTCGTCTTAGCCTAATATCATTTGACACTAACTTTAAATCTTTCAGTCCAGGAACACTAGTCCAAGAATACTAACCACACTGGTCCATGTGGTCACAATCCTTTCTCCTCCTCAAGGGCATTTGTATATACTGTGACTTAGATGTGAATCATCTGATCTTTCTTACTTTTCATAGCTCAATCTATACTTTCTTATCAATACTTTAACTTTCTCGTAAAAGAAAATTTTCTCATTTTATCTGTTGTAACTTCTTTTTATGGAACTTACCACAGTAGCAATTTTATTCCTACTTCTGCAATTAGTATTCTCTAAGTTTCATAAAAACAGGGACTTTGTCCATTTTTAGCTCATTTTAGATCCAAAATCTAAGGCGTAGCCTCCCGCAAGATAGTGGTTCTAAATGAAAGAATGAGCACCAGTCCCTAACAACACTGGAACTCTTTATCCTACTGAAAAAAAAGTTTTTGTCTGTTGAAATACAATGGATGGTCTGCCCTCCCAGAGAGCTGTTGAAATGATTTCATTCCCTCCTTGAGTTATCTGGAAGGACCAAAGGCCCACTCTTATGGATGGATCAAATGTCTATTTTCTAAAACAGAAACATTAAATAAAATTGCATTCTCTCTCTCCCTTTCTCTCTCTTTCTCTGTCTCTCTCTCTCTCCCTCCCCCTCCTCTCTCTCTCTTTCTCCTCTCCATGACTTAGTATACAATTACATAAAATAATCTCTTTCCATGAAAATGTATTTCTTTGTGTTCTTTGACAATGACTCCTAGTCTTCTTCCTACCTCATTAACTGCTCTATACCAATTTTTTTTTACTGACCTTTTAGCAAAATTATTCAGGTTGCTCTTTTAAATGTTAATATAACCAGATTAAAAACATCAATTTATTTAAGCTAAAAACACAACCAAAGCAATTACCCATTTCTCCCACCCTCCACCCCTCACCTCTGGCAACCACCAATGATCTCTTCTCTGTATCTGTGAGCTTAGTTTTATTTATGTATTTATTCATTCATTCATTTATAGATTCCACATGAAGGAAAAATTATATGGTATTTGTCTTTCTCTGCCTGACTTATTTCACTTTTAATAATGCTCTTGAGGTCCATCCATTGCTGTTACAGATGGCAAGATTTCATTCTTTTTTATGGCTGAATAATATTCCATTATATGGAGATAGATATATAGAGACAGATATATATAGATTGATATCTAGCTATATATATTGCAATATATCCACTCATCCACTGATGGACACTTAGGTTGTTTCCATATCTTGGCTATTGTAAATAATGCTGCCATGAACATGAGAATGCATATATCTTTTTGAGTTAGTGTTTTTGTTTTCTGTAGGTAAATACCCAGAAGTGGAATTGCTGGGTCATATGATAGTTCTAGTTTTAATTTTTTGAGGAACCACCATAGTGTTTTCCATAGTGGCTGTATCAATTTACACTCCCTCTAACACTGCATGAAGGTTTCCTTTTCTCCATATCCTTGCTAACACTTGTTATTTCTTGTTTTTTTGAGAATAGCCATTCTAACAGGGATGAGGTGATATCTCACTGTGGTTTCCATTTGCATTTTCCTGATGACTAACGATGTAGAACATCTTGTCATGTACCTATTGACCATTTTTATGTCTTCTTTGAAAAATATCTATTCAGATCTTCTGCCCATTTTTCAATCAGATTGTTGGGGTTTTTTTTGCTGTTGAGTTGTATGAGTTCCTTATATTTTGGATATTAGCTCATTATCAGACATATGATTTGCAAATATTTTCTCCTATTTAGTAGGTTGCCTTTTCATTTTGTTGATGGTTTCCTTTGCTGAGCAGAAGCTTTTTAGTTTTAGATAGTCCCACTTGTTTATTTTTGCTCTTGTTACTTTTGCTTTTGGTGTCAGATTTAAAAAATTATTGTCAGAACCTATGTCAGGAGCTTATTGCCTATGTTTTCTTCTAGGAGTTTTATGATTTCAGGTCTTACGTTCAAGTCTTTTATCTTTTTGAGTTAATATTGTGTATGGTGTAAGGCAGTGGTCCAGTTTCAGTCTTTTCTTTGCCTATCCATTTTTCTCAGAATAATTTATTGAAGAGACTGAAGAGATTTATTAAGATTTTTCTCCTCAGTCTTCTTGTGGTTTCAGTTATATGTAATAATTACTTCCATTCCTATTTACATTAATGAATATTAACTTTCAAACAAGATAAATATATGGTTAGAGAAAACACACATACATACAGACACATATGATTCAGTTATCAAATAGAATATACTGACAAAATTTTATTTTTTAGAGGAAATGAAGGGTATTTATTTGTCTTGATGACATTTAGGAAGCTAAAATTAATTTTCCAGTGTGATATATCATCTCCTTAGTAGTTTTGGTCTTTTTGGTATCATCGGAAGAATGTAAAATGGGCAAAGTCTGGCTTGACAGAATGAAAGTTCCAGTACTTGTGGAGAGGGCCAGGCAGTGTGGTGACACAAGCCCAGTTACATGAATATATTTTGCGAAATATTTGAAAAGGTTTAGCGCTTGTGATTTTTCAACACAATAAACCATCTCTCATGACAACCCATACTGTAAGTATGTAAGTATGTTGGACAAGAAAACCTGCCAATAATGACCTTCACTCTCAACTCTGAAATAATTGCACACTTAGGCATCTGGTAACCACCTACAGTTTCTATAGACTTTGGCAACTTGGGATCAATATCATCCACCTATGAACTCCGGAAAATGTACCCAGATCTATCTATCCTCTCCTTATATACTGGCAGTAAAGTAACAGACAGATTCATATATACTCTCCCCATGTCTAGAATCACTAGATTATACGAAGATAAATATTACATCAATGCTATATTTCATTTCTAGAACATTAAGAAGAAAGCGTTCTAGGAAAACAGGAATACAGATGATAAGTAGATAAATCCATGAAAGGCAGGAAAATAATGGATCTCCTCTTACCTTCCTTTCCAGTACTTCTCTATGCTTCAGCCAAAATGATGTTTTCAAAATTCAAATTCACCGTGTCAAATCCCCACTATTTAAATTTTTAAAAAACAGGCAAAACTTTCAATAGCTTCGCCTTTCTCTTTGGATACAATGTGCAGTCTTTAACGTGGTATATTCACTACTGCATGTTCTAATTTCTGCCTTTTTCTCCAGCTGTATCTCCCACTGCTCTCCACTTTGTAAATGGTATGCCATCCCAACTGGTCTCTCCAAATACAGGTTCTTTTCATGTGCTGTCCTTGTGTTTGTTTTGTTCCTTACCCCACTCACCTAGTTAGCACACATACATTTTATATTTCAGTTTAGGAGTGATTTCTCAGGGCAAGCTTAGGTCATACTCCTCTGTTTTATACTTTTCTAGCACCATAATTTATATCCTAGTATGAATTCTGTTTGTGAACATATTATTATTTGAGTGATTATTTATTTGATACAAGTTTTTGGCATTGGAAGTAGTAATTACTGGGGGAAAAAAAGAGTCTGTGTTTGCTCGCTGTTGTATCCCCAACATCAAGCACCTTTGATTGGTCGATAAATGTTTGCTCAATGAGTAAATGGGCTTTAACTGTGTTTAATTTGAAAACACCGAAGAAAGAAATATTGGCCCAAGAAAGTTTGATTTAAAGGCCTTCATGTTTCAGGCTAGAAGATATTAGATTGTTGTTTGTTTTTTAATTAACCCAAATAATCTTTGTACATTTCTTTGACTGCAAATATAATTCTGAATTTTATGGTGTTACTCCTGTTTTTTTAGTGTGCAATAGAGTCATATTAAGAAAAATAGTATCAGTGTGAGTCCTCAAAATATTCCTCAAAAACTGAGTTTTTATACATATAGTTATTATATTTATGCAATTTCAAGGTCAACTCTATAAGTTAACTGTATGACAAAATGCTAAAAGCAATAGACTTTGGTTTTATAGGTAATGGATAAAATTGAAGTGACTATTTCAAGAAATGCAATTATCTTATGTCAAACATGTTCAGAAGTCCATGAATGTAATGGAATTTCTTTTCATCTCTCATCCTACTACAGAATATTCCTCAAGTAAATGAACTCAGGCTCTTGTTTTTCATGAGTCCCAGTAGTACTGTCATTAAAGGGGCTGCTTTCAGTCAAAATGTCAATACCTGGCAACTGCATATGGTTAATTTGATGATACTACTTCCCAGCAATGCCAAGTCATAGGGACTAGTTTTTGAAATGACATTAAAATCAATCCATTTTATAAAATTTAATAAGAATTAGAGATATAAAATGATAATATTGAAATATAAATAACATCTATAATGAATGGATGCTTTGAAATAATTTACTCTTTAACACCAGGCATAATTTATCATTAAATTACAAACATGTTCCCTATTTTTAAAATTAAACATGTTTAACCTCTTCTCATGTATCATTTTGTATAATGAAAATAAGAGGTATAATTTATCCTGTTTTGAAGCCATATGTTTCAAAATATCTTTAAGGAAATCAAATGCGGGATCAAATTTAAACTTCTGAGTACTTCCAAATCTGATGTCATGGAGAATCCAAGATAATGTATAATAACAATTCAGAGTGATCTTAATACTAAATTTGTTACCAGAAGAATTATTGCAGATTCGTTCATGTTTGAATAATAGACAACATATACTTAAAATGGCTGAAATCTTAATGAATTAAGAGATGTCAGTCAGGACAATAGCTCTTTGCCCCACCAGAGAAATATCTAATTAGAATATTAAACAGCACCTTTTTTTTTTTGTTTGTATTCTTTAAGGACATTGAAAATTTAGAGAAATCTATTGTAAAGATGTTTGTAAATTATGAACGGAAATAAGTGGTTAGGCTCTCCTGCTCATCACAAATTGGCATCTAAATGAATATATATCCACACAAAATTTTAAAAATTCATCTAAATCCAGGAGATATAGTGTGATTCTCATTGTTCTAGAAAATATCATTAAGACCAAAGGTCCTGTAATGATTGGTTTTTATTCCTTATTCAAATAGGTGCTTCTGGAGATGCACTCCTAACACTTACTCATTTGAGTAAACAAAAGGTAGCAGCACTCAATACTGAGATAGGAAAGTGGGTTCCTTTACATTAGACAAAGAAACATACATATATATGTATATCTATCAAGATATATATATATATATATCAAGATATGTATGTATACATATATATATGTGTATATATAGATATAGATATAGATATAGATACAGATATCAAGAAAAATTTTCAAAAAGAATATGAGATGCCCAAGTGGAAAGAATTATCAAAAAGACCTAAATAGCAAATTTATTACAACTGAGTAAATTGAGCCTTATTGTTTTCAGTCAAAGATAATACAAAGGAAATACAAATTTAGCAAATGGTGCCCTGTTTCACAAAACTTACGATGCTGAAGCAAGAGGTCATTGGTTTTAGAATTCATATTTGTATAACTTCATTAACTTTGGGAAATAAATATAGTTTTGCTCTCCATCTCTACACACACACACACACACACACACACACACACACACACACAACACATCCACACATAAATGCGTCATCAGTAAGGGATAGCTAACCTCTTGTGATTTAAAAATTTTTTCTAACTAGGTTAGAATTTGTAGAAAAGGGCTAACAATATTGCTTTGTACTTAGTAGGCTTAATAAGATTTATTGAGTAATCAAAATATTAAATATTTTCAACAAATATTATAATAAATAATGAGTGAAATTGAATGAGTGCTTACTAAAAGTTGGGTGCTACATTGAGCAGTTTGTACATTTATTTTGTTATAACTCCTTTAATCTATACAGTGTCTATAGTAGGTATTTTTAGCTCCATTATAGAGGTGAAAGGATTCCGCCTCAGATAGGTCATGGAAATTCCCTGAAGTCACAGGACTCCTAAGTGGTAGAACAATTATTCAGATTCAGGTCCAATTCAAAGTGCAAATGTTTTTTCTCCAACAAATACCACAGAGTAGACCAATTATGTCAACAATTACAATTAAGTTTAAAACACATATGTACATCTTTATTAGACCCATTTTCTTGCTTATTTATCTTTCAATTTATCTAATAACTATTTATTGAGCGTTCTCCAGAAATTTTAGAGTACACAGGGGGAAGACATAAAAATGAGCAAAGAATTGTAATACAATATAATAAATACTATAATGCTACAGTAAAATATGGTGGAAGTTTGTAAACAGTGTTTAACTCAGTGGTAACAGTGGGAAGCATGTGTCTTGTTCTGTGACAAAAATGTGCCACAAAAGGTCATATGGCTCATTTTTGAGACAATGGTCATCTAGAAATGATTCTGTATATAAAGGTAAGAGGTCCAATATTGATACCCCTTAAAAGTCAATCTAAGGAGTTTGGATATTATCCTATGGTATAGGGGCCAGGAGGATATTGGCTTTGAAGTATTGTAGACAAGGTATATCAGAATCACCTTGTTACTTTTCAGATGAATTCCCAATATCACATAAAGAATGTCTTGGAAAAGGGAAATTAAGTGTGCTTTTTTCGCCATCATGCACATGAAAGTTAAGTTGAAGTAAGTATAAAAGAGAGAAGACACTGGAAAGGAGCAATCCTTATGTGGTAGTATCAAAAGAAATCTGCTTAGGAGGGAAATGAAGAGTAAGGTTAAAGATAGAGCCTTAACATTCCATTTCAGCTCAATCCATATATTATACGTGTGGCAGTATATCTAGTTAATTAGGCTGTTAATTTGATAAGCATGGCTGACTGCAGTTTACTTAGGACAAACTAATAATGGTTTTGCTTACTAAGGGTGATTTAAATGTATGCAGAGAAAAAGGAGCCCTTCAAAGAGATAGGAGTTCATATCAATCAGGGTTCCTGGTGGCAAAACACCTGTAAATAAAACAAAACACAAAACCCTTTAAGATGGAAAATAATTTGTTGGATAGGTAGCAGGTAGTTCATAGAATTTATAGTTGTACTGGACAACTGAACTCAGAAAATGGGTGGAGCCAAGTGTAGGTATTCTTCAGACATCCTTTGGCTCAGTACTGCCAACTCTGCCTTTCCCTCATCTGTGCCCTGCAGTAATTCAAGCATAAAGTAAACCAGAGTTTGAAGACTTCAGATAGAAAAAGCAATGTAAATTATCATATAGTATTGGTACATTGATTACATGCTGAAATGATAATGTTTTGGATCTACTGGTTTAAATAATATATATTTTAAAATTAACCTTTCCTGTTTATTTTTATTGTTTCTAATGTGACTAGTAGAAATTTTGAAATTAGATATGCAACTTGCATTTGTGTCTTGTATTATATTTTTATTGGATAGCACCATTGTAGAAGGCAAGCTGGGGTCTTGCATGTGCGCGTGCACGTGTGTGTGTGTGTGTGTGTGTGTGTGTGTCTTTGTGTCTGTAGGAAAAAACAACAGAAATCAGGGGGAAAACTGACAGTAACAATGAGCTATAGCATTGGATTGCTGTCTTCTCTTCCCCCAAACCAACATCAGTTTTACCATCATCCAAAACCCTGATTCCACCCTGGGAAAATGAGAAGAGGTTAAAATAGTATAGTATAAAATAGTATAGTATCTTTCCTGGAGATAACCCAGGGAAGTTATAGGAAAGAAGAGATGAGGGGAGTGAAATTCTGTTTGGCAGTGTTAAGAAGGAACACTAACCAATATTCAGCTTAGGAAAATTTTAATATTTTCTGTGTCGATGAAAAAATTAATCAGTCAATCTAAGAAAGAAATGGAAAATTTTCTTTGAGCCAAATTGAGGATTATAACCAGGGAACAGCCTCTCAGAGAGCTATGGAAACTGTTCTGCCCATTAGAGGTCAAGGCACAGTTATACAGGTTTTTGAGACAGAGAGCTGTACATTAAATCAGGGGTCCCCAGCACCCGGGCCGTGGGCTGGTACCCGTCTGCGGCCTGTTAGGGGTCGGACCACACGGCAGGAAGTGAGCGGTGGGCGAGCGAGCAAAATTTCATGTGCCGTTCACCATCGCTCCCCATCACTCGCAGTACCTCCTGCACCATCCACACCGCCCCGTCCGTGGAAAAATTGTCTTCCACGAAAGCGGTCCCTGGTGCCAGAAAGGTTGGGGACCGCTGCATTAAATGATGTAGATAGTTTGCACAATCCAGATCTGTAAGTACAAAGTGGTGGGTCATGTGACCCCTTACAAGATCAAGAAGGAACGTTATCTCTTAAGGAGTTGCCTTGTTGGTGCTGGAGAATGTTGCTCTTTATGGTGGAGCAGGTATTTCTGCCAATGAGGGAGGTTTGGTTGATGCGTAACACAGATACACGATGCACAGTGCGGGGAGAGAGGAGGCCAAAGGGCAAAGAAAAATTTTTATAGTTAAATTTTTCTTGTCTTGCCATAAAATATGAATTTTATGAATTTCACAGCTGTCTAATTTCTGTACTTTCCTGACATACTTCTTCATCAGATTAGACCTAAAAACCAAACAAATTGCCTATAAAACAATGCTAATAATGTGAGAAAAAGGTAAAGCCGGGAGTCTTTTAAGTTCATGCAGTTTAGTAAAAAGAACATGGGCTTCTTTTTACTGTCACACTGCACTCATGTGTATGTGTGAAAAGAAATTGAAGACAGCGCATGTGAAAAAGAGAAAATCCTAATCCTGTCACTTCTCATCACCCTTGTAAAACACTAATACACTTAGTAAAAGAAAGTGTTTTAACTGTTGCATGCAAGAAAATCTGATGGTTTTTTCGAGAGCAGTCAGAACATGAGTAAATGCTGATCTGCTGTTTTACACAATAGAATCCAGTTCTTCTGTTATGCCCATTAAACTAAGAATTGCTGAAGAAAGCAAACTTCTTACAAGGGACAGAGCCTATTTGAGCTTATAGTTTTGCCTTAGGCCGAAAAGGGAAGGCAAGCCCTTTCTAAAGTTTCTAACCATATGTGGTAGTCATCTTGCTAAAAGGGAAAATCTTCTCAAGCAATTCCCTATAAAGAAATGTCATTATCTCCAGTAGCTCTTTTGATTATTCTGCATACCAATCCATCAGCCAGTTTTCTAGGAGCAGTTTCGGAGATGACTGTAAATGCTAGTAGCAATTATAAAGGAAATTGATCCTGTAAAAGCAACAGTTTGGTATTCATTCCAACAAATGGCCACTTCAACAAATAATACCAGAAGCTTTCCACACGTAAAAGCTACAACAGACATAAAGCAAAATGATTGCCTTGACCAGGTGATTGAACCCTCATAGGCATAAAATACAGGACTGATATTTTAAAGAAATATAATGAAAATCATTTAATAGACATAGATACTGCTCAGTTTTGAAAGATTAATAAGAAAAGAAAGCTCTCTGCTCTCCAAAATATTTTCACTGTAAATTTCAAAGAGGATGAATACTAGATTTAATTTTTGCTTTTAGTGTCATGGCTGCCTGATTTATATTTGTAATCACACATAAATGAAGGAAAAGCTAATTTTAGGTTTCTAAGTAATACAATTTAAGTAGCAAGGCTGTAGATAACACACAAAAGTGTAATTCCCTATGGTGTAAGTATTTGTTGGATAAAAGCATCATCAGAGACAGCCAGCTGAATTATGGAGCAAGCTTTATTATTCCCCATGACATCTGGCTTTACAAGAGTCCTTTTTTCTTCTTTTACTTTTTTCATTTTTACTTCTTAATATTTTCTAGTTTTATTGAGATATAATTGACATATAACACTGTATTATCTTACATTATCTTACGATGTTACTCTGAGGCAGTGAATATGATAGATGTGAATGCCCAGCGTCTCCAAACATCAAGCTTATAAATCCCAACAGTTACTTCAATAGTCTGAGACAAGTTGCCCTCGAATATCTAAGGAATTTAACAGATTCAATGGCAAACATATGTTTTTCTGAATTTCATAGTAGCTTTTTTTAAAATTTGTGTTCATATGACTAGTTCAACCAAGCCCAATGCCTATGAGTTTAATTAAATTCCCATAGGAATCTGGGCTACCAATATTAAGCCATTTTCTACAGAAAGTACACTTGTAAAAGCAAGCCCACTAGGCCAGAGAAAATAGTGGGACTTTGCAGAGACAAATAATAATGATTAATAAATACTAAATTCCTGCAGATGCCTACCACATGTTTTGTATTCTGCTAAATCCTTTGATATAACTTATCTCATCTTTAGAGGAAAGAGCGAGCTCTCACATTTCACATGTTTACAGATGATCAAACTGAAGTTCAAATTGAAAGCATCTATCTGGCTTTGTATGGATGCTCTTTTCATTTCATAAGTATACATTTCATTATGGGCACTCAATACAAAACTGATGAGAGGGAAATAAATAAATATGTGAAAGAATGGGTGTAGAAATTTACTAGGGTATACCTTATTCAATTTTTACATGTTTCTGGAAGTTTAAAAACTACATGTTAAGACTGCTGTTGAAATAATTTGTATCAAATAACATATACTATCAATTTTATATATTATATAACATTCATTTCAGTAGTTTTAACTAAACCAACTATAACAACATTTTTAGAAAATGTTTATTCCAATGTTTTAAGAAAAACATATTAACCTCAAATAAATTAAATGTAGTGGCTTAAACATTCCCTGTGTATGCCAAGAAATAACAAAATGTAAATAGAAAAATAAAAGTTTTTTTCCTAAATTCATGCCTTAACTTATCATGAATCATGGTAAACACATTTTTTTTTTTTAACACTACAAGGTTCTTTTCTAACATAAACTAAAAACATTATGAACATAGCCCCAAATATTTCAGGTTCCATTAAAATTTTAATAATTATCTATTATGTATGAGTTTTAAAGTATATTTTATTGGAAATAGTTGCATTTTAAGTTATAGTTACAGCAACAAAGTTAAAGTATGTAAGATATGTACTTATGGACACGTGTATAGATACTCTGGTATAAGTGAGAAAATACCACTCTTTTTTTAATATGCTCTAAAATCTTCACTTATATTTGAGGATAAATCTAATGCATTAGATTTTACATTACAATAAATGTAATTTATTGTAATGGATTTTTAAAAATCTTTCTTATAAATTTTGTCAATTTTAATCATGAGCTGACCTTCTAATATTGAAGTTGGTTTGAACACTGATTTTTAATTACTTATGAAGAAAAAAACACTTGAAAATTGAAATACTCTATACATAACTGTGATCTTGTGGAATGGGAATTATAAATTGATATAATCCTATTATATCATCTTAAATGTTACTTCAGTCATTTGGGTTTGAGAATATAATTTCACTTGTGGTATGTCCAAATTTATGCAACATGAACTATCTTTTTACTAACAAAATGCCCAGTGCTCTTCAGGACAATTAGTACAAAATTGAGTGGCTAAATTAATAAATGTTATAATCTAACATTATGGACTGTAAGTTTTCTTATTTCAAAGAGTCTTAACAAACTGCTGATCTTTATTGTGTGGTTAAGTTTTATGAGCACTTCCTGGCGCAGTTATATGTATGAGTCAGGATATCAGTAGACATATTCATAGGAGGTTAATAATTTACACTAATAAATTTATCAATTTAAGTATTATGTATGCTAATATTGTCACTTTTTGTTAAAGGAAGTTTCATCATCTTTATTAATAAACAAATTATAATACAGTTCAAGTATTGACAGACATTTGAGTTAATAATTTAAAAAATTAATTGTTATCTTATAATTTACGGTCTTAAGGTTAATATAAAACAGTATCCAAAAGAATAAACAGAATTTGTTCTTCCCTCACTTCAATGTTTACCACTCTTTAGTTTTATGCTACAATGTTTCTATACCTAAGATGTCTAACTTTTATAAATCCCCTAATCAGCTCATTGTTGAGGAAAAATTTAAAAATTTTTTCCGGTTTTCTTCATATACCCCAAATATCAGTTTTAATCACTGAAGAAGGAGATTTGTTGCAATGGGTTGAACCATTGTTTGGATCAGGTTTTAGAACCCTATACCTTCATCGTGAGTAGAGATTTTCCTCACTTACTGAAGCACATCAGTAGCATATTTAAAACATAAATCTGCCTCTTTATTCATCTGCCCACATTTGAACTCTACACTGTAAATGATAAAAAAAAATAATAAAAAATAAGTAAATAGAGACAATTATTTGGTAATTTTGTTATAAAGATTTGCCTTCAAAAACAATCTGAAATAATAGAGGAAAAACATATAAGATTAAAAAAACAAGACACAGATTTCCCAAAGACCTGAGAGAACAGATGTACAATCAGCATCTCTCTGCGAGTATCAGTACTCAAGAGGTATAGGCAGTAGGTTTTTCCACCCCCTCTTGCTCTTGTGAGAACCAGTCTCTAAATAAATTCTACAGAGATTTGTCAAGTTAGTAACCCACGCAAAGCGCTTTTGGGGAAAATAGGAGAGCTGAACAATAATGGAGGAAGTACTAATACCTAGGCAGCAACTATGATCTCTGCTTAAAAGAATAAATGCATTCAATTAAAGAATTGTGCCTGTTTGACCGATGACCTCTTTATGAGTACATATGGATGGGCATAATGCTGTTTTAGAGACCTGTTGCCAAAATAACGCATAATATTTAGTAGAGAGTTTGTGTTGCTCATTATTCAGTGGGTAGGTCATGGCTCTGTTGGGCTCAGTTTAAAGAGTAGCTTATTTGTTAATTTGATGGAGGCTTCTCATTTGATTCCTGTCTGCTTCGTCTGCTCATTCTCTTGGAGCAGTGGCTATCTGGAGCATACTCTTCTCAAAGTGAAGGGCGAAAAGGCGAGAGTGAGAGCCAAACCGTATGACCCCACGTAACATCTCTGTGCTGGTCATGTCTGCTAACATCCCATTGGCTAAAGCAAGTCACGGGGCCACATCCAAACCCAATGGAACAGCTGGGTTACTCCTCCTGTAGAGAGGCAGCCGCAGCAAAGGTGAGCAACAAACGATGGATTGTACGCAAGCAACGCAACTCTGCCCTCTTGGTCGCAATGATTGATTTCCCTTCTATTTAAAAAAATATATTTACTTCTTCTCCATATTACCAGAAAAACCTTATCCTGTTATGGCAGTACTCACTTATGGAACCGTTGTAAGGATGAGTAAGAAAAAATATAAAGCAACTAACACACATCTTCAAACATAGAAGTTGCATTCTGTAGTTATTGGTATTAGTCATAATAATGATAGACATAATATTTAATTTAATTTTAATGTTAATACAATTAAATACCTTTCTATGTTTTTATCTGAAACATTATCACCATGCTCTATATTAGAGAATATTTTATTTAAATCTTTCAATATTCCAATAATAAGCTTATTTGTTAATTACAAGGACAGAACTCCTGAATGAGGGAAAAAAGAGATTGAATCAAATGAGTTAGACAGATGTCTTAAGACTTAACTTGCAAATGGAATTGATTCCCAAGGAATGCAAGATCCCTGCAAACACAGTAAGTGGAATTTTACGGTAAAATGAATTTTACCCATGTAATATACTCCAAGGAGATAAGACACACACAAAAATATTTCTAGCAAATAAAGATTTACATGTATGTAAGTTCAAAGGTAATCTACTTTGGAAATTAACAAGCAGACTAGAACTATTGAGAATGAATAAGGAATACATGAAACACAATTAACAACAAACAAACAAAAAATGTTACCATATTGCCCGGTTTAAATAGTGATTTAATGTTCACATCGTATGCAATAATTGAAAATGCTATTTGATCCTTCGGTTGTGCCATAAACAGCTAACTTCCAAGTGATGAAAATGGTTTCTGTTTTTCCCCTTTTGCTTTGCTTTTCTTCTTTCCAGCTGCCAGATGGATGTGTGCATCGGTCTCCACCACATCATCAACATCTCTGCTTAAATTCTAGCGAGCTATGAGTGCTCCATTACCCATTGCATTCTGCCCCATTTGATCCAGGCGCATTTGCCACTTTGATGCCTTCACAGTACAAACAAGGTGCACTAATCCGAGCTTCCCTCTTCTATCCTGTGAGAACCTCTCATCATTGCCGAGGTTTCAGATCTGGTGCATGACGTTACCACTTCCTTTTGTTCCCTTTGATCCGATCAGTCTGACACTTTGATCCATGCGTTGCACTCACTGGACTCATAAGAGTGTTCGCACTTCTGTTTTTGACAGGCAGTGACAAAGAGTCCAGCAAGATGAGGGATTTTTCCTCTTCCCGTTTCTGTTGAATTTTCAGTATTAATTATTTTTTATTTAATTTTAGTTCTAGAATATGTTCATTGGTTTTATTCGTGTTGTATTTTCTTAAATGTATGTTTATTTTTAAGTAAGGCTTCCCAAAAGCAATTAAATATATCTGGATCAGAGTTGTATGTCTCATAATTGTTTAATGCACCATGGGTGTTTAATCAGTGATTTTAAAATGCCAGTAGCTTAACCGAAACAATTAGTGGTGTGTAAAGCAACTGTACTGATGAACTAGAATATTCTTAGAGCTCCATCTTAGGAAAATATGCTTCATCTAATGACCTTTATCAGAAAATACCTTTTCTCTACTGGATAGAATTAAAAAGACTGACACATGTTTTAAATATACTGCCTGTCCAAGTTAGAATGGTAAACTTCCTTATGATTAGATTAGAAGTTTGGCTTGCTCCGGTTTTCGTGCTTACACTTATTTCTTTCAGACCTGGAAATCTTGATGTATATATTTTCCTGCATAGCTTTTTCATGAGCTGTATCAAAGTATATTAATTCAGTGATCTATTCAACTTTTAAAACTATGGAAATATAAGCCCTAGGAGACATGTGAGATCACCAGAGATTCTATTTTTCTTAAATTCCGTAATCCCTAAATACTAGTAACACAAATTCCCCAATTCTGAAGGAATTAGGAAGGGAAATTTTTATTCCAACGGATATGTTTTTAGGACTTCAAGATGAACAGTAAATGATAAAAGTTGGTCCCTTGAAGGAGAGCTATATTGAGCTGTCCATCAGAGAAAGAGGATATCATCAGTGAATCTGCCACTGATAAGATTATTATTTTCTGTATTTGTTAAAAATGAACTGTTATGTTACTGTTTTTACTGTCTCAGACTCTGAGGATGTGATAAACAAAATGATTAGAAGCTAAACTATTACCAAGAAGCATCACCGTGTATACACTGATGATCTCTTGGGATTTTTGGACACTAAACAGTAGTCACTAAACTAGTAAGAACTTAGGTTAAGTTTCCATTATACTTCACTAAGTGAAATATACAGAGCAAAATATACTAACTTAGTTATAGCTCTGTGCCTCTTGATGGTTAGGCACAGGATCTCACAGGTGGGGCTACTAACTGACCTTGTGGGAACTTCATGCTTCATGATAGACAACAGACAAGGTCTACTAGTGATAAACCATCCATAATTTACCAATAAGATCTCTTCTCACCAAAGCAAAATATATCAGAGAAGATACTATTTGTCCCTGTCTTTAGTAACTCATGTCCTTAGATGAGGAACAGGGAGAAGTACATGTATTAATGAGGTAGAGAACATCTGGAATATCCAGGATGATCATGAAGTAGTGACTTCAGCAAAATCGACAAGTGCGCCTCGGACATGTTGCCACGCTTATCCAATAGGAAGGGGAAGATGAGCTAGGAGAAAAGTGTCTACTGATCTCCTCTCCCTGTCTGAGAGGCAGAGCCTAAGTTTCTTGACAAAGGCAGTCTTAAAAATGAAGTCACATGCATGTTTTGACCTTTTAGCAGCGGTCCCCAACCTTTTTGGCACCAGGGACTGGTTTCGTGGAAGACAGTTTTTCCACGGATGGAGAGTGTGGGCAAGGAGGATGGTTCGGGCGGTACTGCGAGCGATGGGGAGCCATGGGGAGCGATGGGGAGTGATGGGGAGCAGAAAATGAAGCTTTGCTCGCCCGCCACTTACCTCCTGCTGTGCGGCCGGTTTCCTAACAGGCCACAGACGATACCAGTCTGCGGCCTGGAGGTTGGGGACCCCTGTTTTATTGTATTGTATTGTATTTTTTTTTTTAATTTATTTTTTAACCTCACACCAGTCAGAATGGCCATCATCAAAAAATCTACAAACAAATGCTGGAGAGGGTGTGGAGAAAAGGGAACCCTCTTGCACTGTTGGTGGGAATGTAAATTGATACAGCCACTATGGAGAACAGTATGGAGGTTCCTTAAAAAACTAAAAATAGAACTACCATACGACCCAGCAATCCCACTACTGGGCATATAGCCTGAGAAAAGCATAATTCTAAAAGAGTCATGTACCACAATGTTCGTTGCATCTCTATTTACAATAGCCGGGACCCCAGTTTTAGAGTATTGGCCACTAAGAATAAATAAAAGACTAAATTTCTCAGGGATGATATTTCTCCCTACTATAATTGTATTTTGGCATTTCTTCCTTCCTATAACTCTGGTAGGACTGGTAGTTAAGTGGTTACAACTCTATACAGAGTTACTTGACCCAAGTCAGCCCTTGGGTACAGTGATTGGTTTGTTGGGCACATTCCCAGGCAGACTCAGATTTCCATTTGGGAGAATGAAATGAATGGCAAGAGGGCCTCTACTTTTCTTTGATTAGGAGATATAAAAACTATGCAACCCCTGTGTATGTGTATGTGCGTGTGTGCGTGTGTGCGTGTGTGTGTGTGTGTGTGTGTGTGTGTGTTGGGCGGGGCATCTACAGGGAACCTGCTGGAGAATCAAACTTACATATTACAAAACAGAGCTAAAAGATGGCAGAATGTGAGAGCAATAGGTGGCTAATGGGTGACATCAACTAAGCTGGGCCCTGCTGTATCTCAAACCAGCCTAAACACATATGTTTTGATTTTATAAGCCCATTCTCTTACTGTTTGCCTTTAAGATCATTTGTTTTGAGTTTGATTCACCTGCAACTGAAAACTTTCGTTTAGTAAGTTCTAAATTTAGTGGGATCTTTGTTTGAGCTCATTTGCAATATTTTAGTTTTGTGCAATACTTTCAATATGATACAATATTCTTAAGAGAAAAAGAGATTGTCAGGTTGTTTTTCAAAGTGGTAGGACGAACAGGGGACATATAACAAACATGCAAAGTAGAAGTGTTAGAATTGGAGCCGCAGTAAAATTGAATTAATATACTGTTTAATAATGTCCTTAAAAGTAAAGGTCACTTTTTCTTCCGTATATCTAGAGAATCAAAGATTAAAAATAAAATTCACTTCTGTATAATAGACTGAAAGTTGCTAGTTACGAAGTTCTAAAGATAAATTACTTTTAGCCTTGCCATCTGCTTCTTAGAAAACTATACTTTAATCATCTCAAGGTGTTATTTTCTTCTTATTTTTTATAACAATTAATATAAGCTACTTTGATTCAAAAGAAACATTTATTTTTAAAATCTGGAAATTATCAAAAGGATGCAAATAGGATAATGAAAAGCACACAAATACCACCACCTAGAAACTGTGTGATCTAAATGGCTTAAGTTTTCATTCTTTGAACACATGAATACAATTCTGCTCTTTGTACAGATTACAGTTATTTTCTGTATAGATAATGTTACCTGTCTGTAATAGGTAATAGAGTAATATGTAGAAAACATCACATCAAATAATTAGATAGTATTTAAACATACAATCTTTCAACATGACAATTGAAAATAGTGTCTCCTTGCTATTGTAATTTGCATTTCTTTAATTAGTAGTGAATTTGACAATTCCTCATATGTTGTTGGTCTTTTCTGGTTATTTTTAACAGTTTATTTTTTTTCAATTGTTCTGTCAGTGGTTTTCTTAATTTCCTAAGTGAATATTTTAAATGGGAGATATTAAACTATCTATACTCATTGATATAACTCATATATGAGTCTTTTTTTTTAACATCTTTATTGGAGTATAATTGCTTTAAAATGGTGTGTTAGTTTCTGCTTCATATATGAGTCTTGTCAAACATATTTAAAATTTTCTTTTTACACATTTTCTCTTTTTACTCCTTTGGTGTAAGGATCATAATATGCTTTGCTCTTTTCTTTTCCGGTGTTTTGAAAATTATTTAACCTATTTAAATTTTTATCAGTGATTAAAAATTTGAAAATTTTCCTTTAACTGTGCTTTGTAATTTTCAAATTAAGATAAAATATGTATCATTTAATGGGTGCCAATATTACATGAATATGTTAGTAATACTTTATCATTGGTAATATCATTTTCTGCTCCTGTTTAGTATGTCTCTATCGTTATTACTACAATGTGGATTTTTCATTCACATTAATTCAGTTAGTGGTATTTATTGACATTTACATTCAGATTTTTAACCAGATGAAAAATATTTTTCTAGATTTAGTTTTCTTTTTAATTGCTTTTATACAGTGATTTCTTTTGCATTCTTAAGGTACTAATTTTGATTTTTCCCTCAAGTGGGTTGAAAAATATTCAGTTAACAAAATTTTTTAGAAGTCACTTGAATTGTGTTTTCTTGAAATCTTGACTATCTAAGAAGACTTTATTTTAAATGACAAGTGTTTGTGAATGACAACTTGACAAGTCAGAGTATTCTTAAGTCACAAAATTTTCCCCAAACATACTTTGTAGATATTGCTTCACATTTCTCATTTATTTGTGAAGACACTTGTGAGGCCATTTTGATATTCTTATTAAAACGTGGTTCGTTTCTCCCCTTATTTTATTCTTATTTCTTATAAATGAAAATATTTGATGGGATATGTCTGAGTTTCATTATCTTTCTCAGTTTTCCTCCCCATAGATTATTCTGAATTTTTCCATTTGCATCCAGAATCTCCTTTTCAATTCAGATATACTGTTTTCCATCAATATCCAATGCCAGAACATAGTCTAACACAGAGAAAATAACACAACATTCCTGGCTTTTGGTAAGTGCTCAATATATATGCACCAAATAAGTAAAAAAAAAAAAAAAAAAAAAAAGTGAGGGATATTTATAAGTAAAGAACTGGAAGTGAGGGGATGGAAAAAGATAAGATCATATTTGCAGTGAATCTTTAAATCAAATTGGTCACGATTCCATTAATATAAGAATCATGGAAAAAGACAGTAGTTTAGAAAAGAAAAATTCACCATCTATTAATTATGAAATGACTGTTAGAAATTACTATTAAGAGTGGAGTCATGAACATAAACCTGCTCTCAGGATTCAGATAGGAAAAGTGGTGTTGGCTGTCATAGAGGACAAGAATTGTCAATCTGTACTCTGCCAATTTGAAAACAGAAGTAAACTAACAAATAACAACAACGAAGTCTGGATCAGATTTGCTTTCTTTAGAGACACGGGATTTATACAAATTATAATAGCTAACGTTTACTGGCTTACTTTCTTTGTGCTAGGCGTTTCACTAAATGTTTTCCATATATTAACTCATGTTATATTGCATCTTTATCATCATAACCTTTTCCTATATGATCTATTTACAATATCATCTCATTCTTTCATCTTTTCTCACTCTATTTCCTTTTCCTTTGTTTTACTGTTTGATAAACACTCTGTCTTCTTACCTTTTGAAGCTTCTAGTTTTCTGAAGATTTTATGGCTGATATAGTGGATACATTTCAAAGTTACGTTCTTCCTTCTTCTACTGAAACATGAAAATGAGGTTTCCCCACTCTTCAAATTATTTCAAAAGACTTATTTGAGGACTTTAGAAGAGTGTGAGATCTGGAGGCTGACTTGCAGGCTTAGAATCCTGTCTCTTATTTTGTACCTGTGTGGACTTTGACAATTTACGTGACTTCTCTGTGCTTTAACGTTCGCATTTATCAATCAGTACCTTCTTCATGATATCATGAAGAAGAATGCAGTAGAGATACACTATGACAATTCTACTCCCCATTACTTCCATACCAGTTATTTTGAACCGTCTTGTCTCTGAATGCATATTGAAAACCAATAGATTGGTGACAGGAACAAGCAGATGTTGTTGCCTCAACATTGATCCTTATGAGGTGTTCAGAAAAATGCCCAGTCCAGAGCCAGGTTGTTATTTTATAAAGTTAGACTTGACAATTTTACATGCTGAAGCATTTAAAATTTTTCTTGATTCTGATACTTTTGCCTCATTGTTATAGACATTTCCTATCAAACTATAGTATTAGATTATCCCTGTAACATTGGGCTCATGGTGATAAGTAGGTCTGCCACTTCCTCATATTTTTATGTAAATAAATAGCTAAGAATTTGGGATAGACTCAATATTAAACACCAGACATCAACCTTACATTTTTTTTTCATATATTTAAGGAAAACATTATAGACTTCTTTAGCAGTTTGTCAATAAAATAATTTTTTCCTATTATGTACATTTCATTTTCTGATCTTTTAGCAAAGACCTGCCAATCTCATCCCCACAATGGTTTGGTGCATTTTCAGGTACCATTAATAATTCGAACCTTTTTGTAATTGTTTTGAGGAACACGGAAACATTAGAACTTGTTTGCGCTCTTGATTACATATATATACACACACACATACACACACACACACATATGTATCAACTGGCTGCTTTGTTGTTGTTTTCACCATGTGAATGAAGAATAGTAAGAAAAAGAGGACACGTTTATGGAGTTAAAATCATGAATCTTTTTTAACACGATGCTCCAACCAATTGAACACAGTCAGATCGAAACATTTGGAATTAGCCATAGCGTGTAAAGATTTGGATAAGGCACTTACAAATAATAAATAGTTTGTTAGGTTCTCAGAAGAGATGCAGCCACTTCTCATCTTAATCTTGATGTGGATGTACATTTATCTTTCTTTTTTTAGTTTGTTTTTATTTTAAAACCTGTAAAAGCATTATAATGTAATTAAATACCTCAAATAATTTGAAAAAACAATAAGTGATTACCTATTACTCTACTATGTATCACTCAGAAGCATATTTGCATAACCACTTTTCTTAATTTACCTATGATCTTGCACTGAACTTAGAAACGTGAATAAATGCCACCCACATGAAGAACTATTTTAAAGAAAATAGTTGATGTATATATTTGAAAGTCTGTCTAAATGTTTATAACTAACTTCAAAATACTATTTTTCAGCTGAAAAGTGAGAGAAATAATTGTAGACATTGCTATGAATGAATTGGCATGGAATAAACTGATTTAAATGAATTCATTTAAAATTCCTTGTGTGTTTGTTTTTACACAGACTCTTTTCCTAATAATTTGGGCAAAAATATTTTAGACAAATAAGTTGGCTTTTAAATGTTACTAAATAATTACAATTATTGCTTCCATAATTCCTGAGTTAGCATTCTGATTACACTTAAGAGCAGTTTCTAGATCTCAACTTTATGCACACACACAGTTTAGTTGGTAGCAGAACATTTTGGCATGGCTTTCAGAGGGGTAAGTTGAAAACCCAAAGAAACTGCATTTTTCTTCTCTTTCTGATTCTGTATTTCTTGCATTTGTGATATTAACATGATGTGAATACCTGTGTTTTCCTTTTCAATGAAGCATAAATCTAGATCCCTCTGAATCCTGTAAAGAATAGAGAATGCTCTTCTTTGAAGTAATGAGTTCACAAAAAAATTCAAAAATAGTTTAAAAGATACTATGTGACATATCTCATAAGGTGAAGAATGCCTTCAATAAAACCTCAGTTTGGCGTTTCTTTTTCTTCAGAGATGGTGAAGATGTTACTCATTTCAAAAGCAACGATTTGAAAGTAGATGTTTTTGCTAGAAAATACTTTTTTGGAGCCTGACAACACATGATTTTGAATAAAAATGAGGTAAATACTTTCAAGACTTCATAAAGTTAAAAACTCATTTAAAAGTTTGTAAAAGTTTTTATTGTGAAATGTATATACTAAAATATATGCATATAGTTTAAAGAATAATCATAACATATATACCCTTCTATACATTATTAGACTAAGAGACAAAATATTATCAGTATTTTAAGAGCTTCAAGTGTGCCCCTCAATGCAGACCTTTTTCTTAACCCCTGAAATTTGTGTTCTCTTGTTTTTACTAATAAGTCTTAACTGTTTGTGTCTACAGGTATACATTACTTAGTTTTTCCTGTTTTTGGACTTTACTGGAGGAATTCATCTGTGATTCAATTACATGATTAGGATATTCATCCAAGTGGATGTATCTCACAGAATTCCTTTTGATTAGAGTGGAATATTCCATTGTGTGCATATAATGATTTTAGCCACACTAGTGTTAGGAACCATATAGGCTGATTCCTATACTTTGGTATGAAGAAGAATGCTCTGAGGAATATTCTAGTGTTTGTTTCCTAGTGCTATGGAATGCAATTGCTGTCTTGATTTGTCAACTTTAGTAGTAATGTAATTTATTTTCAAAATTAGTTTTGCTAGTTTATACTATCACAGTTTGGCATTTGTATTACTTCGCATCGTCTACAACCCAAAATATTGTCTGACTTTTAATTTTTGTAAATCTGGTTGGTGTGAAATGACATACTATTGTGAGTTTAATTTACATTTTCCTGAAAAACAGTGAGGTAAGTGGTATTGCACATTATGTGCCGTTTGCATGTCTTCCTTTACAAAGTGCCTATTTATATATTTTTGCCAATTTTCCTTTTTATTTTTGAATGGAATCTGTATATGGTCTATACATACTTTTTGCTAATTATGTGTTTTGCATATTTCTCTAGTCTGTGACTTCAAGCATTTCACTCACTTTTTGGTGATTTTTATAAACGAATATTTTAAAATTCAATGTAGTTGAATAAACCGATCTTTTCTTTTGCAGTTAGAAAATAATCACACTTTTATTTCTTCTTTTCAATCGTTTACTAATTTTATTACTTTTAATTTCTTTTACTTTGCCGGCTAAACCCTCAAGTAAAATGTTGACTAGCTAATTGACATATATGTTTTGTTTCTGATCTTAAATACTTTAACATTCTTAAAATAAATACTTTTACTATTCAACATAATGCTTGCTGTAAGATTTTTGTAAATTCCTCTGTTAATTTAATAGTGTTTATTAGCAGTTTATCATGTTATCTACAGCAGCTGTTGAATTTTATTAGATACTTCTGAATATGTCATAGTGATCATTTTTTCATTTTGAATAGGTTTTTATAGTAAATCATGTCGTTCAGTTCTCTAATGTAAAACACATTACTGTGATCATGCTGCAGTATTTTTCTGCACAATTTCTCTTATTCACTATTATATTTAGCACTGTTGCATCTATGTGCTGTTATATTTAGCACATTTGAGATTTCCTGCAATTTTCTTTCTTGTACTGTTATGTTTTGGTTTTTTTTAAGTAAGTTTATTTATTTATTTTTGGCTGCGTTGGGTCTTCGTTGCTGCGCGTGGGCTCTCTCTAGTTGCGGCGAGCGTGGGCTACTCTTCGTTGTGGTGCGCGGGGTTCTCATTGCGGTGGCTTCTCTTGTTGTGGAGCACGGGCTCTGGGCGCGCAGGCTTAAGTAACTGTGGCATGGGGGCTTCAGTAGTTGTGGCTCGCGGGCTCTAGAGCACAGGCTCAGTAGTTGTGGTGCACAGGCTTAGTTGCTTCGCAGCATGTGGGATCTTCCTGGACCAGGGATCAAAGCCGTGTCCCCTGCATTGGCAGGTGGATTCTTAACCACTGCGCCACCAGGGAAGTCCTATGTTTGTATTTTTTTTACCTGTTACTGTGTAATAAATTACCACCAAATTTAGTTACCTAAAACAAACAGTATTATCTTGCAGTTTCTGAGACTTAGAAAACTGGGTGCAGTTTAGTTGGGTGACTCTTGCACAAGGTTTTATCTGAGACTTGATGGGGGGATAATCCTCTAACCTCATTCGTGTGGGTTTGGCAAGATTCAATTTCTCAGTGTCTGTTGGACTGAGGTCCTCAATCTTTCATTGACTGTGGATTAACTCCTCCAATTCCTTGCCAAATTAGCCTTTCTGTATAGCACATCTCACAACATGGCAGCTGGCTTTCCCACAGAGCCAGCAAACAAGAGAGCAAGAGAGGGAGAACAAGACGGGATACTTTTGTATAACCTGATCTCAGAAACAATCTCTCCCATTGTCACTAAACTCTGTCCTTTAATTGTCCATTAAAGCATGCCCTTTAATCATTGTAGCTTGGGGGTGATGTGGATCGTGGAGAGTCCGTGGTATGTCCAATGACTGAACCCACTGATCTGTAGCTTGGGCTGCAAATCTGGGCCTGCTTTTGGATGCAATATACATAGGAAACCCCAACAGGAAACAAATGAAGTCTTGTAGGGCTTGGACCATGTGGCCATTTGGTCCTCAGCTGCAGTCAGGACCAAGTGAGGCCTTTTGGATGGGGCAGGAGGCTCAATGAGATCTACCTGCCAAGAATATCCTGGTCCCTGGTCTCTATGGCATGTATCCTTGGGCAGTGTATTTAGCCTGGCCAGGGTCCGGCAGCCAGGATAGCTATTCCATGCCGTTTCTGATGGCAGTGGCAGTACACGTGTGCAAGCCCAGTCTAAAATGGTATCTGAATTTCCATGGGCTGTCTTCTCATGAATCCAGCTGTTTGCGTATCTGTTCTGGGGTGGAGAACAACACTTCAGTCCCTGCATTTATTTGGCGAGCATGATCTGCTCACTGCTTACGTTTTTCCTTGTCAGCTTGGGGGCCTCTCTGGTGAGCATTTGTATGGGGAACAAAAACCTTACAAGGAGCAGAACTGATTTTTACTCAAATACCTCATCTCCACGGGGGGGGCTTCTTTTATATGTCAGTCGGATGCTTGCCAGTGGCTCCAGTAAAATGCAGCCTATCAACTATAGTGAGTGAGTCAGGTAGGTTCACAGTCTTCCACACGCCCCTTTATAATGGTCCTAACTGTAGCGCTTACATTAGGGCTGGGACAAAGAGCTAGCAGGAGTGTACACAGACAATACATCAATACCAATAATGTATTTAGCTATAGGGACCTTGACAATTATTTGTAGCAGCCAGAAGAGCCCACCCATAGTCAGTCTTGGTAAAGGTCCCAGTGGTGGTGGCCTCAGACCCAGAAAGCATTATCTGTTTTTCCCTCATTTTGGTGCCAGGGAAAGCAGTCACCTGTGGCCTGGTATCTAAGAAGCCCAAGAAGTGCAATTTTCTTTTCATTAATTTTCCATTGAACTCCAACCTTGGCAAAGGGCCTTTGGTTCCCTCTGACAAGGGAACAAAACCCATGTCAGTTTTAAGGTCATCTGACAGGATTTGGCTACAGGTTTTTTGGGGCAGGAGAATGGAAGGGAGAGTGAAGTAGAACAGCCCTCTTGGGTGCACAGCTGTTTCTTAGCTGGGACTCCCAGTGAACAGTGTAGGGCAGGCTGGTTAGAGCAGAGACAGGCTTCCAGAGAGATCTAACTAAAGCTCTAAGGGCTCTTCAAGATGTTAAGCAAAGTAAACCAAAAGGCTGTACACTCTTTTTTTGTTTTTCTCCTGATGTTTCAACATCTTGCTAAACTGCAAGGTATTTATCAGCTTCAGCGACAGCTACTGCTTAGAGTTACTCAGCTTGTTAAGAGCCCCTCTGACTGTCTCTGACCACATTGGTGGAGGGGTCTAAACAGTGGTTAGGAAACTGCTTCACTTGTTTTTGCTGAACCCCTATGTAGGACCTCTAATTGGACCTAACTGGGCAAGCTCAGCTGGAGAGTCAGGGGCTAATGAGAAAAACCAGTGGTCCCCCTCAGAACTGAAAAGCTTATAAACACAATCCTCTAGCATCCTCCAAGAATGCCCCCATGACTTCTGCTAGCAATCCACAAGACCCATTGGTATGGCTGGTGGAGTGTCCTGTAGTCTCTGCTAGCACTTCCCAAGGCCTATTCATTAAGTGCCCCCTGGAACCCTCAGATTCTTGCAGATGATTTGCTAGCAGCCTTCTAGGATGATCCATGGACTTTGCTAACAACTCCCAAAGGTGATATCCCAAAGGGATATTCAGGCTTTAGCTCTTTCCGAATGGCACTGTGTTTAATCAGCTTCCCTGCTCACAGCACCAATTTGTCAGAAACCCAGCTGAGTTGGAGAGAGTGCGCTGAGCTGCCAGATGTTGGAGCAGTCAATTAAAGCAACAGGCAAAAATGGAAGAAACAGGAGACTTCTGTTAAGAAGCTTGAAAGTTACCACTTCAACCTAACGACAAGTAAAGATCATAACAAACTGAAAAAGCAACAACTCTTAGATACATAGGAGAGATGAGGTCACAGGCAAACAGTTACTCACAAAATTCGAGGCATCAACAGCAGAGTACAGAGAATCACAATTTACCTGAGCAGAAATCCAAGAACTAAAACCTCTGAGGGAACCAGTAACAAAGTAAGAATACCTGAACTGTAATTGATGAATTTCTGGAGGCTCAATGCGAACAAGTTTGAGAATTAAAAATCTCAGGAGAGCCGAGTCTTAGTGGATCCCCACACCTTTGTGACTTTGACATTCAGGAGCCCTGCTATGGGCTTCTCACTATGAAGACTGAAGAAAAGTCCCCTCCTGATTCCAGCACGGGACAGGGAAAAGCAGCCATTTTGAAATAACAACGTTCTGTTCATAACGAGGTCTGCCCTCCAAAATCTGTGTTACCAGAACTCACTGACCTGGGGGAAGGGAAATACCCAACTCCAGCCCCATCTAGACTTTCATCTAAAAGGAGGAAAATATCTAAATTCAGCCACGTTAGCCATCCTCCCCACCTAGGGAGGAGGTAGAGATAAAACAGAAAAGTATGTGTGAAATTCACAGTCTAGAGGCACAGGCTCACAAAAAGGCTGAGACCTAATTCAGGGCTATGGAATGCCCCCCTTCCCACCACATCTTAACACCATATTACAAAAGGCCTATACAGAATAGTTCTTGTAGGTCACATTCAACTATCAATTAAAAAATTACAAGACATAGTACAAGGCAAAAAACAAAGTATGAAGAGACAGAGCAAGGAGGAGAACCAGACTCAGTTACGGCAGGAATTTTGACACTATTGGACCAGGAATTTAAAATGTTCATTAAGTCAAAATTAAAAAAACAAGCTATGATTCATGTGCTACGGCCTCTAATGGGTAAATGAGACATTGTGCAAGAACGAATGGGCAAGAGAAATAAGAAATTCTGCCAAAAATCACACAAGAAGAAATATATAATCTGCATAGGCCTATATCTATTTAAAAAGTTGAATCAATCATTAATAACATTTCAAAACAGAAAGTCCCAAACCTAAAAGGGTTCAGCGGTAAAATCTACCAAGCAGAGGAAATGCCTCATATTTCATTGCATTGCTTTAACAGCAAAACAAAATAAAGGCATTAAAAGAAAAGAAAACTATAGTCCAGTCTCTTTCACAAATATAGATGCAAAATTCCTCAACAGAGTATTAGCTAATAGAACTCAACAAAGTTTAAGAAGAACTATACATCATGACCAAAGGAGATTTATCCCAGGTATGCGAGGCTGGTTTAGCATTCAAAAATCAACTAATGTGGACTTCCCTGGTGGCGCAGCGGTTAAGAATCCACCTGCCAATGCAGGGGACACGGGTTCCATCGCTGGTCCAGGAAGATCCCACATGCCCACGGAGGCTTAGTGGAGCAACTAATCCTGTGTGCCACAACTACTGAAGCCCATGCGCTGCAACTACTGAAGCCCGTGTGCTGTAGGGCCCGGGTGCTGCAACTACTGAGCCCACATGCTGCAACTACTGAAGCCCGTGCGCCTAGAGCCCATGCTCCGCAACAAGAGAAGCCACCGCCGCAAGAAGCCTGCGCACCTCAACGAAGAGCAGCCCCTGCTCGCCGCAACTAGAGGAAAGCCCACGCGCGGCAGCAAAGACCCAACGCATACAAAAACAAAACAAAACAAAACAACTAATGTAATCCATCAAATCAGGAAGCTAACAGAGAAAATCACATGATCCTATCAATAGATGCAGCAAAACATTTGACAAGATCCAGCACCCACTCATGGTAAAAACTCTCAATAACTAGGAATAGAGGGAAACTTCCTGAACTTGATAAATAACATCTACAGAAACCCTACAGCTAACAGCATACTTACCACTGAGAAACTTGAATCTATCCTGTAAGTTCAGGAACAAGGCAAGGATGTTGCCTCTCAACACTGCTTTTCAGCATTGTACTGGAAGTCCTAGATAACCTACTAACAAAAGAAAAGGAGATAGAAAGTATAGAAATCGAGTGCTATAAAACTAGACTATGGCCATCAGAAAATTTCAAAACAGGGCTAAAATCCAAAGTCAGAGAAGATATAGGTCACAAATATAATCAACAAAGTAATAGTTAACCAAAGAATATGTATAAGGAAAAAAAATAGGAAACCCAGTGAAAAAATAGGCAAAAGATTTGAATAAGTATTTTGCAATCCAAATGGAAAATAAATATATGAAGTGATGATTGACTTTACTGATAACAAGTGGAGAAGAAATTTGAAACTCAGTTAGGACCATCACACAACAAAACAGACAAAAAATGTAAAAAACAAAACAAACAAAAAACCCTCTACAAAATGTTGGTGAAGTTAAGGGGCAATGGTAACTTTCATACTCTAGTGGAAGTTGTGTAAATTGGTAGGATTACATTGGAAAGATTTTGGCATTGTTTATGTAAGTTAAAAATGCAGAAACATTTAACCAGCCATTCTACACTGAGGTACATAAGCTAGAGAAAATTTTACACGTACGACCTCCAGAAGATGTGGATATGAGTACACACATGAAGATGTGTGTATGAATATATGTATGAACTATCATACAACAATCCATAAGAATGAACCAAAGCTACACACACACAAAGAAATGATGAATCTCATAACAGACATAATTTTGAGAAAAAAAAAAAGCAAGGCATAAAAGATCAGAAACAGCCTAAACTATATCGTTTAGGGTTGCATATATAGGTATTAGTACTTTTTTTTTTTTTAATGCCAACATAGTAGATTGCCTTTAACAGGGGAGAGAAAGAGATTTGATTTATATAGGTGGGGAATGTAGGGAGTTTCAAATGTGAATTTGATGCTCTATGTTTTGCTTTATGGCCATGTATGTTTTATGTATTCTACTATATGTATATAAAAAGACATCCTTCCATGTTTTCTCATTTCCTACTCTATAGGATAAGGCATACACCCCTGAACTTGTCAGATGAGACCCTTCAAAATCTGACCTTAGGTTACCTTTCAAATCTCATTTCTTAGCTTCCTTATCTCTACACTCCTGTGGAGCTAAGTTATGTACTTTCAAGCCACTACTCTACTCACCGTTAACACATTACATAATCCCATAACTTTCCCACTTCTGGGGCTTTGATTTTCATGTTTATTCTGACTACCATTCCTCTGTTTAGTTTTTTATTAAATGAACCCAATCTTCATGGTAAAAATCAAATATATACTTTGATTTTTTTTTCACTTTCTCTGAAAGTATAAATCAAAATTAATTTTTCTTTTCTCTCTGTTTCCATGGTATTTTATACATTGTTCTGTGATAGTATTTACTGCATTATATTTAATTATCTGTTTACATGTGTATATTCAAGGACAAGACATTATTGAAATTGTATTCATATTGCAGTGTCGTTTGTTGCCGTAACTGAATCATACTGAAGTCTAGTGTTCCCTTTTAGATCGATCGACCTTGGAACTGTTACCTTCCTGTTGAAATATAAGCATTTGTGTGTCCTGATACAAATTTGAAAGCTCACTGATAGTATCTGAGTTGTAGCTTCTATTGTGTGTGGTTGCTGGCATGTGTTTCTGTGTGTTTGTGTGTAGTGTGTGGGCTTAAATGCAGTAAGTTTGTGTGTGTGTGTGTGTTTTGCTGTGTATGTTCTTTTGAGTGTGGCTAGTGAAAAGAAACTGTGTAGATACAATTCCATTTCCTCAAGGTAGAACTTTAATAAGCCTGGCCTATGTTTTGAATCAGTCTTTCGGTTTTGCTGCTCATTGTAATCACTGTAAATTTTTTGTTGTACATAGTGTTGAAACTAGGGATTACATTTTCTTTTTTCCACCTTTGAGAAGAGGAATTAAAAGAAAAATGAGGACTTTAATAACATTTTATTCCTTATTATGTTAGCGGAACTAAAAACTTGCGGCTAGCCCTGTGAAAATTTTACTGGTCTAAGATTATGTGAGAAATAAGTTAAAAAATAAATTATCAAAAGTAAAATAGGTGCTATTTTGTACTAATTATTGTATCTCTCCTAGCAGAGGAAATTATCACATTCAGGACAAATAATGTATAATAACAAAATTCCTATTAATTGACTATATTTTTCCATTTAATCATCACATAGATATTTGCATCTATATCACCTTAAATCTGAATATTTAAGAAAGTATTTGTTGAAATATTTTGTACTTTTCCCTAGAGGGGAAAGCCAAATGTATTTTTTACAATTACATTGGTCTTCCTCTAGTTTTAACTTTCTGTTCCATATCCATATACAAAATCAACATTGCTATGAGTTTATAAACTCATACAATTTTGGAAGACTAAGTAAAATTTTACATCAAGTTGCATGATATTATTATTTTTATCTTATATTTCCTAGGGTAACTGTGGTAACCGTACATGTTTTCCGCCATTGATCAAGAAGCAAATCCCATCCTCCCCAAAACATCTGCTGAAACAGATTTGTCCGTAGAAAGGATTTCCAGATCTGAATTGCACTGTTCAAACCATTGTCAGTGTTCAACTAATAGCTAGTTCCATTTCTGGGACTATATTTAAGTATTCATTCTTGATTCAAGTTGTCTTGTTCCAAACAGAAGAAGTGAATTTTTAGGTGTCCTAGCTAATTTTCAAGTCAAACTATCATAGTCTACTGCCCGATTCTTCCAGAATTGACCTTTCAGTCCTTAGTACCTTCATTCTGAATATAACTTAGCAACTATAAAACTTGTTTGCTATTGTTCCTTCATATGTCCTTCATACTCAAGGTGACTATGAGTTCCCTTGAAATAAGTGACCATGTCTTATTTCTGGTATTTCCTCAATATTTATCTTGCTATCTGTGAAAAGTGTTCAATTAAAAATAAATTAATGCATGAATTAATATTATGATAAAATAAGATGATTATAACCAGAAATATCAATGAGAGCTGAAGACCGAGACTCTTTTTTTTAGGACTCTGTCAGCTCACTTTATCAATAGTATGTTCATCTTTATCTAACGTTTCACAACGACTATAGCAATAAGAGGCAGGTGGTAAATACTGTTGAAAAGAGGACATGGTTTAATTTTAATTAGAAAAAATCAAATAAGTTATCTGAACAATCACCTAACATAAAATAACCTTCTCTGAATTATGTATGGCAAATATATTCTTTGTATTATAACTCCTCTGTAACATACTCATTAGTGGATAAAACTTTTGTTCCCTTATTTTTATTTCATATAGTTAATAATCATAAAATATTATAAATAGCCCCCTTTTTGCCGTGCTCTGAAGTTGAAATTTTAGCAGCAAATGGAAAATGAATTTTTATGTAGATTTCTAAAGTTTTATTTGCTGAATAATACTCGTATTAGTTAACAGGAGCGGCCATAACAAAATGGCACAGACTGTGTGACTTACAGGACAGAAATTTATTTTCCCACAGTTCTGGAGAATAGAAGTCCATGATTAAGGTGTTTTCATGTTTGTTTTCCTCTGAGGCGTCTGTCCTTGGCTTGGAGGTGGCCACCGTCTTACTGTGTCCTCACATGTTCTCTTCTCTCTGTGTGCTACATCCCAGGGGGCCCTCTCTATGGCCAGATTGGGTTAAGTCCCACCCTAAAGGCTTCATTTTCACTTTATTAATTCTTTAAGGCCTTATCTCTAAATATAGTCACATTCTAAGGCATTGGGGTAAGGGTTTCAATATATGAGTAAAGGGGAATGGAATTCAGAATTCAGTCCATAACAGTGCTTAAATATGTAAATATAAAAAATTGAGGAAAATAGGTATAGTTACCTCTAAATTAGATTTTGATGCGATTCTAAATGTAAATATAAATATTCTCTTAAAATTATTCTAAAATTTATTTTGGCCCTAAATGTATATGCGATTAAAAACGTTTATGAATTTACAAATGATTATTTATAAATTGAATGTTACCTTAAAATAAAAAATAAAAAATCTACATTTATTGTTCATTCTTTATCGCCCTTTTTCAGTAATTAACAAGGCAGAGAAAAGAAGACTAATTGTTGTACAACATCTTTTATGTCTGCTTTTAAAGTGTAAGTTCTATTTTAAAGTATCTTTAAAAATAATATATCATATTGAAAATGGTGTATTTCTAATATTACTGAAATAATTTCTGCTGTCTCTTTAAGATACCTGAATCAGAAAAAAAACAAACAAACAACTTCTTTCAATAATAAAGATTACATCTGGCAGTAAAATTTTATTGCTAAAATTTAGAAGAAATTTTCACTAATTTCAGCTATACAGATTAGATTTGAATATACAGTTTATGGATGCCAGAAAATGACAAGAAAATACAGTCTTATAGTTAATAGAAATTGTACCCCTGCTTCTTGATTCAAAAACTCCTCTCTCTCTCTTTCTCTCTCTCTCCTCTTCTGCATATAGTAAGAGATAAGCCCCTAGTATCAGCAGTTCTCACTCTGGGGTTAGAAAGTGGGGTGCTGGACTATCAGAATCTCTAAGGGAGAAAGGGAAAATAGTGTCAAAATTTATTCAGTATTATAATAGAATTCTAAATAATACAAATTTCAGAAAGTATCAGTGGACAAAATCTTTGTGATAGATGGGAATATGCAAAAAGTAGGCTCTTCACTGGCAAATAAATAAATTTTTAAAAGTTAACTTATGAAATGTTGCCATATTTCTGTAGTCGAAGATTATTCGGCACTCATCTCACACTGCTTCACAAACTTCACTCACTGAGTTTACTGTAGCTTGATCCTCCAACTCCTTTCCTATCACGTTTCTTGTTTTTGAACCTACACTTGTCTCACATTTAAAGCAAAGTTCCACTTAGCCTTTTTTCCTTTTTCCTTTATTTATCATAACAAAACTCCTCTATGTCTTCTATTCTTAAATTCTTTATCATATCCAGACCCCATCCTTCCTATATAGAGCCTTAGTTGCCATTCTAGAACTAAAAACTAAATTAAAAAATAGAGAAAAAATATTTTTTTCTCAAGAATCCTTTTGGATGTGAAAACAAACTGTTTAACATAGGAAGGCGGAATACGGCAAAATCACCAATTTTAATGCTGTGACTTTCAGCGCAGGGGAGAGTGACATTATAAAAGTTTCTGCCTCTTATGAAATTGTTTCAGAAACATTTTAGACTCATGATATTGTATTTTCATATGTGTGTAAAAAGGATTTTTACAGTAATTGATGTTATAGCTTGATAGAGCATGATGTTGAGAACAATTCTCACCAGAAACCATATGGGCAATAAGTGACATTACATTGTTGAATTTACCACAGTCCAATCCTGGTCTTCAATTTTGTCTGTATTGCAGTAATAAAATGTACAAATAAAAGTCATAAAGAGACCAAAGTAAGTAAATTAGACAACTGATTTTTTTCTATAACTCTGATTTTTTTATATATACTATGTCATGCATTGCTGCTAGTTGCATACCAGTGGTCCAGCTATTATATACATATATAAAACTAAAGTAAAATGAGTTATTACTACATTTGGGACAAGCTGGTAAAATGTAGGGAGTTGTGGGCAGGACCAAGAGAAATTAAGTTATGTGAATTGATTTGCAAATATTTGTACACAATTTTATTGTCTTCACATTCAACGAGAGGTTTGGTTCATTCATCTGTCACTTCAGCTACCACAAGAAGGTTCTTCTCATGGCACAGCAATGACGAGAAAGGGTGTGTAGAAACACGCAAAGATCCCTAAGACTTTGTCTTGACACTGGCACAGCAAAAAGGTCACTAGAAGGAATTTTTGGAATTTAGGTAAAAGATGATGTGGTTGTGTAGGATTGCAGGTAATAAAGACAGGGGTTTTTTTTAAACTTTGGGTTTATTTATTTATTTATTTATTTATGGCTGCGTTGGGTCCTCGTTTTCGTGCGAGGGCTTTCTCTAGTTGCGGCAAGTGGGGGCTACTCTTCATCGCGGTGCGCGGGCCTCTCACTGTCGCGGCCTCTCTTGTTGCGGAGCACAGGCTCCAGACGCGCAGGCTCAGTAGTTGTGGTGAACGGGCTTAGTTGCTCCGCGGCATGTGGGATCTTCCCAGACCAGGGCTCAAACCTGTGTCCCCAGCATTGGCAGGCAGATTCTCAACCACTGCGCCACCAGGGAAGCCCAAGATGGCAGGTTTTATTACAGGTAATAAAACGCAGACATGTTAGAGGTGTTGAATGAATAAAATGTGTGTGTATGATTTGAAGAATAGATTTCTAGGATGATCGCCAGTTTTTTTTTTTTTTCTTGAGCACATGAGGATACGGGTGTACAATTTAAAGAAATGAGTATTAATAGGGGACGAAAAATTTTGATGGAGAAAGGTAAACTTTTATTTCTGAAGATGTGTAGTTAAAGATGGTTGTGAGAAATCTCAGTATCGATGAAAAGTAATTAGATCTTGAATCTACGATTTTGGACTTCAGAAAAGAATTTGGAGGCAGATATATAATGAAGTGAGTTATCAGCGTAATGAGGACATTTACAGTTAGAGAGTGGGATAAAATCAATTTGAAGAAGAAAGCAGAGTGGGAGATGAGGTAAGAGTATTGAAATTAGCCTTGTTCCACAGGTATTTACATGTCCGTATTACAAAGACGGTATAAAAAGGTGATTGAGAAAGAACAGACAAACAGGTAAATGGCTAATATCATGAAGCGAAGAAAGGATAAATTTCAAGGATTAAGAAAAATATCACCTTTATGTGATGCTGTTGGAATGATTAAGTAAACTGAGGACTAAGTTTGCTTGAATGGATTTAGCACGAAAAAATTTAGCAAGAACAGTATTGGTGAAGTGATAGGAGTTGATCCTGACATTTTTACTTTGCAGTCAACCTGAGAAGTTTGAAGTACTAAGGCATTATATATTAATTCATTCATTCATTCACTCATTCCACTAAACTTTTAAATTGATTGATATGGAAAGTCATTCCTGGAAAATATGCCCTGATAAGAGAGGAGGAGATGTAAATTGTAACTTTTACTTTCTCAGCATGAAAGCCCTTGATATAAATAAAAGCTCCATTGATCAGATATAACATTACAACATTAAATGTCAGTTTCACTAAAAAAAATGCTTTTGGACAATCAGAATGAAATGAAATAAAATCGCCTCCTCCAGACATGCAGAGCTCTAGAGTAATACATTAACCTCAATCTGGTATCCCATATATCATGATTCAAACATACCCATAAAATTATTTCTGGGTTTAAAGTGTTATTGGGTGACAGAAGAGCAAAGAAAAATCTCTTTAAATCTGGGAATGTATAAAATTGTATTGCTGAAATAGGTTTCTTTTCAAATCTGATTGTCAATTTTCTTTCTTTCAGAATAAAGTAATAGGGATATTGATGAGGAGTCCCCAGTGTATTACCCTCCTTCTTTTCCCCTAAAGACCAAAGAACCAAAGCTGCTGCTCAAATAAAACAAGTAAATCCTTTAAAACATAACCCAGTCAAGCCAGCCATCTACAAATGTGCATTTTATAGCAGTCTTTGAGGAAGGAAAATTACATTATTTAAGTTTACTGAGAACATTTACCCGAGGTGTCCCCTATAGGACCCTTCTTCTCCCTTTTCCCCCCTAGAATGGTACTATCATGGGTTCTAATTTCTATGGACTTAGCTCTCAGAGGCTGGCTACGGTAGTACTGCTCAACCTCTAGTTTTGTAGTTCTCAAGAATATCTTTAAGTAATCAATGGGTCTGATGGAAAGTTTAGCTCAAGGTTTCAATGAGGACTAAAATGTTTGAGTTCACAAGTATGCATGTAAATTTGGTGTGATCTCATAACCAATATCCAACAACACATACATTCTACTAACAAGCAGAAGGATACATTTTGATCAATAATATGAATAATTCAGTCTTATAATTCATAATCACATTATTTTTGGCTTAATATAAAGTTTGCTTTAACAGCTCAATAATCCTTTTGGCTGGATCAATATGGTTTTGTTTATGTATTTGCAGAGTCATGTATATTTTCTATCAATTTATTTATGTAAATGCAGCATACAAAGTAAATAATTCAAACTGTACAGGAAGGTGTAAAATGAAAAATAGAAGTCTTCTCAACACAAAGGCCTTCTCCAAAAATGTACTACTATTTTCTAGTTATCATAAGTACATTCTCTTTAACAATTGAAAACTAATCTATTGTTTTGGGATACCATACTTTATTTAACTACTCCCTCAGTGATGTTCTTTGAATTGTTTTCCATGTTTTACTATCACAAATAATATTGTGATAATAATACTAAAGATCATTTTCATAGAGCTTAATGTAATGCATAGATACACTTAATGTAGTGTATAGATACACTTTTGAAAGTGTATATAGGAAATAGTTGAGAATTTGCTTGAGTAAATTCTGTGTGTACGTCTTTGTGTTTTATGTGTGTCTGTGTGTGCTTTTAATTTTAATACAAGTAAATTATTCTCTAGAATAGTGCTTTCCAAAAGAGCACTCTGTGTTGATGAAAATGTTCTATGAATCTGTGTTGTCTGGTAAGATAAACTCTATCCACATGTGGCTTGAAGTATGGCTAGTAATGGCTGAGGAACTGAGTTTTAATTTTTATTTAATTTTAATTAATTTTTAATAGTCACATTTGTCTAATGGCTGCCAAATTCGTGAGCATAGCTCTAAAAAGTTGAAGAGGAGATCATACTTTAGCCTACGAATTTGCAAATGCTAAGCGTTATCAAATGTTTTAACCTTTGCCCTTATTATGAAGAAAAAAATATTCCCTTTGTTTTTTGGTTTGCTTTACTTTAGTTATCTTGGAGGATGAGGCTAATAGCATGGATTCTGTGCACATTTTTGTTTCTTTTATGTGATGAGCTTTCCATATACTTTGGCTATTTATCCTTTTTTATTATTAATTGGTAAGATTTTTCCATTTTAGTTATTTAGCTTTCTGTGATCTACTTGAAAAGTATCTTAAACTAAGTTTATCATTTTCCCACTTTTATAATAATTTTTGTTAAACAGAAATTTTAAAATTTTATTTTTGGAGAAAATTGAATAATTCTTTTATTTCTGGCTTTTGATGTTTATGTCCTCTTTTGAAAGAAAAAAGGTTTCCGTCACTGAGATTATGAATGAGTTCAGACTTATGTTCCTAATAATTTTATAATTTTATTTTTGCATTCCAAATTGAGCCATCAATAATTTATTTTTCTGTAAAGTTTGTTTTTGGCATCCAAACACCTATAAAAAATACCACTAACAAGTTTTTCTGCCAGTAATTTGAAATACCATTTGTTATATGTTAAATTCACATGCATTGTAGTCTAGTTTTAATACTTGTAAAAAAAATTCAACTTATCCATTTGTTTTCCTCTTACTCTCCAAAACCGTAACTTCATTTTGCAGAATCTGGTAGTTCTAATAATCCCATTTTAAAAATTATGAATAAAATCATTTTATGTTTACTGTGCTGACACCAATTCTCTGACACCAACTACCCAGAGTTAGTGCAGACTCCACAAAGGCCTTCACAAGAATGCCCCCATTTCAGATGCCAGCTGCAAATTTTGGGTTTCCTCAAGCCTCTGACCTTCTGCCTGGCCATTTACAAATTGAGGGCTTCCCATACTCTCTTCAGATTCACCAGAATGACTCACAGAACTCACTGAAAATGCTGTCTTCATGATTGTAGTTTTATTATGAAGGATGCAACTCAGGAACAGCCAGACAGAAGAGATGCATAGAGCAAGGTCTGGGGAGGTTCTGGACATGGAGCTTCCATACCTTCTCCCATGGAGTCAGGACACATCACCTTCACAGCATGGAAGTGGCACCAACCAGGAAACTGCACAGAGTGCTGTTGTCCGTAGTTTATGTTGGGATCTCATTACATAGGCAAGATTTATTTATTCAGCGGCCAAGTGATTGAACTCAATCATCAGACATCCTCCCCTCCCCAGATATTGGATGGGCCCAGAGTTCCAACCTTCTAATTATGTAGTTGGTCTTTGTAGTGACCACTCCCATACTAAAGCTGAGTCACTTCATTAGCATAAAGGAGACACACCTATCACTCAGGAAATTCCAAGGGATTTTGAAGGCATGAGCCAGAAACAGAGAACAAAGACCAGCTAGACCTTTAAATTTAAGGTATATATATATATATATATATATATATATATATATACCTTACATATAATACACATATATTTGATGTACTATATGTATATAATTACATATTAAAAAATAAATTTAGTGAGTAATAACATGCAGAAATAAATATATTCTCCTACTATTTTAAAGAGTTTGTTAGATTATTATTTTTGGTTTTGGAAGTACACATAAAATTATTTTGCTTCCTTTGCTCAGTTGTTTACCTCATTTTGGTTTCTTATCTGATTGCAGCCCCTGATCTATTCCCCACCTGCATAGTTTTGCCTTTTTCAGCAAGTTACGTGTATGGAATTATACAATATTTTTGTCTTTTGCAACTAACATATCAAAATGCATTTGGCATTCAATCAAGGTTTTTATATGTCTCAATGATTTGTTCCTTTATTTTTTTTTTCTGAGTAATATTTCATTGTACAGATACAACACCAAATTTTTATCCATTCCCTAACTGAAGAACATTTGGTTTATTTCCAATTCTGGTGATTATGTACAACATTACTATAAAGAATCATGTACAGGTTTTTTGTGTGAACATTCTTTTATTTGTCTTGGCTAAATACCTAGGAGTGGGATTACTGGGCCATATGATGAATTAGTTTTTTATTGCTGCTATAACAAATTATTATATATTTAGTAAAACAGCCAAAAATTATTATTTTACATTTCTGGAGGTCAGAGGTCCAAAATAAGGTTCACTGGGCTAAAATCAAGATGTCAGCAGGGCTGCATTCTTTCTGGGGTTGCTAGTGGAAAATTCTCTTTCTTGCTGTCTGCATTCCTTATCCTATTGGTCACTTTCTCTTTCTTCAAAACCAACACTGTAGCATCTTCAAATTTTTCTCTTACCCTGACCTACTCTTCTGCCTCTGTCTCCCACTCTATAGGACTTTTGGGATTATATTGGGTCACCATATAATCCGGAATAATCTTACTTTAAGGTCAACTGATTAGCAAACAGTTGCATCCACCACCTTAATTCCTCCTTTCTGTGTAACATATTGACAGGTTCCAGGGCTTATGGAGTAGGCCTTTTGGGGATGGGGAGGGGTGGGGAGGGAGGTGTCATTATTCTGCTAATCACATATAAGTCTATATTTAACTTTATAAGAAACAAACTTTTCTCAAGGGCTGTACCATTCTATATCCCGACAAGCAATGTGTAGGGGTTCCGGTTGCTCTGCATCTGGTATGACAGATTTCTCAGTTTCTCTTCCAAAATCAGCGTTTTTCCACTTTTTTCACTGCACCTCAGATTGAGTCTTCCACACACACTTTATTTCAACCGGTTGTATTCCATTTTCTTCCTATAGCTGCAATGGCTTATCATGAATTCCCTCTGAGAAATGATGTCTATTTTTTTCTTCTAATATGTTAAGACTTTCATTACCTAGAGGAAGTGGGGAGAAACATCAGGGGACATTTTCATGTCTTTGTTGCAGTGAATTTTGTGGAACTCTACTCAGTCCTTTGCTGCAGGGACCCAATTTTAGGGCTTTTACCATTGCGTTTTCTGAGTGCTTGTTGAATATAAATATATATAAATATATATATATATATATATATACACATACATATGTTTTTTTCTTTATGTGCTTCTTCCTTCAGGTTTTACTGTCACTGTGTTTTTTGGAGTGAAGAAAAGTATTTGAATTATTCCTTCAATCTCTGTTTTATTGAAAAATTTGAAGAGCACAAAAATAATCTATTCCTTTATGTTTTGAAAGAATTCCAGTCCTTAGCCTGTTTGGGCCTATATACTGAAGAACGATAGAGTGGGTGGCTTATAAAAAACAAATTTATTTCTCACAGTTCTGGGAGCTACGAGTAACTAGGAGGCTAGGAAGTCTAAGATCAAGTCTCTGGTTAGGACCTGTTTCCTGTTTCACAGAGAGCCAACTTTTCCCTGTGTCCTAAAATAGTGGACAGAACAAGGTTTTGGGGTCTCTTTTTTTTTTTTAACGTCTTTATTAGAGTATAATTGCTTTACAGTGGTGTGTTAGTTTCTGCTTTATAACAAAGTGAATCAGCTCTACGTGTACATATATCCCCATGTCTCCTCCCTCTTGCGTCTCCCTCCCACCCCCCCATCCCACTCCTCTAGGTGGTCACAAAGCACTGAGCTGATCTCCCTGTGCTATGCGGCTGCTTCCCACTAGCTATCTATTTTATACTTGGTAGTATATATAAGTCCATACCACTCTCTCACTTCGCCCCAGCTTACCCTTCCCCCTCTCCGTGTCCTCAAGTCCATTCTCTACGTCTGCATCTTTATTCCTGTCCTGCCCCTAGGTTCTTCATAACCAATTTTTTTTTTTTTTTTTTTTTTAGATTCCATATATATGTGTTAGCATACGGTATTTGTTTTTCTCTTTCTGACTTACTTCACTCTGTAGGACAGACTCTAGGTCAATCCACCTCACTACAAATAACTCAATTTCGTTTCTTTTTATGGCTGAGTAATACTCCATTGTATATATGTGCCACATCTTCTTTATCCATTCATCTGTTGATGGACACTTAGGTTGCTTCCATGTCCTGGCTATTGTAAATAGAGCTGTGGTGAGCATTGTGGTACATGACTCTTTTTGAATTATGGTTTTCTCAAGGTATATGCCCAGTAGTGGGATTGCTGCATCATATAGTAGTTCTATTTTTAGTTTTTAAGAAACTCCATACTGATCTCCATAGTGGCTGTATAAATTTAGATTCCCACCAACAGTGCAAAAGGGTTCCCTTTTCTCCACACCCTCTCCAGCATTTATTGTTTGTAGATTTTTTTTTTTTTTAATGAAAGCTTCTTTCTTTCTTTCTTTCTTTCTTTCTTTCTTTCTTTCTTTCTTTCTTTCTTTCTTTCTTTCTTTCTTTCTTTCTTTCTTTCTTTCTTTCTTTCTTTCTCTTTGGCTGTGTTGGGTCTTCGTTTCTGTGCGAGGGCTTTCTCTAGTTGCGGTGAGCGGGGGCCACTCTTCATTGTGGTGCGTGGGCCTCTCACTGTCGTGGCCTCTCGTTGCGGAGCACAAGCTCCAGATGCGCAGGCTCAGTAGCTGTGGCTCACAGGCCCACTTGCTCCATGGCATGTGGGATCTTCCCAGACCAGGGCTCGAACCCGTGATCCCTGCATTGGCAGGCAGATTCTCAACCACTGCGCCACCAGGGAAGCCCTGTTTGTAGATTTTTTGATGATGGCCATTCTGACTGGTGTGAGGTGATACCTCACTGTAGTTTTGATTTGCATTTCTCTAATGATTAGTGATGTTGAGCATCCTTTCATGTGTTTGTTGGCAATCTGTATATCTTCTTTGGAGAAATGTCGATTTAGGTCTTCTGCCCATTTTTGGATTGGGTTGTTTGTGTTTTTTGATATTAAGCTGCATGAGCTGCTTGTAAATTTTGGAGATTAACCGTTTGTCATTTGCTTCATTTGCAAATATTTTCTCCCATTCTGAGGGTTGTCTTTTCATCTTGTTTATGTTTTCCTTTGCTGTGCAAAAGCTTTTAAGTTTCATTAGGTCCCTTTTGTTTTTATTTCCATTTCTCTAGGTGCTGGGTCAAAAAGGATCTTGCTGTGATTTATGTCATACAGTGTTCTGCCTGTGTTTTCCTCTAAGAGTTTTAAGTGTCTGGCCTTAACATTTAGGTCTTTAATCCATTTTGAGTTTATTTTTGTATATGGTGTTAGGGAGTGTTCTAATTTCATTCTTTTACATGTACCTGTCCAGTTTTCCCAGCACCACTTATTGAAGAGGCTGTCTTTTCTCCATTGTATATTCTTGCCTCCTTTATCAAAGATAAGGTGACCATATATGCATGGGTTTATCTCTGGGCTTTCTATCCTGTTGCATTGATCTATATTTCTGTTTTTGTGCCAGTACCATACTGTCTTGATTATTGTAGCTTTGTAGTATAGTGTGAAGTCATGTAGCCTGATTCCTCCAGCTCTGTTTTTCTTTCTCAAGATTGCTTTGGCTGTTTGGGGTCTTTTGTGTTTCCATACAAATTGTGAAATTTTTTGTTCTAGTTCTGTGAAAAATGCCATTGGTAGTTTGATAGGGATGGGATTGAATCCGTAGATGCCTTTGGGTAGTATACTCATTTTCACAATGTTGATTCTTCCAATCCAAAAAAACATGGTATATTTCTCCATCTGTTTGTATCATGTTTAATTTCTTTCATCTGTGTCTTATAGTTTTCTGCATACAGGTCTTTTGTCTCCTTAGGTAGGTTGATACCTAGGTATTTTATTCTTTCTGTTGCAATGGTAAATGGGAGTGTTTCCTTAATTTCTCTTTCAGATTTTTCATCATTAGTGTATAGGAATGCAAGAGATTTCTGTGCATTAATTTTGTATCCTGCTACTTTACCAAATTCATTGATTAGCTCTCGTAGTTTTCTGGTTGCATCTTTAGGATTCTTTATGTATAGTATCATGTCATCTGCAAACAGTGACAACTTTACTTCTTCTTTTCCCATTTGGACTCCTTTTATTTCTTTTTCTCCTCTGATTGCTGTGGCTAAAACTTCCAAAACGATGTTGAATAATAGTGGTGAGAGTGGGCAACCTTGTCATGTTCCTGATCTTAGTGGAAATGGTTTCAGTTTTTCACCATTGAGAAGGATGTCGGCTGTGCGTTTGTCCCATATGGACTTTATCATGTTGAGGTAAGTTCCCTCTATGCCTACTTTCTGGAGGGTTTTTATCATAAATGGGTGAGAATTTTGTCAAAAGCTTTTTCTGCATCTAGTGAGATGATCATATGGTTTTTATCCTTCAATTTGTTATTATGGTGTATCACATTGAGTGATTTGCGTACATTGAAGAATCCTTGCATCCCTGGGATAAACCCCACTTGATCGTGGTGTATGATCCTTTTAATGTGCTGTTGGATTCTGTTTGCTAGTATTTTGTTGAGGATTTTTGCATCTATATTCATCAGTGATATTGGCCTGTAGTTTTCTTTCTTTGTGGCATCTTTGTGTGGTTTTGGTATCAAGGTGATGGTGGCCTCATAGAATGAGTTTGGGAGTGTTCCTCCCTCTGCTATATTTTGGAATAGTCTGAGAAGGATAGGTGTTAGCTCTTCTCTAAATGTTTGATAGAATTCACCTGTGAAGCCATCTGGTCCTGGGCTTTTGCTTGTTGGAAGATTTTTAATCACAGTTTCAATTTCAGTGCTTGTGATTGGTTTGTTTATATTTTCTCTTTCTTCCTGGTTCAGTCTCGGAATGTTGTGCTTTTCTAAGAATTTGTCCGTTTCTTCCAGGTTGTCCATTTTACTGGCATATAGTTGCTTGTAGTAATCTCTCATGATCCTTTGTATTTCTGCAGTGTCAGTTGTTACTTAACCTTTTAAATTTCTAATTCTATTGATTTGAGTGTTCTCCCTTTTTTTCTTGATGAGTCTGGCTAATGGTTTATCAATTTTGTTTATCTTGTCAAAGAACCAGCTTTTAGTTTTATTGATCTTTGCTATCGTTTTCTTCATTTCTTTTTCATTTATTTCTGATCTGATCTTTATGATTTCTTTCCTTCTGCTAACTTTGGGGTTTTTAGGTCTTCTTTCTCTAATTGCTTTAGGTGTAAGGTTAAGTTGTTTATTTGAGATGTTTCTTGTTTCTTAAGGTAAGATTGTATTGCTATAAACTTCCCTCTTAGAACTGCTTTTGCTGCATCCCATAGGTTTTGGGTCGTCATGTTTTCATTGTCATTTGTTTCTAGGTATTTTTGATTTCCCCTTTGATTTCTTCAGTGATCTCTTGGTTATTAAGTAGTGCATTGTTTAGCCTCCATGTGTTTGTATTTTTTACAGATTTTTCCCTGTAATTGATATCTAGTCTCATAGCATTGTTGTCAGAAAAGATATGTGATACGATTTCAATCTTCTTAAATTTACCAAGGCTTGATTTGTGACCCAAGATATGATCTATCCTGGAGAATAGAATGGAATAGAATATCCATGAGCACTTGAAAAGAAAGTGTATTCTGTTGTTTTTGGATGGAATGTCCTATAAATATCAATTAAGTCTATCTTGTTTACTGTGTAATTTAAAGCTTGCATTACCTTATTTATTTTCATTTTGGATAATCTGTCCATTGGTGAAAGTGAGGTGTTAAAGTCCCCTACTATGATTGTGTTACTGTCGATTTCCCCTTTTATGGCTGTTAGCATTCGCCTTATGTATTGAGGTACTCCTATGTTGGGTGTATAAATATTTACAATTGTTATATCTTCTTCTTGGTTTGATCCCTTGATCATTATGTAGTGTCCTTCTTTGTCTCGTTTAATAGTCTTTGTTTTAAAGTCTATTTTGTCTGATATGAGAATTGCTACTCCAGCTTTCTTCTGATTTCCATTTGCATGGAATATCATTTTCCATCCCCTCACTTTCAGTCTGTATGTGTCCCTAGGTCTGAAGTGGGTCTCTTGTAGACAGCATATATACGGGTCTTCTTTTTGTATCCATTCATCCAGTCTATGTCTTTTGGTGGGAGCATTGTATCCATTTACATTTAAGGTAATTATTGATATGTATGTTCCTATTACCATTTTCTGAATTGTTTTGGGTTTGTTACTGTAGGTCTTTTCCTTCCTTCCTAGAGAAATTCCTTTAGCATTTGTTGTAAAGCTGGTTTGGTGGTGCTGAATTCTCTTACCTTTTGCTTGTCTGTAAAGGTTTTAATTTCTCTGGCGAATCTGAATGAGATCCTCGCTGGGTAGAGTAATCTTGGTTGTAGGTTTTTCCCTTTCATCACTTTAAATATTTCCTGCCACTCCCTTCTGGCTGGCAGACTTTCTGTTGAAAGATCAGCTGTTAACCTTATGGGGATTCCCATGTATGTTATTTGTTGTTTTTCCCTTGCTGCTTTTAATATTTTTTCTTTGTATTTAATTTTTGATAGTTTGAGTGATATGTCTCTTGGCATGTTTCTCCTTGGATTCATCCTGTATGGGACTCTCTGCACTTCCTGGACTTGACTGACTCTTTCCTTTCCCATAGTAGGGAAGTTTTCAACTATAATCTCTTCAAATCTTTTTTCAGTCCCTTTCTTTTTCTCTTCTCCTCTGGGTCCCTTATAATTCGAATGTTGGTGCATTTAATGTTGTCCCAGAGGTCTCTAAGTCTGTCCTCAATTCTTTTCATTCTTTTTTCTTTTTTCTGCTCTGCGGTCATTATTTCCACTATTTTATCTTCCAGGTCACTTATCCGTTCTTCTGCCTCAGTTATTCTGCTGTTGTTGCCTTCCAGAGAATTTTTAATTTCATTTATTGTGTTGTTCATCATTGTTTGTTTGCTCTTTAGTTCTTCTAGGTCCTTGTTAAACATTTCTTGTATTTTCTCCATTCTATTTCCTGGATTTTGGATCATCTTTACTATCATTACTCTGAATTCTTTTTCAGGTAGACTGCCTATTTTCTCTCCATTTGTTTGGTCTGGTGGGTTTTTACCTTGCTCCTTCATCTGCTGTGTGTTTCTCTGTCTTCTCATTTTGCTTAACTTACTGTGTTTCGGGTCTCCTTTTCACAGGCTGCAGGTTTGTAGTTTCCGTTGTTTTTGGTGTCTGCCCCCAGTTGGTAAGTTTGGTTCAGTGGGTTGTGTAGGCTTCCTGGTGGAGTGGTCTGGTGCCTGTGTTCTGGTGTATAAGGCTGGGTCTTGTCTTTCTGGTAGGCAGGTCCGCATCTGGTGGTGTGTTTTGGGGTGTCTGTGGCCTTATTATGATTTTAGGCATCCTCTCTGTTAATGGGTAGGGTTGTGTTCCTGTCTTGCTAGTTGTTTGGCATAGGGTGTCCAGCACTGTAGCTTGCTGTTTGTTGAGTTCAGCTGCTTCTTAGCGTTGAGATGGAGATCTCTGGGAGAGCTTTCACCATCTGATATTACATGGAGCCGGAAGGTCTCTGGTGGAGGAATGTTCTGAACTTGGTTCTCTCACCTCAGAGGCACAGGCGTGACACCTCGTCGGAGCACCAAGACCCTGTCAGCCACACAGCTGAGAAGAAAAGGGAGAAAAAAAGATGGAAAGAAAAAAATAAAATAAAGTTATTAAAATAAAAAATAAAAAATAATTATTAAAAATTTTAAAAACTAAAAAAGAAAAAATAATAAAGAAAGAAGAGAGCAACCAAACCAAAAAGAAATCCACCAATGATAACAAGCACTAAAAACTATACAAAAAACAAAAACAAAAACAAACAAAAAAATAGACAGACAGAACCCTAGGACAAATGGTAAAAGCAAAGCTATACAGACAAAATCACACAAAGAAGCATACACATACACACTACAAAAAGAGAAAAAGGAAAAAAATATATATATCATTCTCCCAAAGTCCACCACCTCAATTTTGGGATGATTCATTGTCTATTCAGGTATTCCACAGATGCAGGGTACATTAAGTTGATTGTGGAGATTATATCCACTGCTCCTGAGGCTGCTGGGAGAGATTTCCCTTTCTCTTCTTTGTTCGCACAGCTCCTGGGGTTCAGCTTTGGATTTGGCCCCGCTTCTGTGTGTAGGTCGCCTGAGGGTGTCTGTTCTTCGCTCAGACAGGACGGGGTTGAAGCAACAGCTGATTAGGGGGCTCTAGCTCACTCAGGCCAGGGGAGAGGGAGGGGTACGGAATGCGGGGCGAGCCTGCAGCGGCAGAGGCCAGCATGATGTTGCACGCTGAAGTGCGCCATATGTTCTCCCGGGGAAGTTATCCCTGGATCATGGGACCCTGGCAGTGGCGGGCTGCACAGGTTCCCAGGAGGGGAGGTGTGGAGGGTGACCTGTGCTTGCACACAGGCTTCTTGGTGGCTGTAACAGCAGCCTTAGTGTCTCATGCCCGTCTCTGGTGTCTGTGCTGATAGCTCCAGCTTGCGCCCATCTCTGGAGCTCGTGTAGGCAGTGCTCTGAATACCCTCTCCTTGCGCACCCTGAAACAATGGTCTCTTGCCTCTTAGGCAGGTGCAGACTTTTTCCCGGCCTCCCTCCCAGCTAGCTGTGGTGCACTAGCCCCCTTCAGGCTGTCTTCACGCAGCCAACCGCAGTCCTCTCCCTAGGATCTGACCTCCAAAGCCCGAGCCTCGGCTCCCAGGCCCCACCTGCCCCAGTGTGTGAGCAGACAAGCCTCTCGGGCTGGTGAGTGCGGGTCAGCACCAATCCTCTGTGCGGAAATCTCTCCACTTTGCCCTCTGCACCCCTGTTGCTGCGCTCCCCTCCGTGGCGCCGAAGCTTCCCCCCACCACCCCCAGTCTCCACCAGTGAAGGGGCTTCCTAGTGTGTGGAAACTTTTCCTCCTTCACAGCTCCCTCCCAGTGGTGCATGTCCCATCCCTATTCTTTTGTCTCTGTTTTTTCTTTTTTCTTTTGCCCTACCCAGGTACATGGGGAGTTTCTTGCCTTTTGGGAAGTCTGAGGTCTTCTGCCAGCGTTCAGTAGGTGTTCTGTAGGAGTTGTTCCACATGTAGTTGTATTTCTGATGTATTTGTGGAGGGAATGTGATCTCCACGTCTTACTCTTCAGCCATCTTGAAGGTGTTCCTGGGTGGGTTCTCTTTTACAAGGGCACTAATTCCATTCCCGAGGGCTCTGCTTTCATGACCTAATCACCTCTCATAGGCACCACCTCCAAATACCATCACCTTGGGAGTTAGATTTTAACATATAAATTTGGGGAGTTGGGACACATAAATTCAGTTTATAGTAATTCCCTTATGAAAGTTCTTTGAAATATTCTTTTAGTTGAAGGTATTAGGTCACTGCAATCTTTTTAATTGCTTTCCCTCTCACTTTAGAATATCTGTCTATTTGAGTTTTGGGGGAATTTTTTGTTGTTGTTGTTTTTTCCCGCCACTCTGCACATGGGGGAATCTTAGTTCCGTGACCAGGAATCAAACCAAGGCCCTTGGCAGTGAGAGTGCAGAGTCCTAACCTCTGGATCACCAGAGAATTCCCTATTTGAGGTAGTTTTTAAAAATCCAAAATATCCTAGAAAATATTTTCTTTTGTCCAGGTATTCAAAAATATTTGCATAGATTTTAGGTATGTACTCATTTGCAATTCTCCTGTTTTTCTTTTATCATCTCCTGGTGACCTCTTCCCACTTTATGATTTTAAATGTTTGTATGTTTCTAGTTTTATATTCATTTTATTTTTTTCTTCCTTTCTTAAGTACATTTTATGCGTAATGGTTTCTTTACATTATATTTACTTGATATTAAATTACCTTCATAACTTGCTTTGTAAATTTTAGACAGTATTTACTTTTTGAGGCAAAAATAAGGAAATAATTATAATTATACTTTTTCTGATTTCTCTAATTTTATTAATAGTTTTAATGTTTTAGTTCAAGAGATTTATCTTTGTCACACATTTTTCATCATTTTATGAAATGTCAAAATGTTTTCCTCCTAACATGGCAAAATAGATAAAAAAAGAATATTAGTGGAAACACAAGAGTTGTGTTTTGGAAGTTTTGTTCTTAGTTGTCTTGTTTTAACTTCTTGCTGATTAGAAGATATTATTTATAGAATAGATGCTTTTAAAACTTGTATCAAGGTCATTTTAAATTTTATTAGATGCTTTGCTAATTAACTTTAAAATACTGTTTGAGGATGAAACATATTACAGGTTTAAAAGCATACTTCATTTATACAGTTTTTTATCCCAGTTGCCTTACTTATTTCTCTTGGATATTAAATACCCCTACATTATTTATAGTAATTCTATTTCCACTATACAGATGAGAAAATTGATGCTCAGATATTAAAAAACAGGAAGTAGATTGAAGTTGATGTGCTTAAACTGTAGTGTCATTGTCCCACATAATCTGATTAAAACCTAAGTTTCATGCCTCAGATATGTCTGTGGTTGAACATGTTAAGACTTTTCAGTGAAGGTGCTCTATTTTTTAAAATATCCAACCTTAAATTTTGCTTCCATTAATGAGGACTCATTTATAAACTCTTTTTTTCTTTTCCTCTTATCTCTTCTGTAATGAGGCTATATATAAAGTCTGTGTAAGAAAAATGATAATATACCTATAGCTATGATATCTGTAAATGTTGTATTTTGATATATATGTATATTATTATTACTATCTGTATCCAAACTTTATAGTGTCTATGAAAAAGTAAATAATGTATAATGATGAAATTACTGATTAATGAGGAAAACAATAAGCACTCTTAAATTGTTTACCAAGGAGTTTAAATTGAGCCTTTGTAGTAAGTACATATTTGTTCGCATAAAATACCATGCAAATAAATTCTTTAAAATCTGTATAGTAAAGGAGGATATAATGAAGATCTATTTAAAATGGCATTCTTTGAATTCCTGCTTATGTTAAAAATTCCAGTTTTACGTAAGAGTAACATCTTGTAATTTAAACTATCTTTCCTGAGTACATCAGCAGAAGTAGAGTTCATTAAGTTGATATAGATCTTTTCCTAACCTTAACCAGACTTGAAAGTACAAGTTTAGCAGAGTATTTATATGGTAAGCATACTGAAACTGCTTACTTAATGTAAAGTGCAAGTTGTGCTATCTCTTTCAAATTATGTATTTGGGGCCCTACTTTTTTGGAGAAGAAACCTGATAACTCAATCTGGTCTCTAACAATTTCAGCAGAATCTTAACTTTATACACATTACAAATAAATAGCCTGGATTTTGATGTTATAGCCTTGTGGTGGTAAAGGCCAGATTGTGTATGTTATGACAACAATAGCAAGGAAAAGATGAAGAAGAAGAGTTGATACAAAAAAGAATAAGAGTGACAATCTCATTTTAATATAGGCAGATATTAATTTTTGTTATTAAAAACTTAAGGTAATATAATAGTTTTATTTGTGGAACCAAAAAATACTATAATTACTTTATTAAAAATGGAAATGTGATTTTCAAACCCTTGACCAAATTTATTTGTTTGTCTTTTCTAAATGCATAGTTTAAAACTATTTTATTTATTTATTTATTTATTCATTTATTTATTTTACTTTAATCATCTATTCAGTAACTTCAGCTTGTTCTCTTGTCTCTCAAATGAATAAAGTAAAAAAACAAAACAAATTCTCTACAATCTTGTCCCATTCTACCTGTAAACTCTCATCATCTCTTATTTGTCCTTAACAACAATTTCCATTTAATAGGCATATTACTTAGCTCAAAGCCGACTGACAAATTTGGAATCATTCTCAACATCGATCCTTGAATTGCCCTGCCCCTTTGCTTAAAATTCCTTTGTCCTTATTTATGTTTATTCTAAGATCATGAATCTTGCAAGACTCTTTTGCATAAACAACCTGACCAGTATATATTGCAATATGGTGGTTCTCTCCTCTGAAACTTTACAGTGCTCTGTCTGTACTGCACTATTGCTTTGATTTATTGGTAACATGTTATACTGGTAACATGCCATATTGTTGGATTTTTGATTCATGATGGTAACTCTTTATTTTCTGTCTGTTCTTACTCATTCATCAAATATGGATTTTTACTATTCATATTATCATGATTCATAATAATGCTTTGTAGAAAAATGTGACAATTCTCTTTATTCAGTGAGTAAACTAAGTCTTCCAGGCTTTAACTTGACCAAAGTCACTCACACAAAATGAGAAGATATAGGATTTTTTACATAAATCTTGTCTAAAGACGAGTCCATGCTTGTAATCACTGTTTTGGTTGACATGAGATTTCAAGTCCTCGGCAAAGTTGAAACAATGGGAAGGCTGTATGCAACCAAAATGTTTGAATCAGTTTTCAAGTTTAGATTATCTGAGGTCCACATAGGTCTTTAGAAAGTCTCTCCTTCACCCCATTCTAGAGCCTCTGTTCTAAGGTGAAATTTCCAACAGTTGATCTTTCTTTAAGTTTCCTTCCTATTTCTGTCAAACCACATCCAGTTAATATATTTAACTGCTATTTTAATACTAAAAGTTTTTCCATCATATATGATTCATATATGATTCTAGCTCTAAGTGTGGAGTGACTTCAGTGGAATACTCCTCTCTACAGATGATGGCAGTTGAATTCCATAGTTGAAAGTACCTGGAGCATGAAAATAATTTTTTCCTCTTTTTGTTTTGTTATTCACAACAAGCAGTAAAATAATGAGTTCTGAGAAGGTAATGTGTGTGTGTGTTTGTGATTGTGTTTTAATTTTTATTCCACTGGGTGGATCTAATCAAAGTTTGGCTTTCCTAATGGACTGAACAACTTTTACATTTCTCTTTATTTTTTAATAATATAAAAGATAGATTAGCTAATTTTGGAAATGAAATCAAAAGCAGGATTTATATGCCCTTAAAAGCTTATTTTCTACTGGGGAAAACAGGCAGATAAACTAGCTATTAATTCCAGTGATTAATTACCTTCTGTGGCATAGGAAATGCCAGGTTGCATTGGGGTAACTTAACCTTAGGAAGTACAGGGGGCTCTTAATTGATTTAGGGAAGAATAGTGTCAAGGAAGCTTTCTCTGTTAATGTAACATAAAAACTAAAGTCTGAAAGAATTATAGGACTGAACCAAGAAAAGAGATGAAGTGCTTTCCAGAGTCTGGATAAATACACACACACACACACATCCGTGAGATACAGCATAAGCCTTACAGCTTTTCAGAGGCAGTTCCAGGATGGTTTTGAAGCCTGATTGTTATGTGAAATAGTGTAGAAATATGCAAGCTGCTGGCAGGCTCTGAGCATCCTCTTAACTTGTGCTGTGTGCTCTGCAGTTTCAGTGGAGGATGAATGGCCATAAGATAAAGCAATGGGCTCTTTAATCAAGGACTTCTGGAAGAAGTGGCAGAAAGGAAGATGAAAGCCCAAATCGCAGTAATAGTTCCTCTCCTCCCATCAACTCCCGAACTTATATATAAAAGCATAAGCTAAGGCCTAAGCTGTTGGCCAAATGCCAGGTAGTCATTAATAACGAAAAGAGCTGACTTCCATTAGAGATTAAAAGGTAAGCTTACAAAGAAACAAAATAAGTTATCTGAAAAGCAAAATCACTGTGTAAAAAAAGGCAAAAAATTAAAGAATCCACAAATGAGAAAGAAATAAAACTCAGAGTTTTGAGGAAAATAATTAAACAAAAAGGCATGGTAAATATCTCCGAAAAGATTAGGAAGGATATTAAACACAAAAGAGTAGAAACTCTTAGCAATGTTGAAAATGAGAATCAAATTATCATTTTTTTAATCTTTTTTATTGAAGTGTACGTGATGTATATTATATAAATTACAGGTATGCAGTATAGTGATTCAAAATTTTTAAAGGTTGTACTCCATACTTATTATAAACACTGTATTCCCCATCTTGTACAATATATAATTGTAGCTTATTTTATACATAATAGTGTGTACCTCTTAATCCCCTATGCTTAATTGCCCCTCTCCCTTCCCTCTCCCCACTGGTAAACACTAGTTTGTTCTCTGTGTCTGTGAATCTGCTTCTTTTTTGTTTTATTCACTAGTTACATTTTTTTTAGATTCCACATATGAATGATGTCATATGATATTTGTCTTTCTCTGTCTTTCACTTAGTATGATAATCTCTAGGTCCATCCATGTTGCTGCAAATGGCAAAATTTCATTCTTTTTATGGCTGAGTAGTATTCCACTGTGTGTATATATATATATATATATAGTAGTATACAGTACAGTATTCCACTGTATGTATATATATATATATATATATCCCACATCTTTTTTATCCATTCATCTGTTCATGGACACTTAGGTTGCTTCCATACCTTGGCAATTATAAATAATGCTGCTATGAACAATGGGGCACATACATCTTTTTGAATTAGTGTTTTTTCTTCTTTCAGGTATATACCTAGGAGTGGATTTGCTAGGCCATATGGTTTTTTGAGAAACCTCCGTACTGTTTTCCCCAGTGGATTCACCAATTTACTTTCCCACCAACAGTGTACAACAGTTTCCTCTTCTCAACATTCTTGCCAACATTTGTTTTTTGTGTTCTTTTTGATGATAGCCTTTCTGACAGGTGTGAGGTGATATCTCATTGTGGTTTTGATTTGCATTTCCTTGATGATTTGCAATGTTGAGCATCTTTTCAAATGGCTGCTGACCATCTGCATGTCCTCTTTGGAAAAATATCTATTCAGTTCTTCTGCCCATTTTCTAATCAGGTTGTTTGTTTTTTTGATATTGAGTTGTATGAGCTGTTTCTACATTTGGATATTAACCCCTTGAATGTTCTAATTTCATCTTTTTACATGCAGCTGTCTGGTTTTTCCAACACCACTCACTGAAGAGACTGTCTTTTCCCCATTGTATATTCTTTCCTCCTTTGTCATAGATTAATTGACCATAAGTGCGTGGGTTTATTTCTGGACTCTCTATTCTGCTCCATTGATCTATGTGTCTGTTTTTATGCCAGTACCATACTGTTTTAAATACTGAAGCTTTGTAGTATGGTCTCAAGTCATGGAGTGTGATTCCTCTAGCTCTGTTCTTCTTTCTCAAGATTGTTTTAACTATTCAGGGTCTTTTGTGTTTCCATACAAATTTAAAAATTGTTTGTTCTAGTTCTGTGAAAACTGCCATTGGTATTTTGATAGGGATTGCATTGAATCTGTAGAACTTTATTAGAAATTACTAGTTTTGTAAAGTAGCTTTAACATTTTCAATTCTCACAGCAGCTTCTGCACATTGCTTATCTGTTTTTCCATACATTTTTTCCTTAATTAGTAAACTGTATTTTTTAGAGCCAGTTTAGGTTCGCAGCAAAGTTGAGAGAAAGGAACAGAGTTTCCATATACCCCATGTCCCCACATACCCACAACCTCCCCCACTATCAACAGTCCACACCAGGGTGGTACATTTGATATAAGCAATATACCTACATTGATATCATTATCATCCAAAGTCCATAGTTTACATTAAGATTCATTCTTAGTGTTTTGTACATTCTATGAGTTGTGATGAGTTATGGCAAATGTATAATGACACTCACCATTCTAGTATCATTCAGAGTAGTTTCAATATCCTAAAAAAACCTCTGTGCTCTGCCTATTCATCCCTCTCTCCCCTCAGACCCTGGGAACCATTAATTTTATTACTCTGTCTATAATTTTGCCCTTTCCAGAATGTCATTTGCTTGGAATAATATAATATATAGCTTTTTATACTGGCTTCTTTCACCTAAGAATATGCATTTAAGTCTCTTCCATGTCTTTTCATGGCTTGATAGCTCATTCCTTTTAGTGCTGAATAATCATCCATTGTCTGGATGCACCAGTTTATTTATAAATTCACCAACTGAAGGACATTCTTGGTTTTTTGCAAGTTTTGGCAGTTATGAGTAAAGCTGCTATACATACTTGTGTGCGGATTTTCCTGTGAATATAAGTTTTCACCTCCTTGGGTAAATTCCAAGGAGGGCAATTCCTGGATCATATGGTGAATATGTGTGGTTTTATAAGAAACTGCCCAACTGTCTTCCAAAGTAGCTGTATCATTTTGCATCCCATCAGCAACGAATAAGGGTTTCTGTTGCTCCGCATCTTTGTCAGCATTTGATGTCGTCAGTGTTCTGGGTTTTGGCCATTCTAATAGTTTAGTGGTATCTCACTGTTTTTTTAAATTTTATATTTCCCTGATGACTTATCATGTGGAGCATCTTTTCATATGTTTATTTACCATCTGTATATCATTGTTGGTGAGGTGTCTGTTGAGGTTTTTGGCCCATTTTTAATTGAGTTGTTCATTTTCTTGTTGTTGAGTTTCAAGAATTTTTTTGTATATATTGGATGGCAGCCCCTTATCAGTTATGCCTTTTGCAGATATTTTTTGTCTTTTTATTTTCTTGACATTTTCTTTCACAGAGCAGAGGTGTTTAATTTTAATGAGTCAAGCTTATCAATTCTTTCTATTATGGATCATGTCTTTGGTGTTGTATCTAAAAATCATCACCATACCCAAAGGTCATCTAGACTTTTTCCTGTTATCTTCTAAGAGCTTTATAGATTTGTGTTTTACATTTAGTTTTGTGATTTAATTTTCATAAAGAATGTAATGTCAGTGTCTAGAATCATTTTTTTGCATGTTAATATCCAGTTGTTCCAGCACCATTTGTTGAAAGACTATTTTTGCTCCATTGTATTATTTCTGCCATTTTGTCAAAGAGCAGTTGACTATGTTTATGTGGGTCTAATACTGGGTTCTCTAATCTGTTTCATTGTTTTATTTGTCTGTTCATTCACCAATACCACATTATCTTGATTAACGCTACTTTATAGTAAGTCTCGAAGTTGGGTAGTATCTGTCTTCTGACATTATTCTTCTCCTTCAGTTATGAATTGGTTATTTTGTGTCTTTTGCCTCCAGTATAAACTTTAGAATCAGTTTGTCAATATCCATTATGCAACTTGCTGTGATTTAGTTCTTCTTTGACATCTATCATCAGAATTTGGTAGTTTGCCTCATATAGACCTTGTACATTCTTTGTTAGATTTATACCTAAGTATTTCATATTTGGTGTGCTGATATGAATGGTACTGTGTTTTAATATCAAATTCCATTTAGTCATTACTGGTATATAGGAAAGCATTTGACTTTTGTATGTTAACCTTGTATCCTGTAACCTTGTATATAATTATTTATTAACTCCAGGAGTTTTTTTGATTCTTTTAAATTTTCTATATAGACAATCATGTCGTCTGTGAACAAAGAGAGTTTTATTTCTTCCTTCTCAATCTGTATACTTTTAATTTCCTTTTCTTATCTGACTGCATTTGTTATCACTTTCAATATGATGTTGAATAGCAGTGTTAAGAGGTAACATGTTTTCCTTATTCCTGATCTTAGTAGGAAAGCTTCAATTTCCTCAGCATTAAGTATGATATTAGCTGTAGGATTTTTTGTAGATGTCCTTTATCAAGGTGAGGAATTTGCTGTCTATCTCTAGTTTGCTGAGAATTTTGATCATGAATTGGTGTTGGATTTTGCAAATTCTTTTTCTGTATCATATCTATTGATATGATCATGTCATTTTTCTTTTTTAACCTCTTGACGTGATGGGCTCTATTAATTGATTTCCAAATGTTGAACCAGCGTTGCATACCTGGGGTAAATCTCACTTGTTCATGATGTATAATTCTTTTAATATATTGTTGGATTCTATTAGCTAAATTTTGTTTAGGATTTTTGTGGTATGTTCATAAATGATATTGGACTGTAGTTTTCTTTTTTTTGGTAATGTCTTCATCTATTTTTGGTATTAGGATAATTCTGGCCTTATAGTATGAGTTAGAAAATATTTCCTTTGCTTTTTCCTTTGAAAAAGATTGTAGATAATTGGTAATTTTTTTCTTAAATGTTTGGTAGAATTCACCAGTGAATCCATCTGGACTGGGTGTTTTTTGATTTGGAAGATTATTAACCATTGATTCTGTTTCTTGAATAGATATAAGACTATTCAGATTACCTATTTCTTCTTGTTTGAATTTTGGCAGATTGGTCTTTCAAGGAATTTGTCCAGTTGATCTAGGTTATCAAATTTGTGGGCATAGTGTTTTCCATCATGTTTCTTTATTATCCTTTAAATGTCTTTAATATCTGTAATTATGTCTCCTCTTTCATTCCTGATATTGGTTATTTGGGTCTTCTGTCTTTTTCTCTTGGTCAGCTGGATAGAGTCTTGTTGATTTTATTGATAATTTCAAGGAGCCAGCTTTTGATTTTTTTGATTTTCTTTTTTTTTTCCTGTTTTCCACTTTATTGACTTATATAACTTTTTTCTTCTTCTTCTGTTTATTTGAACTTAATTCAATCTACTTTTGCCGGTCTGGAAATTTAGATGACTGATTTTAGATTCTTTTTTTCTTTTCTGATGTACGAATTCAATGCTATTAATTTCCCTCTAAGCAATGCTTTCAATGTATACCACAGATTTTGGGAAGTTGTCTATTTATTTTAATTTAGTTCAAAATATTTTTAAATTTCTGTTTATAATATTTAGTTGTTGTAGGCAGTCATAATGTGCCACATTTAAAAAAAAACAGTGGTAAATAGGCTTTCAATAATATGGTGGTAAGTTGTGTGCAGAAAGAAAAGTGTTTTATATAGTTCTGTCATTATCTTTGGTGAGTCTGTGCCCCTGCACTGTGAACTTCATCAGTGCTCCCCCCAACCCCAACAAGACACTGATGGCTAGAGGGTGCTGGAGTTGGAGAATTCCCTTCTTTCAGGAAGGTTAGGCTCTGTTAAAACTCCATTAGGTTATTCTGCCAAAATAGTTTTTCCTGAGGACCTGCCTTTTTAAGCACAGAATGCTCTGGCATATTTCAGATTGCTTCCTTTTCCTTCCGCCTGCTGGAAGCATAAGGGGATTTTTCTCCAGTATTCATTCTGAGAACCTGGAAGGTAAAACTCACAAAAATGTGGGAGCTTATTGATGACTGTTACCCCTTGGAGCTTTTAACTCTCAGAGTTGTTCATACCAAGGCTCTGACAATTTGTCAATTACAGTTCAGGTTTTCCTACACCTGAACTGGCTCCTGTGGAGGATTTTGCTCTTGGGTTTCTGTTCTGGAAGTTAAAAAATTGCTGGAGCTAGAAAGTGGACCAACATGAAAGCAAAAAACTCTTCCTATGACAAAATGTGTGAGTTCTGGAAGCTCTTTCCCCTCATCCTGCCCTTAATAATAGTTCTATCCACATTTCCATACACAGAGTTGCGGCGCAGCTGTAGTGCAGACATCAATCTGTATGTTCATATGTGCCTCGAATTCCAGAGGACCTATGTCAAGCTCTCCTAAGTGCTCCCTTACCATGTTCTGTTCTTTTTCCCAAGAGCAATGACTTCCAAATCTGATATATTCTACTACTTCAAATAAATGTTTGTGCTAGTATAAGAAAAGGCTTGACTGCAACATTTGTACTTTAGCTGAAATTGTGAGTCAATAGGAAAAATAATTTAACATCCTGTGTCATACACAGAAACTGTATGAATGTCTATTATAGGCTTAACTGAGCCTCTGTCACCTTCATGGGCTAGGCTGGTGATTTAAGTTCATAGAATCATAGAGTATCATATGCTTGAAAGTAGAAAGTTGAAATGTACTTAACAAGGAGTCTTTTAGCCAGTGAGTGAAGATACTCAATGACAGGAAACACTGTACTCTGTACTCTTAGACACCACTAACATTAAAGTGATATTGGAAAGCTAATAAACATATACTATGCATATTCAACAACTCAAATATATGAACTTTGCACACTGATTCGTCTAGGATGAATGTGGAATACAATGTTCTGCCTTATGGAATGAAAATGACCCAAAATACCAAGTACAGTTTGTGAGGTCTTGTTTTAAATAATAGAATGAAGTAATATCATGCTTAACATATGAATCATATTAAATGTTGTTTGAGGGTGATCTTGAAATTACTTTAGATCTTGAAATGTCACCACTTGAACATTATATCCATCTTGTTTTTGTTATTCAGTAATAGTTTCAGTAACACCAAAACTTTCTGTTTGATCATTTTAGTTGTTTGTTTTCACAGGATAAAGGGAAATTGAATATGGTAGACTATCCATTGCTGATTTTTGTAAACTGTCTTATTAGTTTAGGGTATGATTTCAACCTGGCACCCTCAAGAAATAATGATGTCATTCATTCTCAAACATTATCTATTCATCATTGGGCTGTTGGTAAATTTTATTAGAAGAGAGTGACAGTTTTCACACTAAGAAGTAACTTTTATCTAAAATCCACCTTGCATTTAGTCTATTCTTTAACAAAACTGGAGCACACTAGGGAATCTTAAAGGATTTTGGCAAAACTCTGGAAATAAGCTATATCCAACAGGGTGTAATTTCCCTTACAATCAATACTAGAACTGATGGTAAAACAACAATTCTCAAGTTACATTACTCTTGCCATTTGTTTTGATGAAGTCCAACAAATTTTTGTCCCGATATTTGTTTATTTGGCCAGGTGAGCTCAAAAATTAGGAGAATTCTACTCTTAGTTTTGTACATTCATTTGGCGGTCTATGAAATAATTCCACAAAGGCAAGTATTATTTCAGATGATATAAATATAATCGTCTCTGATATGTCTTGTTGAGTTTGAGAACAGTTTGTCTACAAGTGACTAAACTAACTATGTAAGGGTGTTAAATTTGAGATAATTCAGTTATAAAACCTAGAATAGCATTTCCTCGTCTGCTTTCTAATATATTTTTAGCTGGCTGATCTGTGAATTGTGAAAACATTACCCATATGTCTAGATTGATATGTCAAATAATTTGAATAGTTACAATTTTAAGTAAAACATAAGAGCAACAATCAGGATTCACATTTAAAATTTTGTTTTCATTAAGGTCTTGTTTTGTCTCTTACAGAAGCAAGAGAAAAACAGAAGCAGAGCATAAAGTAAGTACATTGACTTCATTCAATTTCTACGTCCATTTGGATTTCTAGCTATGCTGTTTGAGAACATCATATAATCATATAATCTCTGCATCTCACTTTTCTGTCTTCTTTAAAGGAAGTTTTATCATTCATAAATCCCAGTGTACTGTACCTTCTTCTTAAGCTTGCAAGGAGATTAAATGTATTAGTGCATATAAAGTGCTTCGCACAATGCCTGGCTAGGTTACTTATGGTTATGTTTGTTAAGAAGTTTTTCAAAACAGGAATATTTCTAAATAGTTATTGTTACTCTTTCTAATATATTTGCTAACTGAATGAATCACATTTGGAAAGACATATCCAGGGTTTATTGGATTGTAAGTGAAAATATTTTATGGCCAACTACTAGCACAATCCTTTCTTAGAGTCTATTAAATTTATATTATGTGTGCATTAAATTGAACCAAATTTGATAATTTGCCTTACTTACTCTGTGTGATACCAAGATGTCTGCCACATCCCTTTCAGAAGTCACTTACTCTAAATTATAGGGTTAAGAATTATGGTTTCTTTACAATTCTTTACTCTGGAGGGTGTAAGGTGCTTTTTCCTGTTAGTTTGTGGCTGTGTTGTGAGCTGCTGTTCGCAACAGTACTACTCACCATCTTCTCTGTTGTCAGGGAGCATATAGGAAAGAGGTATGACCCAGCCTGAACAAATATACAGCTTATCTTTTTCCCATAAGACGTGTGCCTGTGTGCATTTGTAGGGGGAGAAGGTATCTTAAAAGTTGCTCACTTAACCCAAAATTGCAAATGAAAACATGTTATAAGGATATTTTCTCGAGGTTCCTAACATCTCCTCCCTTGTTTTAGGGTTCAGACATCTGCCATTCTTCAGTCCTCTACCATCCTTTCATGAGAAATGCCTACAAACGCATAAGGAATTGAATTAATTTCTGGGTCCATCTCTCTTCCCCACATGTTTCCCCATGATTCCAACCCTATTCAGCTTGGGCTCTAGCCAAGGGTTACCTCCTGAAAGTCAGCGATGCCTATTGATTAACTTCCCATTACACAGAACATCCTGCTGTTAGATATCTATGGAAACAAGTGTGGGCAAATTCTATCTGTTAAATTTCTTTTGTTCAATGTGAAGTGCCTCCTCACCCCACTCCTAACCTCCCTGTGAAAAAGCAACATATCTTTAACTCTTGAGGTTTTCATAGTGAGCCATGCAAATCATCGAAGAAGATACGGTAAGTGAATGGCATAGTGGCAAGGCAACAGAAGAGCATAAATCATATTGAGAGAAAATGTTTCTTTTTTAAGTTGAAGTACAGTTGATTAACAGTGTTTCAGGTGTACAACAGAGTGATTCAGTTATACACACACACACATTCTTTTTCAGATTCTTTTCCATTATAGGTTACTACAAGATACTGCATATAGTTCCCTGTGCTATACAGTAGGTCCTTGTTGATTATCCGTTTTATATATAGTAGTGTGTATCTTTTAATCCCAAATTCCCTATTAATCCCCCACCCCCAGACTTTCCCCTTTGGTACCCATAAGTTTGTTTTCTATGTCTGTGAGTCTATTTCTGATTTGTAAATAAGTTCATTTGTATCATATTTTAGATTCCATATATAAGTGATATCATATGATTTCTGTCTTTCACTTAGTATGATAATCTCTAGGTCCATCCATATTGCTGCAAATGGCATTATTTAATTCTTTTTATGGCTAAGTAATATTCCGTTGTATATATCTACCACATCTTCTTTATTCACTCATCTGTCGATGGACTTTAGGTTGCTTCCATGTCTTGGCTATTGTAAATAATGCTTCTATGAACACTGGGATGCATGTATCTTTTCAAATTAGTTTTTGTCTTTCCAGGATAAAGAGAACATTTTTCTTTAATTAGAGAATCTCTAATATAACACATGGAGAGGTGTTTCCTTTCATTTTCTTCGTTCTTTATCTTGGAACTTATTGGAATAAATGAAGTAACTACTTTATTCTTCAACAGATGTTATCTTTTTTAACCTCCGGGAATCAGTGATTCTAGATACTAGATAGACTCATCTCTCTCTGAGTGTGTAAATAACTATATCCCATTTTATTTTAAAAAGAATTTGGTAATTGTTTCTGAAACACACACAAAGAAAATATATCTGATTACTAACTGTATACTGTGTTCAAAGTATGTACTACTGAATAGACAGGAGAAATTGAAAATAACAGCCACAACAACAGAATACGTAAAAGACATAGGTGAGTCTCCTGGTCATTAAAACAGTCCTTCAATAGCAATATCTTTTAAAATACATATCATCCATCAGGAACACCTCTTTCCTCTTATCATTTTTGAGACTTTCCTTCACAAAAGGATAGATAGATAGATCGATAGATAGACAGGCAGACAGTTAGATACAGATACACTGTTTAAAACTTTATAATCTTGAAAATTTGGCTTGAATATTGGCTGTATTATTTATGAAGAAACTAATTATTAAAAGTTTATCTAATTTCTCCAGATTTATACAGTTGGTACATGGTAGACAAAGAACCAAGGTTTTGAAGCCAGTTGTGTTTGACTTCAAAGCCTAAAGAATTGTATTATTGTGGTAAAATATTTTACAGATGCCATTTCTTTTATTTCACTAAACACTCTCAAAGTTGGGTTTAACAAGCTTGTTCAAGGAATAGGGAGGCAAAAGTGGCTTGTGAACCCAGTTTTCTCCAATTCCATACTCATGGACGTCAACTACTCTCTTCATCTTTTCTCATCTTTATTCAAAACTCATCTTTTAATACAATCTTGAGATAAATATAATTTTCAGTCATTATTATTTAGAAAAGAACAAAGTAGCATATACTATATGCATATTTGAGTAAGTGAACTGAGAAGAGATAGCCTAGAGGAAGACCACTATTAATAAATTTACACTTTAGCCAAATCATCTTAAGAACATACAGTTAAAATCTCTATTTCTGGTCAACAGACAAATAGGAGTTGAGTACAAGCTATTTTATACTATTATCTGGAAATATTTTTCAAGCCTTCATTATGACACTCTGATCATCATTAGGTATAAAGAAAGACAAGAGCAAACATGAGAATTCTCTTTCCAATGATCAGGGAGAAACCCTCCTTGTATTCTTGTTCAGAGCAGATGAGTGTCTGTCAATAGTGGACCCAGATCAAATAGATTTTGTCTTGTTGGTCTGCATAATAGAGGCTTACTTATGTTTTTAGGGTATTTGAATAAATTGTCAGTATTTTAAAATCAGTTGATAACATAAAGATGCAAACTTACATTTTTCAAAGATTAGAATATCTGGCAATATCAAGTTCATATGGCATGAAAGGCACACTTTAGATATGTCAGATTTGAATGAATCACCATATAAATCACCAGCCAAAGTGATACAATTTGGGGAATGAAAGGTCTCCCATTAAATTGCATGCCTCATGATCAGGTAGAAGCCAAAATTGTCTCAGAGAAATGGAAGATATATGATTACTCTAGTCATTAGTCTTGTAATCAGCAAAGTCCCTAATACTCCCTATTGACTCTCAAATCCTAAAACTAACTGTCAATAGTTATTGCACTATTGTATTGTTAAGAGGAAAAGAAAACATTTCCCATCACTACGTTTCTAAGAAATTAAAGAAACAAAACATATATTGAGAGAATCTTTTGTTTTAATACTCTACATTATATTTACCAAAAAATACTAATCTGCCTTAATCTCAAAATTACTTCACATAATAATATTCCTTTTATGGTATTTTAAAAATTATTATGGATTCCAGTTTTATAAGTGTTATTTTATGATATTATAATTACCTAAGAAATGTAAGAATCTAAAAACTTGCTATTTGTTCATAAAAAAAAGTGTTTAATAGAATTCTTCAAAAAAACATTGTGAAAAGAAAATTTTTGAGTTTTCGAAAGTCTAAATCATTAAAATATTTTTGATGATAATCTAAAAAGTATTGTGGATAATACTTTTTCATTCAAGAACACTGAGATACTCCTACTATGATTACTATTACTACAGCTAGCCTACAGGAACCATATATTAAAGTAGGAGCTTGAAGATACTAATTCCATATCTTTAAAAAAGATTAGGATTTTTCCCTAGAATTTAGTACATATATAGGGTTTTTTTCCTTCAAAAGTATTTAGGCTCTTTTTGAAGAATAAACAGGATTCAGGAAGAAATATTTCAGAGCATATTACCGGTGGACAAATTTATAAAGAGAAATTCTTAGAGTCAATATTCTAGTTGAGATAGGCTTGTATCATTTTTTATTTTTTCTGTCAACACTGAAGTCTTGCATGATAAATTCAGTATTATAAATTCCCTTTTTCTTTGAATGGACTTGAATGATTCTCAGTCAAGTACACAGACTTAGGAGTACAGCAGCAGCTTTCTAAATATTCAAAAGTAAATAGAGAGGGTACCTGGAAAACAGAATTTCACAGATAGCAATTTTAATCCACTAAACTGGCTGTCTGTTTTGGATATCAAGAATGGAATGGCTTATTCCTAGAGCATTGTAAAGATGTAAGAGTGAAATGAAACTTAACATAGCTAACCTGAAAATACACAATGTATTATATGAAAAAATATAAAATATATTTATATATTTTACACTGAGTTTTAAATGTCATATATATATATATATATATATATATATATGACTGTGTCTACATGTATATGTATATGTGTCTGTGTATAATACTTATATGTGGATATATTTGTGTATAGTTGGACAGGTTAGATATGCTATGTCCCCAATATGTGCAGAGAATCATACTAACTTGTAGAGAAAATAAAAGAGATGATTTGGTCCAAAACTGTAAATCCTGGGTGGACCTAGAGTCTGTCATACAGAGTGAAGTAATTCAGAAAGAGAAAAACAAATACCGTATGCTAACACATATATATGGAATCTTAAAAAAAAAAAGGTTCTGAAGAACCTAGGGGCAGGACAGGAATAAAGACGCAGACGTAGAGAATGGACTTGACGACACGGGGAGGGAAGGGTAAGCTGGGATGAAGTGAGAGAATGTCATGGACATATGTACACTACCAAATGTAAAATCGATAGCTAGTGGGAAGCAGCCACATAGCACAGGGAGATTAGCTCAGTGCTTTGTGACCACCTAGAGGGGTGGGATAGGGAGGGTGGGAGGGAGACACAAGAGGGAGGAGATATGGGGATATATGTATATGTATAGCTGATTCACTTTGTTATAAAGTAGAAACTAACACACCATTGCAAAGCAATTATACTCCAATAAAGATGTTAAAAAAACAAAAACTGTAAATCCTAACGAAGAACTCAGAGTCATGTCTTTACTGACATGAAAGATTAAGGCCTAAAAAAAACTTTCAGAAATAATATGAAAAACCTGAAATTTAATATACTCTCTTCCTAATTATATTCTACACTTAAATTTAAACTTTAAAAATCTCATTACCTAAATGTTGTACTTGCACTCTATTTAAAATATAGTTTTGAATTATTGAATTTTTAAAGTGTAGGTCATTGGAATATGTTTTTATACTGATGTATATAGAAATACAATAATATAAATGAAGCAAAGCATGTTTTAGTGTATTATCCCATTTTTCTTTCTCCTACACACATACCTTGGATTCCGTTCTTGGGATAGGAGAACATTTAATAACTAAGCTAAGTTTAAAATATTACAGAGACTGCTTTAAATATATTAGGACTAGAGAGTTACTGACTTGCCTTATCTTTAAATATATTAGGACTGCTTTAAATATATTAGGACTAGAGAGTTACTGACTTGCTGACCTTGCCTATCTTTCTTTGCAGGCTTTGAAAATAAGTTTGGGGGTTTCTGTTCTGTGAACTAAAATTTAATACCATGTTCGTAGAAGGTGAAGTTTCCAGGCTAAGAACATTTCTCCTTGAGAAAGTTCAGAGCCTCTATTTCCTAATAGTAACTTACAGGCTCATTTATAAAGACTTTTTATTTTTTTATCTCTTTAGGCAGAATAATGGCTTATTTGTGAACTGAATTGGATACTAAAGAGATGAGGCATTTTATGTAGAAACCTCAATTTACCAATATTTTTGCCTCCATTTTAAAAGTTATTTAATGATTAAAATAACTTTTTATAGTGAAAGGAATATATCTAGCATAGCTTTTTAAATATGCTATATTTTATAAAATGACCATAATATTTGATTTACTAAATAGTATGATTCAAAAGGAAATTAAATTCATCAATGTCACTAACCTTATTGATTACATATTTGTATACAATAATAAATTAACTAGATAAAATATTAAAATATTTGATTTTGTATATGTACTTACCACCCTTAAAATATTTGGTGTTCTAAATTATTACTTTTTAAAATCAAGATGCATCTAATACGTAGAGGGGTGTGTTTAATAGTACAGATTCTAAGTTTTAATCTACTATCCATTCTTTAAATTGGAAAAATGAGCTGAATCTCAGTTTTAAGATAGTGCAAATCTGTACAAAAACATTCGAATTATTCCAATTCAGTTCCAACATGAACAATCAAATATGTCTTCCTTTTATTTTAGGTATTTCATTTCTTATATTTAAGATTTTGCTTTATATTCTATTGACGTCCTCAGAAATAAATACATGTCAAACATATCAAACACTGGGGGAAAAAAATCTGTCTGTTATATTAAGTCATAATTATTCACCAAAGGAATATCATAAAAATGCACTGAAATATTCATGACTTTATTACCTTTTTAACCTATATTTATTTCTTAGTAGCATATACTAACACAAGAGTAATATATTTTCTTTTAATATGATTTCCCATATGAAGAATATAATCTACCGTATTAGACAGAAGAACATATTTTAACACAAACAGTGCTTGGGTTTTGCTCAAATAGAGGTTCCATTAAAAAGTAAAAGGCATCTTACTTCTGGATATAATCAAAACTGAAAAAAACAACTAAAGACTAGTAGATTAATCTATTTCAGGGAACTAATTATTTTCCCCAAATTTCTCTGATTCCTTAGGCCAACAAGCTGATGTAGTATATTAGTTGAAGCTGATGTTTTTCATTGGTAGGATAAAAAAAGAACACACTGCATAGAACAGAAAATCTACCTCTGCAATCATTGCTGTGTTACATAATGTAGATATATTACTCCAGTCCATTATTCTGATTTAATTTAGATAGATATAATTTATATAGATTTCCAGGCTGATTCTTTAAAAAGCATAGCGACGCTGAAGTTCTTTTGCTAAGGGAAACATTGGATCACCCATTACACGAAGCCGTTTTTACTATGTATCATTGCAAAAATATTAAATTCTAATCCCTTTTGTTTTATAGTTATTTATATTTTAACTCCAGAAGCATCACCTATTTCTCAAAGCATTTGTAATGTTTATTTATATGAATGTTGTCTGCAGTTACTAATTGTTTTAAAGTAGTAAATGCCCCATCTGTTCTAAAATAAAAATATATCATATTAGCTCTTCTAGCCAGTTTCGTTTGCTCAAAATGTTGCTGTCTTTAAATATCATTATTTTTCTTTGTTTTGAGAACATTAGACAAATTAACGTTACTATCAAAGTGAATTTTGCATATTTATCACCCTTGCAGATTTATAAACGAAAATTGCTATGTCATCTCTGTTCATAATTGTTTAAGATCTGCAATAATAGACAATTGAGCGAGGTTACAGAGACATCATTCAGACTATACATTCTTAATTTAGTACCCTAGGAGACTCAATTGTTTTGCCTTTTATTACGCATTTGCTCCAGTCTCCCGCATTGTATAACTAAAACTGAAGTGGCTTAAAAGCTTATTTTCTCACAAATATTGCCCTCTTGTTTCTAGACAACAATATTTTATACTGAGCTCTATCTAATGCTTTATATATATTTCAAAAATACATAGTAAAAGAGATGGTTTAAAGACTTCCAGCTGCTTAAGATTAGATGGGGATGAAAATAGGTGATGATGTAAAGCAATAAAGATGAGATCACTGAATAATATCAAATTATCTGTTTCAAGATGTATATGATTTATAATTTCTTACAATTCTATAAACTTCAACAGAGACTACAGTGGAATAAGGGGAGGTCTGTAAGGAAGCAATAAAGTTTTGCAGCTTAACATAGACAAGTGTTTCCAAAGATGTTTCAATGCACAGAGAAACATTTTAGCAAATATTTCAAAATATATGGTTCTGTTAAGTAAAACTCTTTCCATGCTCCTGCCAACAACCCGTACTTAAAAGAGCTTTGCGAGCATGGATTTTCTGAACTTTATTAAATGAAAAGTTCGTCAAATGAGAGCTATGTATATGTCCTTTTCAGTTTAGTAGCCCACCTTTTCAGTGAAGATGATGCAGTTTTCTTGTTGTATTTGAATAAATACATGATATTTATTGGAGGTTTTCTAAAAAGGACTTGAGAAAACCAGTCAGAAATGGTCAGCACTCAAGTAAACAACAAATTCTCCAAAAAGAAACTATTTAAACAAAATTAACTTTACCTATTGGTTTATTAAATCATCGCACAAAATCTGTGGATATATTTTCACCTGTCATGTTCCAACTAGTTGGGCTTATAATAGATTGTGTGACATAATTAATACTCACTTGGAGACCCACTGGGGATACTTAAAGTAATCATTACTATCCAGAGTAGTTCTATCCAATAAAACTCTCTGAAGTAATGGAGAAGAGATATTTATTTATAAACAGAAAATGGTAATTTAATTGGGGAAGCAACTAAATAAAAAGCCACTCTAGCATTTTGATTTTACAATATAATATTCTAATCACAAAAAGTACATTGTCTTGTCACAATTCTTTTTTTTTTTTTTTTTTAAATAATTTTTATTGGAGTATAGTTGCTTTACAATGTTGAGTTAATTTCTGCTGTACAGCAAAGGGAATCAGCTATACGTATATATATATATATCCCGTCTTTTTTGGATTTCCTTCCCATTTAGGTCACCACAGAGCACTGAGTAGAGTTCCCTGTGCTATACAGTAGGTTTTTTTTTTTTTAAAGTCATGATGAAACAGCCTTTATTGAGTACTTACTATCTGCCAGATACTGTTCTACACTCTTTTTTTTTTTTTTTTCCACACACACACACTGTATTTTATTTTTACAAGAGATAAATAGACTGACACCAAGCATTGTACATGGATGACCACAACAAAAGCAACAATGATTGCAATTACCAAACATGAAACACACTCATACTATGTCATAATATTGACATTCAGTCCAGTAATCCTCCACTGTAACAGCTCCTTTACTCACAATTCTTAAAGACTAGCAACGTTGTTCAGGCAGTGTGCTGTATCTCATGTTTGATTTTTATTTTCAATTATGATTTATTTTTGAGATTTCCTGCCTAACTTACAAGGGAGTTAAAATGTTAGAAGTAAGAGATCATTCCTGCTGGTTTGCTTGCTGTAAAGGAGTTCTCTTCCTTTTCAATCCAGTGCTTTGTAAATCGGCTGTTACTATTGCTTGTGTATGACCTGAGCTATTGGTAGACTCTAATCGGATAGCTGTGATTTTCCCCTTATTTGGCTGGCGTCTCCTCATATGTAACAGTGACTTCCACCAAGTCCTGGAGAGACTCTGTTTCTAACCCTTCCTGCCTTGAAGGAGCTAAAAAAATCTTAAGGGATATTTGCTCTAAACAGTAGTTCTTTTTTTTTTTTTTTTAAAGAAAACATTTTTAATCTTACAGTACAGTATACCTTGAAAAGTACAGTTATACCAGCTACATCACCGCTGCTTTTACGCTTGCCTCTAGACATCCTGGGCTTGAAATAAAGATACTGTACTCTATACAATATAAACAGTAGTTCTTGATCTTGACTGCATAGTGGAATCTTCTGCAGAGCTCTTGAAAGATATGGATGCCAGGTCCCCATCTTCAGAGACTCTGATTTAATTGGTATGGGGAGTGGCTTGTTCACTTATTCTATTAAAGATCACCTGGTGATTCTATGGTTAAAAATTCACTGCTCTAGTGTCTTCCTACCTCCCAAACCTCCCTCCCCACCCCCTGTCAATTACTACCACATCTTCTATTCTTATGAGATGCAAGGTTGTTTAGTAGTAGATCTCAGGCGTTTTCAGGAACCCAGTGAGAAAATCAGCTAGCATTGCTGTCAGACACCCTGTTTAAGTATAATAAACGTTAATGGCAGCTACTTGCAACTTCTTTAGCAGAGTGTTTTAAAGAATGATGTCAAGACCACCAGAGGAGTAAAACAAGAAATAAAAGTTCAAGCAAAGAGAATTGGGAAGGGATTCGGCAGATTTTAGAGGAAGAGGAAACTTTAGTAAAATAAGTGTGGAATGGAAGGACAAAAGGGGCTTGGGGTTATCACTGCTCCAGGGAAAAGAAGCATGAAAGGCTTTGTGTTTCCATGTGAAAAGTCATAAAAAGAGCATGTGGGCTACAGAACGAAATCCACACTCTCTATATAGTTTTCTCTATGTGCATATATAAAAGTGAAAATGACATAATAAACAGATGAATGATACTTAAGTCATATAGATACATACAGGCTTAGTTTTTTCAGGTGTAAAGAGAATCTAAAATTTTGGCCTGGGATGCATAAATTTTGGAGTTGGGGCTGGATATTTTAAGCATCAGCCTTGTTTATTTATTTATTTATTTTTAGCATCAGTCATGTTTAATTCCATTTTATCGATGAAGAAACTGAGGCAAGGGAAAGTTACATGGCTTGCTCAATTTTCCAGTACAATAACGTAGTGTCATTTGGCAAAGGCTGTAGAAAATCACTAAAATTTCTGCACTTTGATTTTATAATCTGTAAAATAATTATGTTGAGACAGGTGGACTCTAGGATATATTCCAGTTCCAAAAAGGCCTATAACTTCTTAAGAGTTTAATTCTCTTACAAGAAATCAAAAGTCACCCTCTTGGTATTCTATCTAAAACAAAATCAGAGTATTCTTTACAGTTTGGAGCATTTGCCTATTTGCAGTTTTCAAAGAAGTCTTTCTTTTCCCATTATTGCTTAAAGACTATCAGAGCTGGTTTGGAGGGAACCACCAATGGCTCCTCTTATTCCCTCAGACCTATATAGATTTTTAAAAAATTTTTATTGGAGTATAGTTGCTTTACAATGTTGTGTTAGTTTCTATTGTACAGCAAAGTGAATCAGCTATACGTATCCATATATCCCCTATTTTTTGGATTTCCTTCCCATTTAGCTCACTACAGAGCACTGGGTAGAGTTCCCTATGCTATACAGTAGGTTCTCATTATTTATCTACTTTATACGTAGTATCATTAGTGTATACATGTCAATCCCAATCTTCCAATTCATCCCACCACCCCCCCTTCCCCCTTGGTATCCATACGTTTGTTCTCTATGTCTTTGTCTCTATTTCTGCTTTGTAAATAAGATCATCTATACAAATTTTTTCAGATTCCACATATATGCGTTAATATACGATATTTGTTTTTCTCTCTCTGACTTATTTCACTCTGTATGACAGTTTCTAGGTCCATCCATGTCTCTACAAATGACCCAAATTTCATTCTTTTTTCAAATTTCATTCTTTTTTATGGCTGACTAATATTCCACTGTATACATGTACCACATCTTCTTTATCATTCCTCTGTTGATGGACATTTAGGTTGCTTCCATGACCTGGCTATTGTAAGTAGTGCTGCAATGAACATTGGGTGCGTGTGTCTTTTTGAATTATGGTTCTCTCAGGGTATATGCCCAGTAGTGGGATTGCTGGGTCGTAGGGTAGTCCTATTTTTAGTTTTTTAAGGAACATCCATACTGTTCTCTATAGTGGCTGTATCAATTTACATTCCCACCAACAGTGCAAGAGGGTTCCCTTTTCTCCACACCCTCTCCAGCATTTATTGTTTGTAGATTTTGTGCTGATGGCCATTCTGACCGGTGTGAGGTGATATCTCATTGTAGTTTTGGTTTGCATTTCTCTAAGAGTTAGTGATGTTGAGCATTTTTTTCATGTGTTTGTTGGCCATCTGTATATCTTCTTTGGAGAAATGTCTATTTAGGTCTTTCATTCAGGGCAGCATGATTTCTTGACCTGGGATATGCTCTGTATATTTTCTTTTGTTCTTTCCATTTTGAAGATCACAATTCTTCTTAAAGAGTATAGATAGAACAAAAGACCATTTGTGTACTTATCCAGCTACTTTCCCTACTTCTAAAATGACACCAGTTTTTATAAATAACAGACATATCTATCCATTTTCGTCTTGTGTCAAAAAGAGTTTTGCAGGGTTTTTTTTTTAAAGCATTATTTACCATGTTATCTGACATTATTTCTATAGGTCTGCATTAAACTTTTATATTTTAATGCTACAAACCTTTTCCCATTATTTAGGCATTTTTAAAAAAATTTGAGCTAAATAGCATTCAAAGATTATTACACAAAAGAGAAGGGTCTTTGATCTTCTTAGAGGTAGTGCTAAAAGCTGATAAAAATGTATGTTTTGACTTTTTTGATATTTGGAAATAATGTTTCACACATTTCCCATTGCTATCTAGCAGACATGCCATTAATATTATTTATATGCCTGCTTTCTTGTAAAGTCCTTAGAAACTTTTTGCGCTCGTTAAGTCCTAAAATCCCAAAGACCAAAGTAGATGGGATGCATTGTTCTCACCTTATAATCAGACAAATTGAGACATAGAAAAATAAATGATCTTTATAACCCCATAGCTTTTGGGGTTATTTCAACATTTTCAGAAAAAGGAAAAAAACTATTAGTAATGACTTCTAAATGTATTAAATTGAGGATATGTACCCTATCGTGTTGCTCTATGAAACTTATTGTTTGAACTCAAGTATAATGTGAAAGAAGAAGGGAAAATAAAAACAAACAAAGAGACCTTGAGAACCAAGGTTAACTTGGTCATTTCCTTGATGTTCTGTAATGTGAACTATAGACTCTAAGAGGGATATTAAGTTTTCTGCCCTTTAAAAGTCATTTACAATGTCAATACCATGATTTTTTTGCTTTATAATTTCCAAAATGAGACTTTCTGTAACTATTTTTTTAACAACTAAAGGTCTTACAAAGGCCTTTTGAAAAACTATATGTAATATACAGTTCCACACTTCCTTTCTAAGTTCTGTAATACGTTTGGAAAATGTTAATAAATCTAATAATGTGTGGTTTATTTAAAAGAAAAACATGAAAATACAGTAAGTGCTTATAAGCCTCATTTATATAAGATTATCTAATAAATTAACTCACATGAATTTTCATCTCCTTTTATCTCGTTTGTACGAGTTACTAAATATCCCCAAATATGCAAATATCCCATCACTTCACAGAAAAACCTGTTGCATTTAATTACATCAGTTATAATGCTTTTCAAGTGCTTGCATGTTTGCGGGCTGATTTATATTTACATACATTTTCTCCTTTTCTGGGTACAGTAACAGGAAAGTGTATACATGAATCTATTTACATAATGTTCACAACCGGGCAAAGTATTCTTCTGGTAAAAGTCAGAAGAGCAATTGATAGCATTTGGGGCAGACATATCTGGGAGATGAAGAAAAGGGGACTTCTGCAATTCTACTAATTTTCTATTTGTAATCTGGGCGCGTCTTACATTTTGTGAAATTCATTTATCTGTGCACTTACGATTTATGAATATTCTATATGTATTTATCTCTTATTTAAAACTTTATTTTAGTAAGGGCTAAAGATATTAGTTGTAGTTGAGGAGGAGAAAATTAAACCCTTAATGAGGAAGAAGATCAAGGAGGATTACCTAAAGATACAGTTAATAGAACAACAAGAATTTAAAACGGGGATGACTCCAGTATACATGTTTTCCACTCTTCAGTAGCAGAAATAGATAATTCTGCCACTAAAGACAAGTCTAACAAACTCAGTAATGCATCTCTTCTGACCTCAAAGTCTTCAAGTCATAGTCAAAAGAGCCAAGCATATATATATGTGATCTACAATGGTTCAACTTAAGATTTTTTGACTTTATGATGGTGTGAAAGTAGTAGGCATTCAGTAGAAACTGAACTTCAAATTTTGAATTTTGATCCTTTGGGGGCTACTGATTTGCATAAGATGCTCTCTCATGATGTCGGGCACTGGCAACAAGCTGAAACTCCCAGTTAACCAAAGGTCATGAGGGTAAAACACCAATACACCTACAACCATTCTGTACCCATACAACCATTCTGTTTTCACTTTCAGTACAGTATTCAGTAAATTACATGAGATATTCAGCACAGTATTATAAAATAGGCTTTGTATTAGATGATGTTTGCCTAGCTGTAGGCTAATATAAGTGTTCTGAGCACGTTTAAGACTGGTTAGGTGTATTACATGTATTTTTGACTTATGATATTTTCAACTTACAATGAGTTTATCAGGACATAACCGCATAACAAGTCCTGGAAGATTCATGTAAGGGTCTGGTCTATATTTAAGGATCACGCAGGTGACCACTACAACTAAAGATTGCTTTAAACTCGGTTTATTATTGAAACAACAAACAAGAAAGGCAAAGAATAAATAAGATGAAAAGTAATAATGAGTCTGCAGGATCTTAATACAGTACTGAGTCCTCATGGAATTGCACTCAAAATTAATTGATCTTAACAGGTTCTTCAGCATGAAGAGCCCCAACATGCCAGCTCACGGTATTTTGATTCTTTAGGCTGGAGACTACATACAACATGGATATTCTTATTATGTCAATTACCTAGTTCAGATGTCTTCCTTACAGATACCGTGGGGCTATTGAAAGCTGACCACAGTCTACTGCCTGGTTCTCAAACCCCTACCTGAACTTCTGGTGCCACTTCAGTGTCCTGACACATGGGATAGCTAAATCTTCTAACTCACCAGAATAAAACGCAGATAACTTTCTTGACCTAGACAATTACATGTTTATATTTATCTTAGACCATGAAAATCCAAGTCAGTTGCCGCCCAAGAGTTTTAGAAGCTGACAGAAAATGCTCCTCTGTCCACATCAAAGGGCTTTACGGAAGTCCCTGTTCAAGTCAATTTTTGCGTCAGTCATTTCCAGGAGTTGTTAGTGGTCTTGAGAGAAATGATGATATCAAGATGCAAGGAAAATATCTAATCTGATGGGGCAGGAGCTAAAGGTTGGAAAATAATAAGGATAAAAGTTGCTGAGAAAATATTTTCTTAGGAGAAACTGCGATTTGGGGACTCAAAATGCTGAATTTGGGATGAATGTTTTAATGATACGGACTCTTGATTTCTGATCTGTCATTTGGAGGTGAAAGCAGAGAGAGGACTATAGTTTACATCAAAGGGTTTCTCTCCTAAATTAATCTTTCTCATTATTGTTTCCCAATATGTTTGTGAATGTACAAAATCTACAGTAATATCTCATAATGTGTTGGCTCCAGTAGTAAGGAAAACTTATGTTAAATTATATCAATGTTATCAAATGCTTAACATAGTAAATCAATTTTGGTGGCACATGCTATTGTAATAAAAGCAATGCTCCTACCACATTAAGAAAATTGTAACAAATAAATGTACTTGGAATTAGTTGTGTTATATACATAATGTATTATTACAACTAAAAAAAAGTGGCAATATTATACTAATTGAAATACAAGTTGTCCTTGACAAATTCACAATTATTTTTGTCTTCACAGTTGAAGTACCAAACTAACATTTTAAAAATACTGATATTTATCTTTTTTAAGTATTCTATTTAACAGTATACAATTTCTGTATTTGCTATCATGAGTCAATTTGATTTTAGAAATATTTGTGCATTTAAAGGATTACTTGGTAAATCAACCTAAGTTTTCTACAATGCTATTACTTTTTTTGTGTGTGTGTGGTTAATGAGTCTTCTAAATTTTGTTATATCTTGTTAAAATCAGGTCTGAGAAATACTTTATCAAATTATTTAATAAATGAAGCTTCAAAAACTTCAGCTTGTCAAATTGAAGTTATTTAAAATAAAGCTTGTAAATCAAAGGACAATAACATTTATCCCAACAAAAGCAAGGTAGGAAGTAAAGTTTAGTTTACTCAGTTTAGTAACTGAGTAATTAAATCAGAGAAGAGCTTGTATGTGGATTAAATTTTGAAATTCTAGAATTGTGATATAGAATACCTCAAATTGAGGTAGAAATTTTTGGATTTGATTCTTATTTAAATGGGATATTCTTACTTTTTTTCTGAAATAAAATGAAAATGGGAAAGCCTTTAATTGTATAGAATCTCAGTTTGGGGAAGCACTCAAAATAACACAAAAAAGAAACAAACTATTTAGTGAGTTTTGTCTTGTATGGTATTTGTAGAAGTAGTGAGAATGGAAACCAAAATTACTTATAAAAATATTCAGGCTTACATATTTGTATATTTTAATAGGGGAAAAAAATAGAATTGGGAATATCCAATTACACAGAATTGCAGCTGAGCTCACCAGTACCCTCAGCATCTGTAGAGCTAGTATTTCTCATTTTAAAATTTTATGTATATGGAGAATTGTCAAATAAAGAGATAAAAAATTCCAAGTATATTAACTATAAAATATATAGGAAAAATTCTGCTAATTTTATAAAAATAGCAAAATAGGCCAATTTTATAAAAAAGCATTTTGCGGAAAAATATCAATGATAGTGATAAAGTATTAGAGGCAGATATGAATTAAAAAACTGAAATTTGTGGATTGACCATACATCCTTATTGTCCAAGACAGTGCTGTAGTAAGGAACATTTGTTGGTATAATCATTAATATCCTGTTGCACTCTCAAAATCATCCCTAATTGGATGATAAATTATATTTTTACCATAAACATATGTAATGTATATCATGAATAACTATTCTGCAGGTCTTATTTTTAATCCTTAATAAGAATACTCTTATTTTTTAAATTACCTTTAACTGTGTCTGGCTGCAGCTTTTTAAATTGTTTTAAAAAGAATGTAAGTTTAACAAATTAGACATTTGTGGCTCCTTTCAATTACAGAAGTGTGGAGTTTAGGCAATGAATTATATGGCCCCACTTTCTGTCTGATAAGCATCAAAGTGAATAGTTTACTCATGACTAAAGCAGGGGAAAAAATAAACATACAAACCACTAGTACTTAGAGACATACTGATTAGAAAAATTGTATAAGCCAAATGTTCCTGCTTTCTGTATCAATTTTAGGAAGAATGTTATTCCATGATATTAAGTACTACATAACCACAATTAGATTTTAGCCTTAAAATCCTATCATGTGTCCTTGTAAACTTTACAAATCTTTAATGGATTAAGTTTTGAAATTCACAATAATTTAGCTTATAGGATATTTCAGCTATGAAGTGTAAAAAGGCACTTAGCATTAACATAAATGAAAGAAAGTTGCTGGAAAAAACTCAAACCCTATTGTTTGTATCAGATTTATGTGTTTGTGATGTTTATGTATGTTAATGTTTATAAGTATTTTAATGAAGTAGTTCTATTAAGATATCACACACTTTTCCATAGTTATTAATTGAATCATGGTTTCTCATCTGTGTCTCAAGGAATCTTGTGCTTTTTTTAGCTTGACTAAATACAGAAGAATTAATTCTATAGATTTTTAAAATTCATGGCAATTTGAAAAGATTCTTCAATTTGACTTTAAAATTAGTGAATGTGTCTTGATAGATGCCGAGTACACTCAGCGTCTGACAAGTACAAAACAGGATCCATTTATTCTTTCAATGGTCTCTCAAAGTAATACTGTTATTCAGAAGTCTAATTTTTATGTTATTACGCATGCATATACATGCTTTCTCACACACCTCTTTTTTAAAATTAATTAATTAATTAATTTATCTATCTATCTATCTTTGGCTGCGTTGGGTCTTCGTTGCGGTGTGAGGGCTTCTCATTGCGGTGGCTTCTCTTGTTGTGGAGCACGGGCTCCAGCCACGCGGGCTTCAGTAGTTGCAGCACATGGGCTCAGCAGCTGCGGCTCATGGGCTCTAGAGCACAGGCTCAGTAGTTGTGGCGCATGGGCTTAGTTGCCCCGTGGCACGTGGGATCTTCCCGGACCAGGTCTCAAACCCGTGTCCCCAGCATTGGCAGGCGGATTCTTAACCACTGCGCCACCAGGGAAGTTCCCATACACACCTCTTTTTAACACAAACTTCCAAGATTATATTTTACTCATTATCAAAAAGAAAACTACTAAATTAATGGCAGTTGATTAAAAGTTTCTTAATGTTTTAGTCATATTTTTATAGTCTAGAAGATGAAGAGTTAATTTTTTGTCCTTTTTAAATATAATCAGATAATTTTATAAAGGGCACATTTTCATTTTGGTACTTATGGATAAGTTATTTTAAAGACGAGATTATTTAGAGCAATAACTCAATAGTGCATTTAAAATTTTGTAAGGCATAGTGATGTCCTTAAAATATAAAGCAGAAAGAAAGATGAGGAGGGGAGGTGGGGGACATTCAGCCCAAACTAACATGACAAATCAAGGCTTTGTAAAAAAAATAAAATGAATTGCTGCCTGTAGATATGCCAGCAGTAAATTTGGTGTAGACACACAACAAATGTTTCAAAAGTAAATTAGCCCTCAGTGTGTAATGCAAAAATAAATACTCATAAAAATATTCCTTAGTTGACATATAGACACTTAAAATAATATGCAAACTTACTATTAAATGACTTCTCCAGCAGCTATGTAGTAGTAGCTCATGGAAAGTATCTGGGAATACTTCAGAAATCACAAATTATTTTGGGCAAATGAAAATGTTGCTACATTTTGAATTTTAGTCCATAAACTGGGATGTGGGAACAAAAACATATTGTATTAGTTTTGAATTAAATTAAATACTGAGGCCCTCTCAAATAGGCTTAGGGAATATTTAACTTTAATAAATATTCACTGTTTTCCACCCATTTGGTTACCACCAAAATGACTGTGCTCAAAGTTGACCTGGTTCATTGAAGTTCAGGTTCTGACCCTTTTGTGAAAACGAAAAGAAACTTTTGGATTGGCTTAGAGATGTTGTGCCCAGTTATGTATTTGTGAAAGAAAAAGAAAGAAAGAAAAAGAAAGAGAAAGGGAGGGAGGGAGGAAGGAAGGAAGGAAAGAAGGAAGGGAAGGAGGAAGGAAGGAAGGGAGGAAGGAAGGAAGGGGAGGGAGGAAGGAAGGAAGGAAGGAAAGAAGGGAGGGAGGGAGGAAGGAAGGAAGGAAAGAAGGGAGGGAGGGAGGAAGGAAGGAAGGAAAGAAGGGAGGGAGGGAGGAAGGAAGGAAGGAAAGAAGGGAGGGAGGGAGGAAGGAAAGAAGGAAGGAAAGGAGGAAGGGAGGAAGGAAGGAAGGAAGGAAGGGAGGAAGGAAGGAAGGGAGGGAGGCAGAAAGGAAGGGAGGAAGGAAGGAAGGAAAGAAGGGAGGGAGGAAGGAAGGAAGGAAGGAAGGAAGGGAGGAAGGAAGGAAAGAAGGAAGGGAGGAAGGGAGGAAGGAAGGAAGGAAGGGAGGGAGGAAGGAAAGGAAGGAGGAAGGAAGGAAAGAAGGGAGGCAGGGAGGAAGGAAGGAAGAATAAGGATATGTTCTAGAGGCAAGGGAACAAGGGAACAAGACTTGGCTAATTTGGCACACATAAAAGGAAATGTATTTCTCATCAAATTCCTCCTCTATGGTTGTTTCTAGATTTATGGCCACGCTATCTAGACTTATCTTTATGTTGAAAATAATTCAAGATATATAAATGTATATAATTAATGTTTGCATACTAACCAAATACCACCAATACAGTTGAATTCCCATTGTTCTAGATACATCCCCCTTTCCACAACACAGGTAAGCACTATCCTGAACTTGGTGCTTATTATACATATATGTATGTATCTTTAAACAAATACGTAGCTTTACAGGTTTTTAACAGAATCTTAATTGTAACATATTATATGAATTTTGCTGAAACTTGCTTGTCTCAAAATTATATACGTGAGGACTTTCCTGGTGGTGCAGTGGTTAAGAATCTGCCTGCCAATGCAGGGGACACGGGTTTGAGCCATGGTCCTGGAAGATCCCACATGCCGTGGAGCAGCTAAGCCCATGCGCCAAAACTACTGAGCCTTTGCTCTAGAGCCCATGAGCCACAACTACGGAAACCCTTGTGCTTAGAACCCGTGCTCTGCAACAAGAGAAGCCATTGCAATGAGAAGCCTGCACGCTGCAACAAAGAGTAGCCCCCGCTCGCCGCAACCAGAGAAAGCCCGCATGCAGCAACGAAGACCCAACGCAGCCAAAAATAAAAATCAATAAATAAGTAAATAAATAAATAAATAAAATTATATATGTGAGCTATATCTATCCTTACACATGTAGCGCTATTTCATTCATTTTTATTGCTGTATATTATAACAATGCTATGAATTGAATTGTATCCCCTCAAATTCATATGTTGAAGCCCTAACCCCCAATTTGACCACATTTGGAGACAGTGTGTTTAGGAGGTGATTAAAGTTAAATGAGGTCATAGTGGGGCCCTAATCCATCAGGACTGGTGGACTTATAAGAAGTGAAAGAGAGAAAGACCTCTTTCTCTCCATGTGTTCTGGTTGAGGAAAGGCCATGTGAGGACACAGTGAGAATCCAGCCACCTGCAAATCAGGAAGAGAGCTGTCACCGGAAACTGAACCAAAATCTTGATCTTGGACTTCTATTCTCCACAACTGTGAGAAAATAAATTTCTATTGTTTAAGCCACGCAGTTGATTGTATATTTTATTTTATATGGCAGCCCAAATAGACTAATATAAATAATGTATTAATATTACATCCATTCTCCTTGACATACATTTAGGTGGCTTTTAATTTTTTTCCAGTTATCATGAGCATACAGTAACATGTCTCATAATGTTTGGATTATAGGAAATTTCATGGGTACATACATAGAAATGAATAAATATGCTCAATTTTAAATTTACTTAAAATTTTAAGTTGTTTTAAAAATGGTTGTACTGATTTACAGTAACCACAGTGTATAAAAATTTTTGTTGCATGATTCCTTACTAAACCAATATATTGTCAGATATTTAGTTTTTGTCATTTTGTTGAGTGTGGAATATTTCCTGATGCTGATAATATTTATTTTTCTTTTGACTGGTGCTATTGTGAATTTTGAATGAGTGTTGTTCATTCATAGTTATATCTTTTCTCTGAATCTCCTTTTTAAGTCTTAACTTCTTTTAGTATTAATATGGAGGACCCTTTTGTATTAATTGTTGTCAAATGTTTCTCCATATGTCTTTGTCATTTCTTTGTGTCTTGAGAACAGAAACACTGACTGACTTTGTTCCAGACTAACTTTTCAAGGATGCTTAAATAATGTGAGATAGCATCTCCCTTCACAGCAAATGGGAAGTTTGTTTACTGTCTAATATAATAAAGGTAACGTCTCCAGGGTAGACTACACGTTAGACTGCAAAACAAATCTTAACAAATTTAAGAAGACTGAAATTATACAAAGTATAATTTAATTATACAATTATTTAATTTAATTATACAAAGTATAATTTTCCAACCACAATAGGATAAAGCTAGAAAGAAATAGCAGATGGAAAACTAGAAAATGTATAGATATGTGAGAATTGAACAATACATTTTAAGCAACCAATGGATCAAAGAATAAATCAAAAGGGAAATTAGAAAATATAGTGGGACAAAAACAAACATACAGCACCGTAAAGCTTACGGGGTGCAGCAAAAGCAGTACAAAAAAGGAAGTTTTTATTGGTAAGTACTTAGATTAACAGAAGAGAATGATCTCAAATCAACAACCTAAACTTACACCTCAAAGCACTAGAAAAAGAAGAATAAACCAAACTCAAAGTTAGCAGAATAAAGTAAATAATAAAAGATTAGAAAAGTAATAAATATGATAGAGAATTAAAAAACAACAGAAAAAAATAATGAAGCTAACAGTTGGTTTTTTGAAAAAATAAATTTGACAAACCTTAACTAGATTAACTAAGTAAAAAAGAAAGAACACTCAAATAACTAAAATCAGAAATGAAAGAGGAGATATTACAATTGATGCCACAGAAAAAATAAGATTCAATAAATTTTTGGATAAATGGATAAAATTTTGGAAAAATAAAACTTACCAAGATGGAATAATGAAGAAATTTAAAAATTTGAAGAAATATAACCAATAAAGAGATTGAATCAATAAACAAAAACACCCGAACAAAGAAAAGCCCAGGACCAGATGATTTCATTGGGGAATTCTATGAAACATTTAAACAAGAATTATACTCCAATAAAGATGTTTAAAAAAAAAAAAACACCAGCTCTCCTCAAATTTTTCCAAAAAAATGAAGAGGATGGAACACTTCCGAACTCAATGGTATGAGGCCAGCGTTACCCTGATACCAGAGCTGGACAAGGACACCACAGGAAACAAAAAATTGCAGGTTGATCTCCCTGACAAACAGAGATGTGAAAATCCTCCCCAAAATACTAGGAACAGAATTCAACAGTACATTAAAAGGGTTATACACCATGACAAAGTGGGATTTGTTTCTGGAATGCAAACATGGTTCAATATACAAAAATCAGTTGATGCAATGCACCACATTAACAAAATGGAGGAAAAACACCCACATGATTATCTCAGTTGATGCAGAAAAAGCATTTGACAGGATTCAGCACTCTTTTTTAATTAAAAAAAGAAACAAAACACTCAACAAACTAGGAATGGGAGAAAACGATCTCAACACATTAAAGGTCACACATGAAAAGCTCACAAGTCAAAAACTGCTACTGAGAATATAAAATGTTACATCCCACTTAAAAATAGCTCGGCATTTCCCTAAAATACCAGACACCTACTGTATGTCCCAGCCATTCCACTCTTATGTATTTAGCAAAAGCACATGCCCATACAAAAAAAAAAAAAAAAAAATGTAGACAAATGTTAATGGCAGTTTTATTTGTAATAAGCAAAAACTTGAAATGACTCAAGAATAGATAAATTGTGATATTTTCATACACTAGAATACTACTCAACACTAAAAATGAATGAACTATTTGTGATGCCATAATATGAATGAATTTCACAATAATTATGCTGAGTGAAAGAAGACAAAATATTATGTATATTATGATTCTATTTATATAAAATTCCAGAAAAGCCAAACTGATTTATAGTAACAAAAACATCAGGCATGGTTGCCTGGGTATGGGCCAGTGGCAAGTGTGGAGACAGAAAGGGGAGGAGAGAGGGATTACCGAGTGGCATGATGTGTCATGTATGCACACTATCTTAATTGTGCTGATGGTTCCATGGCTGTATACATCTGTTAAAACTCATTTATTTGCACACTTTAAGTGCATTCAGTTTTTATATTATAACTCAGTTAAAATAAAAATAATAAGTGGAGAGGAAAGGAGAAAGGAATTATATATATATATATATATATATATATATATATATATATATATATATATATATATATACACATACACACACACATATATATATCTTTTCTGATGGATGTTGCTACAATGTAGAACACATAAATGGTGCATAGCTATTGGGGGAATTGTGTAAAAAGGAAGTTTCAGTTAAGACAGAATGAATTACTTTTTTATGCTGAAGGGAATTATACACTAGAGTATGAAAAAAATTTAAACACAGGCAAAGGACCAGTAGACTCTTACTGGAATGATATCCTTGCTAAGGAGAAAGGTAATGGAATCTAGTACACAGATAACTTTAAATATGGATCAAGAAGGTAAAATTTATGATTATATTGTCAGATTGTGGAAAATTCCTTATGATTATTACATCAATTGTCTCAGAGAATTCAAAAGCAAGTTTACCGGAAAAGAATGAGAATTGGAAGGAGTTTCTGGAGGTTCAGGATAAAGAAAATGAGAAAGGGGAATGCTGAGGATGGGAAAGTCAGTAGACTAGTGAAGTACAGTATGATTGCATGGTAGTGTTTTTGACTCTCTTGATGTTTACCTTCATTTGAAGTGATACCAATTGTTGGGGTAGTATGTTTTCCTCTAGCCACATTTTGCTGCATCGGTACAGGTTCAGAGCAGAGAGCTGGAAAACAAGAATATAAAGGGGGTAAAGAACAGTGAAAAGCTGATCAGCACAAATGCATTGGAGGTCCTGGTGAAGTTGCAGGATCTTTGGAGTCAAGATACAAGAAGTGAGCCTTAAAGATAGGAAGGTGAGCTTGTGGATGGATTATAACCTTTACTGTACCTTTTACATATTTGGATGTCCCTTCATTAAGTCCCCAGTTTCTCTTCTGTCTCCAGTCCTCCCACTTCCTCCCACAAATGACAACTAATCTACTTTAAATAATACATCATTATATAGTAATTATACTCAAAAACCTCCTTGTTTTCTTTTTCTTTTTTTTTTTAGCACCGTTCATCTAATGACTTCCAAATATACGACCACCTCTTTAGAAAATTGGAGAATTTGCTTGTTTTCAGACTCACTTTCATAATTCTACCATTTCTATCTTCTTTGCATAGATAGATATCTACTAGTTCAACATCAAAATCAGCATGCTTCACTTTTAAGAATAATTCCTACCTACTGCACTGACTCTTATTTTCTCAAGACTTATACCGAAACATTTTTAAATCATATGATACTTTGTAAACATTCATCAAATGATACGTGAGCATGCTTTTTTTATTCTTTTTTTCTTTTTGGCTGCACTGAGGACCGTGGGATGTTAGTTCCCCAACCAGGGAATGAACCCGTGAGCCCTGCATTGGAAGCACAGAGTCTTAACCACTGGACTGCCAGGGAGGTCCCACATTTTTTATTCTTAAACTGTATTTTTAACTTAAGCATGTCTTTAGTCTCAGAAGAACCCAATTCTCTATGCCTATAGAGAGACCTTAAATGATTGCTTGTATGATTGCAGCATGCTATAAAACCTCTAGAAGTAAAATTGACAAAAGTATTCTACTGACTTCTAACTTTAGAAGAGAGAACTTTTCTCTCTTTTGAGTACAGTTCATGCTTCAGTGTTATTTTGATTATGATTAATCATAAGGTACATTATGAGAATGTCAACTTGTCAACTGGCTAAAGCTAAACACAATTTCCTTTTTTAGATGGGGTGTGGAGAATTATTAATAAAAGAAATGAGAAGTGAAAAGTGCTTCCTCCCACCGTTGTTGCTCATTTATTTATTTGGAGTATACAAATCACTTTCATCCTTCATATTTTGTGCTAAGTTCTAACAATGACTACTTAGGGGACCAGTAAATAATAATGTTTCAGCTACGAGCAACTGATTTACTATTGTTCAGCATGGAGAAGTTTTGACACTTCATTATTATTATTACTTGAATGTTTATTTGGACATAACCTGAAAAAAATTAGTAGCATATGTTTATGTTTTTACAATTCACTTTGATGTTGATATGCCTCTTATTTGAGTTTTAGAGTAACTCATATTCCTGATTACCTATTTTCACTTTTATTCTTATTTACTGCCCTGTACTATGTAATCTTATCCATATATTTTTCCCTCTTTCTTTTCCTTCAATTTTCTAAACCAACTCTACTCTCCTTCAAAATGTGTGCCCTTTTAAGACATTGTCATTAAACTCAGATATGGAATTTTGTCAAAAATGTTGTCTACAATGGAAACAACTTTGTCATTTCATTAGAAAATGTGCAATCGTGTTCTGAAACTTTTCTTATTTTAATCTTCAAGGTTATTTTCTCTTTGGGGGGTGTAAATACATTTTTTTAGGATGAAATTGTACATTTTTTCTCTACAAGGAGTTTCAACTTTGTGGCTACGTGAGTAGGTTGATAATTCTGTACACCAGACAAATAGCATTAATCACAATATAATTAGGAGGTTATAAAAGCTTCAAATTGATGAGGATTTTTCAGAAGACTTTAGGCATTATATCATCTTCTCTCTTCTTACCATTATTTTTCCCTATTATTGTGACCATATCATTTCTGGTTATTGGTAAAAACTATCATGTTACTACTGTGTCCTCATAAATTGAGCTGTTCAAAGGATGGTTTAGTTTGCCCTTCAGAACAAGTCAAATGTATTCCAATCAAAAGATAGAGTTGCACCTGTTCTGTGTGTATATTCTAAATTTTGAGAATCATTTGATATATTGCTTCAAAGATGACAAGAAAATTAAAATGCTTAAATCCTGTGTATACAAAATCTGTAGGATGAGATATTTAAAAATAAAAATTCAACGAATTGGCACAAATTAAGAAGCTGGAAATATCAATATAAATGTAATGTGTGTTATATGGAGGAACATATATAATTTTAAGTAAAACCTCTTTCTTTAAAAAGTCTGTATTATTTAAAATATATTGGAGAAGACTTTCAGCTAATAGAGTCCACGGATTTATTTAATTTCAATGGAAGGAGCTCTACTTTAAGCAATCTAGATTATTTAAAGCATGTTTCTTGGGTAATACTCACAACAATTCTACAATATTAGAAAATTCTCCAGCTAAGGTTAGATCTGGGTTTGACTAACCCAACATCATCATGCTTACTCCAGTGTGCTTTCTTTCTACAGAGCACTGATCCAGCAACTTGCATCAAAGTCTCCTGAGAATTCATGTTAAAATGTGTATTCCTCACCTTTACCACAACAATCTGAATCCCAACTTCCGGAGGTGGGGCATGTTTTAATAAGCCCCATGGGTGACTCTATAGACACAAAGTTTAAATAGCACTGCACCATAGCATGCTTCTGGTATATCACCTGATTTTGTGTCCGATAAATAAAAGTTCTCAACTCTTGATTGGTGCAAAGAGCTTAAAAAATTAAGTCATAGTCATGATCTATTTTTAGGCTGAATCTGTTGGCCCTGACAAAATCAATGGGATAATTGGAAAACTGAACTAAGAAACACTGTCCCTAGAGAAGCTAAGAGAGTGAAGCATAAATAAAATATCAGCCTGTTCAAGGTAGACTGTTCTAGATGACTGATACACAGGCCTCTCTTGTCAGGCATCACATTCAGTTACTAAAGACGTTTCAATGGAGTCATCCATTCGTCAATGTTGATACCTCATGGAAAGAAAACACACTGTGCAAGGGACAGCAGTCCATCTAGTCATAGAATTTCATTTTTAATCACAATGCTCTGTGTCAATCTGGTGTGGGTCCAGCTACCGTCCTATGTCATAAACAGGTTATTAGAGCATACACAAAAGTACAGGAAACAAAATGTTGATTTGGGGGAAGCAAGAGAAATAGAAAGCTGAGATGGTCTACCTTCCTTGAACCTAAGTATTTTTTTTCATCCAGGTAGTAAAAATATAAGCGAAAGCTAAGAAAAATAAGGATTTGTGATAAAAGAATGATACACCAAATATAATCCTTTTTAGCTTTGTCTGTACACACAGGCAGCAAACCATTCAGAAAAAAATTGTCAAAAATGAAGCGTAATATAAGTGAGGTAGTAGGATTTTTCTTTTTGGATGCAATAATAATGCATCTTTACTATACAATTTCTACAAGTTAGTCAAAAACTAAAAGTAAAATAATAAACATTTTCCTGAAAGTAGAAGCTTTTGCATAGGAGGACAATCATTGATGACCATAATTATTCAGTAGGTCCAGGTACCCTTAATAAGTGAAAAACTACAAAGAAAAGGAGCTGTACACCACAGGATGTAAAATTTTCTAAAATTTGGATTTTTCAATATATTTACAGAATTTTATTCTACCATAGTTTAATACTAGATGATTGAAAGATCATCTGTCATTTTTTCAGTGCTCACAAATTTCCATCTTCATTATCTTTGAAGCGATTAAAATAAATACTTTAAGATTAAATTGCACAGATAAAATACTGGTGTTTTATATATGCACCAACAAATTTGAGAAAGCAATAATATAAGTAAGATCACATCTTAGTTTTAGCTGTAAACTCAATCATCACTAATATATAATACTTAACAAAAAACTGGCTTTTAATCACAGTTATAGATGTCTCATAGGTGCAATAGAATCCCGCAATGAAGATGGCAAAAATAATCTCTTTATTTGGCTTCCATCCACCTCATATCAACTGGCTACAGGGTCCTATGGGAGAAAATGCTCAGTAAATGTTAGGAGATTTTTTAAGATGAATGAGAAAAGATAATGATAACATTTCATCATGATTCCAAAAAGAATCAAAAATTGTTTTCATCAGCTTATGAAGTGAATTGGCAGAGAGCAGGAAAAAAAAAAAAAATCCAGGAACTGGAATTTCCTTCTGAGATAACTAACTTGTAGTTATAAGAAAATACAGAGAATGAAAAAATACTGAGGAAGGGAAAAGCGGGCTAGTAACTGCCTTTGCCTTGGAAGAGTAGTTTAAAGTTCTCCCTCCCCTCTCCTTTTTTTAAAAAAGGAAACAAGAGAAAAATATGTCCATCCCAATCTAATCTGGATGCAGTTAGGCATGTGGGTATTTCCTCTCTTATTGACTGTGGTTATTTTGTTTTGAATCTAAAATTTAAATAGTCAGAATTAGGGTAGTACGGTTCCTAAACTATATTTGTAACTGTCTTAGCCTGATCAGGCCGCTATAACAAAATGCCAGAAACTAAACAACAGACATTTATTTCTCACGGTATGAAGGCTGAGAAGTCTAAGCTCAAAGACCTGGCCACTTCTGTTCTGGTGAGAGCCTTCTTCCTGGCTTGTGTATTGTCACCTTCTCTCTGTGTCCTCAAGTGACAAAAAGAAAGTGATCTCTCTCCCTTCCTCTTTTTATAAAGCCACTAATCCCATCTTGAGGGCTCTACCTCATGACCTCATCTAATCTTAATTACCTGCCAATGGCTCCACTTCCAAATACAGCCATACTGGAGGTTAGGGTTTCAACATGTAAATTTTCAAGGGAACACAGTTCAGTCTATAGCAATAATCTCTTGTGTCCTAACTATAGACCATAACTCCCATACTTGGTATAAGTAGAGTCATTACTACTAGTATGATTGGCTTGTATCTGTTCTGCTATAACCCAACCTTAGTACAATTTATGCTGCAAAATTATACCCCAAATCCACTAACAGCATCTTTGTGGCCAAAGTTTCTGCTTTTACAATATTTATGGTGATACCTGTGTCTAGATTCCTACTGGGGTGCTGCCTTTCAAATTCTAGCCAGTGTATGTACATTTTTCTCTCCCTATGCCTCTAATATTACAATGTAACTAATGGTTCCAGACAGCAGAATACAGCTTACTGATGATTTTCCTTACTACCTACTGCTAATCTCGCTGAACTTTCTCCTCTTGCTTTAGACTCAGACATCCCTAGTAGGCTGCTCCTCTTCAGGGAACTATCTTGTACCTAGATCTCAATCATCCCTTGTCTTGATTTTCTTTGCTATGAAGTGTGTTCTGAATTTTAACATATCATTTGCTTAATATTCTTGATATAAAAAGTCCTATATTATTAATAGACTGCAACTCATAATAATCATTGTTATTATAAGCCATAATTCATAGTCGTAAATATTGATTACCACTTTGTGGCGGTATCATGAGTCTAAAGGCACAATTATTCCAAGACAGAAAAAAATTTGGTTGAATTTATTGACTCAGAGTACCATAGCTAAGTTAAAATCTTCATATAAAGCCAAAAATTAATTCTTACAATCATTACCTAATCCATTCAATAACCACTACATCTTCTCCCTAATATCCATCCTTTCATGAATGTGTGTGTGTGTGTGTGTGTGTATCTCCAAGAGCACACACACAAAGTCTAACAGTTCATTTCTTTCTTTTCATTCTCTTTTCTCTTCTGAAATTTGATAACTGCTAAATGGCATATTTAAAAGTTGCTAAAAGAATAGATCCTAAAATTTTTCATCACAAGGAAAAGAAAGTTGTAACTATGTGAGGATATGTGTGTTCACTAAATTTATTGTAATAATCATTTCCCAATATATATATGTCAATGTGTCAATATATGTATGTAAGTAATTATGCAGTATGCCTTAAACTTGTGCAGAGCTGTGTATCAATTATATCTCAATAAAGCTGAGAAAGAAAACTTAGACATGGTAACACCTCAGGAAAGAGTATGGAACCTATACTAATATAACCATCCTAAACAGTCATAGATAGACAAATTTTGGAGTCACTTTTCAGTTAAGCTATTTTTCTTAGCAATTGCATTTTATTTAGACCTTTTTATCAGTTCTTGTAGCAGAATACTTGAGTGCAATCTTTAATATCAGATAATTAAGTCATCATTTGTCCAGACTATTTTGACCCGGGTGTTTCTCAATACCCTTGCTAAGGATTTATCATACTACTTAATGCAATGAATCAAAACAAAGAATAAAAAACATTTACAATATACCCAAAATATATTCTTCAGAATTTGCTAGTGCAGGGCATAAGTTCTATAACAAGATTGTTTCAGGCCAGTTAACTAACTATGCTTCACTTGTTCGTGAAATTAGAATAATATCAATGAGAGTTGCTATGTGAATTACTACTGTAATTGAGTTAGAACTACTGTAATGAAGAACTACTGTAAAAAGAGTTAGAGAATTTTATCCATTTAGTGGTCCATTCAAGGCCATATCCCAGTGATTAGCTTCAAAGTTGTGAACCTGACTTTTTCCCAAGCGCTTATCAGTTCTTTGATTTAATCTGAGCCCTTCTTTATTAGCCAAATCCCTGAATTGTAACCTCACTTGATACCACATGTTTCAGTGCACATTTAAGCCTAACTTATACCACTTAATTACCCTTCTCCTTATATATCTAAAGATTTCCAGTTTCTGTACTCATTCTATAACCAGGTAACTTTATCTAGTTGTTATAAATTTTAAACCTATTATTCTCTTGTGTCATTTTTCATGCCAAAATAAATTTCATATTCTGCATTTAAAAAATCCTTTTTTAAGGACTTTATTAGAGAATTCTAATTGAAGAGATACTTAAGGAAATCTGAGGTAAACAGTACAGGAATTTATTAAAAGTGTATGCATAAACTTCTAGACTTCCAGCTTCTGCTCAGGATGTAGTGAGCTGAAAAGGGTTTCAATCCCAAACTGAAACAAATAAACTGGTAACAAAAAATCTAGCCAAACAAAAACTGTACATGTTCTTTTGAACTAGAAGTTTGTTGTAATCACAGGCTGACTAACTGATCCATAAAACAAGGAGAGTCAGGGAGACACAAACACTGGCTCAACTGAGCTACTAGTAAGAATTATAAATTACAAACACTAGATTCAAATTTATATATTTCTTTCTCAGAGCAGTTAAGTTTAGCAATCTTAAAACTACTTTACATGTGTTAAATTAATTAAAGAGGTTTTTAGACTGAGGTGCCTCTAATGTCATGGGGCCCTATGTAAGCAAACCAAAATCTAAACCTGTAAATTCCTCAAGTTTACTTAATCAAAACCGAAGGACAACCCTCTCTACTTGGAGTTAATGTAAACAGCTTTATGTTTCTAACTACATTAATTATGTACACATTGAATTTAATTTACCATACTTATAATTATATTTAGAATTGCTTCTTTTTTATTAGTTTTCACAGCTGTAATTCTAAAACGGTACATGATATTCCATATACTGGTGTATCATGTTTTATTTATACCATGGGTAAAAACTTAATCTGATATCCAATTTTGTTATTTTAGATACTATATTTTTCAATAGTATTTATTTATTCATGTTATATGCCATAATAATGTAAGGAAAAAATAAATTATCTCAAAAGTCAACTTTTATGTTTGAAAGTAATATTTAAATTTTGGTAAAACATTTCAGATTTATGTTATAATGTTAAGAATAGAAAATCTTTTTTATCCTCAGGTAGTTACATTAAAAAGTGAATTTATTTGATGTCTGTGTATATAGATACAGATTAGAAATGCTTATGGGTAAGATGTGTCTTTTTCATATTTTTATATCGTGTCTATATGTTGGAAGCTTACAAACTTTGTTTTTCATCTGGAAGATTAACTGACTTGAAGCATTATGTGTCATTTTTCCCCCATGTAATGAGAAGTATAGTAGATACTTAAACTTGTCAGTCTCCCCTCATCTTAACCATCTGTATTAAAAATATCTATATTCATTTTTATTAAAGCAAATTCTATCAGTTGAGATAACAGTGAATGTCTGTCTACTCTAGTTAGGAATAATAGACGAGGCGAAGGTATACTCTGTCACTTTCAGTCTCCCTTAATTCTATCTGCAGAGGCACCAATGAGTTGACAACCAAACTTTAACATTATTTGAATCAAATTTCTGTCTTCTGAATTATTTTCACTCTCCCAGTTGAGCTTCAGTTGTATGATAAATAGAATAGTTCAAGTACTAGATTTATGCCAAGACTTTTGACATTCATTAGACTCTTAAAGCATGTTTGATATGTATTCTTGGCAGCTAGCAGAATGCAGCCTAGTGTCTGATCCAAAATGGTTTTAAAATAAAAGCAATTTATTTTAAGAAGGATAAATACGACTGCTGTTTTTAACCTGTTGGAAACTCATGACAGTCATCAAACATTCTCATATTGATTTTTTTGTTTGAAGAGTTTCTTTTTTTTTCTTAATAGATTGATTGATTGATTGATTGATTTTTGGCTGCGTTGGGTCTTCGTTGCTGCACACAGGCTTTCTCTAGTTGCGGAGAGCGAGGGCCTGCTCTTGGTTGCAGCGCGCGGGCTTCTCATTGTGGTGGCTTCTCTTGATGCGGAGCACGGACTCTAGGCACGCGGGCTTCAGTAGTTGTGGCGTACAGGCTTACTTGCTCCGCAGTATGTGGGATCTTCCCGGACCAGTGATCGAACCCGTGTCCCCTGCTAGAAGCCAGTCTAGTTAAGCCACAAAAGAATTCAGAATACACATTGTATTTAGAGTTAGGGTTGTTAAATCCCTTCTTACCCTACCTAAAAGGAGAGAAAACAGGGATTCAGAGACTTATGTTGTTTCTGAGAATCTGAGTCTTCGGACTGTGTAATAAAGTGGAAATAATGTGCTCAAAACAGTCAAGTTATGAACGTAAAGATAATGATATGACAGTGTTAATCTAATTTGTGTCTCCTCCAGCAGTGCTCTTGATTTATGATTCTTTGTAAAGTCATCAACAGGTATGGTGAACTGGAAAATGCATTATTGTTTTTACATGTACAAAGTAAAAATGGGACCTAGAATAAATGTCTTTAAAAAAAGTCTTGACTGTAAAAATAAAGTATAATAAAACCACACTCTTTATAGTGTGGAATTTTTCCTACTCTTACATTTTTGTTTACCATGAAGGATTTATTGATGTTCCATTTGAGATTATAATTTACAGTGATGAAGCAGTCTTAGGAAGGAAAACAATTTATAAGTTCAACCAAAGGGGGGTCTGGGGCTTCGTTCAATTTCTGTACTCTAATTAGATAATGAGCTTCATTTTGATTGTGAGAAGCTTTCCTTATAAGTGCAGTGTTTGGAGAAATCAAAGGCTAAATTCTCCCATTATATACTCATCTGTAACTATCACTAATTACAATGGAAGTTTCCACATAAATAGCTTGAAGTAGAATGTAGATCTAGCAAATAAGATCTGGGACAATTCAGTAAATGTTATATTTTTTTCTAACTCATTGCTTTGGTAATTAATTTATCTAACAATATTTTATTACAAAATGTTTACTAAATGTCAATTGATTATTACAAAATAGGGGTAGCCTTACATCTTTGTTGTTGAATCATTATCAGATATTTAGAAATACAGTTGACCCTTGAACAACATGATCCTTGAACTGCACAGGTCCGCTTATACTGAGAATTTTTCAATAGTAAATTCTACCATACTGCACAGTCCAGTCGTGATTGGTTGAATCCGCGGATGTGGAACCGTGAATACAGAGGGACAACTGTAAGGTTATACTTAGATTTTTGACTGCTCAGGGGTCAGCGCCTCTAACCCCCTCATTGTTCAGGGGTCAACTGTAATATCTTTACCCGAAGTGAGTGAAAGAGTGAAAAAGACTATGTTAAACGTATTTAATGGTTTCAAAATTGTGGTAAAAAGTCTTTCTTGTGATATTCTCACTAAAAGCAGTTTCACACTCATTGGGTCCAATTCAGGATATGACAAGTATCTTTCTGTATAAAGCATTTAGCTGTATAAGGGATTAAAATTAATTACTTCAGAGCCTTGGGTCACGTCATTGACCTAAATGATACTTAGAGATTGACTAGGATTTGTTGTGAACTATAAGGGTGTAAAATCAGGGAACTGTTGTTGCATTTTGCTTCTGTCATATGTGCAATTAATATTTTTCTCTATAGAGAAATCTTTTAATTGGAACTGTGGCATGTGCCATTCTTTGATCATTCCATTCTCCATATTTTTCAAGCTGCTAGTTTTACAGAACCATATGTGGAGATCAGCATAGATACTTGTATTTGACACCATAATTTGGAAAGTTCTAATCAATTATCATTTATTATTATGCTTTTATTAACAAAAATAAAATAATGGTCTTATTATTACTTTGCTTTACAAACAGAACTATTAGGGTAGAGATACTTTAATTCTGTACCTAATATGGGAATTAGTTCCTCCCTCATACTATATTTTAAGACAAATTTTCTTTATAACTGTTGAAATTAAAATAATTATATATGTTTTCACACTTTCAAGATTTCATAGACATTTGAAAATTATTCAGATTGACATTTTGAAACTTTTACTTTTTATTATGAAATATCTTGCACAATGACAAATGTACATAGAGCATATATGTATAGCTAAACAAATACTTACACAACGAGCATCCATGTAACCATTTCCCTGGAAAATATATAGAATTTTGGTAGCAAAGAGATGTTCCCACAATCCTATTCTAAGCGTGGTTACCTTTGTCCTGACTCTCAAGGTAACTATTTCACTGTACTGCTTAGTTTTTTACCTTATACACAAATCCATAAAGTTTAATTTTGCTATTTAAAAAAATACAAACACGGGAGTAAGTTTGAATGTATATATATGTCTTTTGCTTACATAGCTCAGCATTATGTTTTAGAAATTCATGTTGTTGCAGAAAAGAATGTAGCTGTAGCTTGTTTATTTTATTCTAATATAATTGTCAGTGCTTTACTATACAGCTCTGTATTTATTATACTGTTCATATTCTACTGTTTTCCAGTTCTTGGATAGTACCAATGCTGCTACTATAAAAATTCTTATATGTGTACATTGTATGCATATGTGCATGTTTCTCAGGAAAAAATACATACAGAGAGAGATTCTGGTATGTAGAGCATTTGATAAACTGAGATACAGCACTTCTGTATGCCTGTGACACACATGCCTGACCGAACTCTAAAAATGAAGAAATATCAGACGAACACAAATTAAGGAGCAGTCTACAACATAACCAGCCCATAGTCTACAAAAAGATAAATATTGTGAAAAACAAGGGCTGAAGAACTGCTCTAGATTAATTGGGACCAAAAATAAAAATGCTCAATTTTCTTTAGCTCCAAATAACATTATTAGGACAATTGACGAAAGCCTGGTTACATAAAAAAATGTCCTCACCCACCTTTGTGAAAGAAAAACACACTGAAATACTTAGTGGTAAGGAACTTCCATGCCTATAACTTAGTTTAAAATTGTTTGGGGGAATGAAAGGAGAGATAGAAGGATAAATCAAATATGATCATATGTTATCCTGTGAGGAATATGGATGAAGGATATATGGGAATTATTTGTTCAGATCTTGTCCAACTGCTGGAAAATAATGTCACATTGAGATATGAAAATTAGAAAAGTGTGCAGAACAAAAGATAAAATAAACATGTGGTAAATATATGTGGTTATTAACTATAAAATTCGTAACATAAAAATCAAGAATAATTTAAAAGGTGAAAAGTGAGAATGGTATATGTAGAGTTAACATGTTCTAAGGTTCTGGCATTAGTAGGAAAATGTAAAAATGATCACTGTATTAAACTCTTAAGGATGCCTATTTTGAAATATAGTATAAATTTGATTCTAGGCATGCCTTTGTTGACATCTTACAGATTTTGATATGTTTTCAAATTTTCTGTGATCTTAAGGCATGACTTTACAAGCATAATATTGCTGGATTTTTCTTTTTTTTTCCAGTTGATGTCCCTAGTTTTTATATAGAGTATCAAACTCATTGACCTTTAATGTAATTAATACATTTGATTTAATACCTGTCATCTCTATCTTTATTCAACCTTTTAATATTCCCTTATTCTCTATTTCCTTTTTTTGAATAATTACATTTTATTCCATCCTTGTGTCAAATAGTCACTCTATCCACACTTAAGAAAAATAAGTTCTTGGAAAACTACTAAAGAAGATATATCATTACTTTGCTAAAGAACACTGTATATAAATCCTAGTGCTTAAGACAAGTAGATTAAGTAAAAGACATTCATATTCAAAAGTAATAAAATTGTCATTATTTTCATAAAATATGATTCTGTATGGAAAATATGCAAATATAAAGAACAATAATTAATACATGGATTTAACAAGGTTGCTGATACAAGATTAATATAGAAATATTAATTGTATTTCTCTCTATATAACAACAAATTGAAAAGTTTAAAAACACAGTTTACATTAATACTAAGATATATCAAATATCTATGAATATATCTAACAAGAACTCTGCCAAATTTCTGTTCAATAACAAAAAAAAAATTGTTCCTGAGAAATTTATAGAAGATTCAAATAAATGGAGGAATATAGTATGTCCATATATTGGAAGACTTGATATTTGTAAAAAATGTTCACTCTCCTCAAGTTATCTCTAGATTCATTGCAAACCCAGTTGAATAACAGAAAGACTTTTTAATGTGAAAATTGACAAGCTGATTCTAAAATTTCATGGAAATGCAATGGGCCAAGAATCAGCAAGGGAATCGAAGTGAAAGAGTAAAGTTGGAGGCCATACACTGCCAGATAAACCAATAGCTCTTATAATGCTACGGTAATTAAGATAGTGTCGTAGCAGCTCCAGGAAAGAGAAGTAGGTCAACAGAACACAATGGAGAATCCAGAAGAAGCCACAATCAAAGGCAGTCATCTGATATATGTCAAGGTTGACCATGATGTGCAGCAGAGAAATAAAAGTCTATTTAATAAATGGAACCGGTTTAATGAAGGTACAAATTTGGAGTAGAAGATAATCAAAACTTCTGTACCTCACCACACACTATTAAGAGAGTAGAAATTTGGAATGTAAAGAGAAATAATGTATTTCTATTGTATTATATATCCAATGAAGAAATATGCAGAAAATATAAAGAACTTTCACAAATTCATAGGTAAAAAAAGAAGGAAAAAGAACAAAAAAAGAAAATATGGAAAAAAGTCTTGAAAAGACATTATAAAAAGGAACAGATGCAAACAGCCAATAAACATAGAAAAAATGGCTCAATATCGTTAGTCACCCGGGAAATTCACATTAACTTCACAGTTAGGCACTAGTACACACCCGACCAAATGACTGAACTGAAGAAGAAAATACCAAGTTTGGGAAAGGTTGTGGAGCAACCGGATTCATATGCTGTGGGATAATTACTTTGTAGAGCTATTTGATATTTACCAAAGCAATGAAAAAGAACATCATAAATGAATCCGCCAAACATTATGTTCAGCAAAAGAAGCCAGGCATAAAAGATTATGTTCTGTATGAATCTTACACATAAATCGTAAAACAAGCAAAACTTGCCTATGGTCTTAAGAGTCAGGATGAAGTTTTCCATTGAGTGGGCAGGTTTCCAGGGAACAGGCGTGGGGTGAGGCACGTGGGAGACAATGTTTCTGGGGTGCCCACGATGTTCTGCTTGCTGTTTCCATGGGCATATTCACTTTGTAAAAATTCATCAGGTTGTATTATTATATTCGTGCTTGTATCTATTAATAAAGATTTCATTTAATATTTTCATTTGTGTGCGTTTCTGGTACATTCCATGTATTATGTATTATTTTGTTTTGCTCCCTTATATGTAGTATATTTGCTATCCGGTGTGTACAGGCATAAAATGTGTATATTTTGAAAATACTTTTGTAGTTATGAAGATAAACATGAGTACACAGAACGTAATGCTAAGCCAAAACAGGATTGGTAAACTTTTTACCACACAAAATCAAACAGTAAACTCTAAACTGTTAGGCCACTTCCTTCACTCTATAAGTAAGTAAATAAGTAATTAAATATTAGAATTAAAGGTGATTTTATATATCTGCGTATCTCTATCTACATCTTTCTATTTCACTATCTTTCTATTGTCTTTCTTTTCTTTCTTTCTCTTTCTTTCTTTCTTTCTTTCTTTCTTTCTTTCTTTCTTTCTTTCTTTCTTTTCTTTCTTTCTTTCATCTATTTATTTGTCTGTCATCTATCTCTTTCTCTTTAATTCCAGTATGTCTTTAAATATTAAACGTGAAAAAAACATTAAAACATTTTATTTATGAGAATGAGATTTAAGTCATTAAGGCATTTTATTTATTAGAAACTAGATTTTAGACCTCTGAATTACATCCCTAAATGAAGTAATTTCAATATCAAGTACAGAGTATACTGGTTCAGGGTGGATGTTCAATAAATATTTGTTACATGTTGAAAGAAAAACGACATCAAAAGTTTTTATCTCTATATAGCTGCTATGTATAAAAGAAGTAGTGTTTTAAAAAATCCAAGAGGAAATTCACAGAAGGAACAATATAATTACAAATCTAAAAAGAAAAAGCAAATACCTTTTTGTTAAATTCTGAGATATTAATATAGAAATAAAGCAACTTGAAAATATAATATGCGTATTGTGTCTAAATAAAAAAGTAAATGGAAAAGAATGTGTTGGAGCCACATATGAAACAATGTGAACAGGCTAACATAAATACGTTTTGAATAAAATGTGATATAATCACTTATCTTGCCACTTGGAATTCATTTTCCCCCAAAATAGACTGCAACTATCAGAGACATTTTATGTAGTATTTTAAGCTTCTAAAAGTTATTTTGAAACTTTGCTTTTGCCTTTACTCTGGAAGTGATATATAAGGTGGTAGATAACTTTAATCATATCATTTCATTTATTATTAATGGATAGAATTATCTAGTCCTTGACAATATATTACAATTTGATCCCTCTGACGTTCAAAACATAGGAGTCTTTTTTTTCTGAGGCATTTAAAAGTTTAATAGAGAATGCTAATTACAAAAACATTGTACCAATTTGCTCTCTTATTTCTCCACATTCTTGCCTACACTGTATATCACCAATCTTTCTTATTTTGGGGAATTACTTTAGTAAAAGATGGTATGTCATTGTTTTTTGTTTGTTTGTTTTGGTTTGGTTTTTTTGCACGTTAAATATTTTATTTTTATTTTTTTTATTGAAGTATAGTTTGATTGACTGATTGATTGATTTTTGGCTGCGTTGGGTCTTCGTTGCTGGGCGCGGGCTTTCTCTAGTTGCGGCGAGCAGGGGCTACTCTTTGTTTCTGTGCGCAGGCTTCTCGTGGTAGCTTCTCTTGTTGCAGAGCACAGGGCTCTAGGCACGCGGGCTCAGTAGTTGTGGTGCATGGGCTTAGTTGCTCCATGGCATGTGGGATCTTCCCGGACCAGGGCTCGAACCCGTTTCCCCTGCATTGGCAGGTGGATTATTAACCACTGTGTCACCAGGAAAGTCCCAGTATAGTTGATTTACAATATTGTGTTAGTTTCAGGTGTACAGCAAAGTGATTCAGATATATATATATATATATATATATATATATATATATATATATATATATATATATATACATACATATATATATATATACATATATATGTATATATATATATGTATTCTTTTTCAGACTTTTTCTCTTATAGGTTATTACAAAATATTGAGTATACTTCTCTGTGCTATACAGTAGGTCCTTGTTGGTTATCTATTTTATATGTAGTAGTGTGTATATGTTAGCCCCAAACTCCTAATTTATCCCTCCTCCTCTTTCCCCTTTGGTAACCAAAAGTTTATTTTCTATGTCTGTGGGTCTATTTCTGTTTTGTATATAAGTTCATTTGTATCATCTTTTTTTTAGATTCCATAAATAAATGATATCATATGATACTTGTCTTTCTCTGTCTGACTTACTTCATTTAGTATGATAATCTCTAGGTTCACCCATGTTGCTGCAAATAGCATTATTTCATTCTTTTTTATGGCTGAGTAACATTCCATTGTATTGACATATATATACCACCTCTTCCTTATCCATTCATCTGTCAGTGGACATTTAGGTGGTTTCCATGTCTTGGCTATTGTGAATAGTGCTGCAATGAACATTGGGGTGCATGTGTCTTTTTGAATTATGGTTTTCTCTGGATATATGCCCAGGAGTGGGATAGCAGGATCATATGGTAGCTCTATTTTTAATTTTTTGAGGAACTGCCATACTGTTCTCCATAATAGCTGCACCAATTTACATTCCCACCAACAGTGCAGGTGGGTTCCCTTTTCTCCACACCCTCTCCAGCATTTATTTTTTGTAGACTCTTTGATGATGGCCATTCTGATTGTTGTGAGGTGATACCTCATCGTAGTTTTGATTTGCATTTCTCTAATAATTAGCAATGTTGAGCATCTTTTCATGTGTCTTTTGGCCATCTGTATGTTTACTTTGGAGAAATGTCTATTTAGATCTTCTGCCTATTTTTTGATTGGGTTGTTTGATTTTTTGATTTTGAGCTATGTGAGTTGTTTGTATACTTTGGAGATTAATCCCTTGTTGCTCACATCGTTTGCAAATATTTTCTCCCATTCTGTAGGAAGCTTTATTGGTAGACAACATATGCTAGAGTTGCTCAGGAAATTGATGACCTCAAAGTTCATCTTGAGATATGGAATTGATCACTGGACAGATTTTCTCATTAGTTAAACATCACTGAAACTGCACCTAATCATGATAATACATCACATTCATCTATTCTCTTTGTATAATTTTGAAGTTTAAAGTACAATATGTCCTCGTATCCACAGGTTCCCCAGCTGATTTAACCAACTGCCAATTAAGTTAGTTGAATCAACAGATGGACTTGGTTGAATCAGAAGCTGCAGAACCTGGAGATACCGAGGGCCGACTATGCTATGCCATTGTATATAAGGGACTTGAGCATCTGCAGATTTTGATATCTGCAGGTATCAGGGGGAACCAAACTCCCATGGATATGGAGACAAACAACTGAACTTGAGATATCTGTGTATATATGCCAGTGATTTCTTCTTTTAATTTGATTTAATCTCCTTTGTTTTCGGCATGGACTAACTAGATTGTTGAAATTTATTAAGGTGTTAATTTAAGTTATATGACTCTTCAGCATTAATAAAAATGAATAAATTTCATTATCCTGCATTTTTGCATTATGGACTACATTCAAGTCATCTGAAATGTTAATTTAGAATGTACATAACATATTTTATACAATGGCCGACTGGAGAGAAAATGTTGAACCAAATGTGATATACATCTGGTATTTCTACAACTACTGAACTATATTAAATTTAAAATTCCTTAACTACATTTAAAAATTAAGGTTTTTTTTCCTACAATTCATAATCTCTTGTAAAATATGTTGTGTGAAAAATTTGCTAGTATTCCTGCTTTGCTTCTTAGGTATTTACAAAATCATCATTAACATTGTTTACACTCTAGGATGACAGGATCTCCTTAGATTATAATTATATTTCTCTTTACTTCAAGTTTTAAATATGCTTCATATTGACATTCATACCACATATTAATACATAAAATTGCCCCTTTTAACCTACATAAAGCATTATATTCTATAATTAATACACATATGATCTTTGTGGACACTTCATTTTTGTTACTTGGAACCCTATTGTGACGTTAAAAAGATAAGAAAATAGAGAAGACATGTCTCTTCCATGATATCTTGTGTTTGAGTTCATATTTACAGCTTTATTAATGTGACAGGTATAATGAAATTGCAAGAAAATCAAGCACAAACTTGAAATATGTAAAAGTTATGGAGCACACTACCATAATGTTCAACTCCTTTATGTATTATTATAATTCTGATTGTTCTCTCCTGTGACAAGCATTATAATGAGAAGGAAAAACGTACAAAATTAATTTATTCTGAAGACAAAGATAATAATGAGGTGAGATGAGAGAATACACTTAAAATTTCTAACTGTCATTGTGTAAGTTGTACAGTTTCTATACTTCAGGACTTGATAAAATAAATTCTAATTTTATTTTAATTGTGATATGATTCAACAACAGGATTAGGTAGGAGCAAGAATTTTCTAATAGAGTATATCTCAGTTATAATTCTTATTTTTTTCTACAGAATTAAGGAAATTTTTTGGCAATGTAAATGTGATAGATAGCCACATATGTGCAGTGTCCAAGATAGGGCATTTTACTCTATTTTTGGCTAATGATTTTATCTGAACTCTAAAAATGTTTACATACATGGAAATGTTTCGTTCCTTGATGACAGATTTTGTATACCTTTCTTTCCTGTTCTCATGGAAGCAAAGTTCTCCTAAAATATATATGCATATGACTAAGAATAATAATAGCTAACAATTTTAATGTCCTAGGCATTGAATTAATTGCTTATTTAATTTCCAAACCGGTTTATAGGATGGGTGCTAATATAATTCCTACTTAGTTATAGAAAGATACTTTAACCAGGCTACTTAGCTGTTATATGACAGAGCTAGGATTCAAAACCAGTATTTAGAGTTCCAGAGCCCATATGCTTAACCACTCTACTATACTGTTCCTAGTCAACATGACTCATATTCATGTTTTCACAGACTATCATATGTTGAGATCTGTGATTACCACGCTGGCAGATTTCAAAATTCCCTACTTTTATTTACTTATTAGTATTAAGATAAAATATGATAACCCTGGAATGAAATATCAGTTACCACCTTTTCATAAAAGAAATGATGTCACAAGTGTTTATATCATCCTCAAATGCCTCTCACTTGCCTTAATAATATTCATAAGTTAGAATTTATGGGTATTTCTTTACCTTCCTAGCCTGTTAACAAAATGCAGTTCTAAGCCATTTTAGATTACATAACAGACATATTGTTAACAATCTTTTTTTCCACTGACATGAGTTTATCATTTACATGATTATTCATAGGAGTTGTCACAGCTAATACTTAAGCAAGGTGTAGTTGGAAAAAATTAAAGAGATTGAGAGTTATAAAGCTCATTTTATGTCAATCTCTTACACACTACTATATTTAAAATAGATAACCAGCAAGGACCTACTGTATAGCACAGGGAACTCTGCTCAATATTCGGTAATAACTTAAATGGAAAAGGAATTTGAAAAAGAATAGATACATATATATGTATAACTAAATCACTTTGCTGTACACCTAAAACTAACACAACATTGTTAATCAACTATGCTCCAATATAAAATAAAAATTTTTTAAAAACAAAAATAAAGCAACCACCTCAAAAAGAATAAAAGCTCATTTTCAAAATTTTATATACCACTTTTTTATAATTAATTTTTATTGGAGTATAGTTGATTTACAATGTTGTGTTAGTTTCAGGTGTATAGCAAAGTGTATCAGTTATACATATACATATATTCACACTTTTTAGATCTTTTCCCATACAGGTCATTACAGAGTGTTTAGTAGAGTTCCCTGTGCTATACAATAGGTTCTTATTTGTTATCTTTTATGTATAGTAGCGTGTATATGTCAATCCCAATCTCCCAAGTTATCCCTCCCCACCCTTCCCCTTTGGTAACCATAAGTTTGCTTTCTATATCTGTGACTCTAAAAACAATGTATTAACTTGTTGGGGGATTTATCAGAATAAGATGGTAAAGGCATTCTCTAACCATAGATATGATATCACTCTCTTTTTGTAAAGATAGATGTTCTCCCCAGATAATTCTTACTAATATCTGAACCAAATAATCTTTACAACTAGGTACATGTATTGTATGTATATATAATATATAAAATACAAGTGAAGTGTAGATTATGAGAAGCCACATGTTCTCCATAGCTTTGTCTTAGAGGAGAGTGCCATGGAATTTGGTTAAAAAAGTGAAAATATTGTAAGTAAACAACTGCTATGACTAATACGTGGTGCTTTGTAAGAATAGCCAATCTTCAGAATCTACACTTTATATTTTTCTGTTGTTATTATCTTTAGAGACTAATGTCTGAATTACTCCTTAATTAAAACTGTATTTTATTTGTCCAACACTTACAATGACAGATATATTTATATACACACACACACACACACACACATACACACACATGTGTATATAGACACTGGATATTTTCTGAAACATTATAAAATAAAAGGGTATTTGTTTATCGCCGTCATGCAAATGGCCAAATAGATATCACTCTTCTGAGCCCTTCAGAAATGTGCATTGCTGTTAGAAGTCTTACATTCTAATGTCCATTCCAGAATCACCTCTTTAAATGTAAAAGAAAAACACATTGGTAATATTTTAAAACTTGTCTCGCAGGAGACTGAGAAAGGAAATATGTGGGTTACAATTTATCTTTTTGAGTGATTTTTTTTAAGGTACTTATTTATCAGAAAGGCCAAAAAATAAAAATTAAAAAAAGGACAGGAAAGAGAATTGAAAATCTAAAGAGCAAACTTTAAGAATAATTTCAGGCAGGGTTTTGCCTACAAAACTTCTCATGTATTTTCATGATCAAGCTTGAGATCGTGACCAAAAAATGATATTTATATTGAAAGGGTCTTAAACATTTTGGAGAGATACTTTTCATTAGGATATTGTTATTTATTATTTGCAGCCAAGAATGTAATTTTGGATACATTCATTAAATCTCAAAAATTCCCTATAGGATCCAAGCCGAGAGATTTGGATTTGATATACTTAACATTAGAGAGTGTATTTAAATGTGACTTTGGCTAAAGTTTACATCTATCTCCCTTAAACTATTTATGCTTCTTCTAACTAGGAAGGATTTAACTCTAAGCAACTTAGAATTTGTTTTAAACGTTTAAAGGGATGTCACTGGTTTCATTGTCTAATGGCAGCAGAGCTTGAAATAATTTAAGCATGAATATAGTGTTGTGATTACGAGCACAGGTTATTAACACAACTACATGAATTACAATAATGATAATTTATGTAAGGTGTCATGCCTCAGCTTCTTTATTTCTAATACGTTGATAATAATACCAACTTAGTATTTTGTGTGACTATTAGGTGAATTCGTCATGCAAAGCACTCAGGGCAGAATCCAATACACAAAACTTTAGTTATTGAGATTCTGTCTGAGGTTTTGGATTCCCTGTACTATTGCAAATCCATTGGAATTATCCTCTCACCAACTGAGTTGACCCATGCAGACTTTTGCATATTATACATACTACAATTTTTCATCTCTAGGCCTGGAGGGAGTCAAACAAAATAATACAACACCTAGGACAAAAATTTGAAGTCCAAATCTTTGTAATTTTACAAGGAAAAGAAGAAGTTTTTTAAAATAAAAAAATCTTCTCTTTATCATATCAAAGTATTGTAGAAATCACCTTTTGTTCAAATACTTCTTTGTTGTATTTTTATACTAATTACTGACCAATATTATGTGGGTATTTCTAGAAAGTGCAGAATCAATAACCTTTATTTCCAGAATATACCTGTCATTTCCCTTTTTACCTTTGTAGACAGGAAATCTGTAATCCTCTGACCACGTATCACCAGGTACTCCAATCTGTCACTTTTGCTAAAACTGTGGTGTTGCTCGTATTCCTCGAACTTGCCTCACTTATATGCATCCTTTAGTATATCAGTGATGGAAACAATAGTGCAAATTCTGAAAATTAATTTTCTATAACATAAAGCATGCATTTGAAATGGCTTCAACAAAGTCATCTAAGTTTGTGATTATTAAGAATTAAGATAATGCTGATTGATATTAAATTCAAACTAAGAATATATACCTATTCCCTGTATTAAATTATTCCTAGGATTTTTAGTTCAAATTATCATAATTGTTCATATGGTAGAACTTTGCATTGTTATTTTTCAATTTTTATATTCTTGCAAAATTTGAAAAAAAAACTGAGCAAAACTCTTTAGAAAATTCATTATTCAAGTTAACTATTACTTTTTTATATACACTTATGGCTAAAATTTTTCATCAAGACATTAAATAAGCAAGTGACAGGCAAATGTGTCTTCTATGAAATGCCTTTTAAGTTTTATAGACTTGAAAATATGGAATTGTATAACTAATTTCTATTTTTCAAATTTATCTTTAGGTTTTAAGACAAGTTAACTCTCTAGAGAGATTAGAAAGAAAAAATAACATTTGCAAAAAGCAAATATCAGGAGCCGGATAAAAGGATTGAGAATAAATCAGGTTGCATATAAGTTAGAAAATATTATTTTTCTGAAATACATGATCTTAAGTCACAATTAAATCCTCAGGATTTTATTTTTATTTTATGGGGGAGATAACTCTTAAAAAATAAAGAAAACTTGCTCTAGGCACTCCATTAGCTATCTAACTAAATATCTTAACTTTGTCATTGATAGGGAATATTCTGTGATTCTTGTCCTGCCAATAGGCATGAACTTTACTAGTATTGCCCCATTTAAAAAAAATATATTATAACCCAGCTTGTGATAATTGTCCGTTATTATGCAATATTGGTAGTTTCTATAATTTCATCATTAAAGTATTTTTAATAAAAATACTAAATATATTATGAGAAATAAAAGCACTGAGTGACAAGTAGAGATGATTCATTCATTCATTCATTCACTCATTCATGTATTTAGCAACGTGCATTATGGTATCCTAATGAACTTTTGTAATTTACTAAGTGCCCAGGTATATACCAAGACAAACAAAGCGTGTCCTAAATAGCTTATAATCAAATAAATCGGGGTTCTACAAATAATTACAACAAATTAGTTAAGAGCTAAAATATGCATATTCTAGGTGTCCTGAAAGAGCTCAAACAAATATGAGCACCAACTAAATGCCAGAATATACAAATACAAGTTTATTCATTTGCTTAGTATTTCTTTCTTTGTCTCTTTCTCTCTCTCTTTAGGTATACGTAGATATGTAGGTATACAGAAATAGATTTATGAAATATGGAAGTTTAAAAATATGTTCTTTTACATTTCTTTTGCATGTTTGTCTAATGTGATGTTGTTGCCTGTATCCTTCATCTGGTTAGATCTCATTTACTTAAATTGAAAAGACAGTTTCTGCTCTTGGTGAGTTAACAGACTTGCGGGGATACACATATATACAGACTTACAATAAATGTATTGCTGGTAAAGCTCTTAGAAACAGATACAAAGTTAGGTTTTGTATCAACCTGTTTAGAAAAGGAAGAGTAAGCAGGCCTGGGCAGAAGACTAAGTAGAAATGTCAGTATGTTTAGTTTGAAGAGTCTGGGAGATATTTATGTTTACCTTAACATAAAGCTCAACACAAAGATATTTATAATCAATATTTAACACTGGAAATGAAGTGGGAGTCTAGGGAAAAGGGCATTCATAGCTCGGTGATACTAGTTGCAACAAGCTAACAGAGCAACTAGAAGTTTAAGAAATAGGGAAAGAGACAACCCCGAGGGGGGAGCCCTAGTAGGATCAGAGACAACACTGGGGTTTGGAAAGGCTGTGTTCGGTCAGGAGCAATCAGGTTTGAGCCACACACAGATCCACAAAGGGTTCACCTAAGCACAACCTTGACCAAACACTGGCTGAACAATATGATATTCTGACATAGAGGCAACTCCTAGGAAGAGTGACTTAAAAATACAACCACACACAGATCCCTGTAATCTGGAAGCTTGTGTGTATGACCAAGACTGAGCCCTTTCAAAGGTAATCAGAGAGGGAGAATCCAATCTATTAGTCCTTAGATGAAAATAGATAAAAAAAAAAAAAAAATGTAAACTTGAACTGTGAGAGCAGCCTCCAAGCTATTATACATTCAATGGTAATGGGTGAAAATCTAACTGGTTAAAGGGTCTTAAGCACAACAATCTTTGACCAATAAATGGCATATGTTGTTCCAGAGCTAAAATATAAAAACATGAAAAATATCTGAGGAAGTGCATCAGAGACTTTACACTGTGGGGGAAATAGATTACAGAGAGTTGTTTCAGCCAAGTCACTGAACAAAGAAGTGACCAGAAAAACAGCAACATCAAAATCAAACCCTGGGAAGGAAGGAGCCTAGGGGACCATGATCCAGAGTTGTTAAATGTATTTTCTAAAAGGTTAATTTTTCAAGTAAAAATTGTGAGACATACAAAGAGACAGGAAAGCGTGATCCACATATAGGGGGAAATGAAGGCTTATTAACACTGCTTAATGAAGAGGGCCAGATGTTAGACTTTGCAGACAAAATCTTCAAAGCCGTAATAAATGGAAGGTTGCCCCATGTTTATGAATTAGGGTAATGAATATTGTTAATATGACAAGAATCCCCAGATTAGCCTACAGATTCAATTCCATCACTATCAAAATCCCAGCTGGCTTTTTGTGTTTTTGTTGTTTCCAGAAATGGACAAGCTGATCCTAAAATTCATATAGAAATACAATGGGCCAGAATAGTCAAAAGAATCAATTGAAACCAGTATTCGTGAGAATTTGGCTTACAGAGTTGTATATTCTTTAGAGGACAAAATTCTTATCTGTGAACAGGAATCATTTGCCTTGTTGTGGGCAGGAAAACTTTCTATCGCTTTAAGTTTACTGTAACTTTAACCATACAGGATTGTAAAATAGCCTAGTCAATAGCAAATCAGTCTGAAGTGCACACGTCTATGGAATCATATTCCCTTGAGGGTCTGTCAGAAAATGCACAGCACTCTTCTCTTTTCAGAAGATTTTGTTTTTGCCCATTTCCATATGTTTTTATCCAGGTATAGCAAGGGATTTAAATGGGTAAGGCTTTGATGGAATGAATTTGTATACTATTAAGAAAGGCCTAAGGTAAAGAAAGAAAGCTGCCAAAAGAACATGGAGCTTGCCAACCCTTAATTAGCTTCAGGGCAATTAAGAAACTAGGTTGTTTGTCACTGTCAATTAAGAATATATCGACCCTTTGTATTACCAGATTCCCCATTTGCGGATTCAACCAACTGTGATCAAAATATTTGGAAAAAAAATTCAGAAAGTTTCAAAAACCAAAACTTGAATTTGCTATGTGTCAGCAAGTATTTACATAACATATACATTTCAGTAGGTTTTATAAGTAATCTAGAGGTGATTTAAAGTATATGGGAGGATGTTCATAGGTTATATGCAAATACTGAACCATTTTGTACAAAGGACTTGAGAGTTCACAGATTTTGGTACCTTGCAGGGATGGGGGTGGTCCTGGAACCAGTCCCCCGTGGGTCCTGAGGGAGCATTCTACTACCCCTCCCTATCCCCCTACTAATTTGTCTAAATACATGTGGTTCCATAGAGATGTGAAAGCGCCTGTTCTGGTCATTTCAATAGTAAATAGGTATACCGAGAGCTCACATTGGTGAGAATATTGAAGACGTCATTTGCCCCGGGAAGCAGACCCCCTGCAAAGACAAAGGGACTTAGAACACTAGAGACATTTCTCTGTGGCATGAAACTGGGCATTGCCCACCTTGCTTAGGAATCCCAAGGGGCAAAAGCCAGACCAAATGATTTGAATTTGGTGCAAAGAGGGATGGACACAGAGAGTGAGTCCACGGTGTTAGGCTTAGGCCTTAATTCCTGTAAGTACTTTAAGTGCAAAAAAGGATAACTAATGTAAAGACAAATGTTAATGGACTATCGCTACAGCTGGTAATTAGGTACAGCAAAAATCATGAAGGTGAAATGTGATGCCTGAAACTAGGAAAATGTCCTATTAGAGTAAGTTGCCTTGTAAAAGGGCAAATGGTAGACCCACTTGAATAACTACACACAAGCATGGGACAAAAAAAATCTGTAAATGATTATAAATTAACTCCAGGGGAGAGGATATCTAATAACCTTATTATTCTTTTATTAATCTGACAATATTTGTAACAAAAAAGTTCCATTCCTCTAGGATTTAGCAACTTTGAAAAGGTAGATATGAATCTATATCTAGAATTATTTCTCTATTCTTAAATAATAATTAGTTTATCTAAAGTCAATGGCCCATGCTCCTAAAGAAATACATTATTTAATATTCATATTACAGATTTAATATTTACATGATTAAAATATATAGTATATATGTTTATATATATGTTATAGTATATAGATGTACATTTATAGTTTATAAACATACCTTTTATTACATAAGAATGAAATATTTTGCAAGCAGAATGAATAATTTAATTCTGGTGATTTTAATATGGTTGACAATTTTGGAAAGTAGGTTATTGCTTTTGAAGTGGCCAAAATTATTTTCTGAAATGCAGTTTTGAAAGCACCTAACAAACAAGGAACAAATAACATGCAGATGCCATAAACAGAGGCTTGCAAACTGGTAGCAAGTAGGCTGAATTCAGCTCCTAAAACAGGTTTGGTTCATAAAGGTCAGGATTCTACTGATTTTTAACTTTAATTATTTGATTATGCACACATTCCCCAATATTCTAGTTTGAATCACTCCTTATTTTCTTAATTCTAATAAGTTTCACTCATTTGCATTTACTTCTTGGACCCTATTTTCATTTGCATTTGATACTCCTGCCTGAGCCCCTTATTTTCTGGAAGGAAATAATTACCAGTAGATTTGCAGAATAAGAGTGTCAACCCACCCCAGAGGCTACTGAGATTTTCAAATTAGGAGGCTGGTATTGATATTTCCTTTTCCTCTCCTCCAGGTCACACAGTAATAAGGGCAATAGTAACATCTAGTTCATGCATATTCGTTACCAGTCCTCTGTGGTAGGTTTCGTGATTAGCACCAACTTATAAATAAGGAAACTGAGACACTGATTACTTTCTCAAGTTATTAAGCGATGGAGCCAGAATCCTAACGTGGGTAACTGGGCACCAAGACCTTTGCTCTTCAGTACTTCTCTATTTGACAGCAGTTAATGCACTGATAAAGCACCCAGTGACTCACAGGCAATCTTAGTAACAATTGCACAGCTATAAGCGCTTACTATGGACTGGGAAGTGTACTAATCACTCCGCAAAAATTATGTCACTTAACCATCATCCAAACTTATGAAGTATGTATTTTTATTATCTCTGTTTTACTGACGAGAAAACTAAGGCACGGAGAAGTTATTGGCCAGCTCAAGGTCATATAGGAGATAAGGGGCATAGCCAAAATTTTAATTCATTCAGTCTAGCTCCAGAGCTTGTGTTCTGAGGGTTATCTTTATATTTATTTTAAGACATTGCAAATAATCTGTGAAGCAGGAATATGTCATCACAGAAATATGTCCTACAAGTTATTTATTATTTTAATCTCTGTAGATACTTATGTGCAAAAATAGATTTTCTTAGCCAAACAATGCTTGATCTATTGCTGGAGTGTGTAACCTCTGATTTAAAGGACTCTCCATACTGTTCCACATTCCAAATTTAGAGTCATTTTTTTTTTTTAATTCAGGCAGAAACTCACTTAAAAACACAAATACTTTATTTCAGAGGCATTATTGAGTTTATCACTCATATAAAGACTAGGTATCTGGTAGTGTATGGCAGCAACACAGGTCTTTCTTGATACGCACAACAGTAAAGTTTCAGATACCAAAGTCTCTGGGTCCTGGAGAAAATAAGTAGTATCACCAACAACTATCAAGTGTACTATTTGTGGGTCTATTTTATTAATGACAGAAGAACAGGAAGGTGAACTGCCTCAGGCTTACATTATCTGTCTGGTTCACTTGGCATTTTGTTTTTTAAACACTTTATTTATAAAATGAAGTAAGCAAGATCAGGGAAACTAATCCCAGTTTGTTTGAAGCTTTCCCTGTCTGAAATTTCAGTGTCCCAGGAGCTCCCTCAGTCCTGAGGATGGTTGTTCACTATGAATTGGGCTATTCTGAAGGCAGGTAAAAACCTTAGTGGAATTTACTGCTTTCCTGCCCAATCTCATGTTTCGTCCAAAGGACAAAGTTTGTAACTATAGGAAGTATGGGCAAATGCCCACCAAGACTCAGGTAAACATGTAGTAATATGACTAGATGCACTGGAAATTGAAATAGAAATGTTCCTCTCCAAATCAGCTTGGTTTATTATCAAATAGTCTCCATATGGTCTAATCAAATGTTTTAACATTTTAATAAGGTCAGCATAATTTGCTCACTAAGATGATGAAATAAATAACTGCCTAATCCGTTTCTAAATTGTTGCTGCCTTTATTTTCATGTAATGTCTTATCATAAAGAGATAGAGGGAAACTAAAACCCTTGAAAGTCTCAATGAGCACTCAAGGAAAGCATATATCATGCTTCATATCCTAGGAAATGCAAGATTAACTCTTCTTACCATAGCATACCCTTATCATAACATTAACATTCTAGCCCCTTGTCAAGTATTTTGCTCCTTTGAAGTCTAAAATTAAATTCATTGTTAGTTCACTTTAATGACCTTAGTCATGCCCCTAGTAAATAAGCACTTCTTTATGGGACTATTGCATAGATCTCTATTTAACATACAGCTAACCTAAAAAGGCAGTGTTCAGTGACTCATATCTGGGTGATTATTTTGTTGCTAATAACCTGCTTCTCTGAGGAATAAACCTGTACTTTGAACCATGATGATTCTTAAAAGTAGCAAAACCTGTGGGGAAAACAACATTTATAGTTGAAAATATTGATTTATGTATGCCAGAACTTGGTTTCAGGTGTTATTACATTTCACCTGTATGAAATAAGAAAATGAGTTTTCATCAGTAGAACCTATTATTTGGAATGAATTGGACTTGCGGAATTAAAAGAAGATAGTCAATATACCTTACACCTATACTGTGAAATTCAATCTTAAGTTACCTTCTTAAAAAGAAACTATGAGGTAATTTTCTTCAAATAATGATACCAGGCTCCACGAATAGCATGTCTTCAAATATAATACTGAAAACTATGCACTATTAATCATTATTTCTATATCATATTTTACTTAATGAATTTCAGTTATTCCATATAAGTATTGCTGTCATTCAACAGACCTGGTTCTTTATTAGTTATTTGTTTTTTGGACCAGGCATGAACTAAACACCTAGCTGCTAGGGACCAGGACATTTTTCTGAGGAATCACAGGTTATGCAATGGCAGCTCAAGGAACGCCGTTCACACAACTGAACTTGACCTTGTTCTAGGTATGATATTGGCAAAGAAACCATCTTACCGGGGAGAAACCATCTTACCAGGGATAGTTTAAATGTTTCAGGATCAAAGTCAACTATCAACTGTATTTAAGTTTATAAGTTACAATTGAATGTTACTTTAAGTAAGTAAAATAGAACACTTGTTATTCAAAGTCCCCTAATATTCTTATAGTTTGGTAATATTTAACACACTGTGTATGTATTTTGTAACTGAAACGGGATGATATGTAAGTCAGTAACCATATGTTTCACTTAGGGGGGTGGTCAATGAATTTATTTAAAAATATTTTCATCTTTCGATGGATATTTTAGCAAAAGATGCACATAAACATTACCCTGAAAACAGAAATGGATATCAATAGAAAGAAGTATATCACTTACATTAATTCAAACTTTTGTATTAATTACTCATCCACTTCTGTCTAGTTTATGGTCAAGTAGGAATTAAAGTGTTTTTTTGTTGTTGTTGTTGTTTTAAGTTTTATGGCTTGAAGAGGCATATATTTTGTTTGGGGTAACCTGTAATATGTTTAATCAGTGAGGGTAAAAAAGGAGGAGAGTTTAAGTTTATTTTTGAGCCCTTCTGAGGAGCCAAAATTTTTACATATTTTATTTAATTTTCAGAGAACCCAATAAATCAGATATAATACTTTTTCCCTCTTATGTACAAGTGAGCACGCTCTAAAAGGGAAACTAACATGCTAGAGATCACATATTTTAAAGAAGACAGACGGTTCAAAACATGGCCGTTCAGACTCAGATCCTTTCTTTATTTACCCTGTTAGATTAGCAACCAGATACAGTCTTTGCATTGTCATTATTTCAAAGGATTAATCCAGATGTATGTGTTTGAATATGTGTCTTATTGCAAAAATTTAGAACTATGTCTTAGAATGAAGGAATAGAGTGGGATATATATTAATTCCAATCATTTTTCAATGCAGAGATTTTGTATCTGTCAATTGAGTTCGTTCTCACCAGATTTATGAGATGTAAAACAGATCTCAGTCATCCAAAAGTCTTGGAGATTTCTTAAGGCTGAACTGGGAAACACTGAAGTTCCCCCTTCTCTGCTGCAAAACTGCCCTGTGCTCTCCACGCCAAGGTGATAATATAGAAGAGATGTGGACATGTTTAGTAGGCAAAGGCTGTTTTTGTGTATTTTTCCCAGCAAACATTAGGAATTTCTATTTATTGATACAGATTTAGGTTTACTGTGCTTATAAGATATGAACAAACACCATACAAATAAATTTACATATATCCAAGAGTCATAGAAAAAATATCCATTACCTCATAGAGTATAAACTGTTGTTTCTGGAATCCAAGAGGAGAGAGAATTCAACCATTCCTTTATCATACTCAGAAAAGTCAAACTTTTGGAGGAATTTCTATCATAGACATTCCAGTGGGCTACAAAGCATGCAATTTTAAAGTCCCACCTAGCCCAAGCTGCTCTTGCCTTAACATCTTGGGTTGTTGTTAAAGATACCTACAAAAAATGTCAGAGAGACTGACACTGCGTAAGCTTCCTTTCTTTTCTCTGACTGAAGATAACAAAGTTGAAATATATGAAAATTACACTTAAAAAAAAAAAAAGAATGTGATTTCATGCAAGCTACCACAAGCCTCTCAGCATCAGTGTACTCATATGTAAAATAAGCATTGATATATTTTTCAAGAGTTCATTGTGAGACTGTAATGAGATAATTTATTACAGCACTAAGCCTAGGGGTTGGCACAGAGTATTTCTGTCTTTTAATATAATTTCCTACCAACTAATTTATGCCTGCATTTCATTAAAATATACTGGCTATTTTAGATTTTCAATTCAGATATTAAATATTTCAATGGTTCATAGTTGTAATTGATATTTTATATCTATTTTACATTGTAATGTTCAAAATACATGTGATTTATACTTTTAACAAACTTACTAAACAATTAAAAATGATCAGTTTATGTAATAAAGGAAGGTTGTTAGCAAAATTGTTATTTCACTTCTGTACAATATAAAGGAGTAAAGATGTTGACAAATTAAAAACACACTAAAGTATAATTAATAAAAAAACTTATACTCTTTGGAAAAAAATGGAGTGTGGTAGAACACTCATATATTTATGCTGTACCTTACTTGTAACTTATCAAGTATTGATTATTTTCATTTAAGTTATTGATTCAAGGCTGTGGTCTACCTGATATATCTGTAACTAAGAAGCCATTTGAGAAGGTTCTTATTCCGCCGTCAAAATGAATCATGCTTGTAATATCTTAGACAATGAAAGGTGATAAATTCCCACACATAAAGCACACGTCAATTTCTGTGCAGGTAGTCATATCTGTATTCACTGTAAAAGTTTTCACAATCATAACTTCATTGAGTGTCTTCAGTAAATCTTTAACAATTTTCAATATTTATCTTTTTATCATTTCTCATTGTTTTAACTTTGGATTTCTTTATTATTCTTATTATGTATGGAATGAATTTTTACAAATTCTTGAGGACATAATTTTCATATCATGAATTGGTGTTTGCACTTTATGATAGTATATGTATGCTTGCATTATACTTTTTCATTCTCTCATCTATTCTTATCAAAATAACATATTGAGAGAAATGACCTCCATGGAGAAAATTGAAATACAATGGATACTTGATGCTACTGTCTATTCATTAAAATCTATGTGTACCAATAACAGTTGTTCTATTTATTGATGAAATACTTCATTTAAAAAAAAAGAAAGAAAAGAAAAACAAGAGGAACTTATGCATGGGAGCATAGAGAGCATATTTTACTGGGATATCTTAGTATGCAGGACAAAGAAAGTTTGGACACAGAAAAGTCCTAAAAGTATGCATTATTAAAGTCATCAAGTATAACTGCACGATTATTTTTAATGCATAGAATAGGTGGTATCCCAGATGAATTACATGGTGAAATAGTCTTGCCATATTAACTATGTGTTTGTATTACACATTAAGATTTTAAAAAGTAAATCTCGTCTCTCTCTCTCTCTCTCTCTCTCTCTCCCTCCTCTCTCTCCCTCTCTCTCTCTTTCTGTCTCCCCATCCCCCCCCCACACACACACTCGTCAGTATTTTATAAGCGCACAGTAGCTTCACAAGTTTCCATTGGTTTCTACTTCATCAGCTATTTGAGGCTCTGTTATTACATACTTGGACAAATAAGTTCATTAGATATTCTGGATGACTTGAGTTCTTTATCATTATGAAGTGTCCCACTTTATTCCTAGTAATATGTCTTGTTCTGAAGTCTAGTTTTTCTAATATTTTTCTAAATTAATTTTTATTGGCATATAGTTGCTTTACAATGTTGTGTTAGTTTCTACTGTAAAGTGATTCAGCTATACGTATATATACATCCCCTCTTTTTTGGATTTCCTTCCCATTTAGGTCACTGCTGAGCACTGAGTAGAGTTCCCTGTGCTTTGCAGTAGATTCTCATTAGCTATCTATTTTATACATAGTATCAATAGTGTATATATGTTAATCCCAATCTCCCAATTCCTCCCACCTCCTCTTTTCCCCCTTGGTATCCATATGCTCGTTCTCTACGTCTGTGTCTCTTTTTCTGCTTTGCAAATAAGATCATCTATACCATTTTTCTAGATTCCACATATGTGTGTTAATATACAATATTTGTTTTTCTCTTTCTGACTTACTTCACTCTGTATGACAGTCTCTAGGTTCATCCACAGCTCTACAAATGACCCAATTTCGTTCCTTTTTATGGCTGAGTAATATTCCATTGTATATATGTACCACAACTTCTTTATACATTCCTCTGTTGATGGGCATTTAGGGTGCTTCCATGTCCTGGCTATTGTAAATGGTGCTGCAGTGAACATTGGTGTGCATGTGTCTTTTCGAATTATGGTTTTCTCAGGGTATATGCCTAGTAATGGGATTCCTGGGTCACATGGTAGTTGTATTTTTAGTTTTCTAAGGAACCTCCATACTGTTCTCCACAGTGGCTTGGCTGTATCAATTTACATTTCCAGCAACAATGCATGAGGGTTCCCTTTTCTCCACACCCTCTCCAGCATTTACTGTTTGTAGATTTTTTGGTGATGGCCATTCTGACCGGTGTGAGGTGATACCTCATTGTAGTTTGGATTTGCATTTCTCTAAAATTAGCGACGTTGAGCATCTTTTCATGTGTTTGTTGGCCATCTGTATGTCTTCATTGGAGAAATGTCTATTGAGGTCTTCTGACCATTTTTTTTTTGACTGGGTTGTTTGTTTTTTTGGTACTGAGCTGCCTGAGCTGTTTGTGTATTTTGGAGATTAATCCTTTGTCAGTTGCTCATTTGCAAATATTTTCTCCCATTCTGAGGGTTGTCTTTTCGTCTTGTTTATGATTTCCTTTGCTGTGCAAAAGCTTTTAAGTTTAATTAGGTCCCATTTGTTTATTTTTGTTTTTATTCTCCTTACTCTAGGAGGTGGGTCAAAAAAGATCTTGCTGCGATTTGTATCAAAGGGTGATCTGCCTACGTTTTCCTCTAAGAGTTTTATAGTGTCTGGCCTTACGTTTAGGTCTTTAATACATTTTGAATTTATTTTTGTGTATCTAATATATCTACTCCATCATTCTTGGTTGATATTTGCCTGGTATATTGTTTCCCATCTTTTAGTTTTACTCTATTTATATCTGTACATTTTAAATCACTTTCTTGGAACATCATATAGTTTGGTCTTTTCTTTTCTCTGACAATGTTTGTTTTTTAATTACATAGTGTGTTTAGATCTGCACTCTTCAATGTGGTAGCCACTAGCAGCATGTGGCTGGTGAGCTTTGAAATGTTGCTGAATTGATATCTCAGACGTGTACTGTAAGTATAAAATACACTCCAGAGTTCAAAGACATAGAATAAAATGTAGACTGTCTCATTAATAATATATTGATTACATGTTGGAATAATAATATTTTAAAATATTTCTTTAAATATAATATACTAAATTAAATTAACCTTTTATTTCCTAGTGTGGACCACAGAAATATTTCAATTATGTTAGTGGCTCCAATTATATTTATATTGAATAGTTTTGGTTTATGCCACTTCCATTTAGGTTAATGGTTTTAAATCTGTCATCTTGTTTGTGTTTTATACTTCTGTGCACATCTTTTTTCTTCCCAACTCCATCTTTTTCTTCCTTCTGTTAGATTGTTTTTATGATTCTACTCTATGTCTACTGTTGGCTTATTAACTAGAACTCTTCTCAGTGGTTACTCATGGTTTATAAAATATATCTTTGACTTAGAATTTACCTTAGAATAATATTATACTTTATGGATGGTTAAAGATGCTTATAACAGTGTATATACTTCCATTTTCCTCCTCTCATCTTTTGTGCCATTTTGGCTTCATTATACTTAAACATATACTCTAAAATCCACAATAAGGTGTCAATTATCATTAAAAGATATTAAAAATCAGGAACACTGTGTCTTATATAGACCCACATGTATGCAGTTTAATTCATTCTTCATTTAATTGTGTATATACTAATTTCTATTTGGTACTCTTTTTCTTTTCCTTAAAGAACTTTGTAAACGTTCTGGTAGTACAGGTCAACTGAGGAAGAATTCTCCCACATTTCATTTTTCTAAAACATCTTTGATTTACCTCTGTTTTGAAAGATATTTTTACTAGGCGTAGAATTCTGAGTATGTAATTATCTTTTCCCCCTATACATAATATTTGTTTTTGTTTTCTGACTGCTTTAATAGATTCTCTTTATTGTTTTCAGCCTTTGATGTGCTTGGTGTGGTTTATTTTATGTTTATTCTACTTAAAGTTATTTAGGAGACTTTCTTGTATCTGGGATTTTAGTGTTTCCATTATATTTAGAAAATTTATAGTTATTACTTCTTTAAATATTTTCCCCCTCTTCACCTTCATTCTGGAATTCCAGTTATAATACATGTATGTATCCCACGGGTCACTGTAGGTCTATTCATTTTTTATGTTTTCAGTCTTGCTTTTTTATATTGGATAGTGTCTATTGTTGTGTCTTTAGACTCAATGACATTTTCTTCTGAAATATCAAGTTTTCTGTTATCATCCTGTTTATTTTTTAAATAAAATATTTTAGTTTTCATATGTAGAATCCACTCACACCTTTTTTTAATCTTTCATTTTTCTCTTCATTATGTTCAAGCTGTCTTTGCCATCCTTGAGCATAGTAATATTTATAATAGATGTTATAAGGTTTTCTGCCTATTTCATCTTCTCTATAATTGCTATTAATTTATTTTTTCTGTTTATATTTTATAGTTTCCTCTTCATTACTCACCAATTATTTTTGTTTGGGTGTTGTTCATCATGGATTTTGTGTTTTGAGTGCTATATTCAAGGAGTATAGGACTTTGTTCTTGCACACACATAAATTAGTGAAGATTAGTTTTACCTTTTAGAGATTTTCACTTAAGCATTTTCGTGTGTGTCCAGAATACTTTTTAATCTAGGCCTAATCTAGCCACAGTCTAGGGCAGGACCCTTTGGAGGTCTCTAACCAATGCCTTGTCTTTATGGGATTTCCTGATTCTGGCTGGGGGGAATGGAAACTCTTCCCAGCCCTATGAACTCTGAAAAATGTTTAACCTGCTATTTACTGGTGGTTCTTTTCTTGATATCGGGAATTTCCAGCCCTAGTTTTAAGCACAGGATAGTACTCTGTCTAATAAAATGTGACACAGAGACACAAAGTGAGCAAATGCTGTTGGAAAAATGGTGCCAATAGTCTTGATCCGTGTAGGATTGCCACAAACTTTCAATTTGAAAACTGCAATATCAGTGAAGCACAATAAAATGAGTGATGCCTACATAAGCTTCCTGAAGACCAAGCCTGGGTCTGTCTCCTTTATTATTGCATGCCCAGTGGCTTCTATATTACCTGGACAGTAACATGCACTCAACAACTATTAGGAACATAAATTAATAAATGAACAAATAGGAAGAGTCTTAAACAGTGTAATCCATATCTCAGCCAGAGTCACTCTGCTCTTTAAGATATATCTAAGGTTAACTTAATTTCCATTCATACATTACTGAAAGTCACATGCCTTCCCAGACATTTCTGAAAATTCCTGAGGGATAATATTATGAGTCTCATGTAGAAGGGACCTCTTACCTCTACTTAATTAATTTAATTTAAGGCTGTTCTCATTTTTCACATGGATTATTACTTTTAGATTCTATATTGGCCAGGTGGAGAACAGCACTATTTTTTTTTTTAATGGGAAGAGTCATAAAATAGAATAAATGTTTAATAGCACAGACATATACTTACTTGTTGAAAAAAATAATATTCATAAAAATATAACTCTGAGATGGCTTAGTGGATACATAGATGACATCTACAGTTTGCCTACTTCATATGAAGTTGAACATTAGTCACACCTGTTCTTAAAATTTTGCTCAGTGTTTTGCTCAAATCACACTTTGCCCTCCCATCACGTTGCTGTGACATGTTGCTTTTTCTTGCTCTCTCAATCTTCACTTGTCTTTTCTGTCTTCTTCTAGTGCATCTTAGCGAGAAAGTGACCAGCTAAACAACCAATCAACCAAGTGAAAGCCCTCAAATCCTCTCATATTCTTAATTAGGGGAAATTGACTGGTTCTAGCCCTTTGCTCTCAATTACAATCTAGGATTCAGCCCTCTTTCCAGGTGCCAAGGAAATCTTAAAAATTACTGCTTGTCAGGCTAACAGATTTCAACTAATTTCCTATACAAAGCTATTCTTATATGCTTCTATTTGAGTAGTAGGGACTGACTTTTCAGTCTTCCAATTTAATATAGAATTGGTTACTGGCCACATAGTGCTTTTAATAAATAGATCACAGAGCATTTAAGGTAGCCATTATGAGAAAAGGCTGAAAGAATTTGTTAAGATCAGATAATTGCTAAAAGTTGTAAGATTTATAAACATCAAAAAGAAAAGAAAGAAAGAAGGAAGGAAGGGGGAGGAAGGAAGGAAAGAAGGAAGGAAGGAAGGAAAAAGAAAAAAGGAAAAAGGAAGGAAGGGTCATCCCCACTTCATAATTACCCATGATATTGAAGAGGCTTATATTATACTGAATTATAGTTCAACTTCTCCATCTATCTACTTCTGCATCCTTCACTCCCTCATAGGGATTGTTCTCTAGACCATTCCTAATATCCCACTTACATACAAATCTCCATGTCTGACAACATCAAGTAAATAGTGAATAATTTACATGTTTGAGGGCTGTAAATTTGGAAGGAGCCCAACAAATAACACCCATCTTATCTCTCTGAATTCTAAAGCATTAAGAAACAGACATAGGACTCAACCACATAGAGATCGAAATACTATTTTTCTTTTTAACTGACAAAGGCAAGGTTATAACTTAAACGTGTGGCAGTAAAGGGCTTCTTCATGCAGCACTCAGAAGTAAGCAGTCTCACCTTGTTGGAAGTTGATGGGATAACTGCAGACATATTATTACAGAATAAATTTTTTACAGAATTTAAATTTTTGGTATGAAAGAACATAGAAGACTGTATCTTTTTTGAAAGGAAATAATACCAAAGAAGAAAAGGAAGAACTAAGCCAAACAGAGGTAGTTCCATTTCCTACACTTATCCAGTTTTATCGTTTGTTCCTCTTCCCCTTAGAAACACTGGTAGCTTTTACATTTTTTTGTCTTTATTTTGTTGTTGTTGTCGTTGGTTTTATGAGACAGAAAGCTTGAGTTGAGATGTAAAGCTAAAGAATGCAATTGTATTGACACTAATTTTTCAGGTTAGGCAGGATCTGTAAATATGACTGTTGACTCCCACACATAAAAAAATCTTTAAAAATCTTTTATTAACCGACTTATTTGAGCGTAGGAGATTTCCATGTGCATCCAAGGGTTGTTCTTAATATTCCACCTCAATACACATAGCTTTATAGCTTTGTTTTCTGTAAAAAAAAACTTGGCTAAAGCTCATCACAACACAAGAGGATACTCTGACCTCAACCTACATCTTAGTTTCTCCCCACAACTGGACATAATAATGAAGTTTCAGTACCTTTTTTTTCCTTGCCTCAGCCTCTTTTATTATTTTATTATTGCCTCAGCTTCTGCACTGTAAAAAGAAACAAGCAACATTAACAATATGAATTCATTCGTTCTACCTTTGCTTTATCATTGCAAATTTTACTTCTTTTAGATTTGACTCATGCTTGAGATTTCAACCATTATTTAATAGAAGGAATATGTCAGTTCATGCTAGCCTTTATTTTTCTTGAAGGCAATTAGCATTTATTTTCAGCACTACTATTTTTTTCACAATTTAGACTATAGTATTTGATCTCATTGCCTCCTCTGTTTATCAATGAAGTTTGAGCACTAAGTGCCTAATTAATACTTATTAAATAACTGAATGATGGTTGAATGTGTGATATTTCTTATGACCTTGAATTATTAATCTCAGAGTGTTTGCTGTTGTTTAGGGACATTATTTCTGTAATAAGGAGGGAGTAAAGAATACGAATGATAGATTGGAAGGAATCTAAGGATAACCACTAATATTTGTGCCTATGAAAAGGCAGGCAAATAAGAAAATATATTTCTTTGAGAAATTACTAAAAAGGAACCATTTAATTCCTTTAATATGACTCAGAAAAGTACTTTCAAATATATGGCATTTTTAAATAGTACAATATTGTAGTTGGGATGGACCAAAGGACACTATAGTATGGTAGAAATAACGAGCTTTGAAATCAGATGGTTCATCTAGGACTTAAGTCTCAACTCTTCTCAACTGTGTAACCTTGACAGTTACTTAAACTCTTTGATTCTCATATTCTTTATTTTCGAAACGGTAAGAATAATAAAAGAAAATATACAGATAGCAAGTAAGCATATGAAAAGCTGCACCACATCTAACGTCATCAGTGAAATGCAAATTAAAACAATGATAAGATAGCACTAGACACCTAACTGAATGGCCAAATCCAGAACTCTGACAAAAGCAAACGCTGGTGAATATGTGGAGCAACAGGAAGTCTCATTCATTCCTGATGGGAATGCAAAATGGTACAACCACTTTGGAAGACAGTTTGGCTACTTCTTACAAAACTAAACATACCCTATTGTAGGATTCAACATTCATGCTCCTTGGTATTTACCCAAATGAATTGAAAACTTCTGTCCAAAAAAAAGAAACTTGCACATGGGTGTTTATAGTATATTTCTTCATAATTGCCAAAGTTTGGAAGCAACCAAGATGTCCTTTAGTAGGTGAATGGAATAATAAACTGTGGCACATCCAAACAATGGAATATTATTCAGCACTAAAAAGAAATGATCTATCAACCCATGAAAAGACATGGAGGAAACTTAAATGCATATTACTAAGTGAATGAAGTCAATTTTTTAAGGTTACATACTGTGATTCCGACTCTATGACATTCTGGAAAAGGCAAAACTATGCAGACAGTAAAAAGGTCACCGATTTCCAGGGGTTCAGGGTAGGGAGGGATGAATAGGCAAAGCACAGAGGATTTTTAGGGCAGTGAAATTACCCTGTTTAATACTATAGTGGTGGGTATATGTCTTTATACATTTGCCCAAACCCATAGAATGTACAACACAGAGAGTGAGGTGAGCAGGGACTATATAGGAAATCTCAGTACCTTCTCGATTTTGCTTTGAACATAAAACTACTCTAAAAAATAAAGACATTAAAAAATACTTTAAAATGTTGTTATAAGAATTAGATGTAGGGGCTTCCCTGGTGGTGCAGTGGTTGGGAATCTGCTTGCCAATGCAGGGGACACGGGTTCGAGCCCTGGTCTGGGAGGATCCCACATGCCGCGGAGCAACTGGGCCCGTGAGCCACAATTACTGAGCCTGCGCGTCCGGAGCCTGTGCTCCGCAACAAGAGTGGCCGCGATAATGAGAGGCCCGCGCACCGCGATGAGGAGTGGCCCCCACTTGCCGCAATTAGAGAAAGCCCTCGCACAGAAACGAAGACTCAACACAGCCATAAATAAATATAAATAAATAAATAAATAAATAAATAAAATTTAAAAAAAAAAAGAATTAGATGTAATCATCTGAGTGAAATAACTGGCACAAATAATTGTTCAATTCAGGCTCAACTAAATTGCATTATATCTTAAATTAATATTCTGTGAATGATGAGAAATATGTTCATCACAATCCTTTTTCATTCTCATTCCCATCGCAGAAGTTTTACTAAAAATGCTTGAAGGCTTTTCTAACTACCTAAATTCTGTTATATAAAATAATATTCTTTGAGTGGTCAATGTTTTAGCTATTATTTTCAAAGTAAAATCAATTGTTATCATGAATAGTGTGAAAAGTATGAGAAATGTGTATATTTTCTAGAATGAAACAGATATATTGAAGATCTCGGCTCAAACTATATTATGAAGAGGTCTTTGACCTCAAAGCAAAATATCAATCTGAGACACTGGCTTCCTCTTTCAAAAATAATTGGAAGTTAAATTTGCAATTATGAATTAGTTAATCATTCTGTCTCTGTTGTGAACTCATTCTCAAAGTTTAAAAGCTTTGTTAATATCTCTACACTTTGACATGAGTGGGTTTGCTGAGGCTCAAACTGACTTAAGCCTGGATTTTCTTCTTCTCAGTGTTGTTTAAAGATAACATAGGTCTTTTGTTTCTTTCAAATAAATACTGATGAATAAAAATTTGACACCTTAGCATTTAAATGATCATGACTCATATTATTGTGAGAGGATATAAATACATATGTATACATAATATATACTATATATAATATACATAGACATACAAAATTAATTTTTCCAAATTTTAAACTAATACCAGAACAATTACTTTTTATGTTTACCATTGCTACTTTATTGCGTCTTCTATCGTAGTTTAATATCTTTGATAGAATGGGTTTTATCTCCTGGTTATGTATTTTCCCCTTAATCTTGATGATTAAATTGCTTACAAAAAATGGCCTCAGTTCATCAGTCCTCTATATCCATGACCTATGCAATATCACTTTGCAGCTGCAGCTATTAAGGAGGTGGAGTCTATTTCCTAACCCTTAAATTTAGGCTGGCTTTGTGACTTACTTTGGAAAATAGAATGGAAGAGAATGGTTTGTGTGCCAATTTTCAGCATAGGTCGAAAAGGTCTTTTATGTTCCACTTACTCTCAGATTCCTGCTGCTAAATTTAAACAAGCCAGTACTAGCCTGTTGGAATGTGAGCAATGTTGTTACCTCCACCTATGTCAGCTAATACCAGCCAAAGAGACAGCCAACCACTACACATACGAATGAAACCATCCTGGAGTAGGCATACCCAGCTGACCTGTCAAATGCATGAGCGATCCCAACCCAGATGAGCTGAGCCTGTATATATTGTTCAGTAGAACCTCTCACTTGACCCACAGACTGACGAGCAATGACAAGTACTTATCCTTTTAACCCACTAAGTTTGTCTGTTTATCACAATGCAAGAAATAACTAGTATAGTTTAGCTATTTTCAGATCAAAATAGACCTTTTAAATAACTTTTGATTAAATAGGTCTTGTTACTTGATATGACTGACTGGTGCCTTATTTGCTACTCATTTTTCAAGTTTGCTATGGGAAATTATTTATTCATTCATCAAAATAAGTATTAAGTTAATTTTATTAAATTCCAATGAATCTTATTTTAGAAATGTATTTGGCTCAGGCTCCTGAGAGAATCTATGGTAAACCAAGTTTGTTGGAAACTAAAGATAATATTCTTTTTCCAATATGTTCAAAGATTTTGAGTTCCTTTCTGTGAAGAATGGGGTAAAGTGATCCACAGAGGCAGCAAGTTCTGCTATAATGAGTGATCTAGGGACAGATACTACAGCATGTATCTTAGTATTTCTTAATTATATTTCAGTCATTCATGATTCTCCTATCCATGGATATCTTTATGAAAAAAAACCCACCATTATCAAGATTTTCATACTATTATTATGACTGAAGTAAAATAACCGGTCCTGTGCTGGAGACTACTAGATAATGAGGTAAAGAGCTTTTTAAAAATACTCGTTAGGGCCCGGCAGCAGATGCATGAGGGCCAGCCCTGGCAGGGGCTTTTTCTAGTGCCTGGCAGCAGGCGTGCAAAGACACATGCACCCCAATGTTCATTGCAACACTATTTACAATAGCCAGGACATGGAAGCAACCTAACTGTCCATCAACAGAGGAGTGGATAAAGAAGATGTGGTACATATATACAATGTAATATTACTCAGCCATAAAAGGGAATGAAATTGGGTCATTTGTAGAGATGTGGAAGGACCTAGAGAGTGTCATACAGCGTGAAGTAAGTCAGAAAGAGAAAAACAAATATTATATATGAACGCATATATGTGGAATCTAAAAAAAAAATGGTATAGATGGTCTTATTTGAAAAGCAGAAATAGAGACACAGGTGTAGAGAACGAACATATGGATACCAAGGGGGAGGAGGTGGTGGGATGAATTGGGAGATGGGGATTGACATATATACCCATATATATATGGGTATATGGGTATATGGGATGACATATATAGTGACAATATACACTATTGATACTGTGTATAAAATAGGTAACTAATGAGAACCTACTGTAGAGCACAGGGAACTCTACTCAGTGCTTTGTGGTGACCTAAGTGGGAAGGAAATCCAAAAAGGAGGGGATATATGTATACGTATAGCTGATTCACTTTGCTGTACAGTAGAAACTAACACAACATTGTAAAGCAACTATACGCCAATAAAAACTTTTAAAAAACAAAAAAGAAAAATACTCATTAGACACGATAGCTTAGTGGTAAAAACGAACCAACCAATAATTATTGTACATTATAGTAAGTACATAAAATATTGTTACACACAAATAGAGTGCTCCAGGAACACCAGCTCACGTGATGCACCAGCTCAGAATTTTCCTCAGGAACTGAACAGGAATCTTTTTCGAGGTGGCTAAATGAATAGAGGTTTGAAGGGAAAGTGGGAGTTGCATGAAATGGTATAAAGGATGAGGTGGAGATGATATTCCAGGCAGCATTGCTGTAACACGCTAGGACCTACATGAGACACCACAGGGCCACCCACTTTAGGAAATCACTCAGCAACCAGCTGAGGCTTGCTAGGGCAATTCTGGGAGTGATGTTTAAAAACACTACATAATCTAATAATGTAGAAAACCGTTTGTACTTTCTAATAAAGAATCTGTGTGTTCTTTGTGTTAAATATAGTTCTAAGACATCCCTGGTGGTGCAGTGGTTGGGAATCTGCCTGCCAATGCAGGGGACATGGGTTCGAGCCCTGGTCCATGAAGATCCCACATGCTGCAGAGCACCTAAGCCCGTACACCACAACTACTGAGCCTGTGCTCTAGAGCCCGTGAGCCACAACTACTGAGCCCCCGTGCCACAACTACTGAAGTCCACGTGCCTAGAGCCCGTGCTCTGCAACAAGAGAAGCCACCGCAATGAGAAGCCTGCGCACTGCAACGAAGAGTAGCCCCCGCTCACCGCAACTAGAGATAGAGTCCGCATGCAGCAGCGAAGACCCAACGCAGCCAAAAATAAATAAATAAATAATTTTTTTCAAAAAGGAAAAAAAAACACATATAGTTCTAAAAATATAGTTATTTTATTACTACCTGCACAAATAAATAATTAAGGAAGAGCCACAATATCTTGACACCATGTATCCCTAAAACTTTTTATTTTGTGGCTTTCAATTTTGAAATAATTTCTGAATTTGAAGTTCACATAATTTATCCTATTACCACTTATAATATCCCAGGTCTTGCTTTATTTCTAAGTATTCCTAGAGCTAGAGCAATCCTTCACCTATTTCACATAAGAAGACATGAATATATTCCCAGGACAGCCAGTCTAATGCTTCTACTCGTTTCAGTACAGTTGCCCTTAGGCTACGATAAATAATCTTTATTTCTGGAATTTGACACCTGTGATAGTTATATTAGGCTCCTTCAGTTTTCACAAGGAATTATTGTGTTGAATTTTGACAGCAATTGAAATGGGAGAATTCCATTCTTAATTACAGAGACAGATAGCACTTTATTGTCCAAATAAATTTATAATTTTAGAATTACAGAAATAAAAACTCTCCAGGCTACACTGCATAACTGAGTCTCTGCCATAGTCAGAAGGTTAGAATATCCTAAAACTACCTACAGCTTCAGCAGCATCGAGCTGAGAACATCAGGCCTGAAAATGATCCCTGCCATCAAGGTATTCCTTTCTCCCTGTCTCTTTTCCATGTGTAGCAATATGAAGTAATTTTGAACAGAACTGAAAGAGGACAACTAGCATCTGTAATCCTAGCTGTAAGAAACAAGGGAAGATGTTGTTTCCAAACTTTTCATTCTATGAAGTACAGGAAGGAATTCTGCAAGGGCTATGGAATCAGCACCAATGAGCCAATCCTTGATCTCTCTATAGTCAAATCCTTTATTTATTCAGTTTCCATATACATTCCTTTTTCCCATATTTAAGTTTCTTGATAACAACAGCAACAAAAATAAAGTATAATACAGTGCAGTGACAGCATCTATAAATACAAACAGGCCTGCAGAAGTCAAATAAGTCAGTGTATCACCTTGCCTAGTGAATCTTGAACACAAGCTCATTTTTCTATATAACACGAAGCCCTTCTTTGAGATACTATTGTGTGGAATATCATGATGGCATGTTAGGTATTTAGAAGATTCATAGTTGTTATCACCAGAAGAACTGTGTTGGTGAGAAAGACAGGTAAAGATAAAGAGCAAGGGAAAATTACTATGCCCTCCTTGATAGAAGGGGACCAGTATACTTGATCTAACACTGGATGACTGTCTGGTCTTAAGATACGACATCATTTGGAGCAGTTTATCATTTGCTTCTGAGTTAGCAGATTAGAAACTTAACAGTAGCAGTAGACTGATCACCAATGACAAATAAAAAAGTCATATTGTTGATCCTGTGCATAATCTCTATTCCTGTCACTACAGCAAATTGCATGAGCCATTTGATAAAGCATTGAGATGACTGGCTGGAGAAATATGATTTCTAAGAAGAAGTCATATTGTTCACCTGGTTACTGAGATGTTCTTCAAGATATAGAACCAAGTTATTAAGCATTCATATGGAAACAAGCATTTTCATAGCCTGGATGCATTTTGTAAGGTTTATCCTAATACGTCTACTTATATTTTCTATTATTGCTTTATACAAGTCTCTAATCACTCATGAAAACAATTAACCAACATCCAAAAATCACTGTAGATTTAAACCTCCAATGGTAATCTTTCTTTCCTGATCATTAGGACACCCAAATATACTGCTTGAAGCTCTTAATCCACTTGTCATTCAGGGCTGCCTTAAAATGGGACCAAATGACAGTAATAGTTGTTTTATGTCAAGGGATTTCTGGACTTTCAATCTCAATTATCTTAGGCCAGCATGGAATCTGTATTTCATCTACTGCTTTGGGAATTAGAACCACTCTCAGAAAATCAAGGTAGCATATTTTTATATGAGACATGTAGTATATACACTCATATCAATGAATTTATTCTGCTCTAAAATCGTTCTCCATTCCCTGTTCTAGAAACCTCAGAATCCATCCCTTTTATAAATGATAAAATCTTGCCCCTCTTCTAGTAGGTATGCCTTTCATTCAAGGTAAAACTTAATAATTAGCTCTTTGTGCTATGCTGATTTCTGGCCTCTAATTTATTTATTTATTTATTTTAAAATCTTTTTGGAGTATAATTGCTTTACAATGGTGTGTTAGTTTCTGCTGTATAACAAAGTGAATCAGGTATACATATACATATATCCCCATATCTCCTCCCTCTTGCATCTCCCTCCCAGACTCCCTATCCCACCCCTCTACATGGACACAAAGCACCAAGCTGATCTCCCTGTGCTGTGAAGCTGCTTCCCACTAGCTATCTATTTTACATTTGGTAGTGTATATATATCCATGACACTCTCTCACTTCGTCCCACCTTACCCTTCCCCCTCCCTGTGTCCTCAAGTCCATTCTCTACGTCTGCGTCTTTATTCCTGTCCTGCCCCTAGGTTCTTCAGAATCATTTTTGTTTTAGATTCCATATATATGTGTTAGCATATGGTATTTGTTTTTCTCTTTCTGACTTACTTCACTCTGTATGACAGTCTCTAGGTCCATCCACCTTACTACAAATAACTAAATTTGGTTTCTTTTTATGGCTGAGTAATATTCCATTGTATACATGTGCCACATCTTCTTTATCCATTCCTCTGTCATGGACACTTAGGTTTCTTCCATGTCCTGGCTCTTGTAAATAGAGCTGCAATGAACATTGTGGTATTTACTCTTTCTGAATGATGGTTTTCTCAGGGTATATGCCTAGTAGTGGGATTGCTGGGTTGTATGGTAGTTCTATTTTTAGTTTTTTAAGGAACCTCCATACTTTTCTCCAGAGTGGCTGTATCAATTTACATTCCCACCAACAGTGCAAGAGGGTTCCCTTTTCTCCACACCCTCTCCAGCATTTATTGTTTGTAGATTTTTTGATGATGGCCATTCTGACCAGTGTGATGGCCTCTAATTTAAATCTGGAAAAAATGAAGGGTGGCATGGGAAGACCTGCCTGGCTTTTACAAAGGAATATCTTGGGTGATTCATCAGTCAGAAAGAAAATTTGGCTTATTCCAGGGGGAGAACCTTGGTGTAGGTTGGCTATTTCAAAGTACTCTAAGTCATGCACACTTCCTAAGTGCCATTACAATTTTGGGATCCACCAATTTCCATAAATTTTCTAACTTTCACTAAAGATATCTGGCAAATTGAACCTACTTTATAATTCACCAACCCACAGAATGAGACCTGGAATCTCATTTTCAGGTACAGCAACCGTATTGTTATAAGAGATAAAATAATTATTTTATGTTAGTCATAGAAACCCTCAGATCTTCTGACTTTGCTATGAGATAAGAAATTAAAAGCTGGTGCCCTTCATTCTCTATTTTTTAAAGATTTTCCCGATTGATTAAAGCACCCAGACTTCCATAGTCTTTTCATTACTTGCAAAACCCCTAATGATTTTTGCAGCAAAGATTTGGCCACCCAGACTTGCCTTTAATGCCTTCTATTACTTAATTTCAGGTGCTCATCAGTGACAATCCAAGTAACTAAATGTGGAGTTTTAATGGATTAACTTTTCCTCACTTTATTGCTTTCAAAACTAACTAGCAAATTCCAACTTCCCATATTCTTGAGAGCGTGTGGCCAATGGATGTTACTGATAACAGTTACTCAAGTATTTAATGCTTTGAGTTGTTAGCAACAGTACCACCTTCGCTATTTAGAATTGTAGCTACTTTATGAAATCACTGTGAAAGTGCAACCTCTAGAAACATCTGCTAATCCACACTGCAGAACTGGACCACCAAGGGTATTATCTGCTGGCTCACAATCAGAAGTTGCACAACTGTGAAGCGCTGTTTATAGAACCAATTCTTCTCTGCCAAGAAGAGGAGGCTGACAAAGTTGAAGCAGTCTCGAGGATCAGGACATCAGTACAGGATCCAAAAGCACACGTTCTCGTCCGTTGATCTGCTTCTTCAAAATGGACGCCTTTTTCTACATGGAGCTTAATTCTTCCTCGAAATCCAATAGCTGAATCTATGTCATGCCTAAAATCTTAACTAGAAAAAGGTCTAGGAAGTGTAGTTTTACCTGGCCTGTTCTCCTCTTCTCCTAGAAAGTATGATTAAAAGGGATCAGTGAGTATTGAGTAAACAAATCTGTATCATCAGTATAACATTGTTGGGCCTTTAAATTATGTCACTTATATATTTTATAAGTTTTGTAATTTATATGCACAAGTTTTAAAGTCTTTATTTTGTAGAATAGAATATAATTTGTTAATAAAAGGAAAAAAGAAAAGAATACATTTATCTTTATAGAAAGACTAAGAAAAATATCTTAGGCAGATCTTTGTTACTTATTTGATTAAAGAAAATGGAAAAAATATATGGTCAATTAGAATAATCTGCAAATAAGAGCATATAATTTTTAGCCTTGTTCATAATTTGATAAAAACAAAAGTCCAGGATAAAAATTTGTCATATTCTGTAGTGATTTCTGATATTTTAATATTTTATATTTAAAACATTTTATTATATACCAATAATTACTCAAAATATTGTATTTATTAGTTATAAAAAGTGAAGAAATCAGTCCACAGTATCACATTAAATAAACTTTAGCAAAGTATTCCCAAAGACTTATGTAATAAAAATGCTGTTTCAGTTTGTTGGAGGAGAAGATGGAAAAAGTAGTCAAGGGTAAATAAGGGTCATAAAAGAGAGATAAAATATAAAATTCATAGAATAACCAAAACAGAATACAAAACTAAGTTTCAGAAATATTAGGGGGAAAAGACGAGAAAAATAGAAGAGGAAAAAGACAATAACAAAAGATAATACGGGAAGATAGTAGTTGAGAAAAGGCATTTGAGTATTTTAAAGGTGGCCTTGATAATTTATTTATCAAACAGACAAAAAGTAAGCACTATTAACTCTGCTTGAAGATAGAAATAATACCTACTTTGTGAAAGAATTATGGATTAAGGGAGGGTTTTTAACTTACCAAATTACTATATATGTAGTAATACTGGGAGAAAATATATATTACATATATATATATACTAAAGACGAAGGAATGGGGGATATCTCTTAATTTAGAAAAAAAATGTGAAGTATTGGAAGCTAGTATTATCCTAAGGAACACAATTTCTAAGATTTAACACTTTTTTTCCTGGGTAGCAACACTTGTATTAGAAAAGAAGAACTATTCCACTTGATGTGAGATATATTGTTAGCCGACATCATGGAGGGTTTCCATGTAGAGGTCTATTATTTTAAATAGCACATTAGCATTTGCATGGACTTAGCATAGGAACAATATTAGGGGACCATTGTCTTCAGAGTCTGTATCTAATTATTAACTGCATGCAAGACCAAAAACCATATGAGGATTACGATAATGACACTTTACATTTGTACAATACATTTCAAAAAATGATTTCCTGTAAATTATCACGTTCAGTTCCTCACAACAATGATATCTTTTTATTCTGTTTACCAAAATCAAAGGGGATCTCAAGAATATTTCTTAAGATTTAATGTTATTAATAACAAAACATAGTACTGAATTTTGGTTTCAAAATTTTCTTTTCAGAAAGCCCAATTTCCTTCTATTTTACCATAGCCCCAATTAAGGTTAATGGTTTTCCTCAACTATTCTTTTGCTGCTAACCAAGTTTTCATATTATTGGGGGCTATAAGCATGATTCAAGTTATTGCAGGTTTTAACTACTCATTTTTTAAAAATAATTTTATTTTACATATATGATCTAAATATATGAAAAATATATATGCTGGCTTTGCTGGCTTTGCAAAATGTATTTGGAAGGTTTCCCTCCTCTATTCACTGGACATATGTTTTTTGCCACTCTAACTGAGAACGTGGCAACATTCAAAGTACAAAATGGAGTACAGAGCCAGCAAAATCTTCTATTTTGTGGTGTTCTTGTCTGATACCATAACCAGACAAGAACGCCACAACATAGAAGATTATAGGTCATATAAATAAATTGACAGGAAGACCCTAGTATATTCTAAGTGTGGAAGAAAAAAAGTAAAGAATGAACTTGAACATACTTAGTTATGATAATTTAGTTTCTTTCAGGCAAACTTAGACTCTTGAGTAAATTAAGGCCAAAGAGCAGGAAGAAAAGACAGAAAATGTAGATGATTGTAGTACAATTTTCATTCATTTACTAATTATACTCCTTAAAGAAAAATCTCACAATGTATTTTTTTTCTTATTTATGCAATGGTTGGAATCAATAGGCAATACAAACTACCTATAAAGTGCTCTAATTTTGAGGTTTGAGGATGCAATTCTGATTTGAGGATGCAAAACTTTGAGGATGGAAATATGATTATGATACAAAAGCAATTTAAAGGGCCCTATGTCAGACATTTCCTCAGTTTATGATTGTTATCCCAGTATCCAACATTTGTCCTGGAATGTCCATTTTTTAACAAAGTATTTTTATTAGTAACTAATCAAAATAAGCTGCAAATGGATATTTTAGAACTCCATTTTGTACTTTGAATGTTGCCATGTTCTCAGAGTGGCATAAAACACATGCCCAGTGAATAGAGGAGGGAAACCTTCCAAATACCTTTTGCAAAGCCAGCAAAATCTTCTATTTTGTGGTGTTCTTGTCTGATACCAAAACGAGACAAGAACACCACAAAATAGATTGTAGGTCAATATCCTTGATGAACATCGATGCAAAAATCCTCAACAAAGTATTAGTAAAATAAATCTAACAATACATTAAGAGGATCATACACCATGATCAAGTAGGATTTATTTATTCCAGGAATGCAAGAATGGTTCGTTATCATCGAATCGATCAATGTGATGCATCACATTAACAAAATGAAGGATAAAAATCACGTGATCATCTCAAAAGATACAAAAGCATTTGACAAAATTCAACATCCATTTATGACAAAAAAAAAAATTTTATACAAAGTGGATGTAGAGAGAACATACCTCAATATAATAAAGGCCCACAGCTTAAAAAACAAAAATTAAGAACTAGGCAGAAGCCTGAACAGACATTTTTTCAAAAGAAGACATACAGAGGACCAACAGACACATGAAAAAATGTTCAACATCACTAATTATTAGGGGAAAACAAATCAAAATCCCAATTAAATATCACCTACACCTGTTAGAATGGCTGTTATTGAAAAGATAATAAATAACAGATATTGGAGAGATTGTGGAGAAAATGATACCCTCCTACACTGTTGGTGGAACTATAACTTGGTGCAGCCACTATGGAAAACAGTATGGATATTCCTCAAAAATTTAAGAACAAAACTACTATTTGACCTAGCTATTCTACCTCTGGGCATTTATCCAAATAACAGTTAAACACTGATTCAAAAAGATATATGCACCCCTATGTTCATTGCAACATTAGTTACAGTAGCCAAGACATGGAACCAACCTAAGTGTCCATCAATGGATGAATGGATAAAGAAGATGTGATATATATATGCAATGGAATACTACTCAGACATAAAAAAAAGAATGAAATCCTTCCATTTGTGATAACATGGATGAACTTTGCAGGTATTATGCTAAGTACAAGTCAAACAGAGAAGGACAAAATACCATATGATTTCATTCAAATATAGAATCTAAAAACAAAACAAAACAAATGAACGAACAAACAAAAAATAAACTAATAGATGCAGAGATCAGATTAGTGGTTACCAGAGAAAAGTGGGTTGGGGGATGAATGAAATGAGCAAAGGGGGTCAATTGTATGGTGATGGGTGGCAACTAGACTTGTGGGGGAATCACTTGGTAGTGTATACAGATGTTGAAGTCTAATGCTGAACACCCAAAACTTATGTAATAAAAAAATTATGTCATTTAAATTATTTTTATCTCCTCATTTCCCTCTCAAAATTTCTGGGTTTAAATAATCAATTTTATAGTGAATCTACTTAATAGTATTCATGATGGATAGATAGAAAATGTAAGAAAAAATAATTTTATTATACCATGAGCCGAAAGTGTTACAAGAGACATGGGAGAGCAGGGTGATTACAGAGGTAAAAGGAAAGAACAAGCAGAGTGTATCTCTGTTTTCAGTGCCTCTAATTCATACAGAATATGCCCTTACCATAGAGACTGTCATGTAGCCTAGCACGATGTTTTTTAAAAGAACTTGAATTAAAGAAGATCCAAATGGTCACGAATGAATGCCTTTTGGATTTATCACTTTCACAATCTAGATTTCTCAAATTTATGTTTTATTCTAGATAAAGTAACATTCCTATCTATTTAAAAAACATTAGTGGAATTTTAAGAATAATTTGTACAGATGAGATAGAGTTTTAAATCAAATCACCCAGTTAGTAGATGTATAATCCTAATTTTCTTAAATTCACCTTTCTAAGGGTAAGGCAATAGAGGTTTATAATATTCAAGTAATTTGCCAAACCATAATTGGCCATAGAAAAAAGATATTTTGGGACTAATGACCTCTTAGACCAGATTTACCATAGACTCTCACCACCTTTCTCCTCATGTGTTTGCCTTTCAGCCAGAGGTTTCAATGCAAAGAGTATTCTGGGACGGAGTTATTTATATAATTTACCTCAAAGAGCATTTCATACATATCTAAAGTATATATTTGAAGATTTAGAGGCAAACTATTTTGAACAAACAACAAACTCTATTCTACTATAATCTACACCATGAAAGAAAGAATTAAAACAAGCCAGATTTTGGGTGGGGAGAAAGCCTAGGCCAGAAAAAAAAAAAAAACCAGCCAATTCGAAAGGAAGGCTAAAGAATGTGAACATAAATAATTTCTCTGAAGTAGATGTTTGTTTATAAGTTGAAAATTCATTTAAACTCCTCATCCTCATTGTATGGGCAGAAGTGACATCACTAGTATTTTAAGTATCTTTATAGATTAAAAATGAGAGTAAAAATATAAGTGAAATAGGATATTGAATCACCTCAGTAAGAAAGAGACTTATTCTTTGATTTGTGTGTTTTCTTTCAAGAAAATTACTTTTTATCAGAAAACTATCTGTGAGAGGATTTATAGTGTTAGCAAATGAACAGCATGTATGATATGCTTGCATAGTAATTTGAAGGAAATATAGTCAACTCATATATATGTCAATTTAGTGGTAATGAAAAAGTATTATGTTTTCCATTGGTTAAGTAAGTACTAAAGCATTAAGTAAAGACAAATATTTATACTATATTTCCCATGACTTTATTGAGGTAGAATTATTTTATTGACCAATCACGCATGCATCTTAAAAAGTAGATATCCCAGGTTCAGTGTTGGGCAGGTATATGGACATCCGTTTCCTATGGAAAAATACTATAAAACTTCACACAACAAAATATTGTGTAATGAAATGCATTTATTTTTTCTCCAAAAATAAATTTATCTGTGTAGCATAGAGTATCGTTCTAAGAATATAAAATGTAACTCTTGCCAAATGAGCATACAATGTAGCTTTCGAAAAACTGAAAAGCTTTATAATGAGAGATAGTTGCATTTGTAGCAAACATCATTCTACAAAAAAATGGGATTTAAAATGTGAGGTAGACTGGTGCGACACCTGACTTGATAAACAGCAGCTGTGATCTCTGTACATTTCTATTAGAGGATTAAAGAAAACATTTTCAGTGCTAACATTTCTATTTTTTGTCTTATACACTAATTTAAAAATAGTGATCATTTGGTAAAATTGTTAATTCAAGTATTTCTTGCCTAGCCTGTCATGATAATTGACTGTAGATGTCACACCACTAAAAACATCATAGAAAATATCCAAAACAAGCCAGAAGTTTCAGCTACCACCCTTAAGAGAGCTTTTCTTTTTGCTAAAAATAAGAACTAAATAGAATGACCTGTAATTTAGTTGAGACACAATGCTGATTAATAATAAAAGTTCCCAACAATTGAAATCAAGAAGGAAAATGAACCTAAAATATCTCAATTGATAACCAGTCAATAGGTCCCGTTTGGCTGTGCTTGTTATATTCCAATCACTAGGCGAACTGCTTTCAATGGATTACCTCATTTAACTCTCAAAACAATGCTATTTCAAATGCTATTACAATATCAGCAGGGAGACTGAAGCTTAGAGTACTTAATACTATGCTCAAGGTCATATAGCTAGTATGTTAAAATGCCAGTATTAATATCCAGGCCCTATGATTTCACAGTTATACATTCTTAACCACTACTGCTGCTGCCTCCCGTCATTCGCTCAGGTTCCTAAAGTGGGGGGAAGGGGACGGCCGCACAGATCCAAGAGGATGGAAGGCTGGCTTTGTTTAATGAGGAGTCTAGGTCCTGCCCATGCCTCATTTGGTTGGCCTGCAGTATTGAGGACAAGTTTATGATGTGCCCTCATCATATTCTAGACACAGGACTTTTCAGGGGAACGACTTATCTCCAAACTCTCTCTCTCATGAATGAAGTTGAATATGTTTACATAATTCTGGGATACATATAATTAGCATAGGAGAAGTACTACTCGAAATATGAGGCAAGTTAGGATAATGATGGAGCGAGGAGGTTTTGTGAGTGGATGGATATACCACACTAATAAAATTAGAGTTCTTGTAGAATGAGCATAACAATAGTACTGACTCAGAATTTGAAGTCTAAAATGAGATACTATATGTAAATATTACTTATAAATAGGAGGGTTTTTTAAATTGTAGAAGGATTTTACATAGTATTGAGGTTTTATTGTTTTATTTTTTTTCCTACCTCTCATATATTACCTTAAATTTTTGACAAAGTGAAGCCTCTTTACATGTATTTTATTTCATGAAGAAAGTGCAGTTGTGGTGACCATTATCACCAGGAAGGTCTATAAACAGAAGATGTTTTTAGAATACAATCATACACTGCTACTTAATTTTTAACTTAGCCGTCAAATATTATAAGGGTAAATGGTATTATAGAAATGATGTTTGTAAGCAATTTCTTATAAATTCAACATATTTTTATTATTGAATTCTAATTTACTGTGATATCCAGGGCAACATTTTGATCTTCAAATCTTTAGACTCTTTTAGAGTCACATCTCAGGGCTATAAGCACACAAGTGCTCATCAAGCTAGCCAGCTGGTTGGACTGTTACAAGGTATCAGTTCAAAACATACACTAGGGCTTCCCTGGTAGTGTAGTGGTTGAGAATCTGCCTGCCAATGCAGGGGACAGGGGTTCGAGCCCTGGTCTGGGAAGATCCCACATGCCGCGGATGCGGCTAGGCCCTTGAGCCACAATTGCTGAGCCTGCGCGTCTGGAGCCTGTGCTCCGCAACAAGAGAGGCCGCGATAGTGAGAGGCCCGCGCACCGCGATGAAGAGTGGCCCTCACTTGCCGCAACTAGAGAAAGCCCTCGCACAAAAACGAAGACCCAACACAGCCATAAATAAATAAATACATAAAATTTTTTTTAAAAAATACACTAAACACATTAAATCAAGGGGTAGAAATAACATTTATCTAAAAAATAAAATAATGTTTATCTTACCATTAATTTTACTTTTTAAAATTACATGTGAATACATCTCAGAAAGGCCACTTATGTATGTGCATGTGTTTAAGAAAGTTTCCTTATAACATTAAAGCATTGTGGTGCTCTACGACTGGGTAAATTAAAATATTGAAAATTTCAAAACACTTTTGCCAATATATGTAAATCTGTTTTCCTCAAAAGTTTAGAAGTGAGAGTTAACTGGTGCCATTTTAGAGAAAGTGTGTGCCATATAACCTAATTGCCAAAGCCTCATTTCGATGTCAGACGAATCCAACAAATCAGACTGAGTTTCTATCCAAAAAGTCTGCCTTCATTTTTCAATTCAGAAAAACATGCTGATGCCTGTTTGCCTGAAAACTCTCTGGTTTCTGAGTTCTAATTCTAAGGTGGATATAGGCAAAGTTTGGACCTTGCCACGAGTTTGTTACCTGCATGTTATAAGGTGCTACCACCCTCAATGTTTCACCTCTGTTCTCTTCACCCTCTGTCGTGCACCTCTCCTCAGGAGTGATCATTAGGGGATAGAAAGGTGAGGTCATTAAATAAACGCTGTTATCAACCTCACCACATTTTGCAATATAATATTCCTACAAGTTAAAAATACGGTTTTATCACCCTTAATAGTGGTATCTCTAAAAGGGAGAAAGACATACCTTCCTGGTAGTTAGATTAAAGGAAACTCCACGACTATAAATATTTTATATTGTTCTTTGCTTAGAACCCCAGCATTTTTGCACCCCACATACACCACAAAAACATTCCAGGTAACAGGTATGTCTTCCTTATAAAGTTGGAAAGGGTAGCAGGGGAGAAGGCCTCGGAATGGGAGGAATGGAAGGAGATACCTAATGAACCTCGTCTACAAGTGCAGGTTCATGAAAGTCAGGTTTAGGGAAAAGTCTATATGGAAGTTAAGGACCTGGAAAGTTATTCTCCTACTCCCCAAGAGTGTGTGTGTCATAATTTGAAAATCCCTGCATGATTCTGTATTAACCTCTGAATAATTTGAGGTGAATGGATGTATTGAGAACTAAACTCAATGGATTCACTAGAAATTTTGTTTTTAACTCCATTTAATGTAACAGTGCAATGGTGTTAGTAACTCGAAATGGATTATGATTACTATTATAACAAAAAAATTAAGTTTTTTAAAACAAGTTTACACATTATTTTAAAGTTTAGTTTAATGTTTTCTGGGAGTAGTTAATTTTATTTCAAAAGAAAGTAGAAAGAAAATATAAGGCAGTTTGCAGTTGAATTCAAATGATGCTTAGTTTTAAGAAAGGAAGCTAAATCAATAATAGCAGAAGTTTTTCTGGAGAAAAAGTCAATTTATGAGTCACTATACGTATCATTGTTTCATTACGGAAATCAAATGCATGTAACCATTTATTCTCTGTCTGTTTAGAACTACAAAGAGGGATATAACTCATAATATATTTAAAATAAAGTTAATTCATATAGTCACATAGTCATTAAATACACTAGTCAGTAGTAAAATTTTAAAAATATAGTTGTATGCATAAAATAGCCACTGCCTCTTTTCTTTATTGTATGTTTGATCTTGTTACATCAAGATAAACTTTAAGAGCATATACATTATTATAGCCATCCCTTTTCTTTAGGAGCAAATTTAGAATTATCATGAAAAAGTATCATAACATGTTGAAGATCTTGACACGAAGCAGAAGGGTAAAAGGTATATTCATTGTGATTTTTATTTAAACTGAAGCTCATACAAAGCTGACAGTACAAAAACAACAGCGACAGTGAAAACAGAACCCCAAGGGTTTGCTTCTAAACACAGTGTGGTTTCTGTTTATCTAGTTTTAATTTACTTTGATATGATTTTTGTGGTCACTCATGAAAATATTATAGTAATCACAACATCTAATTTAAAACTGAAATCACATTTAAATAATTCATAGACATACTTTTAAGTTCTTTCAAAAGATAATCAAGTTTTAATGCCAGTTTAAGTGCCTTTCGGTCCCTTAAGAGACCTCAGTATCAGTCTAAACTGTTCCTAACAACAGAAACAGAAAAATAAATGGTGTATCACTGGTTTGATGAAGATGCAGCAGAGAAAATAGATGGAGGTGTTCTTTCCCACAACAAAAATAATTATAACTCTCTCATAGCCGTAGGTATCTAAGAGCTCAAATTTCTCAGGTTTTAAAACGTTTTCTCATAAATGGAGTCAATTGAAAAAGTAAGTGGCATCTGCTGTTTCTGTTGAAACCATTGTTTTTTCAGCTCATGGTTTTTCCACAGAGAAGTGTGCAAAATGACCCCTGAACTATGTAAAATATTGTTGTATTCTCTTAATCAATTCCATTTAAAATGTGGTTTAGCTTGAGAGGCTTTTGAAAACTTTTAAAATAAAATCAGGTCACTTGAGAATTTAGCATGGAAATGTCAGTTAAAACAATAAAAAACTATATATTATAGAATAAATTTAATATTAATTATTTTGGTCAGCCTATTTGTTCAAACTAAACATATATTATTTTCACTCTCTTTTCAATAACTGGTTCTCCCTTTTTATGCTTCTTCTTTTTTTTCGCAAACTCGGGTGAGTGACTCTTTAATTTCAAAAACAAAATGATCTAAATATTTCGTACATTGTTTATTTGGATGTTAAGCATATTCTCCATGGAAAAGGTTTATAGCCTTCACTTTGTAGGTTCCTTTCAGTTGTATTAGTTATTATAATTATTAAGCTTTCATTAGCTCCTCTCTATTGATTTATATTTGTTTTTTAAACTGTTATATGGCTTCCCAACTAAAATCCATTTTGTAGTCTGAGAAAACATCAATTTAAAAATATTCTTTACACCTCTACTCTGAGCATTTAATCTATTGAAATTTTATCTCCTTTAATTCATTATTTTCCAGTTTTTGGAAAGTTCAGGTCCTTCTTGTTTTAGTTTGCCTTATAGTCTTTGAAACACTCAACCGTACCTAAAATATATGATGCTTAAGAAATATTCAGTACATAATTGCTGCTTTATACAAATCTTGATGTGAGTTATCACGTATTGAAGTTGCGATGGTTAAATTTTACGTGTCAGTGTGGCTAGGTTATGGTGCCCAGCTGTGTTTGGTCAAACACTAGATGTCGTTGTGGTGGTATTTGTAGATGGAATTAACATCTACGACCGGTTTACTTTAGGTAAAGGTGATTATCATTGGCAAAGCAGGTGGGCCTCATCCAATCATTTGAAGACCTTAAGCACAAAAACTCAGGTTTCTCTGAGAAGAAGGAACTCTGCCTTACAACTGTATCATAGAATTCTTGCCTGAATTTCCAACCTGCCTGCCCATTCTACAGATTGCAGACTCAAGAGTATAACATCAACCCTTGCCTGACTTTCCATCCTGCTGATTTGTCCTATGAATTTCACACTTGCCAGCCCCAACAATCAAGTGAACCAATTCCTAAAATAACGTATTTTTAAAATAAAATAATTCATTATATGTACATGCATTCCTATTGGTTATGTTTTTCTGGAGGATCCTGATGGATACAGAAGGTATATGTATTTTGAATATTAGAGTATGTTTAATATCTGTATTTGTATGCATTTTTATCATCCTTGTTACCTAAGTTCCTTATAAGTTACTATATATCACAGGCTAAACTATGATATGGATTTTACTTCCATGTAAAATAGGTGGTCTGCATTCAAATCCTCCATCACCTTTTACTTCCCCCTCCCCTAGGATGTTTTATTAGCTCAGTTACCTTCTAGTTGAGATGGGTCAGCACACAATTTCCTGTTAACAGTAAAGATTGAATGAACACATCTTACCTGTCAGGCACAGCTTTGATCTCATTCTCCATGGTGAGGTAAAAGCCACTGCAAGAAGACATCATTTGCCATATTTCTCGTATGAAACTGTAGGCACACATGGATGGAATGCTTTAAGCTTTTTCCAAGAAAACAGAAAGAGTCAAAAAAGAAAATCGAAGTGTTCTTTAAAGCAGTGAGAGATTCTGGATTTCTAATATTAGATTGGGGCCTTTTTTTAAAAAAAATTCATATAACACCAAAGGAACTCTGTAGAAGATGTATGCATTTTTTTCATTCCTGCTATAATATAAAGCATGTACTACACTTGAAAAAAAAAACATAAAGAGCATACTTTAACTGTACTAAATCAATATTGGTGAAACTCATTCTAAGACTACTTAGAAGAAGCTAAATGCCGATGTTATTCTTTAACTGTACAGGAGTAAAAACTGAATATAAATTGCTTTTGCAAAGGATTTAAAGCTTCTCTGTAACTATCTTGTCAATTTTATTGGCAGAGATACCTAGTTAAGGCATTTTATTCAAAATTTCTCTGTGAGCAAAAGACTAATAATGGCAAGCATATTGAAACCCTATCTTAGGAGATCCTAGTCTATTTTTCCCCAGTGCTGTGAATCTTGATTTGTTTGTTGTTTGTTTGTTTAGTACTATCAAAGCTTTCTCTTTATATGGATTAAAATGAATTTTGATGTCCTTTTTTATTCTTTCAGGGTTTCTTTATACTGTAACAATGCTTCACTGGGTTCATTACAATTATGTCTAATTACTATTTAGAATTTTTCCTATTTACATAGGCCAGAAGAAAACCAATAATGAGTTTTACAAAATGTGCACAACATTTTACCCTTTTAAAAACAATTATTAGAATAAAAGAAAGCTGATTTTTATGACTGGCTTGAATTAATACATGTAACTAAAATTATTATTGGTATAGTCAAGAAAGAAATGGCAAATCACAAGTACTTTAAGAATATGGGATTAATCTCTTTAATTGTATAAAAAAGAATGTGGGATTAATTTCTTTAATCATATAAATAATTTTCTATGAAATAAAAAATATGTAAGCAGGCATTTCATAGAAAAATAAATATATGCGGCCAATAGCAATGTTTAAGACAATGAAAAATCTTCATTATTAATAAAACATTTAGCAACAAATATTAAATTATATAGCCTGCCTTCCAAAATGGCAAAATTTGATAAATACATAAGAACCACTGTGGCCTATTAGGTAGGCAAAGAGACATTCTTAAATGTTTCTTTTTTTTTTTTTGAATTGAAGTATAGTTGATTTACAATGTTGTGTTAATTTCTGCTGTACAGCAAAGTGATTCAGTTATACATATATACATTCTTTTTTTAAATATATTCTTCTCATTATGGTTTATCACAGGATATTGAATATAGCTCCCTGTGCTATACAGTAGGACCTTGTTGTTTATCCATTCTATAAACAACATAGTTTGCATCTGCTAGCCTCAAACTCCGGCTCATTCCCTCCCCCAGCCCACCTCCCCCTTGGCAACCACAAGTCTGTTCTCTGTGAGTCTGTTTCTGTTTCATAGATAAGTTCATTTGTGTCATATTTTAGACTCCACATAAAAGTGATATCATATGGTATTTGTCTTTCTCTTTCTGACTTACTTCACTTAGTATGACAATCTCTAGTTCCATGCATGTTGCTGCAAATGGCATTATTTCATTCTTATTTATGGCTGAGTAGTATTCCATTGTACATATGTACCACATCTTCTTTATCCATTCCTCTGTCAATAGGCATTTAGGTTGTTTTCATGTCTTGGCTATTGTAAATAGTGCTGCTGTGAACATAGGGGTGCATGTATCTTTTTTACTTATAATTTTGTCCAGATATGTGCCCAGGAGTGGGATTGCTGGGTCATATGGTAGTTCTATTTTTAGTTTTTTGAGGAACCGCCATACTGTTCTCCATAGTGGCTGCACCAACTTACATCCCCATCAACAGTGTAGGAGGGTTTCCTTTTTTCCACACCGTCTCCAGAATTTGTTATTTGTAGACTTTTCAGTGATGGCCATTCTGACCAGTGTGAGGTGGTACCTCATTGTAGTTTTGATTTGCATTTCTGTAATAATTAGCTATGTTGAGCATCTTTTCATGTGCCTGTCAGCCATCTGTATGTCTTCTTTGGAGGAATGTCTATTTAGTCCTTCTGCCCATTTTTTGATTGGGTGGTTTGTTTTGGTTTTGTTATTGAGTTGTGTGTGAGCTGTTTGTATATTTTGGAAATTAAGCCCTTGTCGGTTGCATCGTTTGCAAATATTTTCTCCCAGTTGTCTTTTCTTTCTGTTTATGGTTTCCTTTGCTATACAAAAACTTGTAAGCTTGCTTAGGTCCCATTTGTTTATTTTTGCTTTTATTTCTATTGCCTTGGGAGACTGACATAAGAAAACATTTGTATGATTTATATCAGAGAATGTTTTGCCCATGTTCTCTTCTAGGAGTTTTATGGTGTCATGTCTTATGTTTAAGTCTTTAAGCCATTAAATGTTTCTTATGGCAATGTAAATTGATTCTACACTCTGATATGTTGATAATAACACAGAAAATTCCTTAAGTTTTTCTATATCTTGAGAAAATAATTAAAAATGATAGAGTTAGATACCAGCATGTGTGATATAGAGTTTATTCCTTTATCCACTCTTTTATTTCAGTATGTACTGAACACAGAATAACTACAGACACTGATCCTGTGGATCTTGTGGTCAAATAACAAACTTTCCTCATCCTCACCGAGATTCAACTCAGCTAAGGGACAGTTGCCTTTTAAAAAGTAATTATACATAGTAATTTCTGCTTTATTTAAGCTCCATTACTTATCTCTTGAGTGACTTTGGGCAAGTTATATATTCTCTACATGCTTCAGGTTCCTCAAGTATGTGTATATATATATATATATATACATATATATACATATATGTCAGACAGATGAATACAGAGAATCACAAGCAGAAACCTCTGCAGGAACCAGTGCCGGGTTAGGAAAAGCTGAACTGCAATTGACAAATTGCTGAAGGCTCAGTGAAGCTGGAGTTCTGAAGGTTAAAAACTTAAGGAAGAACCAGTCATAGGTGGCCTCCCATACATTTTGTGAGTTTTAGCTCCAGAAGCCCAACCTGGTTCTCATAATGAAGATTAGAGAAAAATCCCCTCATGCTTCCAGAACAGAGGGAGAGAAAAAAGGAACCATTTAAAAATACACCAGAGCATTCTGTTCTCCTAACAAGCCTTGGCTTTGAAAGAAAACTATTTTACCAGAGCCTAAACTACTGGGATTTTGTCAAAGCTTAACTGACTTGGGAGAAGGCAAGTACCCAACTCCAACCAACTCTAGCCATCCCGTTCCACCTACAGGGAGGGAGAGGGAATAAAAAACTGTGAGGCTCGAAGGCAGAGGCATAGATTCTCCAAAGGACAGTGACCTAATCATCAGACTGTGAAATGCTTCCCCTTTCCAACACATTACTAATGGTCTATTTACTATAGTTCCTTTTACCCAATACATCATGTCTGGCTATCAAGAAAAATTACAAGCATGCTATAAGGCAAAAAAAAAAAAAAAAAAAAAAAGCTTGAAGAGACAGAGCAAGTATCAGGGTCAGACTCAGTTATGGCAGAAATGTAGGAATTATCAGACTGGACATTTGAAACAACTATGATTAATATGGTAAGGATAGTAATGGAGAAAGTAGAAAGCATGCAAGAACAGGTCGACAATATAAGCAGAGATATGGAAATTCTAAGAAAGAATGAAAAAGATGTCCTGGAAATCAAATTAAGAATGTTTTTGATGGGCTCACAAGTAGACTGGAGTTGGCTGATGGAAGAATCTCTGAGTGTGAACATATCTCAATAGAAACTTCTTAAATGAAAAATGAAAGAAGAAAGACGGAGGGAAAAAGAGAAAGCAACAGACTATCTAAGCACTAGGGACAACTACAAAAGGTGTAACATACATGTATTGGGAATACCAGAAAGAGAAGAACAAAAGCAAGAGAATAAATATTTCAAGCAATAATGACTGAGAGTTAATTAATGGCATTAATATCAGACACTAAACCACAAATCCAGGTAGCTCAGACAACAGAAGGTGGAAAAATACCAAAACGAGTACACCTAGGCTTATCATTTTCAAACTGCAGGGAAAAAAATAAATAAATAAAAAAACTTTAAAGAAACCAGAGGAAAAAAGCACCTTACCTAATGGAGGAACAAAGATAAAATTATCCTCTGATTTCTCCTCAGAAACCATGTAAGCAAGAAGAGAGAGAAGTTATATTTAAAGTTCTGAGAGAAAAAGAAACTAACTCGAGAGTTCTGTACCCTGCAAAATGATCCTCCCTAAATCAAGTCTTTCTCAGACTAACAAAAATTGGGAGAATTTGTTGCCGGTAGACTTGCCTTGCAAGAGGTGTTGAAAGAAGTTCTTCAGGGAATTCCCTAGCGGTCCAGTGGTTAGGACTCGGCACTTCCACTGCTCTGGGCCCTGCTTCCATCCCTGGTGGGGGAACTGAGATCCCGCAAGATGTGTGGCGTGACCACAAAAAAAAATTTCTTCAGAAAGAAAGCGCTGTGGGTTGAATTGTGTCCTCCTAAAATTCATATGTTGAAGCCTTAACCCTCAGCATGACTCTATTTGAAGATAGGGTTTAGGAGGTAATTGAGACTTAAAAAAATCATAAGCATGGGGCCCTAATCCAATAGGAATACTGATCTTATAAGAAAAGGAAGAGAGGAAGATATCTCTCTCTCTCTCTCTCTCCCTCTCTCTGTGTGTGTCTTTGTGTGCTCAGAAGGACATGTTAGGAAAAAGTGGCCGTCTGCAATCCAGTTCTCACCAAAAACCAAACACTGCCAGAGCCTAAGTCTTGGATTTTCTTATCTCTAGAACTCTGAGAAAATAAATTTCTGTTTTTTAAGTCATCCAGTCTGTGGTATTTAGTTATGACAGCCTGAGTTGACTCATAGAATTTGGAACGTAGAAGTAAGGTACTGCTGTAACAAATACTTAAAAATGAGAAAGTAGCTTTGGCATTGGGTATTAGGCAGAGGCTAGGGGAGTTTGAGATGAGTGCTAGAAAAAGCCCACGTTGCTCTGAAGGGACTGTTGGGAGAAATATGGATATTAAATTTGATTCTCTTTAGGGGTCTAAAAGAAATAAGAACTGAAGAGCAAGTCTCTATTGTCTTAGAGAATACATATATGATCATGAACAAAACGTTGGTAGAAATGAATGTTAAAGGCAAATCTGATGAGATCTCAGATGGTGATGGGGAACATATTATTGGAAACTGGAGGAAAGGCAATCCTTGTCATAAGGTGACAAGGAGATTGAAAGAACTATGTTGTAATGTTTTGTGCAAGTGGAACTTGAAAGAGATGAAACTGATATGTAACTGAGGGGATTTCTAAGCAAAGTGTTGAAAGTGGGGCCTTTTTCTCCTTTCTGCTGATATTAAAATGTGAGGGGAGAGAGATAAATGGAAGGAATTGTTAAGCAAAAAGTAACCAGAACTTGAAGATTTAGAAAATTCTCAGCATATCCATGTTGTAAAAAATGAGAAAGATTTTGCTGAAGAAAACACTAAGGGCATTGACTGAACAATGTGTTGATAAGGAGATTAGTATGGGTATGAATCCCAGATCTAATCAGCCATTTCAGTAGAGGGCAACAAGAGAGATGGGATTATAGCAGCAGAGACACTGCCAGGTTAAATCAAAGAGAACACAGATAGGATACATAAAAGGGAAAGCTTTCATACTCCTGGGATTCTACAACACTGGATGACAGAGCTATTTGGCTGCAATAGCGCACTATTCTTTGAGAAAAGGAAGAAAGACACCAAAGGTAATTCAGAGGTCATCAGGCTGCCTCCTCAGTTTCAAAGAGTGGGACTACCACCTCCACTTCAGCAGGCCAGGCTGCCACCAAGAGAAGCTTGCGGGTTCGGCTGCCCAGCACTTCCATAGGGGCTGGAACTTCCAGCAGAGCCATGGGAGTGGGGCCATCACATAGGGCCCTGGGGTAATGCTGCCATCCCACTAGGACTGTAGGGCAGAGCATCTAAACAAAGAGGATTATTTTCCAGTTTTAAGATTCACTTTAATTTTCACTGCTTGTTTTGGATTTGCATAGGACTCATCCATCATCACTTTCTTTTTTTCCATTTTCTCCCTTCTGGAATGGGAATGTCTATTTTATGCCTGTCCCACCATTTTGTTTTGGAAGCACATGACTTGTCTGATTTCATAGGTTCACAGCTGGAGAGGAATTTTGTCTCAGATGAATTGTACCTCAAATCTCACCTGATTTAGATGATATTTAGAAAGACTTTGCACTCTAGACTTTAGAGTTGATGCTGGGATGAGTTAAGACTTTTGTGACTTTTGGAATAGAATCTTGTGTGAGATAAGAACATGGATTTTGGGAGATCAGAGACAGAATGCCATGAACTGAATTGTGACCCCTCCGGAGTAATATGTCGAAGCCTTAACCTTCAGTGTATACTGTATTTGGACCTAGAGTTTAGGAGGTGATGAAGGTTAAATGTAGTCATAGGGGTGAGTCCAATAAGTCCAATAAGACTTTTGGCCTTATAAGAGGAAAAGAATGAGATTTCTCTCTCTCTCTCTTTCTCTCTCTCTCCCTCCCTCGCTTTCTCTCCATGTGCACTCAGAGGAAAGACCATGTGAGGACAAAGCATCCATCTCCAAACCAGTAATAGAGTCCTCCTAAGAAACTGAGTCCTGCTAGAACTCCAGTATTGGACTTCCTGGTCTCCAGAACTGTGAGAAAATAAATTTATATTGTTTAAGCCATGCAATATGTGATATTTGTTATGGCAGTTTGAGCGGATAGTACAGAAGGAAAATGATACTAGTCAGAAACTCAGATCTAAATAAAGAAGAGAAAATCATTAGAACAGGAATAAGTAAAGGTAAAATAAAAATGTTTATCTTTCTTATTCTTTTTTTTACTGAGTTATATAGTTGATGTACAATATTATATAGGTTACAGGTATTCAATGCAGTGATTCACAATTTTTGAAGGTTATACTCCATTTACAGTTATTATGAAATATTGGCTGTATTTCCTATGTTGTACAATTTATCCTTATAGTTTATTTAATACATAATAGTTTGTACCTCGTAATCCCCTACCCCTCTATTGCCCCTCCCCCCTTCCCTCTCCCTACTGGTAACCACTAGTGTGTTCTCTATGTCTGTGAGTCTGCTTCTTTTCTGTATATTCACTAGTTTGTTGTATTTTTTAGAGTCCACATATAAAGTGAGATCATACAGTATTTGTGTTTCTCTAACTCATTTTACTTAGCATAATATCCTCCAAATCCATCCATGTTCTTGCAAGTGGCAAAATTTCCTTCTTTTTTATGGCTGAGTAGTATTCCATTGTATATATGTACCATATCTTCTTTATCCATTCATCTGTTGGGTACTTAGGTTGTTTCCATGTGTTGGCTGTTGTAAATAGTGCTTCTTTGAACATTGGGGTGCATGTATCTTTTAGAATTAGTGGGTTTTAAAGCCAAAGAAATTTATCTATATGACAATGTTTTCAATGTAGAGTGCCAAGTAGGAATGTGTTTGTAGATCAGGATTCAATTAGTTGCGAACAAGAGACAAAGCATTTCAGCAAACTAGGATTAAAGGGGTTTTTTACACATTAGAATATGCAGAAATGCTATTTAATCGATATAAAAACAGAGTGCAGTCAGTGTAGGAAGCAATCCTATTTTATTGAGGGAGCAAAGGCTGACCATATCAATGATGCTCTTACTGAGCATACATTTATAGGCTTTGAAAATGCGTGGCGCTCTACTAGATCATTTTGCAATTAATATAGACTGTTGCTGTTTTGAGTTTTGTTTTTGTCGTGTATTGGAGAATAAAAAAAAAGTTTCGTAAGTTGAGTTCTATTTCCAGGACGACAGAGTTAGCAGCTCAGCAGACTCATTCCCCAGCAAAACAAACAACATGGAAAACACTATTAAAACAAAACCCAAAGAAAATAAACTCCACTATTCTCAATCTCTGGAAATTGCACTAAGGGCATAGAATAAATGAAGTGTTTCTCTAGGATAATCTACTAAAACTCAGTAAGATCAGTGAGATTCTGACATTTGAGCCACCACCCACTTTTTCTTCTGCCCCTTCGTACCTAGCCATAGATCAGCTGGATGGAAGTTTCACTTAGGGTGAAAATATCTAAGATGAAGACAGCCCTTTTCTACTCTCATGCCTCAGTCAAGGCTTACTCTATCTCTCCAAGAGGGACAGGCCACCAGCATTTCTCATCCCTTCCGACTCACAGTTGAAGAGGCTAAATTCCTGGTGAGTATAGCAGAGGCTGGGGGCTCCCATCTTCGATTAGCCCCTTACTATCAGGACAAAGTCTCTTCTCCAGGCACAGCAGACAAGCAATACTGGGGCCTCAAATGCTCTCTTCCCAGCTTATTTGCAGGGTGGAGGCACTGCACCTGGAGAAATGGGGAGAGGAAAACCAGGAAGAACAGAGGCTACTCTTGGCCCAGAACACAGACTAGAGGCTCAGATAGTTTGCCTAGGACAAGAAGCCATGCATAAAACAAAAGAGCTCTGAAGCTCTCCTCAAGGCACTAACTTTATTTGAAACAGAGTGTGAAAATTACAGCCTAAGAGCACTCTTAAAATGTGAGTTCCTTTTAATTAAGAGCAACACACTAAACCACGGGCCACTGAATTCACAACAGAAAACTAGGGAAGGAGAAAGTGAGAAGAGCCCTCCTCGAGTTTAAACCTGAAAGACTGGCCTCAAAAACTACTCATGCCAAATATAATTTGATCAGACTACTGAATATTTTTCATGTCATAAGGCACTGTCAATAAAGAAATCAGTGGTAATTAGTAGAACCTAAGAAACAGGTATGTAATACCAAATAAAGTAGACAGTTTACCAGAGAGATCAGAAAAAAAGTGGAAAGCTGCCCTGCTAAAATCACTGTCATCTCAGTGTGGTCATAGCACACCCAAGACTGCTTTCTTTAAGAAGCCACATCAAAGTCTTCAGACTACAGGGGAAGTAGACTTCAGTGAAATAGCCTAGCTAAGTCACAAAACAAATAAACAAACAGCAACACAAACAAATCCCAGAGAATGGCAGAGGGAAATCAGTATGAAGAGTTACTATAATGTATTACCTAAAATGTCCAGTTTTCAACAACAACAACAAAAAATATAAGACATACAAATAAATATCAATGTGACCCATTACAGGAAAAAATGAACAAAGAAACAACAGAAAAAAAACAAAACAGACAAAAGAAATTGCCAGTAAGAGGGTCCAGATATCAGATTTAACAAACAAAATTTCAAGTTAGCTTTATAAATACGTTCAAATTGGAATATACCCAAATGGAAATTCTGTAGTAAAAAGTACAATAATTGACTCAAAAATTTATTAGAGGGACTAACAGTGGACTTGAACTGCCAGAAGATAAAATATGTGAATTGGGAGATAGATCAACAGAAAATATGCAACCTGGAAAAACAGAGAGAAAATAGAATGAAGGAAAATAAACAGAGCCTCAAAGAAATGTGGGACATTTTTAAGTGCACCAATGTACACATAATGAGAGTACCAGAAGGAGAGGAAGAAAAGAAAAGATCAAAAACAAATATTAGGGCTTCCCTGGTGGCACAGTGGTTGAGAGTCTGCCTGCCAGTGTAGGGGACGCGGGTTCGAGCCCTGGTCTGGGAGGATCCCACGTGCCGCGGAGCAACTAGGCCTGTGAGCCACAATTACTGAGCCTGCGCGTCTGGAGCCTGTGCTCCACAACAAGAGAGGCCGCAATAGTGAGAGACCCACGCACCGCAATGAAGAGTGGCCCCCACGTGCCGCAACTAGAGAAAGCCCTCACACAGAAACGAAGACCCAACACAGCCATAAATAAAAATAAATAAATAAATAGTTTTAAAAAAACAACAACAAATATTATAAGAAATAATGGCTGATGAAAAACATTAACTTACACATCCAACAAGCTCAATGAACTCCAAGTAGGATAAATGCAAAATGATTCACACTCAGACATATTATGGTAAAATTGCTAAAAGCCAAAAACAAAAATAAAATAATGAAAATAGCAAGAGAAAAACAGCTTATTGTGTATGAAGGAAGCCCAGTAAGATTAAAACCTGACTTTTCATCAGAAACAATAGAGGCCAGAAGGCAGTGGGATGACATAGTTAAAGTGCTGAAAGAATAAATGTCAACCAAAAAACTTATATACAGCAAAATACTTTTCAAAAATTAATGCAAAATAAATACTCAGATAAACAAAAACTGAGAGAATTTGGTGCTATCATTCCTGCCTTACAAAAAGCACTAAAGGAAGTTCTCCAGGCCATTAACAAGTATATCTGGATAGAATTCAAATCTATATAAAAATCAAAGAATACTTTTAAAGGGAATTATATAATTACAAAGACAGTATATATGAATTTTTTATTCTCCCTTTTCTTAGCTTATTTAAACAGGAATTGTATAAACATACATATAGAATTATACTCTTGGTTCTGTAACATAATGAATTGTAATAATATCTGACAAGCTCACAAGGGAAGTCAGTGGGAGCAGAGCTGTAATTGGAGTAAAGATATGATACTAGATGGTATTTTGAACCACAAGAACAAATAAATAGAATCAGAAATGATAAATAAGTTGAACAGAACAAAGTTTATGAATATATACTTAATTTCATTTCTTTTTCAATTACTTTAATAGACATAAAATATACAAAGTAAAAATTTATAACAATATATTGTAGGAATTGTAACATATGTAAATATATACGTGTGTGTATACTCATGTATAGGTACAGAGACAAATTATATATATATTATTTTATATGTAACGTAATTATATATGTGATATACAAACAAATAGCACTGAAAGGGAGAATAGGAAACAGGGTTATAAAGGAGTGACATTTCTATATCTCACTGTAATCAAGTTAGTATAAATCTGAAGTAGTTTGTGATAAATTGAGAGGTATAGAGTAAGCTCTGGAGTAAAACATATAATGGAAAGTAGAGGGTTGGAAAAGAGATCGGGATTGAGTAGTTTCTTCAAAAATGTCCATTCATTTTTCATAATAACATATCATATAAAATATTCACTTTTAAAATTTAAATAGAATTAACTAAAGTGTTAATCTTTTAAAGAGCGAATTTTGTTTTTAAGTATTTTAGAACTCAGATGATGTTTTGTGCCTAAAATGTCTAGTTCTGCACTCTTAATTATATGTTAAACTGATCCGGTGGCCTTCAACTGTCAGTTCCTCTATAATTTTCTTATCACAAAATTATATTTTAATTAATTTCTTGTTTCTGGCTTACATCTCCAGTAGAATTTGTGGGAAGTCATATGGCTGCTGGCATGAACTTGAGCCCTTATGTATTTGAGAATGTCTTTTTGTTTTGTTTTCATGGTGGTGATGGTGGTAGTTTTTGTTTTGTTTCATATTTCTCAAGTAAATACATAGGACTGAAATGATCAAATCATAGGGTAAATGTATGTTTTGTTCTATTAGAAACTTCTAGTTTTCAGTGGAGAGGGCTTGTTCATCTTTCATTAAATTTATTCATATGAATGTTATATCTTATGATGCTGTTATAAATGTTTTAATTTCATTTTCAAATTATTTATTTTTGGCTATGGACTTGGCTTTCCTGTAATGACCACATGTCTTGTGTAGTTATAAAATGTACTTATTATTTTTAATATAATCACTATAAATTTTTAAGGATTTCTTAGAATTTTCTGCATACAACATCGTAAAGAGACATTAGAGACAGTTTTTAGAAATGTTTTTTAACTTCCAAATATTTGAATATTTAAAAGTACTTGCTGTCGATTTCTACTTTATTTTAATATTAAAACATAGGAGGTTTTCTTTGATTTTATAGCGGTTTTGTCTGGTTTTGATATCAGGGTAATGATAGCATCATAATATAAAGTGGGAAATAATTCCTCCTCATCAATTTTCTGAAAGAGATTGTGTAGAATTGATGTTAATTCTTAAATGTTTGTTCATAGTCTTGTGCAAAACCATATGGGCCTCGTGATTTCTGTTTGGAGTGTTTTCATTAAAGACTCAATTTACTTAAAAGTTGTAGGACTACTCATTGTATCCATTTATTATTGAGTGAATTGTGGTAGTTTGTGTTCAATGAATTGCCCCATTTTTTGTCTAATTTATCAAATTCATGTGTGTAGCATTTTTTGTATTATTCCCATATTCTTGTCATGTATGCAGGGTATGTAATGATACCCCTGTTTCTCTCCTGATAGTGGGAATTTGTCTTCTCTCTTTTCTTCTTTGTTAGCCTTGCTAGAGGTTTCTCAATTTTATTAACCTTTTAAAAAATATAACTCTTTGTTTAATTGATTTTATCTATTGTATTTCTGTTTTTAATTTCAGTAATTTCTGCTCTTATGTTTATTTTTGCCTTCCTTCTTCTTGATTTGGGCTTATTTTGCCCCTCTTTTGTTAGGTTCTTGAGGTGGGAGCTTCAATTATTGATTCAATTATTTGATTTTTTTTTCTAACATAGGCATTTAGTGCTAGACATTTTCCTGTAAGCATTTCTTAAGCTATGTTCCACAAATTTGTTCTCCTGTATTTTCATTTTTATTCAGTTCAATGGATTATTCGATATTCCTGAGACTTTGTCTTTGACCCATAGGTCAACTAGATATGTGTTATTTAGAACCCATGTGTTTGGATATTTTCATGTTATCTATAATAACAGATTTCTTTGTTTCCATGGTGGTTGGACAACACACTCCACATGATTTTATTTATTTATTTTTTACATTTGTTGAGGTTTGCTCTATGGTCCAGAACATGGTCTATCTTGTTGCATGTTTCATAGGCAGTTGAAATGAGTATTGTTCTCCTGTTCATTGGAATGTTCTATAAACATAAATAAGTATTCTATATATATCAATTGGATTCTCTTCTTTGATGGTGGTGTTGAGTTCTTACACATTTTTGCTGATTTTCTGTGTAGCTGTTCTAGCAACTGTTCAGAGAGGAGTGTTGATGTCTACCATCATAATTATATATTTGTCCATTTCTTTCAATTCAATCAGTATTTGTTTCACATATTTTGCAGCTCTGTTGTTTGCTATATATTCACTTAGAATTTCCATTTCTTTTTCATGGCTTTACCCTTCTATCATTATATGTTATCCATTTCTGTCTCAGGTATTTTATTTGCTCTGTTTCTACTTTATCTGATATTAATATCCCCACTCTTATTTTCCTTTGATCACTGTTTATATATTAGTTCCATCCCTTTACTTTCAACTTGCCTATACCATTATATTTGAAGCAAATTGCTGTGGATAACATATAGTTCAGTCATATTGTTTAATCTGCCTTGACAATATCTGTCTTTAATAGGTGTATTTTGATAATTTGCTTTTAAAAAGTCAACCAGAACATTAAAAATAAAATATGAAAATGTAGTGTTCAATAATTTAAAAATCAATTTTACATTAATCCTTTAATATTTTTCACATAATAACACTATGAGGTAGTTGTTTGATTTTTGTTAATAGCATACAATTTTAATGTGTTTGGAAACAAAGTCCCTGACTTGATTTGAATGAGGCAGCATTCTATAATTGAAAATACATGGGATAAGGAACCAGACCTGAATTCTATTGAATATTTTGCTAATAAAATTGTTTTATAATGTTTATATATATTATTTAATATTCTAAATCTCAGTTTGTTCTTTCTTAACTAGTGTTTTGTGAGGACCTAATGCAATGTTTGAAAGAGTTTCTAAACTATAAAATGCTTTGAATATATTACTAATTATTATTAAGCTTAACAATTTGCCCAATGTCACAGAAAATAGTAGCTCAGTCTGGCCAGAACATGGGGCTTTGCCTTCCTAGATTTTTCTATAAAAACTCTTTTCCTAATTAAAAGCATGAAACACCTCTGCAGTTGTTTCAAGGTACATTTTAGAAATTGAATACTTTCAATTTCCCAGTATGTAACTTTAAAAAATAATTTATAATGGATTAATTTTACTTAAGTTTACTTATATTTTCATAGAATTAGTAAAAATATCATACAAAATAGCATTGCTTATTACTTTTAAAACATCAAAAAAGACATAAAAAAGCACATTAGGTAAGTTGTTTATAACCTTACCATTTTTATTAAAACCCAATTCAACTTAATTAAATTAGATTTTTTCAAATGAATAAATACAACTCTATGGAAATAAATGTGCATTATATGTGCAATATTATATATACATGTATTAAAGATAAAAGACAGGTTACCAAGTGGAAAACTTGAAATTGAGAAGAAAAAATAATAAGTCCCATGATAACATAAAGAAGACAAAAAATGGCAATCTAGTTTAGTAATAAGATATTTCATTTTCTCCACAAAAGCTGTGAAACTTTTGAGAGGTGTAGGACAATAAAATATAAAATTATGGATGAAATAAAGAATTATTGACCTTCTGTGTCAGAAATCCTAATAGGACTGGTCCTATCCAATCTCAGAGAAAATGTGCAGTTAGTAGATTAGAAACAGCAAAGCTACTTGGTTCAAGTGACCCCATGATTAAATTCAATATAGCTTAGAACAGTGACCTAAATGCTCTATCAAACTAGAGTTTGAATTCTCAAAGACATATTTTCAAGGTGTAAGAAAAGGAATGGAGCAAGTGGTCTAGGAAATAATAAAGTAAAGCTAGAGCAGGAGAGGATAGGTGAAAAAAAATCAGCATTACCCAAAGAGGATAAAATTTTTAAAAAAGAAAGCAATATAGGTACAGTAACTTTACTTGGGCAGCTGCTTTCAGCATACATATTACTTTACTTTAAGGTAGATGAAGTGTTCCTATGTTATTCTTTTCTGTTTTTTTTTTTTTTTTTCTGCAATGATTTATTCTCTTAGTGGCCATCACATATTAATGCTAGCAATAATTAAATTTCATATTAAACCAGGCTGTATGCTCTTTCCCTGAAGAATGAATGCAGGTTAGCAATAATTCTTATTGGATCATAAAACTGTTCCTTAGGAAATGGATCAAAGAAATTATTCCCTAAAGCCTATCCAAAGGAAAAACCTCACAAGTTTTGTTAAGTTGTTAAATAAAACAGTAGGCAGAATTGGGAAACTCAGTAAATGAAATAAAGAAATTTAGAAATGTAAAAATATTAACTTTTTATTGAAGGTGAAATTGCATTACGATGTACAATGATGCCTGACTTAACCAATACCTGTCCAAGCAAGTCTCCATCAAATAGCTGGTGTTGCCATGTAACTAGAAGCCCTAAGTACAAATGAGGATGGCTGTAGACTGCTCAGAAGTTCCACAAATCAGAGCTTTATGCTAAAGCAAAAGATAAAAGCTCATAAAGTAACATAATCTAATTCATCAAAGATCAAACAGTAAGGAACATATAACAAGGCGATCTTTTTCAACAGACCAACAATGTCTAAACTAACTGAATTCACCTGATTATCTGCCATTTCCTAAAAACTGTTGAAAGGTTTTTTTGTTTGTTTGTTTGTTTTTTTAACTCTAGTGCACCAAAGTAATGAAAACCTGTTTTAGCAATTTGATTCTCCTTGCTTTAACGTCTATGTTAAAATGCCAGCATTCAACTTCAGAAGGATCTTGATTCTCTATTAAAACCCGTTTTGTAATTTCTGTTGAATTTCTTTTTTTTTTAACCTTTCATAACTAAATTTTGGGGACAGTTTATATTTTTCTCTACAATTTTATGATCTTCAGGAGTAGTAATGAGCAACTCATGATTATGTAGTTTTATAGATTTTTTTCAAACTCCATTGAAGTTGCCCTTGATTTCCTGAGCTAACATAACTGTGAAGGACTGTGTTCTAGATTAATTAGTGATAATTGATGTACAAATGAAAGTTGATATTGTTGTTTTAGGGCTCTGTATCATCAGAGATGTTCTTGTCAGAGGTGGTTTCACTACATAAATAATAGAATCTGAATTTATGGGGAATTTTGGTAATCAGAACACATGGTTCTACACCATGCTATATGAATACTTACTATTCAGAAGCTGTTTTTTGAAATTTCAGAACAAATCTAATTTTATCCACATTACACTCTTATTGGATTGGAATGATTATTATGCTTACCCATAGCTTAAGAATCTGAGAATATTACCCACAGAATTAAACCGAGAGATGGAGGCTAAGTAAATTGTGCAGAATCACACAGCCTTGGCAGAGAATATAGATCTTATTCTTTCAATCTACTTCTTGTTATGAATCATTAACATTTTAAAAGTGCTTTTTGTGGTGTCACTTGTATGCCATCTTCATGATTTTTGCCATATCTATATATCATCTATATGGTTATTTATTCAATATTGTTATTTAGGTTGACCCACTTTTTACTCCAAGAAAATCTAAGTATGAATATTTTACGTCACCATCATGAAGGAAAAAGCAACATACCTTGGTATAAAATGAGGATAACTATAAAACATAAGCATAATGAAAACTGTTATTAAATTAAAAATTATAAATATGTATTTTAAAACATGACAATAAAAGTAACTTGTTTTTTAAAAAGTTACTGTCACTATTTATAATATAAAAATAAGAGCATTTCTGATTATTTATTATCAGCTTTATGCTACTAAATTAGAAATAATATGAGGGATTTTGTATTATTAGAGTACTGCCTAAACTGTGTTATTAGAAAATAAGACACCAGAATATAATGACTTCAAAACAGAGAAGTTTATCTCTCTCATAGAAGAGTCTGAAGGTGCACGTAAAGGGCTGAGAGTACAGTTGGCTTCTATCTTTGACTCCACGATGGCTAATACAGTTGTCACTCAAGCAGTGAGACATAACAGGAATGGAGAACATCCATATGCCTTTAAGTTCATGACCTTAAAGTGGCACACGTCATTTCAGAATTTTACATGCTGTTGGGTAGAACTTAAATTCCAATGAAACCTGGGAAGTGTAATTCTAGTTTGATGACCACATGCCCAGCTAAAACTCAGAAGGAGAACCACTGGTAATCAGCTAGCAGTGCTATCACTAGTTTAAGTAAGGCAATTGAACTCTGTAATTTTGTTGCTATTGGCATACACAATCCAAACTCACATACATGTGACCAGAAAGGGTAGAATATAGTAAATGCCTTCTCGAAAAATATTGCATATTGAGAACTACCTCCTAAACATAAAGTTATGGTAAAAATTCATTCCATTATGTTTTTTTTCAAGAATTTATCTGAATCAATCTCCAAAACCTGTTCTTTTGAATGTGTTTATTTAGTTACATTTTCCAAGTGGTAAAAACGGAGTTCTTTCACTAACTGTTGCCATCAGGTTTGGAAAACATTTTAGAATACCTTTTAGGCACTCTCAAGTATCTCTTCATAATATTCAAAAATTCTTCAGATGAAAATAACCTTGCCATTTAGATAGTGAAAGAGACTAACTTAACATAATCAAGGACTATAAGCTGTGGTTCCATATTTTTATCGTGTTCATTCTTCCTTGGAGAGGCAATACGGAGAGATTGCTTTGTATGGACACATTAAGATTTTCAAATGAGCAACTATATTTACAAAATATGCAGTTTTCAAAGTCAGTTCTACTTATGCATATATTCTTGCATAATGAAGATTTTTTTCCCAGGAAGAATTGAAGTGCCTCTCTCATTAGAAAATATGAGTGAAGAATTTGGAATACCACAGATAGTAGCCTCAGTTTGAAAAATAGATGTTTGTAGTCACCGGCCCGGTCTTTACAAACGGAGAAAAGATTCAAGAATGCTATGACCTGCACCAAATTTAAAAGCTGGAAAGATTTATCTGCCTAATTGAAGACAATGATATGAAAGCAGCAGAAAAACATATACGTACACTACCTGTAGGAAATTAGATGTACTGAATGTTCATATTAATTTACATATTACCTATTATATACTTCTGGGTTACATAACAGGGACAGAGTAAAAATCTTAAAAAATCGTTCCTGGACTGAGAGATGGCAGTCTTTGTGGGCGAGTGACATTAATCAAATAAGCACACTAACTCTTGTAAAATTGCATTCATGTCAAATGCAAAGAAAAAAAGGCTGATAGTGCTGAAAGAGACTGTATTATTTTGAGGAACAGTTGACGTAGGCAGGACAAGGGGATATCTCTCACTGAGTGATGAATGGGGTTAGACATGAAGAATAAAATAAATATCTAGGTGAAGAGGGAAGATAAGAACACCCCAGGCATAATAATACACAATTTTATACACACACACATAGACATACACATATATATAGGCACCCACATATATATGTATAAGTTTAGATATATATGTGGTTGCCTATATTTGGCTTTCAAGTCCTATATGCTAGAGGTAGGTCAAATGTATGATTAGACAAAAGTTCTGCTTGGAAAAATCTGGACCAACCACTTCCGCTGGATAGATGAGATCCCATCAGTCAGGCTCCATTGCTGCACAGGGGTCAATAGCATAGAAAATTCATCAATGCTGTGTACTAATTAATGGATAGTTCTGCTAAAGATGATCTGGGCATGTTAGGAATAGAAAAAGAGGAAGAATGAATGCTGCCTGAGAAACCATTCATTCATTAATATAGTTTTCTCTAGTCTTTTAAAAAATTGGACTCTCTTCCTGCTCCCTTACCACTTTGAACATTCTGTAGCACTTGCACAGTGCTAAAATTACTTGCGTCCTGTTTTGTCCCTTACATTAGAATGTGGATTTCTCGAGTGTAGGAAACTATATTTATATTGTTTTTATGATTTATTTTGTCATTTATTTTTTTAATTTGTAAATAACAGGTTTTTTGTGCATGTGATATCCAGACATCAAATGTTAATTGAAGACTATTATTAAAGGAATGGAGGGCTTCCCTGGTGGTGCAGTGGTTAAGAATCCGCCTGCCAATACAGGGGACACAGGTGTGATCCCTGATCCGGGAAGATCCCACATGCCGCGGAGCAACTAAGCCCATGAGCCACAGCTACTGAGCCTGCATGCCTAGAGCTCATGCTCCGCAACAAGAGAAGCCACCGCAATGAGAAGCCCGCTCACGGCATGGAAGAGGAGACCCCGCTCGCCACAACTAGAGAAAGCCTGCCCCGCGCGCAGCAACAAAGACCCAACTCAGCCAAAAATAAATAAATAAACAAATTAATTAATTAATTAATTAAAGGAATGGAACATTTCACTAAACTGGGTAAGATTTTGACTGGCAAAATCAAATGTAAATAATTTACTTAGCAAACAAAGATGTTTATAGGGACTGGGAAGCATGTATACAGTATTTTTTACACTGAAATATAGATCATTAAAATCTGATTTTAAGATTTTCTCAATGTATTATACTTTACTTAGACTCTATCAACTAGCTGGAAATCATGAAAATTGCCTTATAAACTGCAATGTATTAATTCAAAAATTTTCATCAATATGCTAATATATTAGCTCTTTTCTAAAACACCAAGAAATTGTTACAGACACACATCTCAGTGCCATAACTTTCTCAAGGAGTACTTGTTAGCTTATATTCCTGCTTTGGATCATGGATAATGAGGACATATTTTTAAACTACCAGGCAGTGTAAATTGAACCTATGCAAAGACATACGATTCACTGAATTTAATGGACTTTCTGTTTAAAAAAAAAAGAGAGAGAGACAAATATCTTTTACAGCTCACTAGAAATTATGTAATACTCTATGATATTAACAGTCACAAATATAATGTACCTCAGGAAATACAGTCAGAAAAAAAAGAATGATAATAACACTTTTATGATTATGTAGAACAGAAGGTAACACTTTTTAAATTAGAAAATGGTTTCTTTTTTATTTTTATTTTTTGAACTAGGACATTTACGCCTTAGAAAATCATACTTCCCTCAAAGAAAAACCAAATAATTATTTACATATATAGAAATGTTTTCTCTGTCCTTCAACCTGTTAAAATTTCTTTAAATCTATAGATATTAACATATGCTTTAAATATATTATATTGAAATATAGAAATTAGCTATAGGAAATTGATACCTTAAAATTAATTTTCCAATTCTGTTTGTGCCATCTAATATGCCTTAGTTTTGGGTTTGCTTTGTTTTGTTTTTCATGTGTGTGTGTGGTATGTGTGTGTTTTGTCATCCTTGTAGTAACCCAAGAACCATGAGGTCACCAATAGATATGGATATACAGATATATAGGCTTAGGTATTTGATTAGATAGGTGTAGATAGGTATATATAGAGATAGGTAGATATAGGTAGATGGATAAATGGGTGTAGATATAGCGACACACATATACGCCTAAATATACATACATCTCTATATAAACACCTATGTATATACACACATAAATCTTTTTCTCAGTGTCATTGCAATTAGTGATTAATTTCTCTGCTGTACATTGATCAAATATATGCTGTTTAGCAATAATAAAACCTAAAAAAAAAACTTTACTGTTTATAAGACAATTCAAAAATTTATTCTAACTCAGTCGCTATAGCGTCAAGTAAAATGATTTCTTTCATTTTTGTATTTTAGCAAGATATAATTTTTAAAATTTTCTGAGGCTAGAGAGTTACAATACCATAAACCATAACAGGATAATTTTCCCACAATAGCTATGCCAAAATTGCATGAAAACTGAGACTTAGGTTAATGCATGCATTCTGAAAGGTGACATGAGAAATCTGGTCATTTTATCAAGAGCATCCCCCAGAGTTGATTTCATAACTAGCTTTCTGTTTGCTCTAAAACGTCTTGGGTAAAAGAGCAAGAAAAAATAAGGGATATCTGCTACCACCATAGCAACTTAGTAGGAACTCAATTTCTGTTGGCATGTGACTTGATCTGCAACTTGAATATAGGTGTTGGAATGGTAAGGAATGAGCAAGAGAAAAGTAAAGAAAAGGTGAGTTTTCAGGATACAGAAATAAGTATAGGGAGGATTAACCAAGATGGCGGAGTAGAAGGACGTGCTCTCACTCCCTCTTGCGAGAGCACCAGAATCACAACTGGCTGCTGGACAATCATTGACAGGAAGACCCTGGACTTCACCAAGCAGGATACCCCACGTCCAAGGACAGAGGAGAAGCCACAGTGAGACGGTAGGAGGGGCGCAATCAGAGTAAAATCAAATCCCATAACTGCTGGGTGGGTGGCTCACAGACTGGCGAACACTTATACCACGGAAGTCCACCCACTGGAGTGAAGGTTCTGAGCCCCACGTCAGGCTTCCCAACCTGGGGGTCCGGCTACGGGAGGAGGAATTCCTAGAGAATCAGACTTTGAAGCCTAGTGGGAATTGATTGCAGGACATTGACAGGACTGGGGGAAACAGAGACCCCACTCTTGGAGGGCTCACACAAAGTAATGTGTGCATCGGGACCCAGGGGAAGGAGCAGTGACCCTGGGGGAGACTGAACCAGACCTACCTGCTGGTGTTGGGGGGTCTCCTGCAGAGGCGAGTGGTGGCTCTGTTTCACCGTGGGGATAAGGACACTGGCAGCAGAGGTTCTGGGAAGTTCTCCTTGGCGTGAGCCCTCCCAGAGTCTGCCAATAACCCCACCAAAGAGCACGGGTAGGCTCCAGTGTTGGGTTGCCTCAGGCAAAACAACCAACAGGGAGGGAACCCAGCCCCACCCATCAACAGTCAAGTGGATTAAGGTTTTACTGAGCTCTGACCGCCACAGCAACAGGGAGGGAACCCAGCCCCACCCATCAACAGTCAAGTGGATTAAGGTTTTACTGAGCTCTGACCGCCACAGCAACAGTCAGCTCTACCCACCACCAGAGCCTCCCATCAAGCCTCTTAGATAGCCTCAACCACCAGAGGGCAGACAACAGAAGCAAGAAAAACTACAATCCTGCAGCCTGTGGACCAAAAACCACAGTTACAGAAAGATAGAGAAGATGAAAAGGCAGAGGGCTATGTACCAGATGAAGGAACAAGAAAAAACCCCAGAAAAACAACTAAATGAAGTGGAGATAGGCAACCTTCCAGAAAAAGAATTCAGAATAATGATAGTGAAGATGATCCAGGACCTCGGAATAAGAATGGAGGCAAAGATTGAGAAGATGCAAGAAATGATTAACAAAGACCTAGAAGAATTAAAGAACAAACAAACAGAGATGACCAATACAATAACTGAAATGAAAACTACACTAGAAGGAATCAATAGCAGAATAACTGAGGCAGAAGAACGGATAAGTGACCTGGAAGACAGAATGGTGGAATTCACTGCTGCGGAACAGACTAAAGAAAAAAGAATGAAAAGAAATGAAGACAGCCTAAGAGACCTCTGGGACAACATTAAACGCAACAACATTCGCATTATAGGGGCCCCAGAAGGAGAAGAGAGAGAGAAAGGACCAGAGAAAATATTTGAAGAGATTATAGTCGAAAACTTCCCTAACATGGGAAAGGAAATAGCCACCCAAGTCCAGGAAGCACAGAGAGTCCCATACAGAATAAACCCAAGGGGAAACATGCCGAGACACATAGTAATCAAAGTGGCAAAAATTAAAGACAAAGAAAAATTATTGAAAGCAGCGAGGGAAAAACGACAAATAACATACAAGGGAACTCCCATAAGGTTAACAGCTGATTTCTCAGCAGAAACTCTGCAAGCCAGAAGGGAGTGGCATGATATACTTAAAGTGATGAAAGGGAAGAACCTACAACCAAGATTACTCTACCCGGCAAGGATCTCATTTAGATTTGATGGAGAAATCAAAAGCTTTACAGACAAGCAAAAGCTACGAGAATTCAGCACCACCAAACCAGCTCTACAACAAATGCTAAAGGAACTTCTCTAAGTGGGAAACACAAGAGAAGAAAAGGACCTACAAAAACAAACCCAAAACAATTAAGAAAATGGTCATAGGAACATACATATCGATAATTACCTTAAACGTGAATGGATTAAATGCCCCAACCAAAAGACATAGACTGGCTGAATGGATACAAAAACAAGACCCATATATATGCTGTCTACAAGAGACCCACTTTAGACCTAGGGACACATACAGACTGAAAGTGAGGGGATGGAAAAAGATATTCCATGCAAATAGAAATCAAAAGAAAGCTGGAGTAGCTATACTCATATCAGATAAAATAGACTTTAAAATAAAGAATGTTACAAGAGACAAGGAAGGACACTACATAATGATCCAGGGATCAATCCAAGAAGAAGATATAATAATTATAAATATATATGCACCCAACATAGGAGCACCTCAATACATAAGGCAACTGCTAACAGCTATAAAAGAGGAAATCGACAGTAACACAATAATAGTGGGGGACTTTAACACTTCACTTACACCAATGGACAGATCATCCAAAATGAAAATAAATAAGGAAACAGAAGCTTTAAATGACACAATAGACCAGATAGATTTAATTGATATATATAGGACATTCCATCCAAAAACAGCAGATTACACATTCTTCTCAAGTGCGCACGGAGCATTCTCCAGGACAGATCACATCTTGGGTCACAAATCAAGCCTCAGTAAATTTAAGAAAATTGAAATCATATCAAGCATCTTTTCTGACCACAACGCTATGAGATTAGAAATGAATTACAGGGATAAAAACGTAAAAAAGACAAACACATGGAGGCTAAACAATACGTTACTAAATAACCAAGAGATCACTGAAGAAATCAAAGAGGAAATAAAAAAATACCTAGAGACAAATGACAATGAAAACACGACGACCCAAAACCTATGGGATGCAGCAAAAGCAGTTCTAAGAGGGAAGTTTATAGCTATACAAGCCTACCTAAAGAAACAAGAAAAATCTCAAGTAAACAATCTAACCTTACACCTAAAGAAACTAGAGAAAGAAGAACAAACAAAACCCAAAGTTAGCAGAAGGAAAGAAATCATAAAGATCAGAGCAGAAATAAATGAAATAGAAACAAAGAAAACAATTGCAAAGATCAATAAAACTAAAAGTTGGTTCTTTGAGAAGATAAACAAAATTGATAAGCCATTAGCCAGACTCATCAAGAAAAAGAGGGAGAGGACTCAAATCAATAAAATCAGAAATGAAAAAGGAGAAGTTACAACAGACACCGCAGAAATACAAAGCATCCTAAGAGACTACTACAAGCAACTTTATGCCAATAAAATGGACAACCTGGAAGAAATGGACAAATTCTTAGAAAGGTATAACCTTCCAAGACTGAATCAGGAAGAAATAGAAAATATGAACAGACCAATCACAAGTAATGAAATTGAAACTGTGATTAAAATTCTTCCAACAAACAAAAGTCCAGGACCAGATGGCTTCACAGGTGAATTCTATCAAACATTTAGAGAAGAGCTAACACCCATCCTTGTCAAATTCTTCCAAAAAATTGCAGAGGAAGGAACACTCCCAAACTCATTCTATGAGGCCACCATCACCCTGATACCAAAACCAGACAAAGACACTACAAAAAAAGAAAATTACAGACTAATATCACTGATGAATATAGATGCAAAAATCCTCAACAAAATACTAGCAAACAGAATCCAACAACACGTTAAAAGGATCATACACCACGATCAAGTGGGATTTATCCCAGGGATGCAAGGATTCTTCAATATACGCAAATCAATCAGTGTGATACACCATATTAACAAATTGAAGAATAAAAACCATATGATCATCTCAATAGATGCAGAAAAAGCTTTTGACAAAATTCAACACCCATTTCTGATAAAAACTCTCCAGAAAGTGGGCATAGAGGGAACCTACCTCAACATAATAGAGGCCATATATGACAAACCCACAGCAAACATCATTCTCAATGGTGAAAAACTGAAAGCATTTCCTCTAAGATCAGGAACGAGACAAGGATGTCCACTCTCACCACTATTATTCAACATAGTTCTGGAAGTCCTAGCCACGGCAATCAGAGAAGAAAAAGAAATAAAAGGAATACAAATTGGAAAAGAAGAAGTAAAACTGTCACTGTTTGCGGATGACATGATACTATACATAGAGAATCCTCAAACTGCCACCAGAAAACTGCTAGAGCTAATTAATGAATATGGTAAAGTTGCAGGATACAAAATTAATGCACAGAAATCTCTTGCATTCCTATACACTAATGATGAAAAATCTGAAAGAGAAATTATGGAAACACTCCCATTTACCATTGCAACAAAAAGAATAAAATACTTAGGAATAAACCTACCTAGGGAGACAAAAGACCTGTATACAGAAAACTATAAGACACTGATGAAAGAAATTAAAGATGATACCAACAGATGGAGAGATATACCATGTTCTTGGATTGGAAGAATCAACATTGTGAAAATGAGTATACTACCCAAAGCAATCTACAGGTTCAATGCAATCCCTATCAAATTACCAATGGCATTTTTTACGGAGCTAGAACAAATCATCTTAAAATTTGTATGGAGACACAAAAGACCCCGAATTGCCAAAGCAGTCTTGAGGCAAAAAATGGAGCTGGAGGAATCAGACTCCCTGACTTCAGACTCTACTACAAAGCTACAGTAATCAAGACAATATGGTACTGGCACAAAAACAGAAACATAGATCAATGGAACAAGATAGAAAGCCCAGAGATTAACCCATGCACCTATGGTCAACTAATCTATGACAAAGGAGGCAAAGATATACAATGGAGAAAAGACAGTCTCTTCAATAAGTGGTGCTGGGAAAACTGGACAGCTACATGTAAAAGAATGAAATTAGAATACTCCCTAACACCATACACAAAAATAAACTCAAAATGGATTAGAGACCTAAATATAAGACTGGACACTATAAAACTCTTAGAGGAAAACATAGGAAGAACACTCTTTGACATAAATCACAGCAAGATCTTTTTTGATCCACCTCCTAGAGTAATGGAAATAAAAACAAAAATAAACAAGTGGGACCTAATGAAACTTCAAAGCTTTTGCACAGCAAAGGAAACCATAAACAAGACGAAAAGACAACCCTCAGAATGGGAGAAAATATTTGCAAATGAATCAACGGACAAAGGATTAATCTCCAAAATATATAAACAGTTCATTCAGCTCAATATCAAAGAAACAAACACCCCAATCCAAAAATGGGCAGAAGACCTAAATAGACATTTCTCCAAAGAAGACATACAGACGGCCACGAAGCACATGAAAAGATGCTCAACATCACTAATTATTAGAGAAATGCAAATCAAAACTACAATGAGGTATCACCTCACTCCTGTTAGAATGGGCATCATCAGAAAATCTACAAACAACAAATGCTGGAGAGGGTGTGGAGAAAAGGGAACCCTCTTGCACTGTTGGTGGGAATGTAAATTGATACAGCCACTATGGAGAACAATATGGAGGTTCCTTAAAAAACTAAAAATAGAATTACCATATGACCCAGCAATCCCACTACTGGGCATATACCCAGAGAAAACCGTAATTCAAAAAGACACATGCACCCGAATGTTCATTGCAGCACTATTTACAATAGCCAGGTCATGGAAGCAACCTAAATGCCCATCAGCAGACGAATGGATAAAGAAGTTGTGGTACATATATACAATGGAATATTACTCAGCCATAAAAAGGAACGAAACTGAGTCATTTGTTGAGACGTGGATGGATCTAGAGACAGTCATACAGAGTGAAGTAAGTCAGAAAGAGAAAAACAAATATCGTATATTAATGCATGTATGTGGAACCTAGAAAAATGGTACAGATGAGCCAGTTTGCAGGGCAGAAGTTGAGACACAGACGTAGAGAATGGACATATGGACACCAAGGGGGGAAAACTGCGGTGAGGTGGGGATGGTGGTGTGCTGAATTGGGCGATTGGGATTGACATGTATACACTGATGTGTATAAAATTGATGCCTAATAAGAACCTGCAGTATAAAAAAACAAACAAAACAACTAATACTAAACTTTCATTGGGTTATTTGTATGGAAATATGTTAATATAAATGTTTCAGACATTACATGAAATTTCTAAAAATCTTATATTTGTATTTGTATGGAAATATGTATGGAAATATGTTAATATAAATGGTTCAGACATTACATGAAATTTCTAAAAATCTTATATGTTCTGGTATAATGTTATAAGTAATAATCCTAGTTATTACTTTAAAATGTATATCTCAGAAATAACTAATTTTCTTGTCAACTGCATTATTATGAACTTTCATCAAATCTTTAACCGTGGTCATTTTTAAGTCTTTTGTCATTTACAGACAGTTCTGGGTGTACTCTGATGATTTTGCAAATATGTTCCTATAAAAGGGTTTCATCTTCAAAAAATTCATGGAAAAGACTCTGACAAGTACAGGTTTCTGGTAACTGACTGTACTGCTGAACTGAATGAATAAGCATTTTCAGAACTCTAATGAAAAACTGATGAACTCATAAAAGTGCTAACAAAAGATCAAGATAAAAAAAATTAATTATATGGGACTGAGTGAACTGATGAAGATGAGTATAATTTTCGTGACTTTCTGTCTGAATTTAAAAAAAAAAAAAATCCCACAAGGACTCAGAGGCAAAGAATATACAAATCAATTTTCACTGCAAAGTAAAGGAGCTGTTACAGTGGAGGATTACTGGACTGAATGTCAACATTATGACATAGTATGAGTGTGTTTCATGTTTGGTAATTGCAATCATTGTTGCTTTTGTTGTGGTCATCCATGTACAATGCTTGGTGTCAGTCTATTTATCTCTTGTAAAAATAAAATACAGTGTGTGTGTGTGAAAAAAAAAAAAAAAAAGAAATAAGTATAAATAAATAAAAGTAGGCTGTTTTAATGTTTTCATAGTATGACCACCAAAGGGCAGGGTTAGGGGTCAGAAAGGTGAGACCTTCAGCCATACACAGTGAAGGTAGAGCTGGACCACATACACACTTTCTAGTGGAGTTGTACCCCTGCAAACTTTGCTTGAGTCCTAATATTTACATTATGTTATTTATGTTGCATTAAAACCACTTCACTCTCCTAATTTTCTTCTGAGAAAAATCAGTCCTGAAAAGGAATATCAGATTTAGCAATGCCAAGTAGGCACAAGGAAAGTGAATTTAATCACCAAAAGAAACTGAGAGACAAGGCAGGTTCTTCACAGATGTGAGAAGCTACGAAGCTCATTTTGGTGGCCTTGTACACCTACCTCCTCATTTCCTGTATTTTTCTCAAAGACACTGACCACTTGTACTGTTCCATAGTTTTGCTTCCAGCATTGCCACACTCAAAGGCATTTCCAACCCTTTTCAAATCCATTACTTTGTTCCTGATTTTTTTTTTCTTTTCTCTCACCATGGCTTTGTTAGGTTAGTGTGACTAAAAATATCACAGTATTTTGGATATTTCCATTTTACCAGAGTACTCCTTAAAAAGTAGAATATAATTTGTCTTGTTACATGTTGAAAAATATTTGTAGAAGGTAGCTTTGTATATACTTCCCATTGTTTATCAAGCACATTATGAAATGCTAGAAGCCCCTCTAACACTAAGCCATCCCCCTGCTAAAATTGCTGGTCACGGTGTTTGAAGTATCTGCTTGATAGTCTTGACAGGTATCTTTTATGTGTACTTGTGCCTAACATTATTCTTATCACCACAATATCAGACTAAGCTAATTTACTTCATTGTTGAATGTGTTCCCTGTATCCTTGTATAGTTATAACTGAAGTGAGACTTCACTAGTCATGACTGTCAAATGTAAGAAAAGTACATTAAAAGAGAGCTTTCTCTTCTAGCCTTCATATAATTATTTCATTCAGTTGACATCACAGTAATGGAAAAGCATTAGAGAGTTTTAATTAAAGGAATAATATGGCATAATTTTATGCTTAAAACTATCTCTCAGGCTGGTTTATAGATATGGACAAAGAGATATGTAAGAGAAAGTGGGGGTGGGTATATAATTTAGGAGCTTAAGAAAATAGCCCAAGGAAATAGTTACAGTAGCTTGAAATAAGGTTGTATCAATGGCAGTACTGAGAGGGTCTATACTTGGGGATATATTTAAGTGATAGGACCAATAGATCTTTTAAGTTAACTTTATATCATTTATTTGGGGAGATGACAAGGATGATTTCTAAGTCTGGGTAGCTGGATAGATAAATCTAGCATTTAGTAATATGGGGAAGAATTGGGTGGAAGCAGATCTAGCGGTGGGCTATAAAAATCCATGGCTCTGTTTATATCGTGTTAAGTTTGAGACGCCTTTTAGACACCCAAATGGAGATTTCACATGGGCTTATGAGTCAGGTACCGCAGTCAATATCTGTGTTAAAAAGAGAGATTTTGGAGTTCATATGTATAAAACTGGTATGTTAATTCATGGGGAAAATGAACTATCCCAGGGAAAAAAAGTGGAATAAAAAAATAATGAAGACGGAGAATCACCCATGCCAAGGTTACTGAAGGCTGACTTAGATGCAAACTGAACATAACTCATGGGCATTGGTGAGTTTAGTGTGAGAATTTTCAGTGGAATTATGAGAAGGCACACCTGCTTGGAAACTAGAGAAGAGAATAACAGGTACAGTTGGAGACAATTAAGGCAGATGACTTTTTGTTTTAAGCAAAATATGATGTTACGGGGAGTAGGTAAAGGAGTTAAAATGAAATGAATGGAAAATTTACTTACACTAAAACGTATTCAGTGTAATGTAACCAATAATAATACATGTTTTTATATAAAAGTTACTGATAAAATAGATGAGAAATTAATAATTGAAGAGAAATGAGATAATTATGAAGCAAAATTATTTATATGTTTAAGAACAGTGAAGAGGAAATGAGGAAGAATTTAGTCTAGCTACAGTTGTCTTCAACTATGGTGATTGCAGTAGAGATGGCGGCAACTGGACTTACTGAAGATCAATTTTAGAGTTAGAGGCAATACAACTTGTAGAAATATACATTATGAGGTGTGATGGTAAGGCAGAAATTCAGGATGAGTCAGAATAACTTTACAAAGCAGAGAGGTTGCTTGTTGCAAAGAATATGGCTTTGGCTCCATGAAGCTTTCCATCCTCACAGAATTTTAAAATTGCCTCTGATAGTCAGAGGACTTGACCCTAATGATCTCAGCTTGAAGCACTGAAGAGAGTGGTTTTCAAGGTCTTTCTAGAAGCTTCTGTAGTTACCAAAAATCTGAGATTGTAACAGCCTTCATTGGCAATCTCACGGTTCACTTGAGCCTCATCCACACAAAGGGCTCCAGCCACCCTCAACAAACCAATGGCTTCTGCTTCACTGCCACATTCTAAAACTTGCAGGACTTGCTCTCCTTGGCTAAGTCTAGCACAAAACCATACAGAGAAAAGGATTCTGTAGCATTTGAAGCCAAAGAAAAGAATGGTGGTATTATGGAGTTGGCTATAGAAAATCCAGCACATAATTAAATAATTTAAACATCTGTTTAAATTGTTAAACATAATTTAAACACCTGTTTCTGAGGTAGCATTTAGGCCATGAGAATGAGAGATTTCTAGGAAGAGAGAGAACAATGAGATGTGTAGAGAAGAGCAGTAAAGAGTGAGCCTTGAGATAGAATAGACTAGGAGTAGCCAGCAAATTAGCTTAAAATAAGTAGCCAGTGAGTTGGGAAGAAATCAATAATTTAATTGATTACACAAAATACAAGAGAAAATGTTTGTTTCTTGATGGAGGAGTAGACTGTCATTTCTAAAACTACTGGAAGTTATTAAGACAAGGATAGAGAAGTGTTGATTATTTTGAGCAATAGCCAAATAGTGCCCTAAAAAAATAATTTCAGTGATGGAATTAGGACATAAGCCAGAGAGCACTGGAATTAGAAAATTGATCATGAGTAAGTGTAGTCACAAAATATGAAGTGGTAGTTTGATTTTTTTCTAGGAGAAAACTGGGAAAGAAGCTATAGTTGCATAGAGGGTCAGAAAGATCATTATTACTTATTAGATCTTAGATGACTCAAATATGTTTGTATGTTATTAGGAATAAGACCTTTGAAAGAAAGAAAATTGATGCCAAAGGAATGGAATAGAATATTATAAATGGATTCCTTGAGAAATTGAGAATTGAAGGGCTTAGCTACAAATGTTATAAACTTAGGTTCAATGAGCAATTGCTATGTGAATGGCATGACCTAGAGAAATCTATTCAAGTTCAGATATTCAGTAAGCCCGACCTCTCCTTCTTGCATGTGGATATGGGAGACGCCTGCAAAGATAGTTCAGAATAATGGAAAGATTTCTACTCACTCTAATATATTCAGTCCCTTTTTAGCTCTGTTATTTACAGTAGAGTTTCTCAGTGAGGATATTGCACAAAATTGCATGAGTTTTAGCTAGAGACTTTGTGAGAGATGATGACTGAAAAATAAAAAATTTTTTAGTTTTACATACTGCAAAATGTAAGAGCTTGCCCTATTGGACTTTGACTAAGCAGGCTTTTTAGCAATTCTGGTGGAAATCTTTGTTTCCTTTGGCAGTGCACAGTAAGTAGGGACCATGTTCATTTGTTGAGTCAGTTCTCAGAATTTGGCCTGAGAAAGATGTGGCAGCTGATTTTTGTTAAACTCTGTCTTGAACAGAGGGGAAAACAAGTCAGCTGATGATGTCATGCCCTCCCTCCTTCCCCTGACCTCTTTTATTTGCCACCAACTGACTCACAAGAGCAAACAAACTCTACTGCGGTCATAGAAAATTAAAATATGGTTTCATTATAAAAAATGACTTGTTTTACATTCCTCGACTCAGCTCTCCCATAGTGCTTTGCTGTTATTAATGTTGGAAAGTGTGGATTGTATAAGTTAGACATATAAGCTAAAACTCTCATATATATGTGGTTTTCTCATTTAGTTTTATATAATGCTAATGCCCTTCTGTTTTATGTTTGATTACTGTTTGTGTTTTACAAAGACATCTGATGGTTCAATGTTGCAATTTTTGAAGATGAGGTAGATTTTAGAAGAGGGAGATTCTAAGCCTAGGCTTACAGGTAATACTGATGAGGTTAGTGGTGAAGGACTACAATCTTCTGAGTTATTTCTATAGAGCAAAAAGGAATACATACAGAGATAGATCTTTACAATGAAAGCTAATGATCAGTGAATTTTATGTATGCTCAGAATCTAAGTTATCCTTTTCTATTTTGCAAAATTGAAAACACATTTATCTAAAATCATGGTCATTTAGCAAGCAAATGTACAGATTATTTTTATTTTGATAAATTTTATTGGAATATAGTTGATTTACAATGTTGTATTAGTTTCAGGTGTACTAACACTTCAGGTGTACTAACACAAAGTGAATCAGTTATACATATGCATATATCCACTCTTTTTTCTTTCTTTTTATATTATTTTCCCATGTAGGCCATTTTACAATATTGAGTAGAGTTCCCCGTGCTATACATCAGGTTATTATTAGTTATCTATATTATATATAGTAGTGTGTATATATCAGTCCCAGGATCCCAATTTATCCCTCCCCACCCTTATCCTCTGGTAACCATCAGTTTGTTTTCTACATCCGTGACACTACTTCTGTTTTGTAAATAAGTTCATTTGTACCCTTTTTTTTATATTCCACATATAATCGATATCATATGATATGTTTTTCTGTGTCTGACTTCACTGAGTATGACAAGCTCTAGGTCCATCCATGTTGCTGCAAATGGCATTATTTTGCCATTATCTATTTTGCATTATCTTTTCTATGGCTGAGTAATATTCCATTGTATATATGTACCACATCTTCTTTGTTCATTCTTCTGTTGATGCACATTTAGGTTGCTTCCATGTCTTGGCTATTGTAAATAGTGCTACAATGAACATTGGGGTGCATGTATCTTTGAATTATAGTTTTCTCCATGTACATGCCCAAGAGTGGGATTGCTGGGTCATATGCTAGTTCTATTTTTAGCTTTTTAAGGAACCTCTGTATTGTTCTCCATAGTGGCTGTACCAATGTCCGTTCCCACCAACAATGCAGGAGGGTTCCCTTTCCGCCACACCCTCTACAGCATTTATTTTTTGTAGATTTCTTGTTGATGGCCATTCTGACTGGTGTGAAGTGATACCTCATTGTAGTTTTGATTTGCATTTCTCTAATAATTAGTCATGTTGAGCATCTTTTCATGTGCTTTTTGGCCATCTGTATGTCTTCTTTGGAGAAATGTCTATTTAGATCTTCTGCCCATTTTTTGATTGGATTATTTGTTTCTTTGCTATAGAGCTGCATGAGCTGTTTGTATATTTTGGAGGTTAATCCTTTGTCGGTTGCTTTGTTTGCAAATATTTTCTCCCATTCTGAGGGTTGTCTTTTTGGTTTTTTTATGGTTTTCTTTGCTGTGCAAAAGCTTTTAAGTTTCATTAGGTCCCATTTGTTTATTTTTGTTTTTATTTTCATTACTCTAGGAGGAGGGTCAAAAAGGATCTTGCTGTGATTTATGTCATAGAGTGTTCTTCCTATGTTTTCCTCTAAGAGTTTGATAGTGTCTGGCCTTACATTTAGGTCTTTAATCCATTTTGAGTTTATTTTTGTGCATGGTGTTAGGGAGTGTTCTAATTTCATTCTTTTACATGTAGCTGTCCAGTTTTCCGAGCACCACTTATTGAAGAGACTGTCTCTTCTCCACTGTCTATTCTTGCCTCCTTTGTCATAAATTAGGTGACCATAGGTGCGTGGGTTTATCTCTGGGCTTTCTATCCTGTTCCATTGATCTAAATTCTGTTTTTGTGCCAGTACCATACTGTCTTGATTACTGTAGCTTTGTAGTAGAGTTTGAAGTCAGGGACCCCGATTCCTCCAGCTCCATTTTTCTTTCTCAAGATTGCTTTGGTTATTCGGGGTCTTTTGTGTTTCCATAATTGTAAAATTTTTTTGTTCTAATTCTGTGAAAAACACCATTGGTGATTTGATAGGGATTGCACTGAATCTGTAGATTGCATTGGGTAGTATAGTCATTTTCACAGTGTTGATTCTTCCAATCCAGGAGCATGGTATATGTCTCCAACTGTTTTTGTAATCTTTGATTTCTTTCATCAGTACCTTGTAGTTTTCTGAGTACAGGTCTTTTGCCTCCTTAGGTAGGTTTATTCCTAGGTATTTTATTCTTTTGGTTGTGATGGTAAATGAGATTGTTTCCTTAATTTCTCTTTCTGATCTTTCATCATTAGTGTATAGGAATGCAAGAGATTTCTTTGTATTTAATTTTGTATCCTACAAGTTTATCAAATGCATTGATTAGCTCTAGTAGTTTTCTGGTAGCATCTTTAGGATTCTCTATGTATAGTATCACATCATCTGCAAACAGTGGCAGTTTTACTTCTTCTTTTCCAATTTGGATTCCTTTTATTTCTTTTTCTTCTCTAATTGCCATGGCTAGGACTTCCAAAACTATGTTGAACAATAGTGGCAAGCGTGGACATCCTTGACTTGCTCCTGATCTTAAAGGAAATGCCTTAAGCTTTTCACCTTTGAGAATGATGTTTGCTGTGGGTTTGTTGTATATGGGCTTTATTATGTTGTGGTAGGTTCCCTCTAGGCCCACTTTCTGGAGAGTTTTTATCATAAATGGGTGTTGAATTTTGTTGAAAGCTTTTTCTGCATTTGTTGATATGATCATATGGTTTTTATTCTTCAACTTGTTAGTATGGTGTATCACATTGATTGATTTGAATATATTGAAGAATCCTTGCATCCCTTGGATAAATCCCACTTGATCATGGTGTATGATCCTTTTAATGTGTTGTTGGATTTGGTTTGCTAATATTTTGTTGAGGATTTTTGCATCTTTGTTCATCAGTGATATTGGCCTGTAGTTTTCTTTTTTTGTGATATCTTTGTCTAGTTTTGGTACCAGGGCTGGTGGCCTTGTAGACTGAGCTTGGGAGTGTTCATTCCTCTGCAATTTTTTCGAAGAGTTTGAGGAGGATGGGTGTTAGCTCTTCTCTAAATGTTTGATAGAATTCACCTATGCGCCATCTGGTCCTGGACTTTTGTTTATTGGAAGATTTTTAATCAGTTTCAATTTCATTACTTGTGATTGGTCTGTTCATATATTCTATTTCTTCCTGGTTCAGTCTTGGAAGGTTATACCTTTCTAAGAATTTGTCAGTTTCTTCCAGGTTATCCATTTTATTAGCATATAGATGCTTGTAGTAGTCTGTTTTGATCCTTTGTATTTCTGCTGTGTCAGTTGTAACTTCTCCTTTTTAATTTTAATTTTATTGATTTGAGTCCTCTCCATTTTTTTCTTGATGGGTCTGGCTAAAGGTTTATCAATTTTGTTTATCTTCTCAAAGAACCAGCTTTTAGTTTCATCGAGCTTTGCTATTGTTTTCTTCATTTCTATTTCTTTTATTTCTGCTCTGGTCTTTATGATTTCTTTCGTTCTACTGACTTTGGGTTTTGTTTGTTCTTCTTTCTCCAGTTGCTTTAGGTGTAAGGTTAGGTTGTTTATTTGAGATTTTTCTTGTTTCTTGAGGTAGGATTGTATTGCTACAAACTTCCCTCTTAGAATTGTTTTTGCTGCATCCCATAGGTTTTGGGTCATTGTGTTTTCATTGTCATTTGTTTCTAGGGTTTTTTAAATTTCCTTTTTGATTTCTTTAGTGATCTCTTGGTTATTTAGTAACATATTGTTTAGCCTCCATGTGTTCGTGGTTTTTTTTCCTGTAATTGATTTCTAATCTCATAGTGTTGTGGTCGAAAATCATGCTCTATATAATTTCAGTTTTCTTAAATTCACTGAGGCTTGATACGTGACCCAAGATGTGGTCTGTGCTGGAGAATGTTTCCTGTGCACTTGAGAAGAAAGTGTATTCTGCTGCTTTTGGATGGAATGTCGTATAAATATCAATTAATTTTATCTGGTCTAATGTGTCATCTAAGGCTTGTGTTTCCTTATTAATTTTCTGTCTGAATGATCTGTCCTTTGGTATAAGTGGGGTGTTAAAATCCCCCACTCTTATAGTGTTACTGTTGATTTCCTTTTATTATGGCTGTTAGCATTTGTCTTATGTATTGAGGTGCTCCTATATTGGGTGTATAAATAGTTATAATTTTTATATCTTCTTCTTGGATTGATCCCTTTATCATTATGTAGTGTCCTTCCTTGTCTCTTGTAACAGTCTTATTTTAAAGTCTATTTTGTCTGATATGAGTATTGCTACTCCAGCTTTCTTTTGATTTCCATCTTCATGGAGTATCTTTTTCCATCCTCTCATCTTCAGTCTGTATGTGTCCCTAGGTCTGAAGTGGGTCTCTTGTAGAAGGCGTATATACAGGCCTTGTTTTTGTATCCTTTCAGACAGTCTATGTCTTTTTGTTAGAGCATTTAATTCATTTACATTTAAGGCAGTTATCGATATGTATGTTCCTACTGACATTTTCTTAATTGTTCTGGGTTTGTTTCTGTAGGTCTTTTTTCTTCCCTTGCTCTTTTGTTCTCTTCTCTTTCTTTCCTAGAGAAGTTCCTTTAGCAACTGTTGTAAAGCTGGTTTGGTGGTGCTGAATTATCTTAGCTTTTGTATGTCCATACAGCTTTTGATTTCTCCATTGAATCTGAATGAGAGCTTTGCTGGGTAGAGTATTCTTAGTTGTAGTTTGTCCCCCTTCATCACTACAAATATATCCTGCCACTCCCTTCTGACCTGAAGAGTTTCTGCTGAAAAATCAGCTGATAACCTTATGGCAATTCCCTTGTATGTTATTTGTTGCTTTTCCCTTGTTGCTTTTAATATTTTTTTCTTTGTATTTAATTTTCGGTAGTTTGATTAATATGTGTCTCAGTGTGTTCCTCCTTGGGTTTATCCTGTATGAGACTCTCTGTGCTTCCTGGACTTCGGTGACTATTTCCTTTCCTGTGTTAGGGAAGTTTTCGACTATAATCTCTTCAAATGTTTTCTCAGACGCTTTCTCTTTTTCTTCTGCTTTTGGGACCCCTATAATTCAAATGTTGGTGCATTTAATGTTGTCCCAGAGGCCTCTGAGACTGTCATCAATTCTTTTCATTCTTTTTTCTTTATTCTGCTCTGTGGCAGAGATTTCCACCATTCTGTCTTCCAGGTCACTTATCCATTCTTCTGCCTCAGTTATTCTGCTACTGATTCCTTCTAGTGTATTTTTCATTTCAGTTATTTTCTTGTTCATCTCTCTTTGTTTGTTCTTTAGTTCTTTTAGGTCTTTGTTAAACTTTTCTTGTAACTTCTCATTCCATCCCTCCATTCTGTTTCTGAGATCTTTGATCATCTTTACAATCATTACTCTGATTTCTTTTTCAGATAGATTGCCTATCTCCTCTTCATTTAGTTGTTCTTATAGGTTTTTATCTTGCTCCTTCATCTGCAACATATTTCTTTGTCTTCTCATTTTGTCAGACTTACTGTGTTTGTGGTCTCCTTCCCACAGGCTGCAGGACTGTAGTTCCTCTTGCTTCTTGTGTCTGTCCCTTGGTGGGTGAGGTTGGTCCAGAGGCTTGTGCTGTTATCCCCTTGATGGGGGGTTTGATTGGTGTGTGGTGACCAGAGCCTGCCCTTGATATTGAGCGGGACCTCCCCTTTGCTTTGTAGTTGTCACTGCCCTGTCAAGGGCGGGGTCTGCTCCCTAGTTGTTAGAGCAGAAGCCCCCAGATCTGTTTCTTAGCTGTGATTCTGATCTGCAGTGCAAGGTATGGGGGATTGGAGCATTCCCACTGGGAGAGAAGCCACTGAGTTTTCCTCCTTTGGAGGTGTTCACGTGTGAATGTGCTCTGTTGTGTCCCCTTTTGCATGTTGTGTGGGCTCACAAAGTACACTGTTGTTGGCACTGCTCTCAGTCCCACCTTAACTGTGGGTATGCCGGCAATTGGCCCTGGTGACTCTGAGGCATTGTATTCACACCACAACCAGTGCAGGTCCACTGAAGTCAGGTCCCAGTACTGCAGTAGTCGTGCACCTGGACCTGCTGTGGGAGCTATAGAGGCACCTCAAACTCAAGTCTGGCCCTACCCCCACGTGTACATGCCCACAGAGCCCACAGCTGCTAAAGCCAGACCTGTCCTTGTTGCAAAAGCAGTGGTTGTCCTTTTGGATGTTTTGCAGGCGCTGAATTTAGGAAGCCATCAGTGGAGGGGTAACTCCACAATTCGTGCAGCCACAAGGAGAGGTTTCCGCTCTTCTTCCTTAGTCACATATCCCCGGGTCTCAGCTGTGGTTTCAGCCCCAATTTCCTGCTCGGGGAGCTATCTGTGCCCTCCCAGGACAGCGGTGTGAGTCCCAGCACCCGCTGGTGGATTTCTTAGTAGCAAGATGTTTCTGCATGCTCTGGAGACAGCAGGGTGGTTTTTGGCACCCACTAATGGATTTCCCAGTTGCAGAAGCTATGTGCACCCTCCAAGGACAACGGGGCAGGTCCCAGCACCCACTGGCAGATTTCCTAGTAACAAGAGTTTTCTGCACACTCCCAGGACAGCAGGGGAATGTCCTGGCACACATTGATGGATTTCCTAGTGGGGTGAGTTATCCACGCCCTCTTGGTACAACAGCATGAGTTCCGGCACCCTCTGACAGACTTCCGAGTTGTGGAAGCTATCCACACCCTTCCAGGATAGTGGGCCAGGTCCCAGCATCCACCAACAGACCTCCTAGTTGTGGAAGCTATCCGGCCCTCCCAGGACAGCATGGGCAGGTCCTGGGGCCTGCTGATGGAATTCCCAGTGTCTGATTATTTTTAAATAAAATATTTTATTTTATTTTTGTAATCTCAAAAAAATTGTGATTTCATTGTTTAAAAAAATATCACATTCGTTGAAACAGGAAACACTTTTATTGGCAGAACTTATTACACAGGAAAAGGTAAATCATGCAGTTGGTGAGAATCTAACAATGAAGAAAGTAAAATTATGGTGAATAAAATTCTAGGACAAGATGAAAAGTTTCTGCTCTCAAACAACATGATAAACGTTTGTGTCAGTAACATGTCTCATCATGCTGAAGAAGTTTTGAGTAATAAAGAATAGCTCCTTTATTTAGTTGATGAGTCAAGAGATTTCTTCAGTAAATATTACAATGTAGCATTTGTATGTTTTATAAATATTGGGAAATTTAGAAAACTTTTTCTAGAGCATCAAGTTGTCCAAAACTAACAGTCTGAGATTTATTCAACGTGTTTTCTTCATATCAGGAAACAAAAAGTTTATCATGGAGGAAATAGGTCAGCATCTGTAATGATGTTGTGTCTTCAGTGGTTGACTCAAAGAGAGGTTTTGCTACAAAAGGAAGAAAAAGAGAGAGATACAGAAAGAAAGAGAGAAATAGAGAGAGAAGGGAAGGAAGGAAAGAAGGAAGGAAAAAAGAAGGAAGGAAGGAAAGAAGGGAAAAAAGAAAGTTCCTACATTAAAACAAACTACTTTTTTCACAGAGAATTGATGTCGAAATTCTTGGGGATATATATGAATCTGTATATCTATTTATTTTATTCATTAAATAAAACACAAGTATGCTTTTTGCTTTTCTGTTTTGTTTGTTTATGTTGTAAACCTGGACAAAAAGCACAGAGATCTGCTACATACAGGTATCTGGCAGCTTAGTAGATGTGTTTTCAAACAGGGTTTTGAGCTAGAAGGTGAATTCCAGGAGTACTTTCAGGTAATGGTAAGCCAGGTTCAACTGAATTTTTGAAGACGAAAAATGATGGCTGAAACTAGCCTGCTGAACAGACTTTCTACAATCATATGAACTACTTGAATTGCAACACCCTGGAGAATATGTTTTTGATATCAAGTGACAGAATGCTCAGATTTAAAAGAAAAATAACTGTGAAACCACATGAGGTAAAGAAAATTTTAAAACATTTTCACTGCTGCTTTGGCTTAGAAGTGAGGAATGATATTGGCAAGACTCAAGTTATTGAAATCACTGTATTTTTCCCTCTTACAATACAAGGGTATGTCTGGGTGATAGACCCTTCCTGTGAATTTGCCGCTCAGCCTGAGAACTAAATGGAGAAAAGAAGAACTTTATAAGTCTGATTAGCTGCAGACTAATCATTCAAAGGAGATATAGAGTTACCAGATAAAAGGACACAGTTAAATTTGAATATCAGATTGAAATGAATAATTGTTTAATATGTCTGTTTGTACAGACAAAATCTCTATGTCCTTCTCTCAAGTTTGATCCAGCAGTAAGTACAGAAAAAAATCAAGAACTTTTTTTTTACAATAAAGAGAATTTTTATTGTTTACTGTTACCTTCCACATCAGTACTTTTATACGTATATGATCTTACAAGAGAAATCAAGAAACCAAAATATATGATCATAATTTCACACATACTTAATTTTTCTTAACCTGATTATATATTCAGCAACAAGATTCAAAATTTCATATAAAACTGTGTCTTAGGCTAGATTTTCATTCATACTGCTTTAACTTATGCTTTTAGTAGCTTTACTATTCAACACTGTCAGTAAATTTTCATGTTGCAAATAGCATGAATTAAAAGCAATTTACAACTTTAAATTAAATCTCTAGAGCCAATCTTTATGTAAATAAAATCTTATTAGATCTTAGGCCAGTTAAATAAGATGGAATTATTATATTTGTCTTACAATTTGTTAGCATTTATATAAAAAAAGAAATTTTAAAATTCCAAGAAGTGTAAGCAAACTTAAGTACGTTTTTTATAAAGGAAAGTTGATGAAAAATTATTTTCAGTTTTAAATTTTTTAAAAATCCACTTGCTCTTATATCATATACTATATGTTGTATGTCGTTAGTATTTGCATAATAGGAATTTGTGACAAGACTTTTCGGCTTACTAAAAAAAAAAAAAAAAGGAAAACCATGAAGTTTTCTCTTTGTACACTACTGATTTACATTAGAGTTGATAGCTTTTCTGTAGAAAAGAAGAATCACAGAAAAATGTCTAATACGTTGGCCAAAATGAAAATATAATTTTGTACTAAAAAATCGTTTACAATTATGATTATAGTATTATATTTACAACTTTCTGATCATGCTGATATACCATGAATTGTAGATATAAAAATTTTTTTTCAGGGGATCTTTGCGATCTGAAAATGATTTATAAGATTAATACAGGAAAACAGAGCTCTTTGTCAATTATACTACTCAGTTCATGGCATGAGATCACTATTGTTCCATTCAAATCCATTTTTGAAATAATTTACATGTCTCTTCCTCAGTCTCCAATAGAATTCCTCCTCTCACCAAAGAAAACTAGCATATTCTGGAAGATGATATTCACCAGACCTACTCTAAAAAAGCTTATAGTCTAATAAAGAAGAAAAATATTAAATAATAACCTCACAAATAAATGATTATACCTTGTGGTAGCAACTATAGGGAAAGGAATCTTCCTTTGAGAATAGATTACAGAAGTTCTGTTTGACATGCAAGTGTCAGAGAAGGTTCAGGGAAGTCCAAAAAGTGGCTTTTCACTAAAGATCTGCAGAATGAATAGGAGTGCATGGGAAAATTTTGGATGGAAGGGCTTTTAGTGTACAAAATGCCCGGTGAAATAAAAACACTTTATGCATTAGAGATATTTGAGAGAAGAGTGGCATTCCCAGAGAATATTTGTCCTATATACAAATATTTGTTGGGAACTTGTCATTTTTGTTGTTTGGGAAAGAAATCTTTCTCATCATAATGAAGCTTATGATGAAGGTGAACTAGAAGAATAGAGATGGCAAGGGAGAAAATATAAACTTAGTGCAGTGGTTATAGCAATTGTCTTAATAAAAGACAATCTTGAATTATGAGTGTATAGGCAGTAGAAAAGGAGAGGAGTGGCTGAATTTGAGATATATTTTATAAGCTCAGTTTGATAGTTTTTATATTTAAGATAAAAGAAGTGAAAATGTAACAGAGAAGAAAAATGTTATGGGTGAAATACAGGTCACTGGCTTAAATAACTTAAGTAATGCATATGCCAAGCTGGTTACCAGAGAAGGATGTTCAGTTTGGGGCTTTTTAAGGTTGATATAGCTAAAGGTAGTCAAGAGTGAACCTCAAGCAGGTATTAGGTTATAAATCCTGGATCTCTGAAGAAAGATTTAGATCAGATTTTTAAATTTAGAATTGCTGAAATAGGGAAATTATTTAAAGCCATTTGAATGAGTGAGTTTTGCAAATGAAAAGTGTATAAAGAGTGAGAAAAGAAGAAAGTCCAAGACACAACTTTGAAGAACAGATGTAACGGTTTGGTTAGAGAAGTAAATTGACAAAACTCAAGTAGCCAGAGAGGTAAGAAGAAACCAGAACTGTGTGTTGTCATTAAATAAGGAGAAGAAAGAGAGCATATGTTGTTCAGAATGCTGTTGAAAGACTTAAAGCAGAACTAAAAGTAAACATTGTAAAGATCAGTGTGAAGATCGCGTTGGCAGTGTAAAGACAATGGTAAACTTAGCAAGAAAAATGCCGAAATACTCAAGTACAGAATCCCAACAGAAGTGAATGGAATAAAGTAGCAGATATGAACATTTTGTTTCTCAGTTCCTCCATAACCACCTTATTTTGTGTTAAGTAGGGTTTCCTAGGGTATCTTTTCTATTCTCTTGTCATTTTTTTTGTACTACATATTTTGAATTTGTTTCTATGTGGTTTTCCTGGGGATTATTACAGTAAACTATTTGGTACATAATAATCTAGCTTATATTAGTAACAACTTAATTACAGAAACATAAAAATATTTGTTTCTACATAATTCCACTCCTCTTTATGCTGTTATATTCACAAATTACATCTTTATGCATTGTGTGCCCATTAACATATATTCACAAGCATTTCTTTATGCAGTTTTCTTTTAAATAAGACAGGGGAAAAAACCAAAAAAGTACAGTCATACTATCTTTTATTTTTACATATGTAGTTACCTATACTAGAGTTCCTTATTTTTTTCATAGTTTCAAGTTACTGCCTAATTTCTTAGCATTTTTTGTAGAGTAGATAAGCTGGCAATAAAAGTATCCTTTTTTTAAAAAATCTCAGAATGTCTTAATTCCTCCCTCATTTTGAAAGATATTTTTTACAAATAAGGATTTAGGCTTTGCAGTTTTTACTTTTCTTTAAGCAGTTTGAATATGTCTTCTCATTGACATCTGGCCTTCATGACTTCTCATGAGAAATCAGATGTAATTTAATAAAATCAAATCTTACTATGGATCCCCTAGCATGTGAGGAGTCACTTCTTCCTTGCTGCTTTCAAGATTCCCTCATTGTTTTGGCTTTCATCAGTTGATTTTTTTTTTTTTCATCAGTTGATTTTAATGTGTTTAAGCATAGCTTTTTTTTTAGTTTATTCCACTTGAAGTTTGTTGAGCGTCTAGGATGTATTGGTTAATGAATCTCTTTCATCAAATTTGGAAGGTTTTCTGCCATTATTTCTTCAAATACTCTTCTGCTCCTTTCTCTCTCTGAACTCCTTCAGGACTTCCATTATGCATATGTTAGTATGCTTTAAGTTGTGACACAGGTCTTTGAGGTTATGTTCATTTTTCTTCAGATGAAAATCTCAGTTGACTTATCTCCAAGTACAATAATTCTTTCTTCTGCATGCTTACAGAATATTAGTCCCTCTAGTGGATTTTTCATTTCAGTTGTATTTTTCAACTCCACTACTTGTGTTCGATTTCTCTTTAAAATTTATATCTCTTTATTAATATTCTTTATTTAATGAGGCAACATTTTAATGCATTCTATTAGTACTTTTAACCAGGTTTCTTTTAGCTCTTTGCACATACTAAAAACAGCTGAGTTTGTCTAGTAAATACAATGTCTGTGGTTCCTCAGATTGTTTTGATCACTGTTATTTTTGTGTATGCGCCACAACACTGGTTTCTTTGTGTGCCTTGTAATTTTTGGTTAAATTTTGGACATTTTGAATATTATAATGTGGCAACTCTGGAAATCAGAGTTTCCTTCCTCTGCGTAGTTTGTTGTTGCTGCTTGTTGTATTTGTTGGTTGGTTGTTTGTTTAATGAATTCTCTGAATTAATTTTATAAAGTGTATATTCTTTCTCATATACAGCCACTGAAGTCTCTCCTCTGTTAGTTTATTGTCTAATGATTGAACAGAGTACTCCTCAAATGCTTTAAGCCAAAAATTCTCCCAGTTCTGTGTGTGGGTTTGCAGAGGGGTTCTGTGTGTGTTAGGGCACACCTTTAAGACTCGGCCAAGAAGTTTATAACTTTACCTTAGCCTTCAAATTCTGCATGTGCAGAGTCACAAGGCCAACCAGATGTGAGAGGTCAGGGGGTTTTTAGGTCTTTCCCAAGCATGTGCACAGCCCTGGGCATGTGTATGTCCTTCTAGTTGCCCAAGAATATGTCAAACCTTTTCAGAGGCCTTATTCCCCAAAGAATCTCACTCTCCAGCCTTTCCTTCCAAGCTTTTTGGCTGGTTTAGTATCTGCCTCTACTACTAACCATTGATTCAGCAGCAGTGACTAAAACATTTTTCTCTAAGCATTTTGAACAAATGTCCCTAGGCAGCAGCTTTCAAAAAGGCAAGTTCTGGTTTGGTGAAATAAAGACAAGCCTTTTGAGTGGGTTTTCCAGGAAGTCACCAGACATATCAAATAAGGACAATTTGTGAATGAGTTTCATTCTTCTCTTACATGTCCCAGTTCTGGGAATATGGCCTGTTATTTTCAAGGCTACCACTGAACTGAGGAGCAGAACAGGAATCTAGGGTTAGTTAAAGCACCACAAAGCTCACTGTTCTTAAAGATATTCAATGTTTTGTTTTGTTCCAAAGGAAGTGCTCCCCACAAGATTTTGATTAGTTTCCAAGGCTCTGATCATGTTGATTCTGACAGTTTTGCCAGGTTTTTAAAATTACTTTTGTATATGAGCTGGCTTTTGGATTTCTTACTCAGAAATAGGGATATCAACAAAAACCACATGGTCATCTCAATAGATGCAAAAAATGCATTTGATAAAATTCAACATCCATTCATGATAAAAACTCTTACCAAAGTGATATAGAGGGAACATATCTCAACAATAAAAGCTATTTATGACAAGCCCACTGCCAGCATAATACTCAACAGTAAAAAACTGAAAGCCTTCCCACTAAGATCTGGAACAAGACAAGGATGCCTACTGTCACCACTTCTATTCAACATAGTATTGGAAGTCCTAGCCACAGCAATCAGACAAGAAAAAGAAATAAAATATATCCAAATTGGAAGAGAAGAGGTAAAGTTGTCATTATATGCTGATGACATGATAATATATATAGAAAACCCTAAAGTATTCACATAAAAACTACTAGAACTGATAAACAAATTTAGCAAGGTAACAGGATACACGATTAACATACAGAAATCTGTTGCATATCTTTACACTAACAATGAAATATCAGAAAGGGAAAGTGAAAAAACAATCCCTTTCACAATCGCATCCAAAAAAAAACAAATTACTTAAGAATAAACCTGACCAAGCAGGTTTATAAAACATTGATCAAGGAAACTGAAGATGATTGAAAGAAATGGAAAGATATCCCATGCTCTTGGATTGGAAGAATTAATATTATTAAAATGGTCATACTATCCAAAGCAATCTACAGATTTAATGTGATCCCTATCAAATTACCTATGACATTTTTCACAGAGCTAGAACAAATACTCCTAAAATTTATATGGAACCATAAAAGACCCAGGATCGCCAAAGCACTCCTGAGGAAAAAGAACAAATCTAGAGGCATAACCCTCCCCCACTTCAGACAATACTACAAGGCTACAGGAATCAAAACTTCATGGTATTGGCACAAAAACAACATATGGTTCAATGGAACAGAATAGAGAGCCCAGAAATAAATGCACACATCTACGGTCTATTAATCATTGACAAAGGAGGCAAGAATATACAATGGAGAAAAGACAGTCTCTTCAGCAAGTGGTGTTGGGGAATTTGAACAGCTACATGTAAATCAATGAAGTTAGAACACACCCTCTCACAATACACAAAAATAAACTCAAAATGGCTTAAAGACTTAAATATAGGACATGACCCCATAAAACTCCTAGAAAAGAACATAGGCAAAACATTCTCTGACATAAATCATACTAATGTTTTCTTAGGTCAGTCTCCCAAGGCAATAGAAATAAAATCAACAATAAACAAATGAGACCTTATCAAACTAATAAACTTTTGCACAACAAAGGAAACCATGAACAAAACAAAAAGAAAATCTATGGACAGGGAGAAAATATCTGCAAACAATGTGACTGACAAGGGCTTAATTTCCAAAATATACAAACAGCTCATAAAATTCAATAACAAAAAAACAAACAACCTAATCAAAAAATGGGCAGAAGACCTAAATAGACATTTCTCCAAAGAAGACATACAGATGGCCAACAGGCACATGAAAAAATGCTCAACATCATTAATTATTAGAGAAATAAAAATCAAAACTACAATGAGGTATCACCTCACACCAGTTAAAATGGTCATCATTGAAAGGTCTACAAACAACAAATGCTGGAGAGGGTGTAGAGAAATGGAACCCTCCTACACTGTTGGTGAGAATGTAAATTGGTGCAGCCACTATGGAAAACGGCATGGAGGTTCCTTAAAAAACCAAAAATAGAGCTACCATATGATCCAGCAATCCCACTCCTGGACATATATCTGGAGAAAACTTTAAGTCGAAAAGATACATGCAACCCTATGTTCATAGCAGCACTATTCACAATAGCCAAGACATGGAAGCAACCTAAAAGTCCATCAACAGATGAATGGATAAAGAAGACGTGGTATGTTTATGCAATGGAATATTACTCAGCCATAAAAAAGAACGAAATAATGCCATTTGCAGCAACATGAATGAACCTAGAGATTATCATACTAAGTGAAGTAAGTCAGAAAGAGAAAGATACCATATGATATCACTTATATGTGGAATCTAAAATATGACACAAATGAACTTATTTATGAAGCAGAAACAGACCCACAGACATAGGAAACAAACTTATGGTTACCAAAGGGGAAAGGGGGTGAGGGGGGGATAAATTAGGAGTTTGGGATTAGCAGATACAAACTACTCTATATAAAATAGATAAATGATATGGTCCTAAAATTTTTTTTAAAAATAGGGACACCACTGACATCACTCTATTAATACATTTGTATTAAAGAAACGTTAAAGATGAGTACTATAGAGGATTTTTATTATTATTATTATTTCTACGAATCTTTTATTTTTTTCCACACAAAAACAATCTTACTGAAATAAATTACACAGAGCATCTTAACCATTCTTTTTTTTTTTTTTTTTTTTTTTTTGACCATACCACACGACCTGTGGGATCTTAGTTCTCCTACCAGGGATTGAACCCAGGCCACGACAGTGAAAGTGCCAAGTCCTAACCACTGGACCGCCAGGGAATTCCCTTAACTATTCTTGTAATAAGTGTTATTATTATTTATGATTGAGCATTTAAATGGTTGGCTACTATCATAGTTTATGAGCTAAACTGACCTTTCTTCTTTTCTTTTCTTTTAACGTGCACAACTTATTTTCAAACTGGTTTGGGGACAGAGACAGGTTTACCATAGTTGTGAAAATTGTACTCGTGATAACCGTACTGAGATCTTAAAAGCCATACTGGTGTTATTGGCAGCCATGTACTGCATTTATATGGATGGTTCCACTCCAAATACCTCTGAGCCCAATTTGGGGAAATTATGTAAAATTGATGATAAAATTATGAGAAGTTATGTGTATAGACATAACACATTATTATATTTTCATCAAGAAATCATTCTTACAAGTATTAGGTGTGTGAGAGAATTCAATTCACGCTACAATATTTTTATTTTATGTTTTGAAAATAGATTCCATGTTTTTACCAAAATTGTGTAGAGTTTCAGGAAGAACGATTCATCATATATTTAACAGAAGGCAAAATACAATGATTCTTTTAAACTTTTAATACAATAGCCACAAGTTATAAGAAACATTTTAATGTTTATTTCTTGAAGGTAATTTATCAGTTATTATAAAACATATTGCTTCCTTTATTATCATTATATTAATCATATTCATCATCATCATAAGTTACATATGTAATAAGTTTGGTTTCAATCTGTATTCTTTTTATTCTGTTTGTTTTCCTAAAAACCCATTGACGGTGGCAAGGAAATCAAATCAATAACTTGGTTACTATTTCAAATCAAGATTTTAAAATACAAAATACTTACTTAGCATTACATTACTAAAAAATTTTAAAGACAACACTAGAAATTTGTTTCCTCAAACCTTTGTCCAAGATTCACTTAAATGCACTACACGGCACTGGTATCCCCAAATTTTGTATTGCACTGCAAAACGGTGCATATGAACGTCAATTCATGGACTGAATTATACAGAAAAGGAGAATGAATTATTTAGTGATTAGAACACGAATAAGTCTACAAAATGCATGGACTATTCTTAGTAAAACGTGAACTTTTACTTATCTAATCTCATTCTCTTGCCAATATTTCCAGCTGTGAAATGGATGTACCTGTTTCTGACTGTGAAAATATTTTCCCTGAGAACAGTATTTTCCCATTTATTTTTAATTGCCTTGAGACACTCTGATGAGATACAGTATAGAAAGAGCTATAGTATAGTTTCAGGAGATGTTATCACACTTTCGTAACACTGAAACTTAACAGCTTACCACTATGTAGAAATGGGGATTTATAATGCACTTTGGTGATGATGAAAGGCATCATATTCAATAGAAATAGACAGAGATGTTAAAAAGATTCTCAAGAATACTACAAGGAGGAAAACTATTATAATATATAAATTAAAATAAAAATACATTCTTGTTCTTTATGTACATTTTCTACTAAAATATTATTATTATTTTTTTTAAACAAATTTATTTATTTATTTATGTACTTTTGGCTGTGTTGGGTCTTCGTTTCTATGCGAGGGCTTTCTCTAGTTGTGGCGAGCGGGGGCCACTCTTCATTGCGGTGCGCGGGCCTCTCACTGTCGCGGCCTCTCTTGTTGCGGAGCACAGGCTCCAGACGCGCAGGCTCAGTAGTTGTGGCTCACGGGTCCAGTTGCTCCGCGGCATGTGGGATCTTCCCAGACCAGGGCTCGAACCGGTGTCCCCTGCATTGGCAGGCAGATTCTCAACCACTGCGCCACCAGGGAAGCCCCTAAAATATTATTTAACATAAACTTGAGACTGTTGAGAGCATTAAAGGGAAAAATATGTATAATGAAAACATTAGTTATCTTTTTCCTTTATATTTTTTAATGGTAATAAATATTTCCTGACTCAGTTCAGAAAATTTGATTAACTCAAAAATCAAAATGCTTGGAGAATAAAAATGTCCAAAAGTAGTTTAAACAGGGAGCTTCATGTGGAAAGAGGTGGTCTATTGACAGTTTGTTAGGTTGACACACTGCTATTCACACACCTTTCTACTGAAAAGTAGTAGAATTAGCTATGTTGTCAGTGGAAAAACAGCTGCCACGTTTTAACTTATTCTATTAAAAAAAAATAAGGAAAGTCAAAAATAAGCAAGCTGCCCTAGTGAAAAGAAATCTTATCACATTTATTGCTTTAAAATGACAGATAAGAGTAAAGGTCTATTTTCTCTGTTCACAGATAAGTGAACTTCTGATGATTCATGGGTGAAAACTCTAAAGTTTGATAAGAAAAACTACCATATATGGTCATTCCTGTAGGTTTCTGGCACTTGTGTTGCTAATATGAAAAGATGCTGGGATATCAGAGAAGTTTCCGATTCAGCACAAAACAATAACTATGTTTGCTGACTTATCAGAAAGCAGCATTGCATTGTGCTTACCAATGCAGGGTGCCTAGGCTGGGAATTCAGCTCTGCCAACCACTCATTGTATACAACTTGAGAGCAGTTTTAATAACATCTGTGTCTCAGTTTCTTCACTTGTATAATGAAAAAATAACCTATTTCATAATATTGTGATACAAATTAAATTACTTAGTACATGTTAATTGTTTAGAACAATGCCTATAAGTCAGGATAGTTATTTGAAACCCTATAGACTATAGTAGCTTGAAATTGTATTTTACTCCTTTTATATATGTAATTCTTATTTCAACAACTCCTAAGTCTTGACGTATGGCTTTTAGTCAGAATCACATTTTTGTTGTTGTTTAAATTTTATTTTATTTATTTTTGTACAGCAGGTTCTTATTAGTTATCTATTTTATACATATTAGTGTATACATGTCAATCCCCATCTCCCAATTCATCCCACCACCACCACCCCACTGCTTTCCCCCCTTGGTGTCCATACATTTGTTCTCTACATCTACGTCTCTATTTCTGCCTTGCAAACCGGTTCATCTGTACCATTTTTCTAGACAGAATCACATTTTATGTAAGAAAAATAAATGGCTGCCTTAAGGATTTAATGTCCAGGAAACCTGAAGGTCTCAAATACCCAATATTTAACAACTCTCCCTTCAATGGAAATATATTAGTTGGAGAAAAAGTACTGTCGACTTTCTTTTTTCTTTTTTTTTTAAATTTTTTAATTTAATTTTATTTATTTTTTTATACAGCAGGTTCTTATTAGTTATCCATTTTATACATATTAGTGTATATCAATTTTCTAATTCATAGAATTCAGTATTAAATATTCATTTCTTTTTAAGAAAAGTTTTTCTTCTCTGATAAAATGCAAATATTTCAGGAAGGTATTAAGTCAAGCATGCTTTAATGTAAATAAACATATCACCTCCTGTTTATATACCAGAATTTATGTATTTATCTATTTATTTATTCAATTGTATTTAGAGAGAGATTCTCTTTTTTCTTCTTCTCTTTTCCATTCTCTTTGTGGACAATAAAGTCCTAAGATCACTAGATTTGGGACAACACAAGGTTGGCTCATTTCTGGTAGTGGATAGGGAAAATAGTGTTGCCCAGAGTAGAGTATCAGAGCCCCTGCAGGATAAGGAAGGTATCCAGTTAATTTTTCAAGGAGATGAGGCAACATGTTGGCAGTTTACTACCAGTAGTAATGATTTTACTTAGTTATTCATGGAAGTTTACGGAATAACAGTGAAGAAATATGAAAAGTGAAGATATGAGTCAGAAAACAAATTTTAAGATTTTATTAATTCATATACTGTTGCCCATCTTTCTATTTCTTTATTCCACATAACTTGGACTTCTATGTCTTATAGATTGACTACTCAATGTTAATAATCAATATGTACATACAATGCATAGATCACATTGTCTAATATCATCCTCTCCAATAATTGAAAGATCAATATTATTTTCCAAAAGTTAAAAAAAAATTCAAGCTTAGAAAGATGGGGGAATGCCAGAAAATACTGATTTCTGACCTGAACACTTTCTGTCACACCGTTTGGCCTTATGTCACTATTTAAATCACCGTTATATAGTACAATAAATAGGCATAAGGAGTTAAATAATACCTCATGATATGATAAAGACATTATTTAAGAAATCACTTCAGTATGTCACATTATTGACCCATTTAAGATGAAAGGGTAATATTTATAAATTTGTGATCTGAAGTAAAACTACCTGAATTTACGTTTCAATTCTAATGTTTTCTCATTGTACAATCTGGGGTTATCAATTTCAACTTTCTAAGACTCAGTAATTACATCTGTAAAAGGAAAATAATAGTAGTATTCCATTCATAGGATTGTGGTAAGGGTCAAATGAGTTAATACAGTTAACAAATTTAGCTCAAGATCCAGCAAATGGTATATGCCAAAAAAATATAGAAATTAGTATCATTATTAATGTTATAATTAAGATAGACATTTATGTAATAATAACTGTTGGTGTATTTCTTGTAAAGTGAGTTATTCCAAAGGAGAAACACTATGAGGCAATTAATAAATGGACTGATACAGAGGGGAAATTTGCTAAAGTAATTATATGCTTGCCTCTGCATAAATGAGAACAGAACGAGTAACATAACCAAATTTTAAGATTAATTTGTAATTTAGACTGTCTAGATTTCAATTACTTAAACTTTTATTATATTTCAGGAGCAGAAATGAATTTGAATGTAGTACCTTCATAAATTTTCAATAAAATTCTATAGGTGCAGCTTCTAATCATTCTTGAGAATTCTTTCATATTAAGACTTTATAAAATTATTATTGTATCAGTAATTTTTCATACCTTTAAAGCTTCTTTAATGTTTTGACTGTAGAGTTATTGACATGGTGATTTAAGAAACAGTAAAAGCACAAAAAAGGATTATTCTCACCAAGAAGCTACATTACGTTATGAGAGCCACATTCAAATGTGATGAGAGTTTGAGATATATCTCATAGAGAAAAGGCCACTGAAAGAGAAATTAATCCAAATTTGTACAAAGATGCTAATAATGGGGTGAGGAATCAAGATGTACATTTCTATGGTGGTATCATGGCTACTAGAAACCAGATCAAAACGTAGAGAAAACTGAGATGAGTGTTTTTGTTATTTCTGTAAAAATCTTTGATGACATACTATAGGAAACATTGTTACTGTATGGGACTATAGAATCAAAAGTAGGCTGAATTAAGCTCTTCCATGAATCTGTGCCACTCTATGGACCTTAACTTTCTCTACTGATGTGCTATCCGGCTCAGGGTATTTATGTGTTTTATCTTTCCTAAATTTATCTTTACTGGGTTTTTTATTCTAATTGTGTAATGGCGTATTTTGTAACCTGATAAAGAATTATCAGGCATCTTTGAACAGAGTGGAGTGGATATTTCCTGGTCAGAAGCCAAAGATCAAACTATTATTTTAGGAATAAAAAGAAAAAGAGAACCTAAGAAATTTGATTTTTACTTCTGTTTCTTCCATTGCATCACCCTGCTAGACTCTAGTGATTCATTCTATAGTATGTAATTCTAATACTCAAAACAAACTCAATATACAAAACACATTGGTAATATAAAGTATTTCATAATTATTCTAAACAAAGACCCAGACATGGTATATTTATATGATGTGTAGATAGATTTAAGGGATACTAATTTAAAAACAGATAAATACCAAGAAAGTTGTTGAAAATTAATTAATTTAACATTGCTGTAAAAAACTAAATAGTCATTTTAAAGAAAAGAATTAAAATCACACATTTTGAAGTTACCTACTAAACATAGTTACCATTTATTTTATTTATAAACAAAAAAATCAGCCATACTCAAAATTTGCTAGAAATAAGATCACTTTACTTCGATTTTTTAAAAAAGATTAGAGTATAATAGCAAAAGAATTTCAGTAGTTCAGGAAAAATTCTCTTCTGGAAAACAATAAACACAGAATATTAAAAAATACATTAAACGTAGCATGAATATTTATTTCAATCTGGAGAACTTTAATGCTATTTTTCTGTATTAATAATATACATTGTATATATATATATATATATATTTTTTTTTTTAAAGTTTAAGTATTGGAACATTTATTTGGGACACTCAAGTAGATTTTAATCAATAAAGTAAACAAAATGTGCTCTGGAAAGTGTATATATACCTTTTCTTGTATAAAACAAATGAGATAAGTGTACATGCTAACATACTCTTTGGCTACTTCTTATTGTTTTCTAACGGAACAATAAATCCTGGAGATATTTCCCTGTTAGCACACAGAGAGATGCCTGAATGTGCCCCTCTGGGCTGTTCTGGGGCCAGGGAATTAGTCTTTCTAAAGACTGCACCGCTACATTGTATATTTTTATACTTACATTTTAAACCACTTCATACTTTGCAGTATTTTAAACACCAAAATATGGGGGGAGGTGTATTTTGTGACCATCATGATAGACAACATTGATTTTTCAAATAAAATTATCTATGGACCAGCAAATGTTTTGGGGGTTGAAAAATTTTAAAAAGAACTTGTATATTTACTCATAATCTTCCCCCAAAGTTTTCCTTTAATACATTCCTTTTAAAATAAATGGATAAGGTAGTAATTGTTCATGCTTTGAAGTTTGGTGCTTGGTGCTTTTTGCATGTAGATTATCCTTAATTTTTGTGAGTTTAAATCCATTTTACCAGACATAGGTAGAAACTGACACCAAGTAAATGGGACTTTATCCCCACCCAACACTTTGGAAACAATGTAAAATTTTCAGTGTCCAAAACTCTTCAATAAGACTCTTTATGTAGTTTTGAAAATACCTCACCAAATCAGCAAGGCTGAGGACAGAGCAAAATGCCAGCCCCTGTCAGGCCTGACTGGCTGGGCAGCCAGTCAGAATCACTCTTCACAGCCTGCTGTTTTCCATCCCTGAAGATCAAAGGAAAATGAGATTCTAGCCACAGCTGAATTCAGAGTAACCTGTTTATACCATCTAAAGATCACTGAAATGTGTTAGCCTGACAAATAGCTAAGTACGTCAAGACCGCCTTGCTCACTTCCTTAGTCTCAACACAAATTTCAAGTCCTCACTCTCCACTCTGATCATCTTATCCTCTCTCTGGTCATCACCAATTATTTTACTCTTCCCTTTTCTTTGACCAAAATCCTTAGTCTCTCTTTCTCTCCAACATGCCCTCTTAAGCTTCTTATTAATGAAGCATAAACTCACTTCTCTAAACTTCCGTTGCTCAAAATGAAATCTAGCTTTCACTAAGGACTTTGTTTCCCTAAGAGCTTCCACAAAAGGAGGCTGCCCTTTGACCACACAAAAAATAGCTCAAGTTTACCACACAAATGTATCTCAGGTTCTGGTGATGAGTTCTGTGTCATTCAGTCACCCTTCCCCTTGCTCCAAGACCCCAGGCTGGCAATTTGATAACTATTTTCTTTAAAAACAAAATAAAATAATAATCGAGAAAAATTATTATGTTGGACTTGTTTCATTTAGTTTACTATTCTCTACTTTAAAAACTTATTTTGTTATCTACCAATAATCTCTTTAAATCTACCAATAACATTAATTAAAGATCTTGAAATCTGAATCACAATGTCTCTCTTTCTCCACCCCCAGACTATAGACTTGATTTGTATGAATGACCAATCCCTTAACAGCGATTATCATTTCCTAGATCTGCTTATTTCTTCTATTCTACATCTACCTGCCATGCCCACAGTCATCACTCCAAACTGCTAAACTTCTAAAAATTTCAATAAGTTCTGGACCAGCAGTCTTTTAATGCTATTACATTTCCACCCCACCCCCCCCACCCCCCCATCTCTCAACTTCCTTTTAACTTGATGTTCCATTCTCTGCAGTTTGAAGTCCCTGGTCAATCTACTGACTCTCATTTGACTAAGACACCTATCATTTCACTGGGATTCTCATAGTATTCTTATATTCCAAACAAAATCCTACTATAAATAAGCTAGGATTCCAGACTACTTGACACTTCTGCAGAGGATCAATGAAAGTAGTGGACTGATTTCATTATAATGCATACCAATCTACCATATATAATGTACATCAGTGCATACTTTTCAATAAGTCTACTTTTGCCTTTTGAGCTCTTTTAATTTTCTACAACTGTTTCAATTATCTTACACTTTACTTAAAAGTTTGATTTTCCAACTCCCAGCTAATTCTAAGGCTATGATTACATTGTCAAACTAAACAGAGAACAAAAGAAACTTTCAAATGATAAATTTCTCAACATCTAGCCGCTAAATCTATAAAGTACATATATCCATAAACATCCTTTTTTTCCATCCTCTTATTAAAATGGGAGTATGGTCCTTCTTTCTGATGTCATCTCTCTACCAGTGCTCTGCAAGTAACAATTTTTCATATTCCCAGATATCTTAACATATCCTTCCCTTCTTTTCATCCTTTCCCAGTCTATTGGTACCATTTCAGTAACATTTTGTTTATTATCTTAAAAACACAATCATTAATATCAACAAAAACCTTGACCACATATTCATTTACTCAAAAAATACTTATTTGGTAGTTATTATTTGTCAAAGAATAATCTACATCATGGAGATACAGCAGTAGACACAGTAAATAACAATCTCTGCCTTCTTTGAAAAGAGAAGCAAAATAAAAAATTAATTCTGTAGCAATTTAGAAGGTGATGAATTAGGTTTTCTTTTAAGGAACCTCCATACTGTTCTCCATAGTGGCTGTACCGATTAATTGTACCAATACGCTCCCACCAATAGTGTAGGAGGATTCCCTTTCTCCACACCCTCTCCAGCATTTGTTGTTTGTAGATTTTTTGATGATGGCCATTTTGACCAGTGTGAGGTGATACCTCATTGTACTTTTGATTTGCATTTCACTAATAATTAGTCATGTTGAGCATCTTTTCTTGTGCCTATTGGCCATTTTTATGTCTTCTTTGGCGAAATGTCTATTTGGTCTTCTGCCCATTTTTTGATTGGGTTGTTTGTTTTTTTTTGATATTGAGCTGCATGAGCTGTTTGTATATTTTGGAGATTAATCCCTTGTCGGTTGCTTCATTTGCAAATATTTTCCCCCATTCTGAGGGTTGTCTTTTCATTTTGTTTATGGTTTCCTTTGCTGTGCAAAAGCTTTTAAGTTTAATTAGGTCCCATTTGTTTATTTTTGTTTTCATTACTCTAGACGGTGGATCGTAAAAGATCTTGCTGTGATTTATGTCAAAGAGTGTTCTGCCTATGTTTTCCTCTAAGAGTTTCATAGTATTCGGCCTTACATTTAGGTAAAAATAGAACTACCATATGACCCAGCAATCCCACTCCTGGACATATATCTGGAGAAAACCATAATTCAAAAGGATGCATGCACGCCGGTGTTCATTGCAACACTGTTTACAATAGCCAGGACATAGAAGCAACCTAAATGTCCATCGACAGAGGAATGGATAAAGAAGATGTGGTACATATATACTATGGAATATTACTGAGCCATAAAAAGAAACAAAATAATGCCATTTGCAGCAACTTGGGTGGACCTAGAGATTGTCCTACAGAGTTAAGTAAGTCTGAAAGAGAAAGACAAAATCATATAATATTGCTTATCCGTGGAATGTAGGAAAATGGTACAGATGAACTTATTTGCAAAGGAGAAATAGAGTCACAGATGTAGAAAACAAACTTATGGTTACTAAGGGGGGGAAGTGGGGGATGGGATGTATTGGAAGATTGGGATTGACATATATACACTAATATGTGTAAAATAGATAACTAATAAGAACCTGCTGTATAAAAAAATAAAATAAAATAAAATTCAAAAAGAAAAGTTCATAGTCCAAGGAAAAATTTTAAATATATTAAATTTCAATTTACATATTTTTTAATAAAGTGGTGTGATAGAGTGGTCAGAAAATGACAAGCAAAATATATATATATTATATGAGGATTAAATACTGCAGGTTAGAAGAATATAATTAGGAGTTCATACCATACAAAATATCACCTGGCATTTTTTAGTTAACGATCATCTTTTTTCACGCCAATAGTTTTTCATTTTCCAATACCTAATCCATATTCACATTTCCCCATTGTCCTAAAAATATTCTTAACAGCTATTTTTGTCCCAAACGGGATGAAATTCAATATCATATTTTATATTTTTCAGTTTCTTTAAGTCTCCAGCAAATATACCTCCCCCAATAAGATTGTCAGGTACAATTAGGATGCCTACTTAAATTTTAATTTCCAGTGAACAATGACTATTATTTTGATAGTATAAGTGTGTCCCAAATATAAAAAATGGATTATGAAAACATTTAGAAGGTTAGGTTTTTGGTTTTGTCTTTGTTATCATTTGTGACTATCATTATTACTGTAATTATTTTGCTGCTTAATAAGTACAGAAAGCATGCTTATATCTGTTTTACATCTCTTAGCTCAAAATTGTGTTATTTGTATTGTCAAAACAATTATATTTTATATCCAGGCCCCACAATTGTTTTCTCTCTTTAGTACTTAAATGTCTTAAATGCCAATACTAGTCAATTTAATAAGGTCCCCCATTTCCATATTTTTTGTTACGATTACCCTCTTGCTATGCTGGATTTTGTCATTAACATCCTTTTTTTAATTAAAATCAAGATTGACTTAAGGCTGACATATTTCCTCAATTCTTACATGAGTTAAAATTTCCATCAGTTGCTTTTATGACCTTTTATTTGGATGACAATTTGACTGGGCACCAAAGTCATGTGTCATATTTGTTCTCCCTCAAAATTTTGTAGAATTTGCTCGACAATTTTCTGGACTTGAATGTGCTCTGGGATGTTTTCCCATTTATTTAATAACAAATATCGCCAGGATTCTTCCCTTTACATCAAAATTCAGTAAATCTTCTAGGTGTTTCTTTGTTGCTTACAGGTTAAGTCATAAGTATCCATCAAAGAAAGTAATCAATGTGTAGTGGGTGGAGGAGACCAGAGGTAGTCTGAAACTTCACCAGTTTTAATTTTCTGCCCTACCCACTAGGGACCCCATCCATTATATCCTCCATTCCAGAGAGACCATCTTCCCTCATTTTCCCCTCTTTCATTAGGTCAATATCGTTCACAGAAAAAAACCTTTGTTCTGAATTCTCAATATTGTGTTGTGATCAATGCTTCCTCTTCCTTCTATACTGCCTTCAGATAAGAGAAATGTCAATATACTCAGAGTGTTTTCTTCTTAGACAATGAAAGCTAGCTGGTCTTTCAGGTTCCCTCTTGCAATTCAGCTGTGGGCTATTTTGCATCTCTATGAGAACAGTCTCTATTTTTTTTTTTTTTTTTCTGTTCCCTAGATCATTCACCTGAAAATTACATTTTGAGAAAGTTTGCATCATCTCTCAGTTTTCACCCAAGATTTGGTCCAAACCTTCTGGGTTTTAGAAAAGAATTTTTGTTAGTAGGGGTCATTTCATTTTTAATTGAAGCAAGTATTTCTAGACCTTTAAAACTTTCTTGTAAGTTTATTTGCAATGATTTTTAAAGAAATAAAAATGGTGTAAAATATCTTCATACCAAATTTTCACTACAAGTTCTTTTTGTATTATTATTATTGTTCTTCTTCTTCTTCTTAATAATACAAGCAATGCAGGCTAGCTTGACAAGATAAATAAATGTTGTGTAAAAATTAATAATCTTATCTTCAATCCAGTTCTTCTGACCCACGATCACCACTATTTCCTTTTTCATATAAACCAAAATTAAAGTTTGGTTCTTTTCTATACCTATAATTCTTAGTACTCATACACATTCAAAACACATATACATACAAATATTTTTCACATATTTTTAAAAGAAAGTTCAGAATTTAGAGACTACTCTGTAAGTTGCACATTATAAATACACACACACATGCACACATACAAATACATATGTTGTCATATCTCTTTGTTACTATATATCATATGTCTAATTATTTCAATAGGTTTAGAATATGTCATTGTAGGACTGTTAGCCTTTGGGACAAAAGCAAATAACCACCGAATCTCTGTGTCTTACAACAACAAAATCTTATTTCTGACTCACTTTATATGAAAGCTACAGTCAACTGAAATTCTGCTCCAGGCTGTAGGTCACTTGGCATTTAGTGTCCATATGTTCTTATTCTGTGACCTAGGCTGAATGTTGAGTCCCTGCACTACACTGTCCTCATATATGAGCAAAGGGCATATCGTAAGACACTGAGCCATATCGCACGTGGTCAAGCCCAACAATGGGGCACATGTGAATAGAGCGTAATTATTCTAACCATTTCTCTATTATCATGCATTCAAGTTGCTTTTGAGTTTTGTCCTTTCTCTCCTTCTCTCTCTCTCTTTGTTTTATTTGTCTTTTTTTTTTGTTTTATCAATACAGACTGCAGTAAAAATCCTTAAATATATCTCTTATGGAGACATGTTTAATTCCAAATAGATTCTCAAGAGCGTGATTACCTGGTCAAAGTCTTTAGCAAGCATAAAATTGAATAGAAACTTCCAAATTCCAAAAAAGTTGTAGAAATTCCAGTCTTTAATGTCGTCAGTCTAATCAAAGATAATTTTCTTGTTTCTATGTTTCCTTCTCTCTTAATTGCATTCTTATATGCCCTTTGCTCACTTTTCCAAGATATTTTTCTTAATGATTTGTAAGGACTCTAAAAGTTGACACATAAGTAATAAGATTAACAAGTATTAAACATTTACCATCTGCCATGCATAATACTGATATACAATTTCAAACAAAGCTCTAAGTTATGTATATGTGAATTATTATCCTCATTCTCAAATGAGAAACCTGACAGGCTAATAAACTTGTATATATCACAAAACAAATAAATTGTATCATTATATAAACTTATGCAGGCAATCCTAGAGTCTATTCTTTTCAATTCAATGTTATCCTATATGTTAGTATATAACTTTAATGGTAAAGCAATCCAACTTCAGACATAAATTTTCTCCCACCTTAGAGGGGATTTTTTTGTTTTAACTTATTGAATGTTTACTTTCCAGAAAATATACTGTTTTCTTAAAAAGTGTACAACCTACACATCTTGATTTTACACAGTTCTTATATTTATTGAATAGATTGTTAGTTTACACTTAAATTGTTAACAATTTTAAATTTACTTTAGTACTTTTGTGGTTATGTTCTATGTTTTATTCCAGATATATACACAATTAGTCTGAGGCATTTTTATATATGCTCTCATTTTTCAATTAAATTGAAAGGTAATTTTTGTCATTTGTTATAATTTTTTAATATTTATGGAGTTATTTCATGGTATAGTTTAATGAATTAGGTCATGCTTTTCATTTTTCACTCTATTTAAATATTTTTCATAGAAATAAGCATGTTCCTTCATATGAACTATAAACTATTTGGCACTTTTTTGTCATATTTTCTCAAAATTTTGTGCAAACACACTTATGTTAATTTGAGGAAACTAGACATTTTTATGAAATGAAGTAATGTGATTCAAGAACATGATGTATTTCTGAATTTATTCATATCTTGTTATCTGTCTCTCAGTATAATGGTTTAGGGTGATTTTAATTTATTTGTCTATTTTTTTACAAATCATGTCTTGATATTTTATAATCTGTAGACAAAACTAGGAATTTAACAACCATTAACATACTCTATAGAAATTTCTGCAACAACAACAAAAAATATGGTTAATTAGTTCAGTTTGCCTTTCTATATTTGGTCAGAAGAATGTAGTTTACTATCTATAAATCCTTCTTTATTCACTACTCATTCTTTTTTTATTTTAATTGGAGTATAATTGCTTTACAATATTGTGTTAGTTTCTGCTGTACAATAAAGTGAAGCAGCTATATGTATACATATATCCCCTCCCTCTTGGACCTCCGTCCCCTCCATGCCACCCATCTAAGTCATCACAGAGCACCGAGCTGAGCTCCCTGTGCTATACAGCACGTTCCCACTAGCTATCTATTTTACACATGGTAGTGTATTGTACCACACTTTTCCTCATCCAGTACCACAGCTGCTTAGAGCTTTTTGAATTGTAACTCGAAAAACTGAGTACTTTGGAAATTACTCAAATATTTTGAGAAATACTGTGACTATAATTATTTATTTCATTTTTCTATTTGGTCATTTTTGTTAATTAATACAAATAGATTTGTACATATATGTGATTCATTAGTACTCACATTTTCATTTTTAATTGATAGTAATTGCAAGCAGTAATGTACTTTCTTTGTAAGTAAAGCATATTCAATTTAAAAACAGAATCAACTTTTGTTCCTAAACAGTATTTTTCTATGACTGTTGGAATTCTTATAAACAGATTATATTTTTTTCTATAGAATGAAGGTGAACTGTGGCCCTGGCCTTCCCAGGCAGTTATGAAGAGACAAGCGAGAAGAGGGATTTAGGAGAGAAGTTTTGGGTAGAGTAGACACAACATTTTTCTTCCTTTTTCTTTTTTCTAACCAATTTTTTTAAAAATTACAGTTTGATTCTTTGCATATCTCAGTGAATGCTGTTGACATCAGTGCTGACCAAACTGCTTCTTCACAAAGGAAAACAAATCATAAAAATGCAGGAATACACTAAGTAGTACAAAATAAGGTGGACCAGCAGTGGGGAAACTGGGAAACAGGCTTGGGCTAAAGTAATTAAATTCACTGGGTATGCATTATTTTTTTTTAACCTGAGAGAGAAGGATAACAATTTTGCCAAAGTATTTTTTTCTTTTATCTCCTTGAACAGTTTATGAAATAAAAATACAGGAATAGATTAGACACTCAGAAATCTGATTTTATTTTTAGTTAAATTTTTTCAATTAATCAAAGAAGAAAAAGATTATTTCAATTTTCAGGCACCTTTGTGAATTATTTAATTGTATATTTTATATAGGTACTCCAAAAATATAAAATTATCGAGATAAACAATTTCCTCTACTTTTCCTCAATAAATATTCGTATGTCATGTCTGTATTCCTGTTATTTGAATTTTAATAAGGAGTTTTATTATAACCTCATTTCTCATTTGAGTTGTGTTTTCTAAGCTACAAGGCATATATACAAACACACACATGTGCACAAACACATACGGAAATATGGTATTGTCAAATGTGGATGACCTCCATTAATAAGCCATTAAATTACTTTATCTATACTAAATTAACCAAAAACTGCAGACTTTCTGATTATTAGTTTTGATCTAGATTACAATACTACATGTATACAGTTCAAATAAAGTAGTGCAGTTTTGAATGGGAAAACGCATATGATAAAGTTTACTATAAGGTACATTTATTTTAAATTATCCAGTGACCTAATAGTGAGTACATGTACTTCAGATGGTTTAGTTTAGCTTTAGCATCATTTACACAATTAAATATGGGTGGGCTTGGATAAGATTTGAAGAGAACATATGTTTATATATAACTTTGACATTATTATAAATGAATAAGAAAGTTGCATCATATGCATCTAGCTATTGAATGAAAGACAGTTAGTTGTTACTATAATAATTGATAAAATTTTACTATTTTTGACTCAGTGAGGCCACCAAAAAACGTGATGATACAAAAGAATGTGAACAGTTTAGTTTTTATATTGATTTTTTTCTATTTATGTCTATAGATAGAAATCTATTACTTCCTTCCTATTTAAACAAGGTGATGTGAAAATTAAGTGCCATGATTAATAAGCTCTGATTTTTTTGGCCATAAAAGTAAATGATAGGGTGGTATGAAATTCTATTGATGTAGAATTTCTTTTGAAATTTATTTCTGTTGTTAAGTAACTTTCTATAGTAGGTTGCTTTTCTTTAGAAAATAACTTTATAAAAAATTCTCAGTTCTTCACAGTGTTGTAAAATTGTTTCAGTTACTTTTAAACAGCAAGTGATACCTTTTCTGTTTGAATCATTAAAATACTTCTCTGAATTCCCTAACATAACTCTGAGTTATCTTGGAAATAGTTAAAATTGCTTTCAACACTTTTAAATTGTTTGATTGATATTTCAAAAATGTGTTCCAATACTCTGTAGCTGTATTGTTTTTAATAAGTGCAAGTTTTTCCACGATTTCTGGTCTGGATATTTTTGATGGTTCTGCTGCTAGATATACGTCCTTTAATTAATGCAGCCCGTGTTCCCCATTTCAAAATGTTTAACGTTAGTAATCTGCTTTAATGTGAATTATCTGTATTGCACCTCAAATTTTAACCCTACGGACAATTTTAAAACAGATATAATTTGAATTTAGTAATTTTAAATGATTGATTATTCTGACCTTTGAAAATTGACCATACCAAAATTTAGTCATAAACATTTTTTTTTCATTATTTCAAGACGGCACCAGTTACTAGTGATTTTATGTACTTGTGAACTCCAAGGATGGACATTGATCAATGATGAATTTCATTTATGTTGTTTCTTGCAGCAATTATTAAATTCCAAAACTATCAGTAAGTCTACAGTTTGTTGTACAGCTTAAAAGCATAGTACCATCGATAAATGATGATTTGTTTTTGCTGTTTCACATTCTGTTTATTACATTTCTAAAGCTTCCTCTAAAATAGCACAGTAAAAATCCTATAATAATGTTTTAGATGGTTTTTAGATGTTTAATAAGCAGTGATTTTTTTTCAGACAGTGATTGCTTTTGAAAAACATCCTGAATATGTTTTTAGTTTAAAGCCATTTTTAAGAATGCTTTTGTTTGGCAAAAAATAGAGCTTTCAAGATGGTTTTACAAAATTAAAACATATGTATGCCCGTATTGTTTTTGTGGCATGAGCTTTGTCCACGTGGTCAACACAGCAGACTCTGCCAAGGACTCTATTTTCACTAAATAGACTCTTCATGAAACTGAGGGCACTCGCGTATGCTTCCTATCTGGGTCTGAGCCTCTGTCCATATCCAAAATGCATTTAAGTTTGTCTCCATCTACATCCTTATTTTTTATTATCCTGCAAGTTGTATTATTTCAACATATCAAGATTAAATATGGAAGGCACTTAACTAAGATACTGGAAATAAATGGCTTTAAAATGGAATCCCATCTTACTATCATTGCCAAAAATTGCCCATTAGGTAAATTGGATCTAGATTTTTAAAGATTTTTGTCAAGATTAAGATCTAGACAAATATACAAGGTAATTAATAAATTGATCCTTTAGAAATTGAATAAGGTGGGACTTCCCTGGTGGTCCAGTGGTTAACACTCTGTGCTCGCAATGTAGGGGGCACGGGTTTGGTCCCTGGTCAGGGAAGTTCCCCGACCCCATTCCATGGAGCATGGCCAAAGGGAAAAAAAAAAAAAATTAAACAAAGCAAGGAAACAAATTCTCCCCTAGAACCTCTAGAAGGAACAAATCTGGATTAGTCAGTTCAGGATGCCATAACAAACCATAGACCGAGTGGCTTAAACAGCAGAATTTCTTCTCTCACAATCTGGAGGCTGGGAAGTTCCAGATCAAGATTTATTTTAGCCCAGTGAGACCTATTTTAGATTTGTGACCTTCAGAATTATAAAATAATAAATTTGTGTTATTGTTACCCACTAAAAATAAATAAATAAATAAAATAAATTGATAAATGTTCTAAGATAAGAGAAATCTAGTAGTGCACAATCTTTACTAGACTTGACCAAAATTATTCATTCATATTTAATAACATAATATTAAATTAAGAGATACTATTGTTTAGTAAGTTATATTGAAGAAAATGTGGAACATGTATTTTAAATTATAACATGAATGTAATTTGTAATATAATAGGTGAGGTGCACAAATTCATGAAAGCATAATCTTTTGCATAATTGTTCAATGTATAATAAAAATAAAATATCGTAATTTTACACTAAAATCACAATAAGAGCTAACATCTCAAGGCTTACTGTGTTCCCTTCAGTTTGTAAAGATTAAATATTTTATTCTGAAATAACATTATGAGATAGGTATTAATGTCATTCTCTTACAAATGAAGAAATAGAGACACAACAAATGCTAAGAAACTTGCTGGAGCCAACCTATTAAATATTGGAAGTAGGAGCTGAAATGAGGCAGTTTTTCTCTAGTATAGAACCTCTTAACCATATGAAGATGGGTGCTGAAAATTAAAAATTAAGATGACACTGAAAAAAATACATAAACTAATTTCAAATTAAATAAAATTTAAATTAATTGATTAAAGTGAGCAGTCTGGATGACATGGAAAATTTTAAAATACTTGTTGACATTTTATGACTAGACTGGTCAATCAGATATGTCCTTGGGTCCAGAAAGGGTCAATTCAGCCTGTTTGTAAAGTTAACACAAAGTAGGAAACATGAGGGCTGACATCTGGGTTGCAGCAGGAATACTCAACAATCTGTAAATTTAGAGAGACAGAATAGAGTTAAATTTCAAAGCCACGATCAAGATTTAGATCTCAATTCCATACTCTGAAAAAGCTGAGATGAAAAGGTAAATCATATTACAGAGCATTGCCAGGTTTCCAGTACTTATTTTTATTTTAAACAAATAAGGTCTTAATTTTCCTTACTGACTATTTCACCCAGCAGAAAGGAGAAATAACTGTGAGGTTCACTATGTTCGTAAACGAAGAGAATTCTTGACCAAGAAGAGCTGTTGGGGACTAGACAAAAACCATCTGTCATTTTAGAATTTCTAATGGCCAGAGAGAGATCTGGGCAGACCAGATACAATCCTCCCTCAGTATCCTCAGAAGATTGGTTCCAGGACTCACCACCTCCACACACACCTGGTGCAGATGCCAAAATCCACAGATGCTCAAGTCCCTTATGTAAAATGGCATAGTACTTGCATAGAACCTAAGCACATCCTCCCATATACTTTAAGTCATCTCTAGATTACTTATAATACCTAATACAGTGTAAATGCTATGTAAATAGTTGGTGGTGCACAGCAAATTCAAGTTTGGCTTTTGGAACTTTCTAGAATTTTTTTTTCCTAGTATTTTCAATCCTTGGTTGGTTGAATTTGAGGATGCAGAACCCACAGATGTGAAACCTGTGGATGTGGAGGGCCCACTGTATGTAGACTTTTATAAGGCTTGGTGCGATAAAGTTTATCCTAATGAGAGAGATGTCATTCCATGGTTGATGGAGTGCTCTGACTAAAGTGGTGAGAGACTGTCATCAGAGTCATAAAGGGATTTACTGCAAATTTGAATATATAAGTCTTAGGTAAACGAAATAGTCAAATTTCAACCTATTCTGGTTCCCAGTATTAGCAGTTGAAGGTTGAACTGGTTCAACTTTCCTACTGCAAACAAGGAAGAAGGATCAGTAAAATAGCTTTTAAAGAATCTTAAAAGCATTGAAGATTGGAAAACTAATTTCCTCATGAACACTTGTAAAGAGATAAGTTTTATATACATGCAAGAACTTGACGAATGCCCTGAGGGGCATGTGCTGATATTAATTAGGAGTAGGGCCTAAATCTTCCTTCAGTTTCATATTCGGGCCTCTTAGGCTTAAGGAAGAGAATTCAATGCCCAGATTGAGGAAATGGGCGCTCTTCTAAGGGATCCCCTGATACCCATTACAGGGCCCTGCTCCCCTCTGCAGGCCCTCACACAGCTTGCCTGTGCACCAAGCTGATCTCCAGCCTCTGCTCCCTCTGCATCCCTATGAGCTCCCCCTGCTGACCCCAGGCTTTCCAAAGCCTCTGTGGCCCACACCAGTTGCTGACTGGCAGCTACCCTTTTGAATTCCAGATAATTAATTACATTAATAGGAATCACTTACTGTTATTATGTTAACTTTTATTCCTCTTCCTGTACGTATATTTTAAAACTTTTTTTTTTTGTACTGGAAATTTCTCTTCAGTTTATGAATAGGTTAAACTGTTTTTCATTCTAAAGAAGCTCTTCCATTATCCATTAATCCACTTAATCTACCTTCTATCACTCTTCCATTTCTCATCTAAATTTCTTGTCACTAGTTCTTTTTTCTCACTTACTTGTCAATACACTTAGATCTGATTTCTACCTGCTAAATTTAGTTCTAATAAGATCACTAATGTTCTCCTGTTTTTCAGAATCCAATGGGGCATTTAAAATTCCTTATTTTAATTAATCTCTTTGCCAATTTTAAGTCTCTTTACCACATCTTTTTGAAATGTTTTATTCTGTTTGGTTTTTTGAAACTGTATTATGCTCCTGGTTGCTTTGGTAATAGTTTTTCATGTTTCAAAAGCTTATTTCTTGTCCAGACTCTGTTAATAAACTGCTCTAAAGTAATTTTTTAAGTCTGTCTTCTTTAAACCTATTTCCAAGTTTGTGGTCATATTTTCCCATCTAAAAGACAAATATAAAAATTTAGGACCATTGCTTTAAAGCCTTTAATACCCTGGCTCAGGTATTAATGTTCTCTTTATCAGTGATCGTTTATTATTTATTCTTCAGAGTAAAATAAGTTGGAACACATTATCGCAACAGAATTTTACTGTCAACTTGAACTCTATTTCCTCTCAAACAAAAAGTAATTGTCTTACCTCCAGGAGATGGTAAAAAGAAGAACTTTCAAAGTAATATGGCTCAACATGGTTGACTTTTCTCCTGCTCCTGCATGTCTAGGACAGTGGCGCTTCGCTTTCATCCGAACCTTGTTCTGTGGATTAACAAAAAATGAAACTCAAAGAATATGGGAGAATACAGAGCTGGGGAAGAGTTTGCTATATTTGGTGTATTCATTTTGTTTTTTCTTTTTTTAAAATTTTTATTGGAGTATAGTTGATTTACAATGTTGTGTTAGGTTCAGGGGTACAGCAAAGTGACTCAGTTATACATATACATATATCCACTCTTTTTTAGATCCTTTTCCTATATAGGTCATTACAGAGTGTTGAGTAGAGTTCCCTGTGCTATACCGTAGGTCGTTATTATTGGATTGGCAAAAAGGTTCGTTTGGCTTTTTCCGTAAGATGGCTCTAGTAGCGCTTAGTTGTCTTTAATTCATTCGAAACAATTTTGTTAGATTGTATTGTGACAGCTGTCATATCAGTGTGCATTTTTAAAAAAACTTATCAAACTTGGTGAATTTTTGTGTAGCCATTTTAATATTGAAGTTGGAAGAAAAAAGGCAACATTTTCGGCATATTATGTTTTATTATTTCAAGAAAGGTAAAACACAACTGAAACGCAAAAAAAGATTTGTGCAGTGTATGGAGAAGGTGCTGTGATGGATCGAGCATGTCAAAAGTGGTTTGTGAAGTCTTGTGCTGGAGATTTCTCTCTGGACAATGCCCCATGGTCGGGTAGACCAGTTGAAGTTGATAGTGATCAAATCGAGACATTAATTGAGAACAATCAACGTTATACCACGTGGGAGATAGCCGACATACTTAAAATATCCAAATCAAGTTTGAAAATCATTTGCACCAGCTTTGTTATGTTCATCGCTTTGATGTTTGAGTTCCACATAAGTTAAGCAAAAAAAACCTTCTTAACAGTATTTCTGCATGTGATTCTCTACTGAAACGTAATGAAAACGTGCAGTTTTTAAAACAAATTGTGATGGACAATTTGAAAAGTGGATACTGTACAATAACGTAGAATGGAAGACATCATGGGGCAAGTGAAATGAACCACTGCCAACCACACCAAAGGCCGGTCTTCATCCAAAGAAGGTGATGTATATATGGTGGGATCGGAAGGGAGTCCTCTATTATGAGCTCCGTCCCGAAGACCAAATGATTAATTCTAAGAAGTACTGCTCCCAATTAGACCAACTGAAAGCAGCACTCGACGGAAATTGTCTGGAATTAGTCAATAGAAAATGCATAATCTTCCATCAGGCTAACGCAAGACCGCATGCTTCTTTTTTTTTTTTTTTTTTTTTTTTACTGGAGTATAGTTGCTTTACAATGTGGTATTAGTTTCTACTGTACAGCAAAGTGAATTAGCTATACGTATACTTATATCTCCTCTTTTTTGGATTTCCTTCCCATTTAGGTCACCACAGAGCACTGAGTAGAGTTCCCTGTGCTACACAGTATGTTCTCATTAGTTATCTATTTTATACATAGTATCAGTAGTGTATATATGTCAATCCCAATCCCCCAATTCATCCCACCACCCCCCTTTCCCCCTTGGTATCCATACACTTGGTCTCTACATCTGTGTCTCTACTTCTGCTTTGTAAATAAGATTGTCTATACCAATTTTTTCAGATTCCACATATATGCGTTAATATACGATATTTGTTTTTCTCTTTCTGACTTACGTCACTCTGTATAACAGTCTCTAGGTCCATCCACGTCTCTACAAATGACCCAATTTTGTTCCTTTTTATGGCTGAGTAATATTTATCCATTCCTCTGTTGATGGACATTGATTACCAGGCAAAAACTGTTACAGCTTGGCTGGGAAGTTCTGATTCACCAGACATCGCACCTTCAGATTTCCGTTTATTTCGGTCTTTACAAAATTCTCGTAATGGAAAAATTTCAATTCCCTGGAAGACTGTAAAAGGCACCTGGAACAGTTCTTTGCTCAAAAAGATAAAAAGTTTTGGGAAGATGGAATTACGAAGTTGCCTGAAAAATGGCAGAAAGTAGTGGAACAAAAGAGTGAATACATTGTTCAAAAAAGTTCTTGGTGAAAATGAAAATGTGTCTTTTATTTTTACTTAAAAACAAAAGGAACTTTTTGGCCAACCCAATAGTTATCTATTATATATATAGTAGTGTGTACATGTCAATCCCAGTCTCCCAATGTATCCCTCCCCCCTCCCCATTTCCCCCCTGGTAACCATAAGTTTGTTTTTTACATCTGTGACTCTAGTTCTGTTTTGTAAATAAGTTCATTTGTACCATTCTTTTAGATTCTACATATAAGCGATATCATATGATATTTGTCTTTCGCTGCCTGACTTATTTCACTCAGTATGACAATCTCTAGGTCCCACTGTAACAAGTTGCACAGCCTTAGCAGTGTAAAGCAGCACCCCCTGTCATCTCACAGTTGCATGGGTTAGAAATGTGAGCAAAGCGTAGCTCAGTTAGTTCTCAGAGAGAGTCTCCCAAGGTGGACATCAGGGTGCCGGCAGGGCTGCATTCCTTTCTGGAAGCTGAGGGGAAGAACCTGCTCTCAAGGTTACTGCAGAGGTTGGCAGAATTTACTACAGTGGGGTTGTCAGACTGAGTTTCCTGTATCCCTTTCTTACTATCAACCAAGGGATCGTTCCAGCTTCTGGAGATGGACTGCATTCCTTGGTCATGACTCCCTTTCTCCATCTTCAAAGTCGACAATAGCAGGTCGATTCCTTGTCCTGTTTTAAACTTCTCTGACTTCTGACTCATCTCTTCTGCCTTCCTATTCTGTTTTTAGGGGCTCATGTGATTGTTTTGTACTTACTCAGATAATCCAAGATAATATCTCAATTTTTAAGTCAGCTCATTAGTAATATGAATTACACCAAAGTTCCTTTGTCGTAGTTCCTAGATCAAGAGACAGAAATTTGAGGGGATAACATTAAAATTCTGCTTACCATATCTGGCCAAATTCCACTCTTCTAAGAGCAGAAGTGGAAGGAGGGAGTTTCACAAAATGGAAATAAAAAAAAGCAGAGGATTCCTGGGAACTCATCTCATTCTTTTTTGGATTCATGTTTCCAGAGTACAGATTTAATTTGCCTAAATTTATTTTTCAATAAAAAGAAGGACTCCATTTGCATAGCATGTAAATATTCCTCAAAACTTTTTTAAATGCTTTCAAAAATGCTTATAGAACATTTGTTTATAGAAAATAGCTATAGAAAAGAACTGGTTTGACTATGTAAGGATATCATAGTAAAGAAGAACATGAATTACATATGAATCGCCTCAGCCTCCAAAAGCTATCTGTGTCCTAATCAACTTTTAAACTATATTCTAGATAACACCTGCAAAAAGATGCTCATTTTCCTCCCCATGCCCCAGATTTCATTAATTACCTCATCAGACTACTTCTATAGTTCCTTGTACATACCCCTCTTGATATAGAGTGCTTTTCAAGCTGTTATTTGTGCAATTTTGTTGCCCATCAGAATAATACCTACTTGAGACCATAGCTTTATCTCTTAATTACTCATTGTTTAAGTAAGTGCATCACGTACTGCAGACGATATGAATGGTAGAGATATAAAAATCTGGATCTCAGCTTTTGTTCATTGCCTTCATTTCCTAAGAACATAAATAAATGGTCTTTATATTCAATGGTGAGTGCAAGGAAATGGATGAAAGTATATGAAATCTGGGGTTTTTAACTGATGTTCTTATAGATTTTTGACATCAAAATCTGTTAGCATGAGACTGTGATAATAATGGTGCATTATTATCACATATATCAATCACTGCCATATCCAACACCTGCTAAAAAGTCTAGCTATTGTTAACTATTTCAGAAACTGTAAGACTATTAGAGGAGATAAAATATGATCAGAGATTGAATATTATGTATGTGTGTGACAGATCCCTTTAAATATCAGCTAAGAAATGATTATTTCAAGCAACTTTATAATGCTGCAGACTGCAAGTTGGTGGTGAAATCATAAAAAAACCAAGCCATCAAAAAGAAGAAGACAATATATAAAAAACAGCAACCAGAAAAAGGTGTCTATGAACTTTGTAGAAACTGAGAAATTTGCAAAAACTTTCTCACCCTACCTCCTTACAACCTTTTGGTGTCTTCTTGCCAGCCAGGGCTTACAACTTCTTCTGTCACATGCAGTTGCTATTTTATAAAAAAAATCCTCTCGTTCTCTTCTCTGTTTCCCCTAGCTATCAGTTTTCCTCTCGTTCATTCCTGTGTGAGGAAGACGAGTGGATTGTGACAGGATGAATCAAGGTAGCAGGCTGTGAACAGGATTAGCACCTCACAAATGTCAGTTACAGATTTGGGACAGCTGGTCAAGGACCAGCTTGTCTGGACCTTGGATGGCAACGTGGAGGAAACAGTTACACTTTTCTGCTTCATTCCAGGCACTTAGCTCCTCAAAGCAGGGGTTAGAGTTGGGAACTACCTGACCATGAGCCTTGGATTTTCTATGTAACAGAGAAGAGGCTTTGAGCCCAAGAGAAGCTGAATTACATAGATGCACTTTCTGTGATGCCAGGGTAACCGGTGGATGGCTGTAGGAGCTGCTGATTGTTGGCTTTTATCACAAGCTTTTAGAAGCAAGAGTAAAGGTGTTCATCACTAACTGAGTGAACTGAGTCTGAATGAGGTCAGTAAATGTTTGCAATATTTTATTTTATGCAATTGGAGCCTAATGTGTTATGTCTATTTGCATAATTCTCGTGTCATACATAATGTGTTCCTGAAAATATGTATGAAATTATGTGTTGATTTCAAACTAGAGAGAAATTTATCATAATATTAGCTCTTTCACCTCTATAATTCTACTTACAAATGAAGTTAGTATCTTGGATAATATTGGCACCGATTTGGGGGATAGAGGAAGAGACATGGAATAATAGAGATCTTAGATGAGTGAATTAGAATCCCCAAAAGATTTTGTCATATTGGGGTGACATAATGGGCCATAGAAGATGAAATTTAGCTAGACTGAGAAGTCATTTAGAAACTTTTAAGCTCCAGGCTAGTCTATAATCAAAAAAAGAAGAAGGAGAAGGAGAAGGAGGGGAAGGGGAAGAAGAAGAAGGGAAGGAAGGAGGAAGGAAGGAAGGGAGGGAAGGAAGGAAGAAAAATAATAAATTATAGATATTAAATAGTTAATTTAGTATTAAAATAAGATGGGATCTAGAATAAAAACACTTAGAACCCTTATCTATAGCAATTTTCAGAGTTACAGCAGTACTGCAATTGCATCTCTGGGCCACAATTGGTAGCAATAATTATTGAATTCTGAGGGAAGGAACTAACATAATGAATATACTTAACACTTCTCTCACAAATTATCTTTGTAAAAGAACTTTGATTAAGATGTGAAGAACTTCTTATCATTCAATTTAAAATTGGTTATATGTCCACTAGCTAGGATATTTTTAAAAATCATATTATGCTTTATTTGTAGACTAAATGAACTTTGGAACACATTATAATTCTGATAATAAAATTATTATTCATTCATTACTTAACCCAGATATACAGATGTTTTGTGAAAATACAGTTATTTTCACTCATTCATTCATTTATTTGACAGTTATTATTGGGAACTTACTCTGAGTATGTGCTGTTCCAATCCCAGCGAATACCAGAGTAAATAAAACAGTCAAGGAATCTCTTATTGAGCTAAGGTTCTAGCTGAGGAAGACATAAATGCAAAATGTTTATATAAATAAGATAATTCCAAATAGTGATAGTGCCGTAAAGGGAAAGATCTGCATAAAATAACAGGTAATTGTCTGTATGTTGGAGAAGGTAACTAATTCAAATAGCATTTTTGGTGAAGGTTTCCTGAGGTGATGAAATTTGAAGGATGCCAGCCAAGTGAAGTTACTAGCAAAGAGTTACTAACAGAAAGAAGAGCAAGTGATACCAAGCCCTGAGATGAAAGTTAGCTTGGTGTCTTTATGGAAAAATCAGGCATAAGTTTGTGAATGGAACTTAGTAAAGGAGTCAGTTATGAGACAAGGTCAGAAGAATCCAATCATACAGCACCTTGTAAGCTATGATTAGGAATTCAGGTTTTCTTCAAGCAAATTAGAAAGCTGTTAGAGAATTTCAAGCTGGGGCATATTATGAATTGAATTATAAGTTAGAGCACATTGCTTAGTAGAGAATGGACTGTAGAAAGCCAAGAATGTCAAATAACAAATTGGTAGACTGGGAGAGGAAAGTTGTTGAGATAAGGGTGACAGCATTGAAGAAGCAGTAAAATGAATGAATCTGGGGTATATTGTGGAAGCAGAAATGACAAGGCTTTCCGAGGTCTGCATGTGAGTGACAGAGGAAAGAGTTAAGGGAGAGATAGCTGAGAAGTCATGACTGGCAATCCACTGAAGGATAAATTTAACCACAAGACTTTTCTGTGACCGTGCTGTAACAGGAAATGAAAAAAAGGGGAAGGAAAATATAAATAATCTGATTGACCTTATTGCAGGCTGTACAACTGGTATTATGAGAGTCTAAGATAGAGTCAAGACTTCTTAAATGCCTATATATATAGTGAGAGAAAGAACAGAAAATGATGAAATCCATGCCACTAGGCATGGTATCCAGAAGGCAACAATGAGGCATGACCTGTCAGCTTTCAAGTTTCTTGAGTTATCTGATGCATCCACTGTGAGACTGAGGTTAGCAAGACATCATTCTGATGTCATTATCTGATCTTGTGTAAAAGTCATACATTTGTTGTTTATTTCACTCATCAATGCATGTTAACTTTCTATATTAGTTAATAATTTTAAACAAACGTAAAATCCCCTATTTCTCTTCTGATTAGTGGCATTTAGAGAATCTAAGTGTGAAATCTTTACTTGTTATCATAAAATCTGAAATGACTTGTAAATTGGTAGAAACCATATTCTTATTTAGATATCTAAATTCTGTATAGAATGCTATTTTTAAGCACATTTTCTTGGATTTCTTCCTTTTTGTAACTTCTTTAAAATGTACTTGCTTGTTTTTCATTTAAGAATGTGAGTTATGGATTAATATATTTTCATTTAATAAAGCACTCTTCAAAGTTACTAAACTGTGCATTTTTAAAAATAATTCTTCCACTGTAGTGATGCTGCCATGATTTTCTTAATTTACTACTTTTTTTTAATCCACAAAGTCACTTTACATGCTTCCAAATTAAAATTTGTCATTGAGTTTTTCTTGTAGCAACTCCTTAACCCTGAGGGCTTTCCTGTTAGGAGATTACAATAAACCCATAACTGCACCATTGTCTTTTCTTTGTTCGTGGATCCACGGATATGCCTTACCTCCCTTGTCAAGTAATTGTTCCCTTAAGTTCTTTTAAAAGCTAAACTCGTGATTCTATGTATCTGGAAGTTGCCCATATTCTCTTGTGCCTGTTTTCAACTTCTGTTCTTACTTAATGGCCACTTCCCAACAATAGTTTCATAGCAGTCTCTCAGGACACGGGTAACATCTTGATAGGAACAGATAATGGAATTGTGATCTTCTCTTACCCTCTGGAATTACTAAAAACAACTCTTGAGGGACCTTCAAGATGGCGAAGAAGTAAGACGATGAGATCACCTTCCTCCCCACAAAAACATCAAAAATACATCTACATGTGGAACAACTCCTACAGAACACCTACTGAATGCTGGCAGAAGACCTCAGACTTCCCCAAAGGCAAGAAACTCCCCACGTACCTGGGTAGGGCAAAAGAAAAAAGAAAAAACAGAGACAAAAGAATAGGGACGGCACATGCACCTCTGGGAGGGAGCTGTGAAGGAGGAAAAGTTTCCACACACTAGGAAGCCCCTTCACTGGCGGAGATGGGGGATGGGAGGGGGGAAGCTTCGGAGCCATGGAGGAGAGCACAGCAACAGGGATGCAGACGGAAAAGTGGAGAGATTCCCATACAGAGGATCAGTGCCAACTAGCACTCACCAGCCTGAGAGGTTGTCTGCTCACCTTCTCGGGCGGGTGGGGGCTGGGAGCTGAGGCTTGGGCTTCGGAGGTCAGATCCCAGGGAGAGGATTGGGGTTGGCTGTGTGAACACAGCCAGAAGGGGTCTACTGCACCACAGCTAGCTGGAAGGGAGTCCGGAAAAAAGTCTAGAACTGCCTAAGAGGAAACTGACCATTGTTTCAGGGTGTGCGAGGAGAGGGGATTCATGGCACCACTTAAGCAAGCTCCAGAGATGGGCGCAAGCTGCGGCTATCAGCATGGACACCAGAGATGCGCATGGAACTCTAAGGCTGCTGCTGCAGCCACCAAGAGGCCTGTGTGCGAGCACAGGTCACTATCCACACCTCCCCTCCTGGGAGCCTGTGCAGCCCACCACTGCCAGGGTCCCATGATCCAGGGATAACTTCTCCGGGAGAACACATAGTGCACCTCAGGCTGTTGCAACGTCACGCTGGCCTCTGCCGCCGCAGGCTTGCCCTGCATTCCATACCCCTCCCTACCCCCAGCCAGAGTGAGCCAGAGCCCCCTAATCAGCTGCTACTTTAACTCTGTCCTGTCTGGGCAGGGAATAGATGCCCTCAGGCAACCTACATGCAGAGGTGGGGCCAAATCCAAAGCTGAACCTCAGGCGCTGTGCGAACAAAAAAGAGAAAGGGAAATTTCTCCCAGCAACCTCAGGAGCAGCAGATTAAAACTCCACAATCAGCGTGATGTACCCACCATCTGTGGAATACCTGAATAGACAACGAATCAACACAAAACTGAGGCAGTGGATTTGGGGAGCAACTGTAGACTTTGGGGTTTACTTTCTGCATCTAATTTGTTTCTGGTTTTATGTTTATCTTAGTTTAGTATTTAGAGCTTATTGTCATTGGTAGATTCGTTTATTGATTTGGTTGTTCTCTTCCTTTTTTATTTTTATATATATAGATATATTTTTTTCCTTTTTCTCTTTTGGTGAGTGTGTATGTGTGTGCTTCTTTGTGTGATTTTGTCTGAATAGCTTTGCGTTTAGCATTTGTCTTAGGGTTCTTTCTGTCAGGGTTTTTGTTTTTGTTTTTTTAGTAGTTTTCAGCACTTGTTATCATTGATGGATTTGATTTTTGGTTTGGATGCTCTTTTCTTTCTTTCTTTTTTTATTACTTTTTATTTGTAATAATTTTTTTATTATTTATTTTAATTATTTTATTTTTATTTATTTATTTATATATTTTTCTTTCTTTCTTTCTTTTTCTTTCTCCCCTTTCTTCTGAGCCATGTGGCTAACAGTGTCTTGATGCTGTGGCTCAGTGTCAGGCCTGAGCCTCTAAGGTGAGAGAGCCGAATTCAGGCCATTGGTCCACCAGAGACCTCCCAGCCCCATGTACTATCAAACAGCCAAAGCTCTCCCAGAGATCTCCATCCAACGTTAAGACCCAGCTCCACTCAACGACCAGTAAGCTACAGTGCTAGACACCGTATGCCAAACAACTAGCAAGACAGTAACACAACCCCCCCAATTAGCAGAGTGGTTGCCTAAAATCATAATAAATTCACAGACAACCCAAAACACACCACCAGACATGGTCCTGCCTACCAGAAAGACAAAATCCAGCCTCATCCACCAGAACACAGGCACCAGTCCCCTCCACCAGGAAGTCTATGCAACCCACTGAACCAAGCTTACCCACTGGGGGCAGGTACCAAAAACAACAGGAACTACGAACTTGCAGCCTGCGAAAAGGAGACCCCAAACACAGTAAGTTAAGCAAAATGAGAATACAAAGAAATACACAGCAGATGAAGGAGCAAGGTAAAAACCCAGCAGACCAAACAAATGAAGAGGATATAGGCAGTCTACCTGAAAAAGAATTCAGAGTAATGATAAGGAAGATGATCCAAAATCATGGAAATAGAATGGAGAAAATACAAGAAACGTTTAACAAAGACCTAGAAGAACTAAAGAGCAAAAAAACAATTATGAACAACACAATAAATGAAATAAAAAAATTTCTAGCAGGAATCAATTGCAGAAAAACTGAGGCAGAAGAACGGATAAGTGACCTGGAAGATAAAGTAGTGGAAATAACTACCACAGAGCAGAATAAAGAAAAAAGAAGGAAAATAATTGAGGACAGTCTCAGAGAACTCTGGGGCAACATTAAATGTACCAACATTAGAATTATAGGGGTCCCAGAAGAAGAAGGGAAAAAGAAAGGGGCTGAGAAAATATTTGAAGAGATTATGTTGAAAACTTCCCTAATATGGGAAAGGAGATAGTCAATCAAGTCCAGGAAACACAGAGAGTCCCATAGAGGATAAATCCAAGGAGAAACATGCCAAGACACATATTAATCAAGCTATCAAAAATTAAATACAAAGAAAAAATATTAAAAGCAGCAAGGGAAAAGCAACAAATAACATACATGGGAATCCCTATAAGCTAAACAGCTGATCTTTCAGCAGGAAGTCTGCAAGCCAGAAGGGAGTGGCAGGACATATTTAAAGTGATGAAAAGGAAAAACTTACAACCAAGATTACTCTACCCAGCAAGGATCTCATCCGGTTTTGACGGAGAATTTAAAATCTTTACAGACAAGCAAAAGCTAAGAGAATTCAGCACCACCAAACCAGCTTTACAACAAATGCTAAAGGAATTTCTCTAGGCAGAAAACACAAGAAAAGGAAAAGACCTACAATAACAAACCCAAAACAATTAGGAAAATGGTAATAGGAACATACATATTGATAATTACCTTAAATGTAAATTGATAAAATGCTCCAACCAAAAGACATAGACTGGCTGAATGGATACAAAAACAATACCCATATATACACTGTCTACAAGAGACCCACTTCAGACCTAGGGACACATACAGACTGAAAGTGAGGGATGCAAAAAGATATTCCATGCACATGGAAATCAAAAGAAAACTGAAGTAGCAATTCTCATATCAGACAAAATAGACTTTAAAATAAAGACTATTACAAGAGACAAAGAGGGACACTACATAATCATCAAGGGATCAATCCAAGAAGATACAATAATTGTAAATATTTATACACCCAACATAGGAGCACCTCAATACATAAGGCAAATGCTAACAGCTATAAAAGGGGAAATCGACAGTAACACAATCATAGTAAGGGAATTTAACACCCCACTTTCACCAATGGACAGATCATCCAAAATGAAAATAAATAAGGAAACACAAGCTTTAAATGATACATTAAACAAGATGGACTTAATTGATATTTATAGGACTTTCCATCCAAAAACAACAGAATACACTTTCTTCTCAGGTGCTCATGGAACATTCTCCAGGATAGATCATATCTTGGGTCACAAATCAAGCCTTGGTAAATTTAAGAAAATTGAAATCATATCAAGTATCTTTTCCAACCACAACACTATGAGACTAGATATCAATTACAGGAAAAAATCTGTAAAAAATACAAACACATGGAGGCTAAACAATACACTACTTAAAACCAAGAGATCACTGAAGAAATCAAAGAGAAAATCAAAAAATACCTAGAAAAAAATGACAATGAAAACACAACGACCCAAAACCAATGGGATGCAGCAAAAGCAGTTCTAAGGGGGAAGTTTATAGCAATACAATCCTACCTCAAGAAACAAGAAACATCTCAAATAAACAACCTAACCTTACACCTAAAGCAATTAGAGAAAGAAGAACAAAAAAAACCCAAAGTTAGCAGAAGGAAAGAAATCATAAAGATCAGATCAGAAATAAATGAAAAAGAAATGAAGGAAACGATAGCAAACATCAATAAAACTAAAAGCTGGTTCTTTGAGAAGATAAACAAAATTGATAAACCATTCACCAGACTCATCAAGATAAAAGGGAGAAGACTCAAATCAATAGAATTCGAAATGAAAAAGGAGAAGTAACAACTGACACTTCAGAAATACAAAGGATCATGAGAGATGACTACAAGCAACTATATGCCAATAAAATGGACAACCTGGAAGACATGGACAAATTCTTAAAAAAGCACAACCTTCCAAGACTGAACCAGGAAGAAATAGAAAATATAGACAGACCAATCGCAATCACTGAAATTGAGACTGTGATTATAAATCTTCCAACAAACAAAAGCCCAGGACCAGATGGCTTCACAGGCAAATTCTATCAAACATTTAGAGAAGAGCTAACACCTGTCCTTCTCAAACTCTTCCAAAATATAACACAGGGAGGAACACTTCCAAACTCATTGTACGAGGCCACCATCACCCTGATACCAAAACCAGAGAAAGATGTGACAAAAAAAAGAAAGCTGCAGGCCAATATCACTGATGAATATAGATGCAAAAATCCTCAACAAAATACTAGCAAATAGAATCCAACAGCACATTAAAAGGATCATACACCATGATCAAGTGGGGTTTATCCCAGGAATGAAAGGATTCTTCAGTATATGCAAATCAATCTATGTGATACACCTTATTAACAAATTGAAGGAGAAAAACCATATGATCATCTCAATAGATTCAGAAAAAGCTTTCGACAAAATTCAACACCCATTTATTATAAAAACCCTCCAGAAAGTAGGCATAGAGGGAACTTACCTCAGCATAATAAAGGCCTTATGTGACAAACCCACAGCCAACATCATTCTCAATGGTGAAAAACTGAAAACATTTACACTAAGATCAGGACCAAGACAAGGTTGCCCACTCTCACCACTATTATTCAACGTAGTTTTGGAAGTTTTAGTCACGGCAATCAGAGAAGAAAAAGAAATAAAGGAATTGAAACTGGAAAAGAAGTAAAGCTGTCACTGTTTGCAGATGACATTATACTGTACATGGAGAATCCTAAAGGTGCTACCAGAAAACTACTAGAGCTAATCAATGAACTTGGTAAATTTGCAGGATACAAAATTAATGCACAGAAATCTCTTGCATTCCTATACACTAATGATGAAAAATCTGAAAGAGAAATTAAGGGAACACTCCCATTTACCGCTGCAACAAAAAGAACGAAATACCTAGGAATAAACCTACCTAAGGAGACAAAAGACCTGTATGCAGAAAACTATAAGACACTGATGAAAGAAATTAAAGATGATACAAACAGATGGAGAGATACACCATATTCCTGGATTGGAAGTATCAACATTGTGAAAATGACTATACTACCCAAAGCAATCTACAGATTCAATGCAATCCTTATCAAACTACCAATGGCATTTTTCACAGAACTAGAACAAAAAATTTTACAATTTGTATGGAAACACAAAAGGCCCCGAATAGCCAAAGCAATCTTGGGAAAGAAAAACGGAGCTGGAGGAATCAGGCTGCCTGACTTCAGACTATACTACAAAGCTACAGTAATCAAGACAGTATGATACTGGTACAAAAACCAAAATATAGATCAATGGAACAGGATAGAAAGCCCAGAGATAAACCCACGCACATATGGTCACCTTATTTTTGATAAAGGAGGCAAGAGTATACAATGGAGAAAAGATAGCCTCTTCAATAAGTGGTGCTGGGAAAACTGGACAGCTACATGTAAAAGAATGAAATTAGAACACTCCCTAACACCATACACAAAAATAAACTCAAAGTGGTTTAAAGACCTAAATGTAAGACTGGACACTATAAAACTCTTAGAGGAAAACATAGGAAGGGCACTCTTTGACATAAATCACAGCATGATCCTTTTTGACCCACCTCCTAGAGAAATGGAAATAAAAACAAAAATAAACAAATGGGACCTAATGAAACTTAAAAGCTTTTGAACAGCAAAGGAAACCATAAGGAAAACAAAAAGACAACCCTCAGAATGGGAGAAAATATTTGCAAACGAAGCAATTTACAAAGGATTAATCTCCAAAATTTACAAGCAGTTCATGCAGCTCAATATCAAAAAAACAAACAACCCAATCCAAAAATGGGCAGAAGACCTAAATAGACATTTCTCCAATGAAGATATACAGATTGCCAACCAACACATGAAAGGATGCTCAACATCACTAATCATTAGAGAAATGCAAATCAAAACTACCAAGAAGTATCACCTCATGCCAGTCCGAATGGCCATCATCAAAAAATCTATAAACAATAAATGCTGGAGAGGGTGTGGAGAAAAGGGAACCCTCTTGTGCTGTTGGTGGGAATGTCAATTGATACAGCCACTATGGAGAACAGTGTGGAGGTTCCTTAAAAAACTAAAAATAGAACTACCATACGACCCAGCAGTCCCACTACTGGACATGTACCCTGAGAAAACCATAGTTCAAAAAGAGTCATGTACCACAATGTTCATTGCAGCTCTATTTACAATAGCCAGGACATGGAAGCAACCTAAGTGCCCATCGACAGATGAATGGATAAAGAAGATGTGGTACATACATACAATGGAATATTACTCAGACAAAAAAGAAACAAATTTGAGTTTTTTGTAGTGAGGTGGATGGACCTAGAGACTGTCATACAGAGTGAAGTAAGTCAGAAAGAGAAAAACAAATACCATATGCTAAAACATATATATGGAATCTACAAAAAAAAGAAAAAAAATGGTTCTGATGAACCTAGAGGCAGGACAGGAATAAAGACACAGACATAGCGAATGGACTTGAGGACATGGGGAGGAGGAAGGGTAAGCTGGGATGAAGTGAGAGAGTGGCATGGACATGTATACACTATCTAACGTAAAATAGATAGCTAGTGGGAAGCAGCCGCATAGCACAGGGAGATCAGTTAGGTGCTTTGTGTCCACCTAGAGGGGTGGGATAGGGAGGGTGGGAGGGAGATGCAAGAGAGAGGAGATATGGGGATATATGTATATCAATAGCTGATTCACTTTGTTATACAGCAGAAACTAACACACCATTGTAAAGCTATTATACTCCCATAAAGATGTTAAAAAAAAAGTCTTTCAGGCAGAGGAGGCACACTTAGTGAGTTTCAACTTCCTTGTTAGAGGCAAAACTCCCTCTTTGCTTATCCAGTAGAGTCTCTACAAGTGGTCACAAATCCATCAGCACAATCAGCTTGCACAACTGTAGAACAAGTGAACTTATTTTACAGTAGTCTTTGGTTATTTTTGAAGCAATCTGGCCACCAAACACCAGAAATTTTACACATCCGAAATTGTAGATTGCCTATTTCATCACAAAGTTCATAGTAAATGTCTAAAGAGATAAAGGAAAGGTATATAAAAATGGAATTTTTATTCCTAAAACAAATTGAAATATACATCTTTCTATATAATTTAATTATTTTTCATTTAATTTCATTTTTGAGGGTATATTTGTGATCAATAACAATCTTAGTAGCAATGTTGCATAGTTAGACTTTATTAAAGCTGTTTTCCCTTGGTGACACAATTCAAGTTAATGTGCCACACAAAATGTAGACTAATTAGTACAAATGAAGGAAAGGAGTCAATTAGCCAGGAGGGAATAATGAGCAAAGGGAACTGTTATGTAAATCTAGATTATCCTGAAAACTTCCAGTCGGGAAGCAGACAGCTAGATGTAATCACCTGTTATTCAAAACACACCTTGGAAAATGAGGGTTCTCATTCATCCTTAGCTTGATTTTAACTTGCTTATATTTACTCAGGATTATGAGCTTGAGTTGTTGTTTTTATTAGTAACTGGTATGATTAATAGGCCACACAGATTTTTAGTAGAAATATGTTATGCATATTATCACAATTTTCATTAGATATGTGATAAAAAACACTACAGTATTCTAAAGGGTATTAGCAAAAAATTAAGACTGCAAATGCCTAACACAACAGAAACCTATTATTTATCATACTGTGATCTATATTTAAAGAAAACAGAACAAATATATTTAGTTTAACTCATCTCACATTTCTTGAAAAATCTCTGATATTAGCTCTTCAAAACAATATATTTGAATGATACACGATACATGCAATATATTCAATATATTTGAATAAAGGCTCTCCTGTTAGTCCTTTTAGTCACAGTTGATGATTTTGGAATTGTGGAATTTTTCAACTCCTCTGCAATCTAGAGGAATATTTGGAGGCAAGCGTAGAGAATGAGAAAGGTAGAAATATTTGTTTGTGTTTTTCCACTACACGATAGGAAATTATGACGTTATGTGAATGAGATATCAAGGGATATCAAAGAGATGAGGAACCAGGACAAAATAGACACTGGAAACCTCCAGTGCAACTTGTTATTATAGTATTAGGAGAAGGTGGAATTGGGGAGAGTATTTGCAATACACTTGAGTTCTATAAAATCTGAGAAGTGTTCATTAAGTCTGGCTCAGATTAGGGCATTGGTTGACTCACCCTTGGTGAATGTCACCCTTGGTGAATGTCACACAGCCAATGCATTTCTAGGACTTTGTCACAGGTGACCCCTGCCTCCTGGATGTGATCACCAGATCTCAGAAGGCCAGTACCACTTGGGGTTTGAGTCAATTCCAAAACCTCTTATGTTGGCAGATAATCGTGGAAGTTGAGAATTTATCATTTTTGGCTCGAAGATATGGGAGTTTTCATAAGAAACTCACACATTTTTATATTAGAAAATACATGAAAAACTATGGTTTTCATCATTTTCCTTTTTGCACTAGTGTTATATAATGGTCATGAGAAGGATAATAATGATGATAATAATAATAATGACAACTACCTGGGGAAGTGAGACTACGCATTTAATTGATGAATTTGGAAAAATAAACCGGGAGTATTTAGCCAAAGCGCTTTCTTTCTCCTTTCCTAGAATCCAGTGTGTGCACATAGAAAAGGAGTTCTTGCCAAATCCACATCACCGGTCTTCTGTGGGCAAGTCCTCTACCCAAGGTGAGCTCTACCCAAGTTTAGTGTCATCTCTAGATGGATAAATCTGCCTTTCTGGGAAGCAGCTGTTCCACTGGTTTAGCCTTTATTAGTAACAAAAGTGACAGTTTGGCTTCTATATGCCAGTCTTAATTCTCATTTTCTTTTCCAGAATTTAGGCAGCAAAGTGGTATGCTGTTTTGGAGGGCCCTCAGAGACCCCAATATTTAGTACATATTCCTGACATATTTAGATATAAGAGTGGACCTTAGGAAAGCACGTTAAATGCATGGAGAAGCTTTGAGTGGGTCCAGGGCATGTGGCTTTTAGGTTTGAAATTCCATGTGTGGCAAGATGTTTTTGCCTGGGTATTTGGTAGAAACTAACATTTGAAGGACTGCAATTCTACAGATGTGCGGTAGACTTTCAATGTCTGTGGACTCAGCATGGTTGAGAGGGTGATTACACACTTAGTGGCCTAGCTCTCACTTGAAAAGCTCCTCCTAGAGAGGGAAGACTACAGTGCCTACAAGTGAATGGTACATGAGCTATGATGACCTAAAACAAGGGTGGATAGGCCATAGCAATGTTAGGGCTCAGGAAAGATTCTCAGGCTTAGAAACATCTTGAAGCTCAGGAGAGATTGAACCTTTGAAAATTTTGCCGGCTATAAGGGTGACCTTGGCAGACAATGTCTACAATTTTCAGCCACTTCTGTCTCAGCAAAAACATAAGACTTTAGCAGGAGGAGATGATCCAAAGGGTTCTGGCTGCTTAAGCATGACTTGAACTATATTTGATATATGTATTTGGACAGCAAGGGCCTCACCAAGTACATGGGAGCCTTGGAATACAGTTTCAGCTTTTCCTAGCAGGTATAGCTGAGAAATATTGTGATTATAGGAAATATAAATGTTCTATACATAGGACTTTTCAGCTCTTGGGGACATAGCAATATGCTTGCAATCTAACTACAAGGCAGCTGACTTCCTTGTGTGCTACAGAGCATGGGATCTAGCTTTAAGTTGTTATTGCCAAGGCTGGGCGGGAAGCACCGGTTCAGTAGTTTAAAATCCCGTTATGTAATCAGGGCCAAGGAGGGAACTGCGAAGGGACTAACTTTGAATTCCTGTGGTTTCTTCCGGGTTCCAGATTGGAAAATATCACAGTAAACCCCCTCACTGGGACCTCTCCAGTTTCTAGATTCTTCCAACAATAGGAGCCAACCTTGCCATGTCCTCTAAAATTTATAAGAGCTATTCTCCAGTTGCCTGGATAAAATATTTTTCATCAACTAAACGGGGGTAAGATTCCCAGAATCTTTTCTACCAACATTCTACAGTGGAAGAAGTTTATCATATACAGTAAGTAAGTCCCCTACACACAAACCTTCAAGTTGCAAACTTTCAAAGATGTGAACGTGCGTTTGCATGTCCAATCACGTAAGTTAGTTCATGAGTCTGGTGTACATTGTCACGTGCGTGCATCCTCTACAAGTGGTTGTGCTTTTGTGTACTCTACTGTACAGTACTTCATAGAGGACAGTAGTACAGTATCTTTATTTCAAGCCCAGGATGTCCGGAAGCAGGCGTGAAAGCAGTGGTATATAGCCGATTGTGTTAGTTGGGTACCTAGGCTAACATTGTTGGACTTAACGAACAAATTGGACTTAACGAAAGGGATCTCAGAACGGAACTCGTTCGTATCTAGGGGACTTACTGTAACTGCTACTTATCCGGTCCACATGACATTTTATTGCATGTATGCCTTAGAATAAAAACTTTTAGGTACAAATATTAAGGCACACAAAATTCTTATGAACCGAAATACAAGAGCAATCTAATTTTACATTGTTAGATCAAAAAAGTTAAAGTACATCCTTAATTGCTTAAGACATCACTGAAGAATGACATATATTTGGGTTATTATCAGAACATGAAATTATAGGAGATGAACATTAGCTTGAAAAAACTGAAACCAAGTTAAATCCAAATATTTTCTTTTGATCGCACTGCCACTGGATAAACGTGAGCCGATTTGAGTCTTTCCTGAAAGTATATATACATTTCTAAATTGGAATAGGCCAGAATATGAATAAGTTTTCTAAATTCCTTTTCAACTAATGTTCTATTTAAGTCCTGGTATATTATATAAATATATTTAAATTATACTGAAATGCCTTGGTTGAGAGGTAGTAAAACCAAATCCTAATATATTACTGATCTATTTGCCAATTTAATACAGAAACACAGAAATGCTTCTGTGTGCAGAAAGATTTACTCAAATGTAGATGTTTATAGCATATTATATGTATATTATAGTAATATATTAGTCAGAGAAAGAGTATTTTCAAAATTTTAATGTTGTATATTGGGAAGTATAGTAAAGCATATTTGCTATTGTAACGTACTTTTTGTACCTGCTTTCACAGAAGTTAACATTTAACCAAAAGCCACTTTACTTCTATTTGCAGAGAAGTAAATATTTTAGTGATAGCATGTCTGAACATAAAAACTGTTTACAGCTACTATTATAGTCTTTGTTCTCAGATTAGTAGTTGCTGGTAAATTTATCTTACTTTTATTCTTTTTACAAGTACTTGTAAATGCTGGTTATTTGTCTAAGTGAACTCCTGCTGTTTTGTAAAAACAAACAATTAATTATTCCCAACCCCAAACACTTTATTGTCACTATAAAAATACACAGTACTTTCCCCTTTCTTTGCTTATATTTAAGCCAGATTTTAATAACACTTTGTACGCAGTAGAGAGTCAGTGCGTCAACTGAAAGTTATATTATAGCAACTTTCTATGTTCTGCTTCATCTTGACATGGTGTCACATTCATACATGATGGAAAACACCTCTATCAAATGGGTCCCTTTCCTGATCAAATTGAGAAGGAAAGACTATAATAATTGTTTAAAGTGTCTCATTCCATACTATCAAGACAAAGACAAAAATGAGGTATGTATGTTATAAATTTTCTTTCAGTTAGATGATGCAGTGAAATGGTGAATAAATCTTTACTCCTGGAAAAGCATGAGGTGTAATTTTATTTAGTCATATTTATGTCCTTTTATATTTATGCTTTTATTAAGCTTGCCTTTTGACACCACGTCTTTAAACAGCAGTTTCTACATGGTTAAACAGGAGAACTGAACAGAAAGGCATATAGAAAAATAAAATCTTGTCAAATGACCATAGACAATACATTTACTGCAAATTTAGATTTTAAATATTCCACATGCAAAAGACAAAAATAGCTGGAACCAATCATAGATATGCTTATACAATTATCACAAAACACAGAAACTGCAAAATGTTATTGGATATTAACTAATTTACAGAAACTACCATGGATAAGTGCTCCAAACAAAAACCCAGGCTGTTCCTTTATGCTTTGGTTTGTGCCTTAAAAAATTTTCAAGTTGGATGCTACAAATCAGGAAATGTCGAATCCAGATCTATGAAATTTACCAAACAGAAATTCAGCATAGGGGAAAAATACCAACAGTTGTATATAAAAAAAATACAAATTCCTGTCCATGAGAACAAATGTATGTGAAAGTTATCTGCATATTAATTGTACATCTCTAGATATCTGACATTTACTGATACGGGGGGAAAAAAACCCTCTATATATCTATATTCTATACATTTTTTTTCATATGGCATATATATACATATAGACCCTAAATATATTCTAGAAAAGTCACTGAAATCATACATGTGACCAAGGACATGTGCACTGTAGTGTAGGCAGATGAGAGTGGTTATAACTGTCCCCCAAAACTGTCCTACATATCCAGGTGCTGACTGCCTGTGTGTGAAGTTACCTTAGAGATATCAGCAAATATGAGAGCACATTAGAGATATTCAAACAAAAAAATAATCTTTGGACATAGTATGCCAGACCCCAGAATATTATTTTGGTGCCTGAGTTGCTAATACTGTCCTATATTTTTCTCTCTTCTTTGAAATAACATAATGAAAGGAAAGAAAGCAGCGTTTAAATGGAACAAAAAGTACATCTGCTGATCTCTACCCTTTGGAACAAAAAATCTTAATAATACCTGAGTTCCCATTTGCTAGGGCAACAGCAGAAAAATCAATTTCAGTTCCTACTCAATAAAAGGGCTTTATATGTAGTACACAGAAATAGAAGACTGGAGTCAGAAAAAGTGCCATGTGTGTCAAAGCACGTGGGAGGGAGGACTATGAATGGATCCAATGAAAAAACTGACTTGAATGCATGGCATCTTTCATTAATGACAATAGAAGTGGAAATACTTGTGTGCGTGTGTGTTTCTAACACTAAAGCTATTTTAAAGGGCAAAAATCATTTGGAAGACAAAATTCAGACCTCAGATTATCAAAGATTACTGGCCTGGATGCTTCAAGAAAAGGTCATGAAAAAAACGTATCTCTCCCCTCTCTGTGTCTCTGTCTCTCTCTCTATATGTATATATATGTGTTGAATATATATATATATATATATATATATACACTGAATATTTAAAAAGGCAAAAGTATAATCGCAACCAAATACAATGTGTAAAGTTGGGTAGGATCTTAGACTGAGAGGAGGGATAATTATTGGGGAAATTAAAATACAGGCTCATTATTCTGTGAGATTATTGAATTATAATTTAGGTGTTATATTTTAGGGGTTATGACTGTACTGTATTTATGTAAAAGGATGCTGAATTTCTTAGGAGATGTGAACTGAAACATTTGAGTGAAGAGTCATGATGTCCATAGTTTGCTTTCTATTGGTACATATAAATAGAAACACACACACACACACACACACACACACAGAGGCAGTCCTTGTTTTGTACAATACCACATTCATTGAGACATGCAGATCAGAATGCAGTCCATGATTTCCAAGTTTTAGTGGTAATTGAGGTAAAATTCCTGTTACCATCTGACTCTGCAAAGTGAGGACTGAGTATATATATCAAAAGTAGCAAAATATTAGTAATAAGTTAGTCTACTTGGTGGGTATATCGATGCACTGTTTATTATTTTTTATTTTTCTGTATTTATAAAAAATTCGAATCAAATATAAAAAAATAATTTCTTTGACTTACCTATATTCAGATAAAATCTGAAAAATTATCCCTGTGATAGGCACGCTCTCTCTCTCTCTCTCAGGGGAGGAAACAAAGTTAAATAGATATTAGAGAAAGTATAATTATCATCACAAAAACTTATTAGAGGTATATATATATAAAGCTTCATGAAATTGCTATTACAATAATTTGCATTAGTGAGTACAAATAATTTGAGTTAATTAGAAATATATATAACTCAAACTTGTGAGAAAAGTACTTGCATAGGAGTCATTTCCATGTAAATATTTCTGAGTCAGTTTCAAATGTGTCACTGTCAATTAGAGCTGTTTTATCGTGATCATTTAAACCAATGGATCAAATATAAAAACTTAGAAATCATGTAGATAATGTTATCTATGAAATTTTTGTCCTAAATACATCCTTCTACTTATAATACCTTTCCTCACTCTTATTTGCATTTCCACCTAAACACATACACATACTTCTACGTGAGAGAATTATGTTACAGACAATTTTTTTTTAATTTAACTAAAGCTATAGGTCTTGCATAATTGCTAAAGGTAATGAAACATATGGAATATATAAAGTGGTCATAAATAATTTTATGTAACTAAATATATCAAATGCTGAGGAAAGAGTTCGTTATAAACTAGAGAACATCAACAGGCAAAGTTATTATATCTCAGCTTAGTCTAATTAAATATGGAAATCCCAGCAAAATTAGGAGAGGAGGAAAACTGAAGTTGAGTCAAAGAATGTTCATTGCAGGTTACGTTCTCTGAGATGCCGATTCTGAGATGGAGTTTAGTGTGTAGGATAAATATTCAGGATCACCCTTGAGATCAATACCTGTGGATGGGAGAGAGAGGGAGGGAGCAGGTTTGGACAAAGGAAGAGTTGAGTTGTCATGCAAGCCCAGCAGCCTTGGACAACCCATTATGGGCTGTGAAGCTAGAATGGGCCCTTCAGAGTTGACCTTAAGGTTAGAATGAGATGGCATGGTCTTTAGACTAGTACACAGATCACTTATTAGACTTGATCCACCCCAGGAAAGGGATATGATTTGGGGCAAGGCAGCTCTGCAATTGATGCAATTCCTGGACGGGATGACAGCTGATGGTTAAAGGGTGGTGCATCACAACATCCCCCATTTGCAGCTTTTGAATCCACAACTTCAACTACGCTCCGAAACTTCAGTGGGATTCCAGTGGACTCTCCTCCTGGAGGAATCCTTTGAGAGGAAGATTAGCACTTTGAAAAACATTCACTGCTTCTGCAGTTGGCCAAAACTGACATTCATTGTTTCTCTCCTTCATTATCCCCTAAAGTTTCCCCTCCTCCTCAGCTATCACCTTTGCTGGTCTCAGTGGCTTACCTCTGGTGTGACTTAAAGGATCATTTCTAGGTTCTGAGCCCATGCATGCCCTACTCAGGCCAGAATTGCTACACTTTCCCATTTACGATCAAACTACAGCAGGGATATAAGAACAAATACCCAAATGAATCACCTGTGTGCAAAACAAATTCCTCCTTGAACCCAGGTATAACGGCAGTCCTAACTCCTCTTGGTAAACAAGGTCAATTATCTCTTCAAGGATATCACATATCTCACATCTTCTTGCTGATTGTCATTTGGCACAAGTATCCCATAATGAAAACTGACACTCTTACCTTCTAATTAGATGGGATTCTCCCTGGGTTTCCTGGATCCAGTGGACATGTTCCCCTTTTGAGAACCAAGACTTCTAAACCTACAGAACTTAAAGTTCAAGATACAGAAAGCACAAATGTCCTAAGTGGGTTATTGGGAGTGAGGGTAAGTGGGGCCACTCCTGTTTCAACTCTTTGGTTCCCAAACCTATGATAGAAGATCCATGTAGTAAAGTTATCCCTAAGTGGCCAATTAGTGTGATCAAGGAATGGTGCCACAATGGGGACCGAATGTTGGTTTTTCTTGCTGCCAGGTTGGACATTTGACAGCAGTAGGAGCTACATGAGTCTTGGTAAGCAAAAACCCATCCTTCTGGGTCCGTGCATAGCCTCCATTTCTGCCAGCACTGTGATGGCCAATGAGAGAGGCCAGCTGATGTTAACAGGTTGAGTCACTTTGTCTACTTGTTTATTGCCTGTTTCATGGTAGAAGCTCTCTGGTTGGCATTAACATGTGATATGAAAATCTTCATAGTTTATGCCCACTCTCATATATAATACTTTTTTCTCTAAAAAAAAGATGTCCATGATCTTTCATTTTTTCCCCCTACCATTTGCTAGTGTCCACGAGTAAGTATAAATTCTAACCTTGGGTCACATCTCTTTCCACACAAAGTAGACACCAGGTGCTCTGCTCATTAAGGGAATTTTCTCTTGTCACTGTCTTTCAAGGTCACCACTGGGTGAATCTGTAGAGAATTCCATCTATTTTTGGCTTACATCCACATACATAGTTTGCTTTTTTTCCTCCTCCATCAGGTCATGATAAAAGTCCCTGCATACTGCCATAAGTGTCAGCTGGGGGAGGGGAGCTGGTACAATAATGGTGGATCATAAGGGACCCAGCTTATGCAGCTATTTTCTTAGCCCACATCTGGTACAACTATCACTGGGGTTATTCCCCAGAGAGCAGACTAAATTGAGATGAAGTTTAGTGTACTAGATATTTACTAAGGCATGCCCTTCCTTGAAATCAATAACTGTGGAAGAGAGAGGAAAGAAACAGATTGGGCAAAGGGAGATGTCACACTGTAATGCAGGTCCAATGGCTGCATCGCCAAATGCACTGGAGTTATGGAACTAGAATGGTCCTTCGAATTGTTCATTTGAATTGAAATGGTCAGGAATTGATATGTGGTTGAGTGGGGGGGCGCTCCAGGAAGGAACATGATCTTGAAAGAAGCGACTCTCTTCAGCTGAGACAATCTCTACAGGGAAGTTGAAAGCTTTTGGCCACCAGAGCTCCAAGCAGCTAGATCAACAAACATTTCATTGAAGGTAGATCTCAGTGGCACATCACAGAATCCAATACAGATTGAAGACAGGCTAAATGTTTAGGCTCTATAAAATTAAAGTAAAAATGGGAAAAAAGGGGATCTTACATTACTAAAATGTTGCATAATTTAAAATGTGATTTAAAGAATTCTTTGTAGGCATAACCCTGATGGTACATTAAATGAATATTAACATTTTCTTCTTTTTCTGGTATACTGGGAAGAGAGAGCAATCACAGCAGAAGCTCTGAATTGAAAAATTACCTCTGCCACTTTTTAGATACTTAGTCTTAAGCAAATCCCTTAAATTTGTTTGAGAACAATTTTCCTTTTCTGTAAAAATATATACATCTACTAAGATTATACAAACTATGCAGTGTATAGCACTCACCCCCAAAAAAACATACATATACAAACACACAAAGATAAAGGTGATAATATTACCATGTGCAAACACTAGAGGAAAATTTGGCCTAATTCTCTCATTATATGGAAAGTATGTATTTGAAAATAAATACTTCTTACATACTTCAAGTGTTTCTTCTCTTGTACTCTGTATTTGTTCTAGATAAATTTATTTTAATCACTTATTTTAATAGTTATCTTTCTGATAGATTTTGTGTTAGATTTCATGCTAGAGATCTCTCGTGTTCATGTTGTATCATCAGTGTTTTGAGCCTGATGCAAAGTTATTTAATAGATTAATGTTGAATGAACAGATGAAAAGAATAAATAAATGAATAAGTAAGATAATTTATTAAAAAGTAATCATTCTAATATCATGAGATCCAAAAGAAGCAAGCCTGGCAATTAAGGAAACACAGATAACTCCAACAAGGCAATGTCAATGATAAGCAAGTCATTATTTGATTAATGATTTTTTTTTTTAATAAATTTATTTATTTATTTATTTTTGGCTGCTTTGGATCTTTGTTGCTGTGCGCGGGCTTTTTCTAGTTGCGGCGAGCGGGAGCTACTCTTTCATTGTGGTGCGCAGGCTTCTCATTGCGGTGGCTTCTCTTGTTGTGGAGCACGGGCTCTAGGCACACGGGCTTCAGTAGTTGTGGCACACGGGCTCAGTAGTTGTGGCTCACGGGCTCTAGAGCGCAGGCTCAGTAGTTGTGGCGCGCGGGATTAGTTGCTCTGCGGCATGTGGGATCTTCCCGGACCAGGGCTTGAACCCGTGTCCCCTGCATTGGCAGGCGGATTCTTAACCACTGCACCACCAGGGAAGCCCTGATTAATGATTATCTTCCCCATACTGTAAGATCAATAGGGCTAAGAAAAAAATATGATTTTATACAACATTTTGTCCTCATAACCTGTCTGTGTCTGGCAATTGATTGGTAATCTATAACTATTTCTTGAAGAAATGGACAAATGAATAAATTAATAAACTGAGTCAGGAACTACAACTGATATGTAAGAATTTGAGAGGTTAACTGCAATGGCTAGTTATTGCCAGAGGAGGGAAGCAACGGGTAACAGAGCAGCTGGTACCCCTCACAAAGTCTTCAAAAAAGGAGTTACCGCAGTGGCAAGTTGTGGTCAACAATTAGAAGAGTGGTTTATGTGACCGGGATTATGTAAGAGTCAAGAGGAAAGTTACTCCCGAAAGCCAAGTCAAGCCATTAGTCAAGACCAAAGAGCACTGTGTAAAACTGGAAAAGGAAGGCTAAAATATGACACGCTGAGAAAGAGCCATGCATCAGACTATAAAACAAGGAATAACAAGGCTTCAGAAATGTAGTCAGGTGGAACATCTCTTCTGACAGTTCTTGCATTGCTCTGTGAGTCTTTAAACCTCTTGGTCTGGGCTTGGGACTAAAATCTCTGCTTCTTAATGTTAAAGGATTCCAGACCTATTCTTGGGGATGATTATCTAACATAGAGTACATAGTTTGAATTTTTAAAGATGTTAAATATTGAAGGAAACAAGAGTTAAGGAGTTAATCTATAACCCTTTGATTATAGATTTAAGAACTTCTGCATAGAGAGAGGATGCTAGCCATCAGAAACCAGTGATGAAGTTTTAGATCAGAAATCTGGAAAGATGGGCAATTTTACCGAATAGTGCTTATCTCTTCTGGTTGTTCTCAAATGGAATAAATGGAACCCAGTGTCTCTTGCAGATACAGTGACAACTGCAAACAAGGAAATGGGTTTATAGAAGATTTGTTTGAGTACAGACTTTCCCCATAACCTTGGCTGTGCTTCCTAATTTATAAATTCATTTATTTATTTATTTGGCTGCGTTGGGTCTTTGTTGTTATGCGCGGACTTTCTCTAGTTGTGGCAAGTGGGGGCTTGGGCAGTGCGCGGCTTCTCATTGCAGTGGCTTCTCTTGCAGTGCGCGAGCTTCACATTGTGGTGGCTTCTCTTGTTGTGGAGCACGGGCTCCAGGCACACGGGCTTCAGTAGTTGTGGCATGCGGGCTCAGTAGTTGTGGCGCACGGACTTAGTTGCTCCGCGGCATGTGGGATCTTCCCAAACCCGGGCTTGAACCCGTGTCCCCTGCATTGGCAGGTGGATTCTTAACCACTGCGCCACCAGGGAAGTCCTGTGCTTCCTAATTTAAATAGCTGTCACTCTGACTTAATCTGGTTTTTACTCTTGGTTTCTTTATTTCTAGAATTCTGATGTAAACTTCAAAATGCAGTTTAACTTTACTGTAATTACATTCAACACATGACTGGGTCCATGCATGAATTAGAAAAATGATACAGATTTATGATGCTGGCTCCTTTCAAATCAAAGGAAATATTTTTGATGGAGGTCCATAGCCAAAGTTATTCCTGATATCTCATCCTATGTCCCTGATTCTTGGACACCAAAACAAATACAGATGAAACTTTGAGTTCATCATTTCATTTTGGATAATGATTTAAACTTGAAAATTCAAAATTCATAAATTAGAATCCCAGCTCTGTTAATGATTAATATGACTCTGGATAAGTCACATGGCCTTTTTTGGCCTACATTTCATTATCTTTTAACTGAATATTTAGATTAGGTCAGAAGTTCTTAAATTGGAGCTTTGGT